>NC_139684.1:36009155-36609155 GCF_964106915.1 Podarcis gaigeae | reverse complement strand
ACAGCATTCCACTCAGCCACCATCATTTTCAAGGGGAAAAGCCCACCAACCAAGCATGGCATAGAAACTGCTTTTCCTGAGGTCATCTTAATGGAGTCACTTTATTTTAGAATGGGGTGGGGAGGGAAACAATGTCTCTTTGGCATGCTTGTAGTAGTCCAGCATTTAGTCATGCTCTGCAGACCCAAAAGGCAAAATTCATTTTAAAACAATACTTGTCTGAGCAGCGAACACAGAGGCTGCTTGGCTCATGGAACTGCACACTGCACTCTGACTAAAGTGTTTAACATCACTTGCAAAATCCAGCAGCTTCAGCCTGAAATCCAGGTTTCCATAGAAGAAAGACCCAGTGCATTTAGTAGAGCTTACTCCCAGGCAAGTGTGTGACAGAGTGAAGTCCTAATGCATAGCTTTTGCTGTATAACACTATCTTTTCATTTGAGGAGCCATTTGTCTGTGGACCTTTGCAAATGGAATTGATTATCACAAGATGTGGTGATGGTCTTAAAAGTAGGATTATACAAAGCCATGGAGTTGCATTCAGTGTTAGTCCTACCCAGAGGAAACCCATGGACATTAATGGGCATGACTAACTTTGGTCCTTGGGATGCGGGTGGCGCTGTAGGTAAAACCTCAGTGCCTAGGACTTGCCGATTGCATGGTCGGCAATTCAAATCCCTGCGGCGGGGTGCGCTCCCGTCGTTCGGTCCCAGCGCCTGCCAACCTAGCAGTTCGAAAGCACCCCCGGGTGCAAGTAGATAAATAGGGACCGCTTATCAGTGGGAAGGTAAACGGCGTTCCGTGTGCTGTGCTGGCTCGCCAGATGCAGCTTGTCACGCTGGCCACATCACCCGGAAGTGTCTGCGGACAGCGCTGGCTCCCGGCCTATAGAGTGAGATGAGCGCACAACCATAGAGTCTGGCAAGACTGGCCCGTACGGGCAGGGGTACCTTTACCTTTACCTTTTTAACTTTGGTCCATTAATTTCAGCGGGTTTACTCTGCATGGAACTAGCATTGAGTGCAACACATGGAAGGTAGGACTATCAATAGCTAGTAGTCATGATGTCTATAAACTCCTTCTAGTCTCAAAGGCAGTATACTTGGTAGAAATCAGTTGCTGGTAGTTTTGAGTGGGGAGAATGCCCTTCTACTCAGACCCTGCTTGTTGGTTTCCCATAGGCATCCGACTAGCTACTTTAAGAATACAATGCTGGACTAGGTGGGTCTTTACTCTGATCCAGCAGGGCTCTTCAAATGTTCTGTTATTGAATCAGGAGAAATGGTTTCAAATTAGAGCTACCACTTATCTATGAACTTTCCCAACAACTGAGCAATAATATTCTATGTCACTGTCATGACTAGCAGCTATTGATAGACTCTTCCTCCATGCATTTGTCTAATCTCGTTTTAAAGCCATCCAAGCTACTGTCCATCAGCACGTCTTCCTCCTAATCTGATCCTAAGAATGCCAATCATTCCAGACTGACTGCAAGGGAGTGGATTTTCAAACAAATAATATCCCAAGCACAGCAGCCTGGCAAGCAGAGGGCAACAAATACACAGTACCTCAACTGTTTCATCAAGAGAAAAAGTTCTATGGGACCTAATAGAGAAAGTGTCTATCTGTATATTTTAAACAGGGATGCTGGCTAGTTATGTGAAAGCAGGGTTGGGGAACCTTAGGGGCAGGGCTCAAATGAAGCCCCACAAGCCTCTTCATCTGGCCATTGGGAGTCTGCCCAGGTCTCACTTACAAGCCCTGCCTTAAAACCTCCTTGGGTGCTTCTGCCTGGCTGGAATATGCCCATGAGCTCCGATAATGCCTCTTGTTCATCTGGATAGGAGAAAGAAAGGGGTGTGTGAATGTGTGTAGAAGCTAGCCTACTGCCTCTGGCCCTGCCCACCACTGGCATGTGGCCCCTGGAAGGCTGCCTAGAAGGCAATGTGGTCCTCCAGCTGGAAAACATGTTTTCCCTGGTCTATTGCCTCTGTGCGGAATACCAGAGGTCCATCGACAGTCTCTAGGCTTCTAGTAAACTAACTGCTACAAAGTACTGGTATATTAGAAGATAATGTGTGTTATTATGTAAAGCCTCTGAAATGACTCCCCTCCCCAAGCATATATATTCTTTTCTCCTTTTTTGTGCTGCTTATGATTGTTTTACTGGCATAATGCTTCATCTTTGCAATATCAATTTGCTGCAATCCCTTTCTCACTAATCACATATATCTGAGCGGTACTTTAAGCATCTGGCTTAAAGTAGAGATGCCTACATCTGTGTTTTCAGTTTATTACCCCAAAAAATCTTGTAAAAGGCAAGATCTGTCTCACTTAATTAGATGTCACTGGCATCCTCTCTTGAAAATGTGCCTTGAATGGGTTCTGAATATTAAAATACTGTGGTAGTGATGGGGTGGGGTGGCAGCAGTGGCGAGGCAGTCCATGAGCTTGACAGGTGAAGCAGAGATAGACGCTCAGAACATCCGTGTCTAAGTAGGTCTGACAGGGACTGTCGGGAAGTCTCTTTCTCTGCTGCAGAAGTAAGAATCCATCTGAGGAAAGAAGATAATGCCTTTAATTAGATAATTTTAAAGCTAGATTGTCAGCTAAGTAATTTGAAACTTTAAGCATGAACCCAAAGAACAGATCATGGTTCTTCTCATAAAGCACTCCAGGATAAAATGTAGACATTGAAAGATGGATATAGATAGAGAGATAGATCCACACACCCCTCAAAAAGCAACATTTATAGGTCTAGTTTTAAAGTCAGTAATAAGGTGTGTCTACCGTAGTCTGTGGCTCTTTTGTGGGTTAGTCATGCCACATGTTGTGAGATTTTGACAAGGAATTTCATTTTCTAAATGGTAAGATTTTGCTACACCCAAATATCAAAGGGGAAAGCTCCCCCCCCCCCCGTCAGATCTTGGCAAGGTTTAGCCTCCAGGGCTTAACTCTGACTCACAGGTGCTCTCTTTAGACATTTCTTAGAACATATATATGGGTGGGATCACAGTCAAACTATATTCCAAGATATGTGGTAGATTTGTTTTAAAATACACATTTAGTACAGATCAATGCAGAAATGGGACAGAATGGCCTAAGAAATGAACTGATTTGAAACTGACATGGGCTGGTAGCAGTAATAATAATTTATTATTATTATTATTATTATTATTTATACCCTGCTTATCTAGTTGGGTTTCCCCAGCCACTCTGGGCAGCTTCCATCAGTAGACTGACCCATCTATTTCTATTCCTTTCTACTGTGGCGGAGTCTAACTTCTTTCCAAATTAGGTGCCACCTTGAAAACCTCTTTTACTGCTTGCCCCTCAAGCTCGTCATAGTCAATAGACTGCTCCCTACAAACCAGGGGTATAAAGGCCCCATTTTGGAGAATGATGGAGTATGAGCTTCCTTTTGTGCAGCTATATACCGGTCACCATTGAGGGTGTGCATTAACCTTATTTTTCCAATAGTTCTCCTTCTTTTCCATCATCTACTTTCCATATCATTAGACCTCAACTTTCAAGAGGTTTCTTTAGAAGAAAAATCCATTTGCTGAAATACAGGTTGAAAAAATACACTTGACTTCTTTGTCACTTACACAGAGAAATCTGGATTTTTCTGACACAAAGACTTGCTCATATGAATCAATTTTAAAACATTTCCTGCCCCTCCCCTTTAAACAAATATATTCAGCCCTAAATGAGGTACCTTTCAGAATCTAATGTTTGCAATATAATGTAGGAAAAGTATTCCAAAAGAATAGTTTAGAGGGGGAATTACATGGCCTGCAAAAATAAGTGCTCTTAATGTGTTTCCCAGGTTACTCTTTTATCAAGTGCCTAGACAGATTTTTCACTGCTAAAACATGTTGCTTATTTTTTTAGCAGTCCTGGCTGATAAGTGCAGCAAGGAAATTTGTGATTAAGCTACAGTATCTGTTTAAGGTGCTTTTAGAGCCATTTCTAGCCCTGAAGGACAATTTCCAAATCAGTACTTCTAAGATTGTAGGTGCATTGGTAGGTACTATATAGGAAAGATAACACACACTTTTCTCCCACGAACCTGTAAAGAATGATTATTATATGCATTTCATATGAACATAAGAAGAACCCTATGGCATCCGACTAGAGGTCCACCTAGTCCAGCATCCTTCTTCCATCTGGCTTAGTGCAGCACCTCCTTGAGGACCAGCAGCAAGGCATGAAGGCAACCACCATACTTGGTTACTTGATCTTGTCGCCAGCAACTGGTACCTGGAGGTTCAATTTAACTGTCACTCCCTCTTAATACTGGACTCGGGCAGAATGTGCCAACAAATTTGTAGCCCACTCACAAATAAGAGAGAGGTATGTCTACCTACTTACTTGGTGCAATATGGTTGACAGGCGTTAAAAAAGCAACCAGTCTGTGGGCAACTAGCTTTTCCGACATTGCAAGTCGAAGGCTGGTGCTGAGGCTTTTCTAGTTTCTAGTTCTTACAAGGGCAGGGCTGTCAAAGGCTGGGTCTGAGAACATCCTGTCCTGGTATTCAGGACCTCTCCCCATGACGATGGGTAGTTGGAGTCCAGGGCTCCAAAAATGGTTGATTCTGGGAACGGGTCTGTGTGTGTGTGTGTGTGTGTGTGTGTGTGCGCATAGCTACAAGCAAGCTGACAATCACTGGAGGGGCGGGGCATATTTATCTGAATATCTACAAAAAACATCTTCTGTTACCTTGTTTGCTTATTTTAAAAAGTACTTGTTTGTTTGTTTGTTTTTTAAAAGGGTACTTGACTTGCGTTGCTGAACACAAACAAAAAATATGCTTCTTTCTCTTCAGAAATACAAATCTAATTAAGCGTCCATTTGCATTTCAAAGGGGATTGCAACTAATGAAAGAGTACTCTGCCAAGTAGGCATCTGTCTTAAGAAGCAAGAGAAGAAAACTTATTACCAGTTGATGTAAAAAATCTCTCATCTCTGTACGTCTCCACTGAGCTGCTTTGTGTGATTTGAAAGGAACACAGGAAGCTGCCTTATTTATTTATTGCATTTATGCCTCACCTTTTCTCCTGTGAACTCAAGGTGGTGTACATTGTTTCACCCCCCCCATTTAATCCCCACAACAACCCCGTGAGGTAAATTAGGCTGAGAGGCAGTGGCTGGCCCAAGGTCACCCAGTGAGCTTCATGGCTGAGTGAAGATTTGAACCCTGGTCTCTGAGATCCTAGTCTGACACTCTAACCACATCAACACACTGGCCTTATCCTGAGGCCATTAGTCCATCCAGCTCAAAACTGTTGACATGGACTCATAGTGACTGCCCAAGATTTCCAGCAAGGGATATTCCCAGCCCTACCTGGAGATACCAGGGATTTAAACTGTGACCTTCTGCATGTAACACACATGTTGCACTACTGACCTAAGGTCCTTTCCCCTGTATACATGTTCAGTAAGCTCACAACTTACACAGGGCTTACATTCCAGGCCTAAGGCCAAAATCATGTATAGTCAGAATATATTGGGTACAATGCTGGGTGGGATTGCCAAAGACGGTTTTCCCAGACACCCACCCACTTTCCAACCTGCCCCCATTTTATTTTGTTTACATTATTTTGCCAAGCACACAAAGCTGAATGTGCACAAGTTAAATGTGTGTAAGTTGCAGGCTTACTGGATACCATGTTTGATTGTCTTGCTCACATCAACTGATATGCAAGAGCCAATGTGGTATAAAGGAAAGGCTTTGAGACCAAGCGAGTGCTCAACACTGAATCTCCCTGAGGGATGTTGAGCCAATCACTATCTCTCAGTCTAATCAACCTCACAGGTTTGTTGTGAGTATAAAATAAGATCGCCCCTTATATGCCAGCTTGGAATCATCTTTGAAAAAAGGAGCACTTACATGATAAATAATATTCTAATTTGTAACTTTCATATTAGTGCTCATTTGTCTATATTTATATGTGTGGTACTTTGCTGTTGCCGGGAGGCAACAGTATTCAGCATGCTAATTGAAATCTGAATTAATATATCTAGCACACAACTACCTGGTTTATTAGAGAGTAGGGTATCCCACTCCTTCAAAATTTATTAATGTTTCAATCCTATACTATACATATTTACCTGAACCATACAGATGGAATTCATTGGGACTTACTTCTTAGTAGACATGCATGGGATTCTACTGTTAGGTATCACTAGCAAAATGCTCAGGATGAGAAAGGCCTTGTGCACTGCTGTTGTGTTGATGAGGACAAATAGCACTGGCGTGGTGGCAGAGAGGACAAGATGATACAACTTGAGTCTGGCACCATAACCTGAAAAACCAGGACAGCTGCTCTCATGCCTCTACAGGGTCCACAGGTGCTGATGTTTGGTTTAGGCCAGGAGTGATGAACCTGTGGTCCTCCAGATGTTGCTGGAGTACAACTCCCTGACCATTAACACACTGGCTGGGCTTGCTGGGAAATGTAGTTCAGCAACACCTGGAGGGCCAATAGTTGCTCACTCCTAGCCTCTAGGCTCACCTAGCCTCCAATCCCTCCAGGGCCTGGTCTTACTATGTCAACTTGGGATCCACCATTTTTAATTGCCCACAATGCACTGGGACAGAGCATTGTGGGCAGCTGAAAGCTTTAGATCACGTTGTTGACCAGTGCTGCCAGGAAGATATACATACATGCATGCATATATAATATATATAAAATATATATCTCTCCCCCCCCCCACACACACTTAAGCAAAAAGCTTTTGCACGGCTGCAAATGTATAATAAACTAGGATTATGACAATTTGCCTATAAATACTTTGTCATAAGTCAGGTGTGTGTGCTTGCATGTGTGTTTGGCAAATGTGTCTAGTTGTGAAATCTGTTCCACTCAATTATAAAGCCCATTCCAGCTGTCTCATCTTGGCTTTCCATTTTGCTGATTAACCCAACTACTTGAATAAATTTAACAAATAGGATTGTTCTTAACTACAAAATCAGGAGGTTTCTTGCCCCATCCCCCTTGCCGTTTTTGCGTAATGTCACCTGAATGAATGCTAACTGTAACGTGAGCTATAACAGGAGATAAAGGAGCAACATAATGTACAATTTCCGACCACATAATGGTAACTCTGAATAACACATGCTCCAGGAAGAAAAGTAATTCAAGCTATATTATAACAAATGCCATATTTCAAAATGGAAACTATCCATCACGGGCTAGAAGGAAGTGTTAGTGTACTACAATAAGTCTAAGGAATGTACTTAGAAATTCTTGTAAGGAGTCCATTAAAAATAAATTGATTGACTTAATTTTGGGACAAATTGTAATAAATTGTAAGTGACAGTTACATATGGTTCTCTCTCTCCTCTTTCTTTCTTTCAGTGCAAAGGAATCATAATTACAGACAGTCAATGGGCAGAATGCAATATAATAAGAAGTAGCTGCTGTCCATAACAATTTTTCCTTCTTTTTAAAAAGAGAGCTGTCAAATGTGAAAAACCCACAAAACTTTAAATTAGATATTTAGATATTTATTTTTTCCTCAGTTGATTTACAGCTCCCCTCCTTTACAAATTTTACCGCTGAAAATCAAAGCATATAAAGTGACGGTAAATAATAATAGGAAGGACCCATTTACACTTATTGTTCATGCTGGCATCAGAAAATTGGAAATCTGCTAGGAGAGTTATTAAACTCTCTCTCTCCATGGATAATTCATATATACATGTATATTTCATGCTTTCAAATGAAGACTTACTAAAAGGTGGAGTAACTTTTCTCTCAGTGTGGCTTTTATTACCAAGGAAGGACACAAGGCAGGTGGCATCTATCAAACTAATTTTAAACTGGGGAGTTGAATTTCAATGGGAGGGTTCTGTGTTTGGCGGCTTTGCAATCCTCTGTGTCTGAATGTCTTTGAGAACAGGTTGTGGAACACATGCATCCTGGTGTAGAGTTTCAGGTGGGCATGACTGTGCAAGGATACATTTTCCATTGATTCCAGTGGTGGAAGCCAAACCCATATGCCCCAGTGAGCCACAGAGTGGGCATTATTCAAGGTGATCTCAGAAGATCTGTGTCTGAATATCTGCCTAGCCATGAAGCCCATTGAGTTTTCATGGGAAAATAACTCTAGGTCGTATCCAGTGCTAGTCCTACATAGAGCTGACCTATTGAAGTTAATGGATGTGGCTAGCTTAGGTTAATTAATTTCAGTGGGACTGCTCTGAGTAGGACTTACCTGAATGCAATCCCATTTCTTAGCCTGTCCTACTTCATAGTGTTGTCATAATGCCAAGCAAGTACTATCAGAGTCGTGACAATACAAAGTGGATGGCAGCTCAGCTTTTATCAGATTTCGTTTGGTTATTAAAAGGGAACAGCATCTTTATGGTAGGGAGTCTCTGCTAGAAACCTAGTAAGCCCACCACCCTCCCACCTGCTCCCCATACTGGGAATGATCTCATCCTTCTAAAAAGCCTCCAGATCTGCACCCACAAATTTCTCTCCTTCTTTCTCTCTCTCTCCAATTTTGAACCATTTCCAAGCTGAGAGTTTCAACACTGAGAACTTGGGGCTCAGACCTGTGTCTTGTGGATATACATCACCATTTTCAAAGTGCATGGATAAAGCAGTGCAGAATCATCGCCATCATCTCAATCTTGAGTTCATCCAGTCTAACATGTCATTTACTGCTGTGACTACATTGCCAGAGTCTTGTAACTATAGCACCCAAGATAAGAGTTCCAGAAAACGGTGCACTAACTGCTGAGGAAGATGGCCTTGTAGGAGGCATAGAGATCAGTTGCAAAAGGAGTTACATGCATTTCACCTGGAGCTGGAGTTAACAGCATCCATCTCTAAGGACATGAGATTTCTATGCAAGTTAGACCCCTATTCCCTCTTATCTTGAATAAAGTGCCAGGAGATAATGGACATAGCAGTCTCCCCCCACACACACCTTCCGGTGAAAATTTAGCAGAGCAAATTCTTCCTTCTCTCTCTCTCTCTCTCTCTTTTCCAGAACCTCTAGCGCTGTGCTTAACCAGAGCTTTGCAATTTGCTTCATTATTATGTATGAGGAAGCAAATGGGCTCTCTGGCGTGTCAAACCTTCCTTTTCGAAATATCCCATTCAATTATCGCCTATTGTAGGCCCCTTTTTTACTTATGGAATCATTCAGAACAGAAGTAGATAGAAGGGCTGTAGATTAACTGATGCAATTTCATAAATAGCCTCTTCAGTGGGTGCTGAATTGCGGCTCTCCATCTCTGCATTGGTTTGGTCCCATTTGCTCTCATATTTGATAGGCAGATAAGAGAACAATGATAGCATAAATAAATCAGTCATATTAACCAGATCAAAGAGGCCATTAAAACCCCTGTTTGGAGGGCACCCCAAGACTGGCAAACTGGAGGTATCTTGCTGAAGCCCAATCCAAACAAAAATTGATCTAGGGACTGCATTACATGAAGAACTTTTGCCATGTGGATCAGCTACTACAGGGGTAGCCAATATAGTACTCTCCAGACACTGGACAACTCCCACCCTGAAAATATAAGAAGAGCCTGCTGAATTAGAAGAAAAAGAAGAGTTTGGATTTGATATCCCTCTTTATCACTACCCGAAGGAGTCTCAAAGCGACTAACATTCTCCTTCCCTTCCTCCTCCACAACAAACATTCTGTGAGGTGAGTGGGGCTGAGAGACTTCAGAGAAGTGTGACTAGCCCAAGGTCAGCCAGTAGCTGCATGTGGAGGAGCGGAGACGTGAACCCGGTTCACCAGATTACGAGTTCACTGCTCTTAACCACTACACCACACTGGCTCTCACTAAAGGCCTATATAGTCCAGCATCCTGTTCTCATAGTAGCCAACCAGGTGCCTCTGGGAAAACCCACAAGCAGGACCTGAGCACAAGAGTGCTGTCCTCTCTTGCCATTTCCAGCGACTGATATTCAGAAGCATACTGATCATTGTCCATACTGGTTGAGGCCAACAGGAGATGCAATCCAGCAACATCTGGAGACCACTGTGCTGTCTTGACTACCCACCAGCTACTATCAACTCATCTGTATCTTACTGGTGGTTTGTGGTAGTGTGAAGAACACCACAGGGGCTGCATCCACACTTCACATTTATAGCACTATTGTACCACTCTAACAGTGATGGCTTCCCCCAAAGAATCCTGAGAACTGTAGTTTGAAAGGATTCCCAGAGTAATTTAGCTATCTATTTCTCCTCCCAGGAAACTCTGCGATTTGCACCTCTGTGAATGGAGCAGGTGTCTCTGAACAACTTCCTGCACCCTTAACTAAGTACAGTTCCCAGGATGCTTTGGGAGAAGCCACAGGTGTTTAAAGCAGTCTAATGCTGCTTTAAATGTATTGTGTTCATGTAGCCACAATGAACAATCAAATTTGCAGTGTTTCTATATATTACAGCGGTACCTCGGGTTAATAATTTAATTTGTTCTGGAGGTCCGTTCTTAACCTGAAACTGTTCTTAACCTGAGGTACCACTTTAGCTAATGGGGCGTCCCACCATTGCTGCACTGCCACCATGCAATTTCTGTTCTCATCCTGAAGCAAAGTTCTTAACCTGGGGTACTATTTCTGGGTTAGCGGAGTCTGTTACCTGAAGCATCTGTAACCCAAGGTACCACTGTAGTCATTACAGATTGGATGGACTACCACCAATCATTATAGCACTATTGAGGATTTCAGACAAGGGACATTCGAAGAGCTACCTGGAGGTACCGGGAATTGAACTTGGGACCTTATGGGTGCAAAGAATATGCTCTGCCACTGAGGTAAATAGGTTTCATAAGTGTTTGTCATCTCCCTAAAAAAAGTAACATTCAATGTGAAGATCAAACCCCATTTAAAATAGTTTCCTTCTACTGCCAAATCACATGTGTGAAATTAATAGATTTCTTTCCCTCACATTTTTCTGGGTTGTAAAGTTGTTTTGTGATTTTAGAACACTGCAAACTAGACTTTGTTTCCTTTCCCTTTAGCTGTATTCTCCAGATGCACATAGCAAAGGTCACTTGGCACGCATAACTGGCAGTGAGAAGAATTAGAGGCATGCTAATCTTGACTGTCTTTTTAGAAAGCCACCACAACACATAGCTAATCCCCTAGAGTGGTGTCTTGAAAGTGATATTTGTTTGTATAAGATTTTCAGAGAAGAGTAAATGGAGATTCGTCAAGGTGTTACATGGATTAATGTTAATGCTGAACTTTCTGTTCTGACTCTATTAGCATGTGAAAATATAAGAATGCCAGCTTTCGAGAGCTGTTTCACACAATCATTTGAGCATAGCAGAGTTGGGCTTGAAGCTGATGGGGTCAAGAGGCATCATAAATGATGTACAGATCTGAATTTGAGGCTCCTCAATTACACAGATAGTGATATGCCTTTACTATGTTGGTGAGACTAGTGAGTGTAATCTTGATCCCCCATATGAGACACACTTATGTAATGATCATATTTGGAAACCAGTTGCAACACTAATCTGTTGGTACCTGAGTGGAAGCACTAGGGCTGAATCCAGCACTGCAGGTCCTCTGGAACAATGGACCATAAGCTCAGTGGAGCTTACTTTTTGTCCCCTCCAGCCCCCCATCATACCCTCAAAATCAACTCTGGAGGGTTAGGGGACCCTCTAGATCATATCTGGGGGTCATGCAGGAGGTGGATGAGATGAAATGGAAGTTCCATTGTGCCAGTAAAACTATGCACACAGAGCACTAGATACAAACCTAATTCTACAAAGTAAGTTATTATGCTTTAGGAGTCCACAGAGTACTGGTAAACCGTTTTGTTACATTTGCATTCCCAGGAGAATTTCAGCTCAAC
The DNA here is from genome assembly GCF_964106915.1 of Podarcis gaigeae. Taxonomy (NCBI): domain Eukaryota; kingdom Metazoa; phylum Chordata; class Lepidosauria; order Squamata; family Lacertidae; genus Podarcis; species Podarcis gaigeae. The sequence continues at coordinate 36,597,310 of NC_139684.1, read as the reverse complement.
CTCTGTGGTTTTCAAGCACTCACCCCTTGTCGTAATCCATGGGACTAGCCCAAACAAGGGGGTGGGACACTGTTTCCAAGGAGACAGAAAGGTAAAACAAGTTTGAATCAGCACCATGGAGAGGGACTTGGTGGGTGGGTGTCAGCTGAGGCAGAACATAAAAGTTATCTTAGTAGTGCCCTAGAGCAACTGTGCTGTAATAATGCTTAAAAGGTAAAGGTAAAGGTACCCCTGCCCGTACGGGCCAGTCTTGACAGACTCTAGGGTTGTGCGCTCATCTCACTCTAGAGGCCAGGAGCCAGCGCTGTCTGCAGACACTTCCGGGTCACGTGGCCAGCATGACGAAGCTACTCTGGTGAGCCAGAGCCGCACATGGAAACGCCGTTTACCTTCCCGCTAGTAAGCAGTCCCTATTTATCTACTTGCTCCCGGGGGTGCTTTCGAACTGCTAGGTTGGCAGGCGCTGGGACCGAGCAACGGGAGCGCACCCCGCCGCGGGGATTCGAACCGCCGACCATGAGATCGGCAAGTCCTAGGCGCTGAGGTTTTACCCACAGCGCCACCCACTGTGCCTACCTCTTCCCATAATGCCTACCTCTTCCCAAAATGCTACATCTAGCCAGTTAAGGGACTAGTGCCTGCCTCTGCAGCCATTGGCTTCTTCTAGGTTTCAGATGGTAGGGCTATTTCTACAGAGCTCTCCTGATCCTCCAATGAGTCTATGGGCCAATTATGAGAATCTAGTGGCAGAAGAGTCTCCTTGGGTCTCAAGGGAGGAGATATGGGCTTTGATGGTCTGGACTGTGAAACTGCAGAGTGGCAAACATAGCCTATCAGTAACAACAGGCTCGTTCCTCCTCCTTATTAGCATTCACAGAACCACAACAAAGCTTGATGCCAAGTGGCAATCAGGATTGAGTGCATAAACAGGGCAATTGTGCAAACAGCTGGCCAGCTGTGCATCTGCAATTATCCAAAATGTGCATCGTGCAATTGCTGCAGTAATAAGGCCTTCGCTTGCATTCCTCCAGCTTAAAAATATCCCCCTCCCATTATATACATCAGGGTGACATTTCAGAGAATAATGGATATAATGGGCCGAAGCAGAGTTGTAGGGGGGCTTGAGTTATTTTGAGATGCTGTAGATGGTTCTGTATCCTGTGTGGATAATGACTAAGATTGTTAGTCTTCTTAGAGTGATTCATATGGTGTTCTGGTGGCACAATCCTCAAGCAAGAGTAAATTTCAAAAGTTTACTTCTGGCATGTTTAAGTTGAAGTAGAGGGGATCCAGGAACTAGTGACTTTTTTGGAAGCAGAAAAAGCAGTGACTTTTTTGGAAGCAGAAAAAGTGCAAAAAAAACCCCCCATGCCTTCTCCCACTCAGCCACCCTACAAGTAAGGGGGAGGCAGCAGGCAGACTGGGGCAGCGTGGAGCCTGTGGGCGCCCAAGCCACCTCGTCACTCCCAGGAGAGACTCATGGCTCAGGCGAGCTGCAGGGCCAGTGGTGTATGCTGCCCGCATTTTGTCACTCCCCTCAGTGGTGACACCTGGTGCGGCCCGCCCCCACTGCCCCCTCTTCCTCTGCCCCTGGTGGCAGGTGCATGGTGGTGGCAGAGTAGATGGTGGCAGGAGCAGGTAGGTGGGATTTGGAGCAGTGGCAGTGGCAGGGCAAAGTGGCACTTCCCGTTCCACCTCAAGCAGTGAAACGGGATGTGCCACCCTGCCCTTAGCAAACTGCAGTTCCCAGAAATCTTTGGGAGAATCCACATCTGTTTAAAGAGGCAAAAGAGTGCTTTAAATGTATGGTGTAAATGTGACTAAAGTTTCCACATGCACCCCAGCACCGCACACACACACACACACACACACACACACCATATAGTGTCACAGAAGCAGATACTTGTTTTAGTTTAGTGGACTTGACATATATCCACTTCTGTAGTTGCTGGTTCGTCTTTCCATCTGCCTTTCTTGGTTAGATGGAGAGGTCGTGTTTGGAAGCAGCCATCTTCCTTGGCTTCCAATTGGCCCTTCACACTTAGAAAGAAAAATCGCTTGATAAGGAACTCTTGAGAAAATAAAGTATTGGACTTGTGGCAGGAAGATACGAGTCTAAAATAGGATGAAGTGAGGCAAACAAAGAGGACAAATGCTTGCTATCTGAAGAGATTAGATAATTCCTTAGCAGATTGCTTTGGAGCCTGTCAGGCTGCTGAGCTGTGGGATGTCTCTTACCTGAACTGATGCTGAGCCGAGCTGAGGTTCTGAAGGGCTTGGACAGAAGTGGAGTCAATTGTTTTAGAAAGTCATTATCTTCTGTTCATAAGGAGGACATTGCTAATGCTTATGGGGTTCCTTGTCTTGGCTCTGTAGCTGACCTTGCTCCACCCTTTAATGTTGATGCTCTTTTCTTTTTTTAGAAAGTGATGGCAGCTATAGATGGATGAAAAAAATCCAGCTTAGTCCGCATCATAATGCAAACCTATCTACGCAGCATTCATACAACAGACTATTCCATTTCTCTGACATTACCCTAACTGTTACTTTCCATGTTATAAAGGTAAAGGTAAAGGTACCCCTGCCCGTACGGGCCAGTCTTGCCAGACTCTGGGGTTGTGCGCCCATCTCACTCAAGAGGCCAGGGGCCAGCGCTGTCCGGAGACACTTCCGGGTCACGTGGCCAGCGTGACATCGCTGCTCTGGTGAGCCAGAGCCGCACACGGAAACGCCATTTACCTTCCCGCTGGTAAGCGGTCCCTATTTATCTACTTGCACCCGGAGGTGCTTTCGAACTGCTAGGTTGGCAGGCGCTGAGACCGAGCAGCGGGAGCGCACCCCGCCGCAGGGATTCGAACCGCCGACCTTTCGATCGGCAAGTCCTAGGCGCTGAGGCTTTAACCCACAGCGCCACCTGCGTCCATGTTATAGCCGAGCTTTTACATAACAAGGAAAGTCACTTCTGGAAACGCAGTGGAAGTGAGGTGCTCATTTGCGTGTTAATTGCTTCTGAGAAAAACCCGTTTGCAACTCCATTAACTCAGAAAACTCGAAAAGTGACAAAATTTGGGGTCGTACACCAGCATGCAGTTCTTTCCTGCTGTTTTCATGGGTGGGGGAATAATGGGGGAACAAAGTAACCCATGTGTAAAAAGGGTGAGGGAGTGGTGATCCAATGACATTTGCCCACTTGTGTGAGATTGTGGGTAACATGCCGGTGTATTGGTAAAAATAATAATACTGTTTTGCAATATGAAGAAAGAATTTACAAATGTGTGTGTGTGTATGTGCATGCAAGATTAGGGACTCTGATAAAGCAGGGTCGCCCCACCCCCACCCCCCAGTGCGTAGAGGGATGTATTTGCACTCAAGCAAATTATTGTTATTTATTCATTTATATACTGCTCCATGCCAAAATAGGCTTCTAAGTGGTTTACAAAAACAGCAGTTTGACAAACATTAAAATATAAACATCAGTCATTAAAATACATGGCAGGGAAAACCTGCTAAAGTGGCCAGCAGCATCTTTAATAAAGCTGCTGTGGTATGTCTTTTGTTAGCCAGTCAGCCTGATAAAGACCACTATTCCCAGTCTTCCCCACCTCTTCCATCCTGTGGAGGCGGGCATCCTTTGCAGCAGGTGATACCAGCAACAAGCCAAAGTGAGCCTGGATAAGTGGGTTGCTAGACAACACGGAAGGCTGGGTGGGAGCTATCAAACACACACACCTTTCCAGTTCCTGTTCTTGTCATCCACATCAGGGTCAGACAACAGTGAAATATTCAACGGCAGAGTGGCTGGGGAAAGCTCTGTCACATAATGACTAAGTAAGTCCATAAACTCTCCCAACTGCCCCCTTCTGCAATGAGACTTCTCTCTTTGAATAATTCACTGCAAATGTCCCATTGCATTAATGCGGTCCTAGAGCAGGGATGGGGAATTTTTTAAAAAGGTAAAGGTAAAGGTACCCCTGCCCGTACGGGCCAGTCTTGACAGACTCTGGGGTTGTGCGCCCATCTCACTCAAGAGGCCAGGGGCCAGCGCTGTCCGGAGACACTTCCGGGTCACGTGGCCAGCGTGACAAAGCTGCATCTGGCGAGCCAGAGCCGCACACGGAAACGCCGTTTACCTTCCCGCTGGTAAGCGGTCCCTATTTATCTACTTGCACCCGGAGGTGCTTTCGAACTGCTAGGTTGGCAGGCGCTGGGACCGAGCAGCGGGAGCGCACCCCGCCGCAGGGATTCGAACCGCCGACCTTTCGATCGGCAAGTCCTAGGTGAAAGAGATGCTTGGGCACAAGCTTGCATTTTGGTGAAGTGGCTCCTTTGGATTTTTTGCCTGCCTTGTAAAGATTGGGGAAGGGCAGGGGGAGAGAAACCTGTAAACATGGCGGGAGCACAACTTGAGAAAACAACCACCAAATACCCACTAAAGACCTTATCAGTTAGGCTGCGACAGCAGCAAAGAGAGACATACAAGGAGCAGCATCCACTTCTTCAGGGTTTATCAGTGTGGCACAGGTGGTGTTTCAAAGTGACAGCAGGTACCTACTAGTACTGCTATATCCCGCAGCCGCCACCATCCAGTCCTCCAGACCCCAGTAGGATGTTCAATTTTAAAGTAATTTCAAACACCATCCAGAAAGTTAATGGAATTCCACCCCAGCTCCTTTTTTTTTTTTTAAGGAAAAAAAAATTAGTCTGTTTTGGTACTTTTTTGTCAGAGCCCATAGAGTCCCTTAACAAATCCCGCACTTTTGAAAGGCCCTTTACAAGCACAATGGCAGAATTATCACACTGCTGCCAAAAGCATTTGCTCTTGGTTAATTCTAATATCTCTGCATACATATGCTTAGGCTGAATGAAGGGACCTTCCCTAGTTAAATCCCATCATCTGCTTTGCTCCCTGCACTCTCGCTTTCATTTGCTTGCCTTCTGCAGCAGAGTGGGAGCCGTTACGGTTGCACAAAACTGAGACCTCATGCCTTACATTCAAAGCAGTATTGTACCACTTTGACCGCCACAGCTTCCCACAAAGAATCTCGGGAACTGTAGTGGGTTAAAGATGCTGAGTGTCAATAGGAGACCCCTGTTCCAGTCACAGAGCTACATTGCCCCTGAGTGATTCAGCAAGCAGTCCCTCTTTCCAGGGAGCTCTGGGAATTGTAGGTCTGTGAGGGAACAGGGGCTTGCCAACAACTCTCAGCACCCTTAACAAACTGCAGTTCTCAGGATTCTTTGGGTAAAGCAATAACTGTTCAAATGTGAGATGCAGATGTGATGTAATGAGAGGGGTATTCATAGGATCAGAGCACCCATGAGGTTCTGGGTTGGAACATGAGTATGTAGAATCGTAGCAGATGGGTATCCTGAGGTCTGGAAAGTTCTTGCTTATTCATATTCTGAACCAAGCCATTCCTCTGTCACATTGTAAGTTGCTGTGAGACATATAGGTTTGCATGCCTAAAATTCTTCCACATCTTGTGATTGTAAAGGGTGCTCAGGTAGTGATTATTATTAGGGGCTGAATTAGGGTCTGTAAGTCACCTTCTTGCTGGGCTGTAGGACTTGAGTTGTTATTTTTTATCCTGGCATGGTCAGGACTGGAGTTGGATGAAACCCTGGGGCAGATCAACACAGAGGGTTGCTTTGTGACAAGTCGGACCAGTGGACCATCTGTCTCAGATGGCTTGACACTGACCTGTAGCAGCTGTCCAAGATTTCAGACAGGGAACCTTTTCCCAACCCCTGCTTGGAGACCCCGGGGATCAAACCTGAGGCCTTCTGCATGAAAAGCAGCTGCCCCTCCTTGTGGCACAAGACCTTCTCTCCAGGATCCTGTAAATTAGGGGTGGCTAACCCATAGCCCTAGGGATGCGGGTGGCGCTGTGGGTTAAACCACAGAGCCTAGGATTTGCTGATCAGAAGGTCGGCAGTTCGAATCCCCATGATGGGGTGAGCTCCCGTTGCTCGGTCCCTCCTCCTGCCAACCTAGCAGTTCGAAAGCACGTCAAAGTGCAAGTAGATAAATAGCTACCACTCTGGTGGGAAGGTAAACGGCGTTTCCATGCACTGTTCTGGTTCGCCAGAAGCAGCTTAGTTATGCTGGCCACATGACCTGGAAGCTGTACGCCGGCTCCCTCGGCCAATAAAGCGAGATGAGCGCCACAACCCCAGAGTCGGTCACAACTGGACCTAATGGTCAGGGGTCCCTTTACCTTTAACCCATAGCCAGTGGGCCATATCCCACCTCCATCAGTAATTGTAGCCCCCCAAGATCACCCAAAAATTCTCAAATAAAAACGGTCTTATATTTCCTGATTGCTTCAAAGGCCTCTTGCTGTGATGCCAAACAAGTTGTTTTGTCATCCCCCCCCCCCCCCCGTTCCTCCAAATTTATCTCATGTATATGGAAATATTACTTCCATTCTCCATTTGTCACCATCAAATAGTTCAAAGTGAGGGTAAAGTCTGTGGTCTCCTTGCCTGGTTGTCATGAGACGGTACTGAACTGCAAGTTTAGTCTCTTGATACAGTGACATTCCACTAATTCAAAATTAAAGAGAAGTGCTTTTCTTTCTTTTTAAAGAAAGGTTCTATTGCATATCTTTCTGCAATAAGCTTCTCCCTCCACAAGGAAATTAATATAATGTAACCATTTTGAAATGCCATATAATAAAAATGAACATGGGTTATCACAACCTGAAAGAAGTGATTAAAAGATCCTGCTTCATTTTCCGTTGTTACGGTGAAAGGGAAGAAGTTCTTTCATAATGCAATCTGAGTAATTATCCCTGTAATTCTGGGAGAAATAGAACATGGCAGGTGATGTAATCTTGTGAAGAATCAGGTGACCTGTTTTGGTTTCTTTGGCAGCAAGTGACAGTTCTTCCTACACCCCCTTTTTTTTTTTTTTTTTGGTTACCGGATTCAGTTGACTTAAGAAACGACCTCTGTTTCACTCAGGCCCGAAGTGATTTCCCAACATTTTAGCTTTGTATATTGCTTGACTGGGGAAAACGGAACTGGATTGCCAGAGGTCCCAATAAAATATTAATTTATTAATGAAATGCAAATGAGGTCATGCTAAAAAAGACATAGACAGATGGTTTCTTCTCTTTCCCATGCCATCAAGTCAGGAAATGTGATCGGAAGGCGGGATGTGAAATGCCCTTTAAGTGGCGGCAAGCTTGGAACTAGCTTAAGGGATGTCAAAATTGTCATAGGCATTTGGACACTGGCAAAATTAATGACTGATGAAGAGTGGCATGCAAATTATGAGTGAATGGCACCTGCCTCCATTGTCGAACATGCAGTTATTTATTTGCAACTCCCCAGACACACCTGGGATGCCAAGTGATGTGAATGAGAGTCCATTGACCACATTGTCTTGTATCTAACTTAGTTTTATTCAAAGCAAAGATGCAGCTACAGGAGAGATTCCTCCTTTTCATGTTTTGTTCTTCCTGTTCACACTTGCCTCATTTTCCTGCTTAACACTTTGGACCATCCAACCTGACCTGTAGAGATCTGGGGCTGTTTCAATCCGAGTCAATCGTTGCCCTGAACCTTCTGAATATGCCCAATTTGGCTCAGACTTCAACCAAATATGCCGTACAGCCTTAACTAAAACAACAATGAAGGGCCATAGCTCAGTGGTAGAGCATATGAGTTGCAAGCAGAAGGTCCCAGATTCATTCCCCAGCATCTCCAGATAGGAGATGCCTGAAATCCCGGAGAGCCACTGCTAGTCCGTGTAGACAGTACTGGGTTAGATGGACCAATGGTATGACTCAATATAAAGCAGCTTGCTATGATCCTATGAACTGAAGACAGAATTACAAAATCAGAGATAGGGCAGAAGGGCCCAGTGCAAGTGGTCAGCAAAAGTCAAAGCAAGCAAATGATGGAAGCAGCCAACGTCCATGCCTCCTGAATAACAGAAGGAGTAGAGCATTCCAGAGGGTAGGGGCTACCACAGAGAAGGCCCTGCTTCCATGCTTTTACAAGAGCAAGTGATAGCCACCAACTTGGATAGCTTTGAAAAAGGATTAGACAATTTAAAGAAAGAAAAGGCTACCAATGGCTACAATCCAAGGTGGTTATATTCTACCTTCGGTATACCTCTGAAAACCATTGATTCACAGGTGGGGAGAGTGCTGTTGCTTTTGGGTCATGCTTGTGGTTTCCATACACAATTGGTTGGCCACTGTGAGAACAGGATGGGGGACTAGATCAGCGCATCCCAAAGTGGTGGTGGGATTACCTAGAGGATTCTAAGAGGCAAGGGGTCAGCAGGGGGGTGCTGAAAATGAAAATGACTTCCAAATTTTAACCAAGTTCATCAGTTTTGCTGAATGAATTAAACTAAGTAGTTTTAATTGTATTTTTGAATGACTGTGCAATTAATTGTTGCTGTTCTGAATTTTATTGTGTTGTTATCTTCCTTAGTGGATTGTGTAAACTGTTATTCTGAATAATGCTTTTTACAGAGAAGGGAATGGGACACAGGAGATGTGTTTATGGGACCAAGGGGATCATGGCCTGAAAAGGTTTGGGAACCGTTGGACTAGATTGTTCTTTGGCTTCATCCAGCAGGGCTCATCTTATGTATGTTCTCATAGAAGGAGCACAAGGATGCTGTAAGACTCCAGCCCTCTCCTCAGAAGGAAACTGGGGGATAGAGATGCTATGAAACCATCTGGTGGGAACCTACCCTCTCTCCCTCCCTCCCTTCCCAGTAGAATTCCTTTGCGCTTGGTCCTCTGTTATTTCTTCTTCTTCTTCTTCTTCTTCTTCTTCTTCTTCTTCTTCTTCTTCTTCTTCTTCTTCTTCTTTTCTTCTTCTTTCATTTTGTAAAATGGTTTGGAAAGCATGCTTCTGTCAATACACCACAGTCTCCCTTTCTGATTAAATCTCACCTGCTTTACTCAAACAAAAAGTTCTTCATGTCTTGCCTGTGCCCGGAGAATTAGTATCTGAAGGCATAAGGCTTTTACCAGTATTTCACTGTCTCTGGGCTAGCAGCAATCAATACAAACTGCATTGTTCACACACACACACACACACACACACACACACACATACACACACACCATTAGGGGTCTACATCAGCAGGGTGACTTGTGTCTGCTTAACTTGAGCCCCTGGACCTGGGTTTTTCTAGATGGTATTTATCTTTTAAACAAGAAGGTTTCCCAGTCTGCTAAACAGAACAGTCAACAATCCATTACATTGGACTGTGCAGGTCACCAGAAAGCAAAGTGCTTCTTTGCAGAGAAATTAGCTGCACGGTTGCACGCCTCTTGGCTATGCATACCATCTGAGCCAGCATGTATGAACTGCTGAACTGATGTGTCTGGAAGCTTGTTTTTGCTCAGATAGATAACCAGCTAAAGGGGCAGTCAGCAATTCTTTGGGACTTATATTCCCCATCCCGTTTTATCCCATATTTATTTATTTTTCACTGAGCCAGCATCTGCTTGTTTCAACTTGGGAACACATAGGCTCCAGAATTGCATAGAATGAACAGAAGAAAGGTAGCTAATTCTTCAGCTGTATACTGAGGGAGTGAAGATGTATTTGTAACTGACTTGGGTGTCTCTTGCCAACTCTTTAATACAGGAAGTGGCCATTATATGGACTGAAATCATTGATCCATCTACCTCAGTATTACCTACACTGACTGGCAATCACTGTCAGTCACAATAGGTAATACTGTACTAGCCTAGGTGAACAAATAGCCTGACCCAATTGCTTCCCATGTTTCTTATGTCACTCAGCCTCATATCCCTGTCTGCTATATGGGAATAGTAGCAGTGACCTACCTTAAAGAGTTGTATGTAAAGACTGAATAGGTAAGTGGTGAAATTTTCAATGTTAAGATGTTAAGTGGTAGTATGATGATCAACAGGATGAGACACAAAGGAAAGAAAGGGAGATGGGCTTATGAATTCCACCTTTTACAACTCCTAAATGAGAAACATCTCAGCAGTCCATTCTTCGTTGCACGTTCTGTCTAAACATGTTCTGTGAATAGGTGTTTGTGTGCTCTGATTCTCCATATTGATCTGCCTTGTGTACTTGGCTCTTTCCTCACTTTGTATTTAATGGCTGTGATTTTTCAAAAGCTGTTCCCCCCCCCCCCCATTTCTGTTGGGGCCTGCAAGAAAGAAGATTGCCTTATTTCTATAGGGCAAAATTCTAGAATCCACTATGCCCTTGTTGCCAAACTTGAGTTGAGCTTTACCACAGAGCATTTCATAAGCTGTTATTGTGGCCATAGCTCATATGCACTGTTGTGGCAGTGATCCTGTGCAGTGCTGCTTTGTTAAGTGGCTTTCCTACCAGAAACCTGCTTACAAAGCAGTTACTGCACCCTGCAGGATTGATGCTTCCACTCAATAGCTGTTGAGCAGAGGCATTGATCCTGTGAGGTCAGTCAGGTAGTACAGTCAGCCAGCACTGGCCTCCAACCTTTTCCTGGAAAGATGCAGCCAAAGCTCAGGTAACACTTAGTCATTTCATGGGTTTCCCCACCTGCTTATCTTTCCTGCCTACCTGCCTGATACATCACTCCCTGACAGACCCAGATTGCTCTTGACCTTGCACTGTGAACTGTGTCTCAACCCAACTTTGAAATTCCTCCAAATTGTCCTGTTTTGGCTCAGTGTACAGCCCTAGCATACAGAAGTATATTATCACCAGCAGTGGAGATATAACACTGTCTTTCATGCCTTGTAGGCACTGGCAGGCTTAACCTCTTTGAATTTGTTCAATCCACTTTTAAAACCATCCAAGTTGATAATCAGATAATTATGACAACCCAAATACAGGCATCATGCTATACTTGCACAGAGAATATAAGCACCTCATAATGTGTGGTACATCCCTTTGTGAGTCCTACCCTGAATGAATCGCTTTGAGAACTGCATTCTCTATTTCTTCCTAATTGGCATTGCCTAGTGTTTTCCTATGTGCTTCTTCAAGGGCAATAAAAACAATAGATAAACCTCCTCCTAAATCTTCCCTCTCTGCTTTATTCTTCTTTTCCTTTCCAAATAGCTGCCTTTAAGTAAGAGATATTAGTATTATCACTGGCTCTGAGTAGGGATGGCTCCAGTTACAACATGAACATTGTTTAAAAACAGCTTTCTCCCCTTTCTCAATTGGAGAGGTTCTCTGTTAATTCCAAGCACCAAGAGACAAATCAAGAGGTTTGGCAATGCTAGGGAACTAACACCGCTAATTTGAGAGTCAGATACATGCATTTTAGCTGCCAAGAGTGTGCAATATAGGCGTCTCATTACAATTTATTTCCTTCACATCGACATGTAGAGTAGTTAGTCTTCTTCCAGCAATTTCACCTCTGGGTTCGTGCAGCGAGAAGGGGGCGGAAGGCAACCAGCATACGTCTACTCCATCTCTTCCCTTCATTGTCATTCCGGCTCCGTAACAGGGACGTGGGGGTATCTGCCGTTCTCCCTTTTGTTAGCTTTCCATTCAAATTTTGTCAATCAAAGTGAACACATGGTGGTCATTTAGAAGTCACAAGGAAGCTCAGCAATGGAAAGAAATGGCAATCAAGAAGCAAACTTCAGGGTTGGATTCTGCATTTTACTTACACCAGTGGCTTAATGAAAAAAACTCTGCTGCAGGGGTGGGAGAGGAATGTGATTCAGTTCACATTTAAAGGCAAATCTACCTACTTTTCACTTTTGGAAGCAATATGAGAACTGGAACAGTGCAAATGCTTTCAAATTCATGCTTCTGCCATTTTTGCAGTGCAGTTCTCCAAGCAAGTAAGGTGTACAAAAAAGCATATACTAGCTAGGGCAATATGCACATACAGACACATATGGAGAAGCGAAGAATGGGATGTGGGACACTGTCTAAAGCAGGCTTCCTCCAACTCTGCCCTCCAGAAGTTTTTGGTCTACAACTCCCATGATCCCTAGCTAGCAAGACCAGTGGTCAGGGATGATGGGAATTGTAGTCTCAAAACATCTGGAGGGCCGAGTTGGAGGAAGCCTGGTCTAAAGCTACCCCCTTCATTAATGTACTTAAAATACCTGAATATATGTCAGTATATCTTAGGCTTTTTGACATCTATTGGACTTGATACTTTTAGCTGCATTATCAGTGCATTATATTGTATCATCTGTTGTGCCAATTTTATGTTATGTAAAAATCATGGGTCCTCCCCTTTTTATTTTCTTCTTTTCTTTGGTCTTTATTAATGGGGGAAGAATGGTTAAAAGTGCTTATATTAGTGAAAATAACATACAAAATCCATTACATTAGAGGAAACTGCTTTGCAAACATATATATTGGGCAACATGACCTACATTACAAAAATGTGTATATTGGGAGAAATTCAGATGCATTCCATGAGGACCTTTTAAAAAAAAAATATCACAAATTAATGTAGAAATGTGAAGAACAGAATTTAAAACTAGAAAAAATGATAAACTAAGAAAACAAGAAACTAAATTATACTGATAGACATTCCAAGCTCTCCAAAGAAGAGCAGCAAGGTAAGCAAAAGTTAGTCTGAAGTCTCTCATTGCAAACTCTGACTTTTCAATGCATTCACCAGTAAAATACCTATTTTATATGCATCTTTTATGTAAAATTTTGTGAGCACTTTTTCCCCACTGAAAAAGCACTGCAAAATCTATAGATGAGCATAATCTGACTGGGAACTGCATTTGGATCTGTAAGAAAGGCCATGTGTGTTTGGATGAGAAAAGCAAAGCAAATAATTTCCTCCAGTATTTCTATCTGTCAATTTCAATTTCTCTCGGTTTCCTTCCCCCCGCCCCCAGTCTTCAGTTCACCACAGCTCTGCACCAACTTTGACTTTTAAAAAAATCCTCATGAAAATTCATCAGTATTTTTCATCCACACATCCTTTAGTATGCATATTTTTGTGTGCACTTTTGCACAAGCAACTTTGTATGGAAATCGCATACTTTATCTATTTTCCTTCTGTAGTAGAACAATATTGTTTAAATTCAGTGGCTTGATTCACACATATCACTAAATTGTGGTTTATTAAAGGATGGTTTATTAAACCTTGATTTAGAATTATGCATGACTGCAGACCAGCAGCTTAACTATGGTTTGGTTAGCGCCAACAATCCTCATTCCAAAGCCATGGTTTGTTGTTGGCTTATGAACTTTATTTTGTTTTGTCTGAAAGCTTGGTGCTACATCTGAACTGTGCACCCATTCTTAACCATGGTCTGTTTTGCCAGCCCAGATGCTCACCAACATGTGTTAAGCTGAGTTAGAAAACAACTCAGACTTTGGAGGAACCAATCATGAAGGGATAATACATGGTTGACTCATGGTTTCTTAAACAAAGCATGGGTTAGCATTTTATGCAAACCAGGCCAATGTCTGTGCTTGCATAGTATAAATTACAGAGTACAGAGAACTCTGATTGTTTGTGGAGGGAAGGGGCTACTAGCAATAGGATGGCTTTAATCATTTTCAAATACTGCTTTGGAAGCAATCAACTGCCTTTTCAGTAAGGAGTGGGAATAGCAAAAATCCTGACTCTTATTTTTTTCACTACTCTTCAGTCAACAGACAATGAAAGATGGTGCCTATTGCACGGGGTCTGTTTAGCCAGAGGCTTTGCTGTTTCTTTTCAAGCAGCAGAGGACAGGAATCCTAACCTGCAGAGCTGCAGGAGGTAGGGGCAGTGGAAAAAAGGGGGAATGAGTTTTGAGATACAATACTTTGACCGCTCTGTTGCTTGCACTTAAGTATGCCGAATCCTGCTGGTTTGCAACTGTTACAAGGACTGCACAGCTTCTCGCCATGTACTCTTTATTTTGTGGAGCTGTGCCTGGGGCTCTCTATGAGCTGAAGCTGGCTTAAAACATGTGGATTTTTTCTTTGCCTGAGAAGAAAGAGTAGGTCTGGTAATGAGGAAGTTCTACAGGTATTCTGTGTCTCTCAATTTCCACTGACTGACTGATTTGAGGCGCAGGTCTAGCTCACATATAATGTGCATTTACTGTGGGTATGTGTGTAAAGGAAACTTCCGGACTGTCACTATTTAAAGGAAGAATTCAACGACAGAGCAGCAAATTCAGATTGCACAATTATAGTTGATTGGGTGGTCTTGTGCAACAAACTCACAGTGAGGGGCTTTGGGTTCCAACAGTGCCCTGTGTGGCACTCTTGGAGTTTTCAAATTGATGAAATTTTGGTGCTGCTGTGATTTCTGTTTTACCGAGATAGTTTGCTGCTGGTGACTTTCAGTTGTATTCATTTTTGCTTTTATGATCTTGCTTTGGATACACTTGTGTCATGGAAATCTTATCTAAACAGATGTGTTTTGAATAGATGCTTAAAGTCAAATGCAGTTGCCTGAGAGCATATCTTCTCACCCCCCTTTTTTGTGTGAGAAAGCATGCTGGCCAATTTGGGCACAGCAATCTTGCCCCCCAACTTTTGTGGTGCCCTAAAACACACATTTTGGGTGCTGTGCTCTCATGTGCTTTTGTGGCTGCGGTCTTGCATGGGTCACATGACTCATGCAGGAGTCAGGCCCTGGAAGACATGTGTCCCGATTTTCCACACATCCCAGTTGGAGGGTATGTGAGAGTAGGTGTCCCAGAGTGTCCTAGACGGACAGTGCGACAACAGAGAAGGCCCTGCTTCTGTGATGATACAATATGAAGATGGCCATGGTACATCTGGCAGGGCCACTTCTGAGTATCATAGGGATTGACTGAGTCTATGAAGGAGAAGGTGGTTCTCCAGTCCTGGTCCCAAGCTGTCCAGGGCTTTATATGTCAACAACAAAAGCTTGAATGCAACTTCAAATTTGAACTATCCTTCCTCTTCTTAACCCACCAAATCTTCTCAGACCTGTGTTGCCCCGCTGTAAACCCAAAGAGTATTATGCAATATGCTTTCCTCTTCATTTCCTAGGTGGCCACAATCTCTGGAGATTAGGTTATTTAACTGCACTGGCTCAGCAGGAACAGATCTACTTCGTGGATTCTTAACTCTCAGCGGAAGGTCTCTGTTTCTGAGTCTGCCTGCAAGCTCATCTAAGAATCTTGATTTTGAAGAGAGGGTTTCTCCCAAACTCTACTTCATGTCACAGTTTTGCTTTGCTGTGTGCTGGGTGGAGTCAAGAGGAAGCATGTGAACCCTAGTTCCTAGGAGATATTTGCAATATGCGTAAGAAGGAAGACCATAGTTCAGTGGTAGAACATCTGTCTTGCTTGCAGGAAGGTCCAGTTCTCTAACATCTTTAGGTAGGGCTGGGAAAGACAATTGCCTGAAACCCTGGAGAGCTGCTACCAGTCAGTGCAGACAGTACTGAGCTAGATGGACCAAAGAGTCTGACTCACATGCTAAAACCCCAAGAGTATGAGCTATGCTCCTACATAACTGGAAATGGGTATTTTGCAACTGGTCACTTTGGCTGCAGTTAGTGCTCTAGTTCTTCAGGTGCATGTTGGAAGAGCTATTGGTCCCTTTGGGTTGCCTAGTAACTGAAGGAGATGTTTCCAGCTTCAAAATCTGATATTTTATTTTTAAAAAAATTATTTGGGGAAAAGAGAGCTTTTCAACCTAAGGTGATTCAGTAATAGATCTCCTGCACTGCAAGCAGGGATGAGGGAATTGGAATACAATATATTTCAATTAGGAATCCTATTTATACCCTGATTTCCCTCCCCTTCCTCCAAGGAATTTTGAGTGGAGCAACTGATGCAGGTGGAACAATTGATGTGACGCTTGTCTCTATAAAGTCAGAGAAAATCCAGTGCACAAAGCCAGAGGTTTCTGTATCCTCAGCGTTTACACAAATGCGTACCAAACATCCATCCATCCATCCATCCAAGCAAAATGCATTATCAAAGTTCTCACATAAATTCCAGCCATGGTAAAGCATGAAAGGAGTGTGCAGAGCAGGGCCAGTGAAGGGTATGGCTCGGGGATACCCTTGAGGGCAAAATAGAAAGGCCCGGAGGGCTACATTTGTCCTCTGAGTCTGAGGACATTAGTGTCTAAAAGAAAGCCCCCAGGCTTTTCAACAATTAGTTTGGGGGGGGGGAGCTCAATGTGATAGGGCCACCATGGGGGAGAGGAGCAATTTAGCAACATCCCTCAACTTTCCTCTTAGTTCTTGTGTTTTCCCATATCCAGACTCTGCATTTCAGCTATTGCATCAATGTCTGTTTCCCGTTTTGCCTTTCCTGTGTCTAGAAGTTGATGAACTGGCAACAACAACCTTCTTTTGAATTTCTTCACTGTGTGCAAATGCCTAGGAGTGTTGACAATGCTTAAATCCACAAGTCTCTAAACACAATCTGGCTCCAAATCCAGCCGCTCATTATGCTATTGTTTTGCCGAGGTAGTGGCTGACTGGCCTGAAGCCGTGTGCTGTAAATAAGCTTTATTCATATCAGCCGTACATCTGTGACATGCAACAATCCATTTGCTTATGAGCCCAAGACCCCCCAAACAGAGCAAAATTAGCAGCATTGTCTGTGCTGATGGGCAGCATCTTCTCATATTTCCCAAGACTTAAGTGGTGATGCAGAACTATAATTAGTGGATGTAAAAAAAATTACTCTAAATCAGACAGATTGGTTGTCTGATTGTTTAGATCTCATTTAGATGCCAGTCTGGGGTGCAGAAGGGTTGCCAGTGTGGCAATGGACTGCTGAGCTTGGGTTGGGAACAAAACCAAGTAATTGTCCTTTTACACTCCACACAACAATATACTACTCTCCAGACAATATATTTCTATTCTGCAAGCTGAATTATCATCTGATATATGGATCTGGAAGACAATGTAGTCTAGAGTTAGAGTGTTTACCTGAGATCAGGGAGACCTAGGTTCAAATCCATATTAATCCATGAAGCTCACTGGATGACCTTGGAATATTGCCTCAGTTTTCCTGATTATCATACTAGCACTTCTCTCCTGTTTTCTAACACAGTGTTTTTTTCCACACTGCACTACCTGTAGTGTTTTGGAACTGTGGCTTTTTGACAGATAAACTAGCATCTCGTGCTAAATTTCATTCACACCAGTGGGTGTGGTGTTACACAACAAAGAATGTCACTGAATAACATTACTACTCTGTGAAAAGAGATTGGTTGCTAAATCTGTGGGTTTTAATATTTGGTTAAAAGGGGAAAATAACACTGGTCAACAACAAATTTGTTGTCTGCATTTTTTCAGATGATTTAGGATGAATCTGAAACGCTGAATCCAAAAATTGGTTTTGCTCAATCAGGTCAAGTTTTTGAGCTATGGCCACATGTCGTTTTTTTACGTTTTTGTTCACATGTACACTTGTGTGGAGCATTTTAGAAGTGGGTGGGGGTAAAAGGCCATGTTGAATAATTGTTTTGATTGGAAATGATTATTTTAATGCCAAGAAGTATTCAGGTCCGATAGTTCTGGGTGATTATGGGTGATTAAGTGGAACTGGAAGCGTGGAAGGCATTTGTTCTGGTAGTGAAGAACTTTCTTGGCAACAATAAGGCCAGAAACTACGCAGAACTTGTCAACAACATGCTGACTGCTTTCAGAAACCTGGGCTGCAACATGAGCGTCAAGATGCATTTTGCACTACCTATTTTCACATATGGACTGGTTTCCTGAGAACCTGGGTTCAATGAGTGACGAGCAGGAGGAGAGATTCCATCAGGACATGGAGACCAGGTATCAGGGTCACTGGGACGCAGTCATGATGGCTGACTACTGTTGGACTCTGAAGAGAGACCTCCCTGGTGCTGAACATTCCAGGAGTTCCAAGAAATGGAAGTTCAAGCCCTGAAGTTTGAAAAATGGTGACGCAACATGCAATTTATGTGCAATTTATGTGCCCATCATTCAGTTTACAGTAATCAATGTTTCTATCAGGTAATCAATATATGTTGTTGGAAAAACATTTGTTTCTTTTAAAAACATATTTAGGATGATATATGTTGACAAAAATCAGCTGATAATGCCACAAAAATGTAATCGATTTTGTCACAAGATCTGATTTTTTTCAAATCAACATAGCACAAAAACCTGACCTGATGGAGAGAAACGGATGCCATTTCCTGATTCAGCAGTGCAAAAATACCCTAAATTAGTTGTATAAATCTAGACAACATTCAAAAAGTAAGAAATTGTTGCCCAGTGTAATATATACAGTAAAAGAAGGAGAATTCATTGGATGCCTATATCCATGTTTGGGGCAAGTACTCTTCAGTGAGAGAGCCCATCAGAGATTTAAAATGAAAAATCATGCAACAAAGGAAAGCATGGAAATATAGGTTGTTAGACCTTTAAAATATCCCATTCTAAGTTTCTTCCAAAACTCCCCTCTTCCCTTAGCATAGAAAAAGACCATACATTTGGCAAGTTAAAAATGGTTTACTTACGAACCCTTCAAAGGTCCGATTCACGTGCTTTTGCATACAGCAGCAAGAAAAGATGAGCAGTTTAACTTAGTCTCACAATGGTAAATGTTTCTAAATTATTTGTCTAGAAATAATAATAATAATAATAATTTATTTGTACCCTCCTCATCTGGCTGGGTTTTCCAAGCCACTCTGGGTGGCTTCCAACAAAGCTTAAAAATACATTAAAATGTCACACATTAAAAACTTCCCTAAAAATGGCTTGCTAAAGTCATGCAGTCTAAGCTTGGATCATCCTTACTGGAAGGGTTCACATGGTGCAAGTGAGAGAACAAAGTGTTTAGTAACCCCTCCTCTCAAAATAAGGGGGTGTGACCTAGCTAAGCCTGGCATGACAGCTTATTCTATGGTCTTAACCCCGTCATGCATTAGTTAGAGTTAAGCTTGTTGGCTATATGAGGCTGGCATATCTCACAAAACAATTCTGGGAAATGGAGCTCTGTGAGAGGTTCAGGGAGTCTCCTTACAAATCTCAGCACCCTTAGCATACTTCAGCTCCCAGGATTCAGGGGGTGGGGCGGGCATGATTGTAAAAAGTGATATCTAGTGCTCATATGGAGTACATTTGGCCTAGGTGAAA
Source organism: Podarcis gaigeae (assembly GCF_964106915.1). Classification (NCBI taxonomy): domain Eukaryota; kingdom Metazoa; phylum Chordata; class Lepidosauria; order Squamata; family Lacertidae; genus Podarcis; species Podarcis gaigeae. Next base: position 36,578,271 of record NC_139684.1, on the reverse strand, counting down.
GAATGTCCACTTGTGGAGTTGTATAGTTCAGCTGTTGTGCACACAGATATATACAGACTGTGCACTTGTTGATGGTTACATTTGAATAACTGTATGAGAGTTCAGTTCAGCTTCATGTACACAGATTGTGCAATCACTGAATGCAGTATGCGAATACCCAAATGCCTGAACAGAGTGGACTGTGATGTGAACTCTGATCATGCCACTTGCCTGCTGGCCTAAATGCAGGCCAAAGAGGGGTGTGGAATAACTACCCTCTGGTACAAAAGCAATATTTACTTTAACTGCCCCACCACTTTTGCCTCTGGCCATGACCACCACCTGAAGGTGACCCACAGAAGACTGCCTAGAAGGAAAAGCGGGTCTTGGGTTGAAAATGCTACTGTTCCCCAGTTTAAAAGAACAGAAGCATATGAGTCATCATAAGTTAGAGGACAGTGTTTTATCCCAGTGCTTTGATTATCTTCTTGGTTGACTTTGTGCCGAATCATATAAAATGATTACTCTTACTTTTTAAAAAAAGAAAGAAAGAAATGGATTAAATACATTGTTGCTTATTCATTGTGGCTTGCACAAAATCAGGTCCCTCAATTGTTACTTTCAAGGTTAAACAGCTTTCACAGCAACAATCGAATCACTTTTGCATACTTGAGGGTACAAGGTGACGGAAGGAAATTCCTCATGTTGTGTCAGCGAGCCAGCTATGCCAGCAATAAGCTGCTTCTTACTCCTTCAGGGCAATCCCAGCTCACTGACACCACTTGCAGAACTGAAAATAGCAACCTTTGAAATACAACTGCAGGGGAATGAATTCCAAACAGCTCATATTTTATTATATTTGTAGATTATTCCTCAACTTTGATGTACAGTTTTGCAAGTGTGATTTATCCCTTTCAAATAAGACAATACATTTGCACATCTGGCTCTTATCACCATTACTTAAACCAGGGATGGGGAACCCATGGCCTTCCAGATGTTTGAACTCCAGCTCCCATTAGCTCCAGCCAGCGTAGCTTACTGTCAGGGATGATGGGTGCTGAAACAAACAACTTTTGAGTGGATGTGGATGTGGATGTGGAATAGTTTGTTTAAATGTTAGGGTTCAAAAGGGGTTAACACACACAATTCCTGGATATAAATTAAATCTGCAGCCTCAAGCCAATGGTGCTGTCAACTTCAACATTTCTAACTGTAGCCATTTTGGCTAAATTCCTTGTTCAGCTTACAGGGGAGTGAATCCAGTTCCCATCTCTTCCAAAAACAATTGGATCTGCACCTCTAAAGTTAATATCAATGAGCCAACAATTCCAAATACCTCCTACTGTGTTGGACACCAGCTCCCATCACCCCAAGCCATCATGGCCAATAGTCAGGGATGATGGGAGCTGGAGCTCAACAATATCTGTAGGCCCACAGGTTACACACCGCTGCAGTAGAGGTTGAGCAGATATGCCTTCTAAACTCACTACTTCTGTACAACATTGAAAATGAATGCAGAACATATCTTTACAGTAGTGCTTTCCTAAACATTTCAAATTAAGGAACCATCACCCCCATTCCTAAAACTGGAAGTTCATCTTCATCTGCTTTGTGGCCTTCCACTTCTGTGAAGGTTTCCAGTAAGGCTTGTGTGGTCCTGTAGCTTGAGAATTGGTATCTTCAGGCTGCAGATTCTGAAGTCTGAGGTTCCCTTTCGCAAGTTTGTAACTTCCTTCAGAATGAGCCTGTCTGGCATTATGAGGCATTTGATGGAAACTCAAGTTCCGTTTCTTTCAGTTTATTAGCCATTATATTCCAATGCACTGGCAGCTTTTTAGCAACCTATTGTTTCAGTTCCCTATTTAGTATGCATAATGCAACCACACACCTGATGTCCTCAGCAGGCTATGGCAACACCAGTGGAGAAAGGAGCAGGGTAAATCACTCAGAATAAGTGACTAATTAATCATAATCTTGATTCTAATAACATACTGTCTCCGTCGGCAGATTTGTTTGTCTTCAATCTCACAGTCTGAGAAATTCTAGTAGTCAGCCAGCCCCCCCATGGTTTGCAAATTGACTTTATGGAAGGGAAAGTGAGAGGAAAAGTTTCTGTCTTGTTAGGAAACTTGATTATGGAGGTAATTACTGTGGTTTTCTAAGCAAGACTCAGATTAAGGGAGAAAGGGCATGATAACTGGCCATGTTTCCCACTCCAAAAAAAATGTGCTTGCCTCTTGGTGAATAATGAGAGCTTGTGTTTTCCATCCAGCAAATCATTCCCTCTCTTGTGACTCTGTCTCTATTATGACCTCAGGCTTAAATTAGGAAGGGCTTATAAATTCAGGTACCTTCTTGGATGAAATAAGGATGCAAAATCTAAGATATTGTGTGAGATGAAGAGCAATGCAACTGAAAATTTCTTTCAAAATTACTTTAGACACATTATCAGATTTAAGCACACAAGACAAGCCCTGCTGGATCAGGCCAATGACCCATCTAGACCAGCATTCTGTTCTCACAGTCGCCAACCAGATGCTTGTTGGAAATCCTCAAGCAAAACGTGACACAAGAGCACTCCTCTCCTGCGGCTCCCAGCAACTGGTATTCAGAAGCATTACTGCCTGCAACTATGGGGGCAGAGCACACCACCATGGCTAGTAGCCATTTATATCCTCCTCATCCATGAATTTATGCAATCCTTTTTCAAAGCCATCCAAGTTGATGGCCATCTCAGAGTCCTGAGGGAGTGGGTTTCATAGTTTAACTACACACCATGTTAAAAAGTACTTTCTTTTATCTGTTCTGAATCTTCCCAATTTGTCTCTATCTCCATCTCTATTCAGTTACAGAAGACTGCTTTGAAGGTGGTGGTGGGCAGATCCTGTAAAAAAAATGCTTTTAAGAGTATCATTCCAGAAATTAGGGGTGCATTTTGATTTTGCTTAGCCTCTCATACAAGCTTACTGTATGCTTATGTAACTGCATTGGCAAAATGTGTTCTCTCCCTCTCTGCTTTCAAACACAGGCCCATTAGCTAGTCTACCAGGGAGTAAAAATAAGTTAAGTGAATGGCACTCACACTTAAAGTCATAACTTTACAATTAGCATCCCACTTTTGCAGGGAAAGAACTAGAGAGCACTCTGGCAAAATATACTTTTTTGCAGGCTGTGCTTAAGGGAGCTTTTCCAGGAGGGAGGCGGGAGGGGTGAAAATGACTAACACAGCCATTTCAGAAAACCTTATGTACAGTAAGTAATAATTAGTTCTCCATATTATTAACCAGAAGGAGCACTTAAAGTTTTTTGACATACCTAATCTCTGTGCCTGGGGAGCAGTGCGGAACATTTGCATTAAATTATTCCCTTGTTTCCCAAGCCCTGCCTGCCCCTTTCATATGAGACTTTTGCTGCCAGCATTCTTGAGTCTGGCACCAGCCTGCATATCTTACTGCTAATATAGCTGTCTCCTGCCAGGCACATCAATGTAGGGTGCATTATAGTACTGCATGACAATAAGGAGAGGAGGAGGAGAACGAGGCCGTATGGATCTGGCGCCGCTTCCTTCAAATTAATGGAGCAACATCAAAGGGCAAAGGGCCTGATGCGTTCCAGGCACGGGCTCTGCCAGGGCACTTGGAGGAAGACAAGGGCAGGAAGGTACAGTCTTGAGGAAGAAGAAGAGCAGCGACAAGGATAATGGAGATATTTCCTTCCCTTGCTGCTCATGGTACAGAGCGTATAGCAGCTTAGTTCACAGGGTTTTAGTAATGTATTCGATGGATTGACATTTGTACAACCTGCTTCCAAGGCTGCCTGGTATGACTGCACTGATGCAACCATTGGTCTAGGATACTATCAGGTGGATTTTCCAATAGCTGACTAGGTTTTATTCCTTGGTTGAGAGAGTGGAGGGGAGGGAATGGGAGAGGGAAAGAGAAGCTTTGCAAAGCTCCTCCATCCTCTTCAAATCAGTAATGGCTGGACTTGTAAATGAAACAAGTTCTACACAGGAAGACATAAGAGGAAAATAAAAAATGGAGAAGCTCCTTTGGAGAAACATGGTTGGAGGCAAGGAGACCCCAAGGATTTCCCTTTCAGCCTAGGCAGAAGTACTATTTCTTCTTGTGCACTCCTGCATGGAAAAGCAGAGAGCCTGCTGGATCAGGCCAAAGGCCCACCTAGTTCAGCATCCTGCTCTCTCTGTGGCCAACTATGGAAAGCCCACAAGCAGGGCCTGAGTGCAATAGTGCCCTCCTGACCTGTGTTCCTCAGCAACTGCTTTTCAGAGGATGCCATCTCAACAGTAGAGGTAAGACTTAGCCTTCATGGCCAATAGCAATTATAAAACTATAATTATGAGGCATTGTTGTTATTATTATTATTATTATTATTATTATTATTATTATTATTAAATTTGATTGATGCAGAACACAGGGTGGCCTTTAGGTGACTTACAATAAGTTTTAAAGACATATACAGTTATTAAAAAATGAACATAGGAGCATAGGAAACTGCCTTATATTGAGTCAGGCCATTGGCCCCTCTTAATTACTATTGCATACGCAGCACAGCAGTTCCTCTCTGGGGTTTCAGGCAGGGTCTCTCTAAGCCCTACCTAGACATGCCAGAGATTGAACTTGGAACCGCCTGCATGCAGAGCAGGTACTCTACCACTGAGCTGTGGCCTAAACAAATCAATGTATAAGTCAACACCAGATTCCACAGGGTGGGAAACAGGTTTTTTTCAGCACCGAAGGTTGACAAAGTCTTCACACACCTAGACCATATCCCATCAAATGCCCAGGAGAAGATGAAAGGCTTGACACAGAAAATATGTCAGTTTCAGAAACAGGCAGCAGACATTTTTGTTTCTAGTTTAAGATTTATAACTCCACCTTTCTATGTTGCAATTTTTGTTTTACACAATTAGAATTTATTTTTTATTTTTTTACAAATAAAAACTTTTTAAAAGGAAGCCACCATTCATGTGAGGTGGGGTTTTAAAGGCCCCTGAATTGACATCTGAGCTAGGCTAGTTTTGAATTGACTGTCGAAGTCGAGACACCTTTTCCTCCTGGACTAGACACATCTAACAGATTACACAGCCTGGAAGCAAACTCCCAGCTCAAAGTGTTTAGCTATGGATAAGTCGTGAGCTTGCAAACTTAACACATCCTTACCCTTGACTGTCCATAATAAGTGTGTTTCTTCTATGCAAAAGATAATGTAAACCAAATAACCTTTTAAGCAAAAGCCAGTTCAGCTCAGGCTTATGCTTCATTCTATGGCACTTCATCTCTGAAATCATACAATGCATTAATATTCAACCCCCAAAGCTTCCTGTACTTGATCCTTTAAGCTCATTAATCCTCCTGCCCTCTTCTAACTTTCAACAAAGAGCAGCACAGAGAATCCATATACATATATGCCCATGGGGGTAGAAATGTATAAACCCTTTCCTTCGTGTATGTATTTAAATCCCATAATGAAAGCAATGGGTGCTCATTAGGGCTGTGCACCCAGTCCAGACAAGTTCCAGATCCAAACCGAATTGGGCCAATTATCCAATGTGGGTTGAGGCAGCCCCAGATTGCCCTGGGTCTGACAGGGTCTGTCTGTGGATGTCAAAGGGTGGGGGAATGGTCAGGACGTGAGGACAGTGGGGTAGAGAACAGTGGAGGCAGAGTGAACAAATATATGGTACGTCAGGTGGAAAATGATGGAGAAGACTGTTCTCTAGCTGAGACCCTAGAATTCTATTGCCCAGCGGTACTGTGTCATTCTTCTGTCTGTGTTTCCCCAGAACCATCATCACAGTTGTCTATCAGTTAATGGGGAAAATGCCTTTGAAAATTGTCAGAGAAATGTAGCTTAGTGGTAGAGCATCTGCTTTGTATGCAGAAGTCTCTGTTCGTCAGTGCAGACAATACTAAGCTAGATGGAGAAATAGTCTCACCCAGTATTAGGCAGCTTATTTTGTTCCTAAAGGGCATTCTCTCTCTCTCTCTCTCTCTCTCTCTCTCTCTGTGTGTGTGTGTGTGTGTTTGAAATTCTCGTTGGTGGAGTGCAAGCTTTTTAAAATTGCAGTCAGGAAAGCTCACAGGTTTTATAAGTGTTCCTCTCTCTATTGATCTAAGCATAGTCACTTTCTCAGGTGCCTGCAGTTCCTACCCCTGGCCCTCCACCCAATACATCATCTTCATTATCACTGGAGCATGGGATTATTGGCCTTAGCTTAAACAGGGAGTTCAGAGGTATGCAGAGTGGATCTTAGAGAGATGGCAAAGTCTGATGTGCAGTTCCAGACATCCTCCTACAATCCTTTGCAGATGTTCTGCCAGGGCTAAAAGCATGTCCCATGTGCATCATGAGATCTGTGGCATCGTGGGGGCACCCCAACAGAACATTTGTAATGGGGCTCATAAACATAAATTGCGAAGTGGCTTCCTTGTCTGAGATTGTTCAATGCCAACTTGCTTGGAGCAAGTTGCTGAAGATGTACTGTAATTGTCAATTAAAAGCATTTAATTTCGGTAAAAAGCTACTTTAATAAAAGAGCATTGTCTCATTCCAGATAATTACAGCTTGCATCCAAACTGTGTAGGGGGAGGGCAGAGAATATTTGACCAGATGCAACTTATGAGAAGTGACACAAAATAGACGCAAAGGACTAAATCGTAGATTCAATTTTTGTTGATTACTAGTTCATATGTAATTATGGACTCCAGTGTGCTCTGCTGAATGGCAGTTTGCTGCTTTTTGTTGGCCTAACATTAATCATTCTCCTTTTCTGGATCAATTGTGAAAAGTGTTTTCCCCCCTTTATCTTATGAATGGTTGTTTGAGGATTATTTAATAATTTAATCTATTAAAATGGATACAAGTGTTTCTATTCCCCCATAATTTAACAAATGAAGGCTGCAATCCTTAAAAAGAAGAAGAGAGGCTACTACCCTAGCCATGTCTACCCAGAAGCAAGTCCACCCCCAAGCATGCTGATCCTTTCTTCTTATATCTCAGTGGATCTGTTTTGACTCTAAACCTCATCACTAGAGATTGCTGTTTGGAGGTGAACATGTGGTTAGGATAATACTTGGTGATAGCCATGAACCTGCAAACCAGAAGGCCAAGTGCCTTTGGCAAATTCTAATGCTAGCAGATGGTTTCTGCCTAGGCCATATAAGTTTTAATGAAATGAGCAAAACATTTCTTAGGGTGGGTGGAAGCAGACTTCTTCTTCTTCTTCTTCTTCTTCTTCTTCTTCTTCTTCTTCTTCTTCTTCTTCTTCTTCTTCTTCTTCTTCTTCTTCTTCTTCTTCCTAATATGTGGGATATGACATTCCCCCCTGCAGACTAATTCTGGGGAGAAATGTGATTTAGGTTCCTGATAAAATGTGCATATAAATGCATGTATTAGTGAAAATACCATGCAAGCACACATTATATTAAGGGAAATTGTTCTGTAAAAAAATGCACATATTAGGAAAAAACTGCATTAAAAATGTGTATATTAGGAACAGCTTTGGGTAGTTGGGGCAAGGGCAGATGATTTTAATCACCATAGCAGATTAAGCAATTGTGATATATTGCTTAATATATTGTGCTATGTGTAAGATTTATGTATTGACCCCTTTACACTAATCCCCAGGGTGATCAGATGCATTTTCTCTCTCTCTCTCTCTCTCTCTCTCTCTCTCTCTCTCTCTCTCTAAACAACCATCTCTTCCAGGGGGCTAAATGCACTCACCAAGGATTCATTTGAGTGAGAAAACTTATAATTTTGTTTTCTGTGCCCAATTTTGTTTTCTATAGTATTATACAGCTCTTAGTCATTTTATTGTCATGGTTCTCTACTTTGTTTCGTTTGGTACCTTTCCATATATCTGCACAAAGTTCCTTTTTGAATACTGGTCATTGACCATGCCAATTTGGTTCATTGATAAATTGATTATTGATCACAGACATGGATGAAGCACAGGGTTCATCCCCACCCCTCCATCACGATTGTGACACAAGCTGTAAATGAAGTACCAGGATACACTGACCACAGATCAGGTTCACTATGTGAAATTTGGCTGAAACTAGCTTGCTGACTTTCAAAAGCCGTCAATATGCCTCGCTTCAACAGAATTGCCCAATGCCCTTTTAAAAAACCATCGCTTGAAGAGCTAAGTAGTGCTTTCAACAGCTGTGTAATTGTGCCTCATGACAAGTCCAACCAGTTCATTCAGAAGCAAAGTCTTTAAAAGCCAAGGATGGATCATTTAGATTGTACCCTTAAAGCACAACCTGTCAGCACAGATCTGTGCGAGATGAATGGTGCCAGGCTGACTCCTGGATGTTTTCATTGTGTCGCCCCCCAACAAGATGTGGATATGGACAGAGGAAGGGGGTGGAAAGTACAGATGCAGTAGAAATCTCTAATCGATAACTTTCTTCCTGGAGAGGGTTTTGCATTTTGGTTTGTGGTGCCCATCATTTTAGTCTGCTATAATGCCAGACTAAAATGATACTACCTCATAGAGTGCCATTCACCAAAAAACAGCAGCTATTACTGAATTGCTGTTTTTTAAAGAGGTGGAAATACAGAAGAGCATGAACCAATGCATCAAATCAGGAAGAAAATTGTAGGCTATTTTCAGTTTCAGGGCTCCATCCCTCAATTTGCAGTGTCATCAGCTTGGCCTTACTTATGGTGTTTAGAGTTACAGTAGGAAGGGGAGAAAAAGAGCAGCAGGGAACCTGGCTGGAAAAGCCAGAGAGATCATTAGTTCAATTGGGAGGGGGAAAGCACTGAAAATGAATTGCGGCAGAGAACGATGGGGTGTCCAACAACACACAACTTCTGAAGCCTGCAGAAAGTAGGATATGGTGAGATATTTCCCTAACCCTGCTAACTAAGAGGTTAGAATTATGGAAAATAGGAAGTTGCTTTTATTTTGAGTCAAGCTCTTTGGTTTTTCTAGCTCAGCTCTGTCTACACTGACTGGCAGCAGTTGTCCAATGTTTTCTGCCCCTTCCTGGAGATGACAGGGTCTGGACTTCTGCATGTCGAGCAGATGCTCAGCCCTTGAGCTATGTGCCTTCTGGAATGGAAGCAAGAGAAAGGTTTAAAATTTTGCTTGCTTGTAGTCATCCCCATCCTTCTTCCAGTGGATAACAGTGAAACAGAGAGTGCAACTGGAGCCTACTGGACGTCACAAGAACATAAGGAGAGCCCTGCTGGATCAGACCAAAGGTCCATTGAGTCAAGGATCCTGTTCCCAAAGTGGTCAACCAGTCGCCCATTGAAAGCCCACAAAGAGGCCCATTTGCTCTCCAAACCAACTGGAAATCAGAGACACACCACCTCTAATACTGGAGGCAAACATAGCCATCAAATCTCATAGCCACTTACCCCCATAGATCCTCTGTTGAAGCCATCCAAATTGGTTGCTATCACCACATCTTGCAGGAATGAATTCCATAGTTTAGCTCTGCACTATTATTGTGCTTTGATTAGTGGAGATCCAGGTCCCAGAACATTCTGTTCTGTTACTGGCAAAACGTTTGTGTATGACGGGGTGGGGCATTGCTCTATTCCCAATGACAAAAAGTGAATGATGGAGGCTCTGTGCTCTGCTTCATGGTTTCCCCTTGGAAAACATGTGCTTTCCTTTCTGAACCTTTGCTCTTCATTTACTTTCTGATCCTCTCTGAATATTAGTTTCTTCTTCTCCCTCCCTTAGTGTTTTACTGCTGTGCTACCTCAGGGTTATTGGGTTGACTGTTTATTTCGTGGTCCCTCCTTAGAAGAAGAGACTGATCTCAATTATTCAGTCTGGAGAAATTTTCTCCCTGACATACTTTTCCCTTGGCACTTGTAAGCAAAGCATAGACATGAAAAGGAAGAACTTAGCCGACATTGATTCTATCAGTATTCTATGTGGTTTGCATTTCAGCTATTGAGACCTGACTAATATTCTAATGGATATAATAATTCCCAGCTCTTTTGGAGAGTGTTTTGCCTATATGCAGAAATGGCAGCATGCACAAGTTGTGCATCATTTCCTGATCTACCCTTTGCTTGTTACATGCGGCACTGTTTCTGGAGGAAGGTAGTTTTCTCCAGCTCTGGAAGCTAGGACCTGAATCAATGAATTCAAGTTACAAGAAAGTAGATTCTGAATAAACATCAGGAATAACTGTCTGACAGCTAGAGGTGGCGGACTCTTGGAGGTTTCTAAGCAGAAGTTGGCTGGCCATCTGTCATGTATGATCTAGCTGAGGTTCCTTCATTGCAGAGGGTTGCTCTAGATCAGTGTTTCCCAACCTTGGGCCTCCAGCTGTTTTTGGACTACAATTCCCATCATCCCTTGCCACTGGTCTTGCTAGTCAGGGATGATGGGAGTTGTAGTTCAAAAACAGCTGGAGGCCCAAGGTTGGGAAACACTGCTCTAGATGGCCCTCAGGGTCCCTCCCAACTCTACAATTCTTTGATTCTATGATTCATTTGCCATCAAAAACAGAGTTACTCATCTCACTGTCTGCTGTGGTGAAATTACATAACTTGTGCAATTTTTGCAATTAGTTGCCTAAATTGCATAATTAATTAATTATGTATGTTACATTATTATTGTGTTATTCTACCCCTTTCAGTTCAGCACAAAAGGAAACATAATGCAAATAAGGTAAAACGAAACAAAACCACCTTGTAGTGAATTACATCTGCAGACCAAAAACAACAGTTAATATCAATTGTATTCCACTGGATTGATTTCCATTCCAGGCATGGGACAAATAAGTGAACATAGGCAATTTCTGAACAGAACAGTTCTCCCTAGTATAATGCATTTCTGTATGTTGTTTTAACAAATGCACAATTTGCATGCACACTTTTCTCCTAATATATGCAATTTTTGTATATGTTGCTTGGGTGAAGAGTCACATTGCAAAATTCAGAGAACGATAAATTTCGAAGGATGGCTGTATCTCATTTTGCATGTTGTTATAGAAAGTGAAAATTAGGTAAATGAAAAATTAATTGAATTTTTCCCCTGACCCAAGTGAAGAATGAAAGAGACAAACAGTGTTCAAAGAGCAAGCCACCTCTCCCACCTGTTGTTCTTTGTACCGTCATTCATTCTCTGCTCCTTCCCCTTACATGTTATTCTCATTGTTTCTTTGTTTCCCTCCACTACACCACTCTTTGCTTCTGGTTGAGGCCACAATTTTGGGGAAAGAACAGTTTGTAGAAGTTTTGCCAACATCTGCAACTCAGGACTGCTAGGTCTGTGTGGTTTAGAAGGCATTTTGCATAGGAGCGTGTTTGGTGCAAGTTTTACTGATAGCTCTCGTTAGCTCTCCAGGGGTTGCACACATGGTTTTTGAAACCAGTCATCACATTATTAATCTGCATAAAACTGACCATCTTTTGCTGCTGTTCTCCTTCACACATTTGGGGTGGGAAACTTGGAACAATGTACTTTCACATTTCTGCAACAGAAATGTGTGAACCACTGGGAAGCTGTAATTTTTTCTTTAAGCTTCTATCTGTCTGCCATCTTCCCCATCTACTACCACCAAGAGTTAAGCTAAACCTGATGGAATTATAGCTTTGGGTCTTGAAAAGCACCTCCCTTACAACATAGCTACCAGATCTGTGATTTACCATTTCATTAACCAAAATTAAAAAATAATAGTCCTTTCTGGACAGCAAAAGAGGGTTGGATTATTGCAATTTACAGCTTTGTCTTAAAATCTTTACAAGGTAAGTCCTCAGCAAGAGAGGCAGATTTTTATTTTTTAGTTTTGTATTCACCTGACCTGCCAGCTATTTTTTAAGGCCCCTCTGTTCATTTCCAAGAAGCCAGACTGCCAAACTCCAAAGAAGAAAACTTTGCAACAGCCTCATGTTTCACAATGTTCGAAGTAGGTATTCACCATGGCTACATAAAAAGTGCCTTGAGGAAGCTCTGGTGCAGCTGCCTATTAAATGTTTCTTCTTAGACAATAAGAATGTCAAGGGCAGCTCCTACAAAGCTGGAGTGGTGGAGAATAAGGTGAAGGCCGGGCAGGGCAGAAGCAAACAAGCACAGGGGCATGATTGCCTTCTTTGAAGAGAAGGGCTGTATCTCAGTGATCCTGACAGAGCAACAACTGTACATATGAAAGGTCTTGGGTTCAATCCCCATCCAGGCTGTGAAATGCTCATGTATGAAACATGAAGAGCTGCTTCCAGTCTTTGTTGATACTGTACTATGGAGCTAGATGGATGGTGGTATAAATGGCACCTCTGTTCCTATGCTTAGAATGGTAAAGAAGCTCAGCCTGAAAGCTTTTGTAGCAATTTGGCAATATAGGTGATCCAACTTCTTGGTGTTAAGTGATACTCTTGCTGTTCATGCTCATTTCTTTGCAGTTTTCTCCATCAGCAAAAAGCTGATTGATTCCCTGTCTTGCATATCTCCAATTCAAGGACCATCTGCAGATGACAAAATCCACTATGTGCCTCCACTATTTGCCCATTAATATTTGGCAAAGAAAGAAAGAAAGAAAGAAATTCTCCTCTTGTTTTGGTTTTAAGTGGCAGTGAATAAGCTGTCATCTCTTGATTAAGATTTATTGGCCACCAGTATGAGACCTATTGGTCTTCAGTGAAACTCTGGAAAGGAATCTAAGTCATAGGACCCAGAGCATGGGATGAAGGCATATGAGGCTATAACCTTGGCAAAGGTGTGAATCAGTGCCTGGGAGTCCCCATCTGAGAACCCTGTTCTTGCTGCCTTGAGTTCCAGCATGGAAGAAACAATGAATACATGAAACCAGTTCCTACCTAGATTTAGAAACACTGCCCCTGAGAAATTCACTAGTCCCATAAACTATTCTTATCTTCCTTTGAAACTCACACTCATGTGCAGGACCTCCAAATTCCCTTTGAAATTTGCTTTAAGGGATAATGACTCGTTTGTCTGGATGTGTCAGTGTGTGTAGAAACTGGCCCATGGTACAGAGATCAAATTTGCATTTGTTGCCCCAAATTTGCCTGTGACCCTGCCCCCCAGCAAGTGGCGCCCCCATGGGTTGTCCTAAGAATGCAACCCCAGACTGAAAAAATCCCCCACACTTGCATTACAGGGTAAGTTGCCTTGTAGAGTTATTGTCAGAAACTTGCATATTCTCTGAGTCTTCTGTCCCCTATCACAATAGCCATGAGGACAAAAGGAACTCGTGTCTGAACAGCTTGTGGGCACTTAGTGGCCTTGCTGCCATTCATTTTAAACCCTTTATTTCACGAGGTGCGCCTGCTGTGTTCATCATAATAGGCTAATGCTTTCCTGGTTTTAATTTCGGTCAGTCCCTTGGTCTAATTGAGGTTCTTTGCACTTTCTTTGATTGTAATAATGCAAAGCTTTGCTCAGTTATTCCAGTGATGCCTTGCGACTCAAATTGCGCTCGGCAAGCGTGGCACGCGTGACTGTGGGGAAGAGACAAAAGCGGAATCTTTCCCAAACCCAAGACACATGTTTTTGAATGATAAGCCATGTCCGTACTTTTGTTTCTGAATCAAATGATATATTTTGGAGAGAAAGAAAGAAAGAAAAAGGGATTTACAACAACGCAAAACTCTAAGACCTTCATCCTGGGGGAGTGACTGCAGTGAGCACAATTAACTCTGGATAAAGGGTGGCTTTGTACAGCGCATCTCAGATGTGAATATTTTTTCCCCATAATTGAAATTGGAACAGGGGGACTTTTTACAGCCCTTGATGGGAAGGCAGAGCAGTAAGAACAAGACACTATTGTTTCAATTTACTGTACCCTACAAGTGACTTTTTTGACTTTGGTGTATGCAAAAGTCATGAAAATCTACCCCCCCTCCAGCTGTATGAAATTCTACTGCTCCCTTAAATGATTCTGCCTTAAAGTGGCTTAAGGCTGCATGAATAGAACCATTGTTTCTGTGTAACAGGGAATAATGATGCCACTTTGTGCTATGCTAGTTACTCCTCATCTGGAATACTCCGGTCAGTTTGGGGCACTGCACTTTAAGAATGATATAGACCAGATATTAGGAACTTCTGGCCCTCCAGGTGTTGTCTGACTCCGTCATCAGGCCCACCTAGCACAGCCAGTGTTCGGGAACACTGAAAGCTGTCCAGTAACATCCGGAGGCATCCCCTCACATGGTGCCCTCCAGATGTTTTAGACACCAACTCCCATCAGTCCTGATCACTGTACATGTTGGCTGAGGCTGAGGCTGATGGGAATTGGAATCTGAAACATCTGGCCCTCACTGCCATCAGTCTCATCCAGCATCTCCAATTCTTAAGGGTGATGGGATACGTAACCCTGAAATATCAGGAAGTTCCCACTGTGATGTAGGGGGGAAATCCCTGGGGAGGAAAAGACACAGGCAGCTGTGGGGAGGCAGGGACTGATCCATGGGGCAAGACCTACCGTGAATGAGTTCCTGTACACATTAGATCTGGGGTTTAGTCAGCAGCTTTCCCCAGCCCTGCCTGGAGATGCTGGGGATTGGACCCGAGACAACCTGCATGGTCTACGGTCCTCCCCCCAGCATCAAGAGGATGGATTGCATTCAGAGCCATTTGGCCACAAACACCTTCTGTAGCCTGGGCACTGACTGCAATCCCTGGTGTTTGAGGTTCTGTTCCAATCTGTGGCCTTTTTATTGAGGTTAGGAATTCAACATAGTTGTTTTTTTTTAATATTGATGCTAGCAATTAAAAGTAGCTTCCTTCTTCAGGAAGTGGGAAGCACTGATGGAGCAAATGTGTGTTTTAAATAATTCAAAATTGCAGAGTGTGGCACAAAACCAACCTCCTTCCACTTTCAAATGGAAGCTTTTTGTTAAAGGGAGGCGGAAAGGAGGCCCTTGGAAAAAAAACCAAATTATTTCATGCCCAGCCATCACAGCTCCCCTCCTCAAACAATTTCTGGGCTGAGCACGGTTGGAGGGACAAAAATGAAAAGAGTGCTTCAGTAATTTTAAATTGCTATGTGTGATTGAAATTACTGGATGTCAGTATGTTTCTCACACATTGTTATTTGTTCTTGTTTACAAGTGAAGATGAGTAGATTTTCTCTGTGGTATAGCTTTAAATGTGTCAAATCTACCTATTTACAGTGGAACCTCAGGTTAAGTACTTAATTCATTCCAGAGGTCCATTCTTAACCTGAAACTGTTCTTAACCTGAAGCACAACTTTAGCTAATGGGGCCTCCTGATGCTGCAGTGCCGCCGGAGCACAATTTCTGTTCTCATCCTGAAGCAAAGTTCTTATGCTGAAGCACTATTTCTGGGTTAGCGGAGTCTGTAACCTGAAGCGTATGTAACCTGAAGCGTATGTAACCTGATGTACCACTGTACTAGCCAAAAAATTTTTCACTTCTGCACAATAAAAATAATAGCTGTGCTTGCACTACCCCTGTAGTCTACGTAACACCAAAGGCTGTCTTACAGGAGTTGGTCCCACCATCACCATGTAAACAGGGGGGAAAGGGAACTAGACTAAGATTCTTCCCTCCCTCAACCCCCCCAGAAACCTGAATTAGTATGTTAGATACTCAAAAATGTAAGAAGAGCCTGCTGGATCAAGTCAATGGGCCATCTAGCCCAGCATCCCATTCTCTCAGTGGCCAACCAGATGCCTTTAGGACACCCAAAAGAGCACTCTCCCCTCCTGTAGTTCCCAACAAATGGTTTTCAGAACCATTTCTGCCACTGACCATGGAAGTAGAACATGAGCAGCATGGCTAGTAGCCATTGATAGCCTTCAGCTATTGACAGCCATGTTTTTAAAATCTTTTAAAGCCATGCAAGTTGGTCTCGGTCCAGTATACCTGAAGGAGCGTATCCACCCCCATTGTTCTGCCCGGACGGTGAGGTCCAGCGCCGAGGCCTTCTGGTGGTTCCCTCATTGCGAGAAGCAAAGCTACAGGGAACCAGGCAGAAGGCCTTTTCGGTAGTGGCGCCCGCCCTGTGAAACGCCCTTCCAGCAGATGTCAAAGCGATAAACAACTACCTGACATTCAGAAGACATCTTAAGGCAGCCCTGTTCAGGGAAGTTTTTAACGTGTGATATTTTACTGTATTTTTGGTTTCTATGGAAGCTGCCCAGTGTGGCTGGGGAGGCCCAACCAGATGAGCAGGGTATAAATAATAAATTATTATTATTATTATTATTATTATTATTATTATTATTATTATTATTACTACGGCCATCTTTTTTCTTGTAGGAGCAAGTTCCATAGTTGTATGAAGAAATGCTTTTATTTATCTTTATCTGGCCTGAATCTACCAACATTCATCTTCATTGGATGTCCATGAATCCTAGTGTTAGGAGAGAGCTACACAAACTTTACTCCATCTGCTTTCTCCATGCCATGAATAATTTTATAAACTTCAATCATGTCACCTCTTACTTGCCTCTTCTCTAAACCAAAAAGTTCCAAATTCTGCAACCTTTCCTCATAGGGGAGTCACCCCTTTGATCATTTTTGGTTGCCTTTTTCTTTATCTCATTCAGGTGTTTCTCATTCTGTTATATGTGGACACTGAGCTTGTTAGATTCAAGTTTTATCCGACCAGAGCAGGGGTGACAATGCTGTGGTCCTCTGTATGTTGTTGAACTCCAACCCCCGCCAGCAACAGCCAGTATGGCCAATGGTCAAGGATGATGGGCACTGTCATTCAGCCACACCTAGAGGCCTACAGCTTCTCCTTGCAAGCCTTAGGTTAGTGATATTGTAGAGCACCCTTCAGTTTAGGGCTTTATCAGGGATGAGGAATTGGAGGCTCTCCAGATGTCTCTGGACTTCAGCTCCCATCATCCCTGACCACTGGCCATTCTGTCTGGGCCTGAAGGGAGTTGCAGTTCACATTTTTACATTTCCTTCACACCATCCTGAGTTATACAGGTGTAACAGGTATCACAGAACAGTAAGACAAGTGGAATAAAAAACTGAAAAAGAGTCATGGGTTGTTGGTTTCCCATAACAGATATATATCAGGTGACACTTTTAAGTGGTGGCTGTTTCTTCCTCGAGAAGTAGTTTATTTGGCAGTAAATACATTTGTGGAGAGAAAGAAAAAAAAATAACAGTTTTTGTCCCTAGCAAATATATATTTATAGAAGGTAGCATAATTCCAGCAGAATGTATGCTAAGAGTTTATGGATCATTAGGAACACTTTTGCTGCTTTGGGAGCATTTCAACACGCATATAATGTATGGTTGGATGGTGGGAGGCACCAGCTGAGGACTCCCTAGGGAAGAAGATTCAGAGCCAGAGAATTGGTGGTGGGATGACAATGAGTGGTCAGAGGGAGCAGACTGGGAGGAGGAGGTGTCAGAAGCAGAAGAGGGGACAGGATTTAGTGATCAGGAAGAGGCTGTGGCAGAGCACCTTTCAGACTCTAAGGAAAAACCAAGGGTTGGGCAGAAGTGGGGCCAGGTGGCAGAGAGACTGACTATGGAAGAAGACTGTGGAAGAAGTCTCCCTTTCCTACTTGCAACTGGCTCCCCTCCCCCCGGTCTCCTACATCACACAGTGAAATGAAACAGGCAGAGCAGAGGGGGGCTGTGTGCGCACACAGCCTGAGACTGCATGAGAAAGACCTTGGAGAGGAGGAGTTGCAGTGGGCACTGGGAAGAGTTGCTGGGGCCATGAGGCCAGAGCTGTGGATTGTTTCCTTGAATAAAGACTTAACTTCACTCCAGCCCTGACATAAGGTGTTTTGGAAGGTAAAATACTTTTATGTTTTGGATGCTTTTCCAAAAAGTACAAGTTGGACCAGGATCTATTGATGATCAAGGATATCTGCCTTCCTCTTATTTGTTTGGGAAATCATATACTGTCCACACATTTCCTTATATATATGGTTATTTTTCTCACTGTGTATACAGTGGTACCTCGGGTTACATACGCTTCAGGTTACAGACTCCGCTAACCCAGAAATAGTGCTTCAGGTTAAGAACTTTGCTTCAGGATGAGAAGAGAAATTGTGCTCTGGCGGTGTGGCAGCAGCAGGAGGCCCCATTAGCTAAAGTGGTGCTTCAGGTTAAGAACAGACCTCCAGAATGAATTAAGGTCCTTCTATGTTTGCAGACTCTGATGTGCTCTAAGTTATGCCAGGTACTGGTGCTATAACTTTATTTCCCACATTGCTCCAGAGTGATACTACATTAGCGGGATAGGGGGGTGGCATCTAAACCTAGTCTCCTGGTACTGTTCAATGTATCAGACTATTTTTTTAAGGGGGGGCAGTAATAGGTGAGCCCTGTAAGGATGTGGGGACCTGCCAGCTGCCCATGGATGTGACCTGAAATACATCCATACCATAAGCTGGCATCTAAGAGAGAAGATACCAGAGAAACCAGCAAGTTTATATCTAGCTTGATTTCAGATTAAACCTCTGAATCACCAAAACAATTTACAGAATTTTTTTTCTAATCCTGATTCCCCCCCCCCCCCCCCAAGCTGGTACATAGAAATTCCATATGCATATGTAGTTTTGCCACACTACTGATGTGTGGAAGAGCCAAAGTCAATTTTCTGATAGGGTGGTGATTCATGTTGCTCCAGGAGGAGGGTGAGTTTTCATTGAAATCACTGCTAAAAATGAATTTATCCCACCACATGTTAATAGTGCTTTTAATGCAATCTGTTCCCCTATGCTAGAGAAAAATGCAACCCCCCCCCCCAATCTTCCAGCTATGTCAGTCATTCTCTGGTCTTTATCCCTGTGTGAAGCAATGGAGGATATTCTAAACTATTTTTTCCATTAGAGTGTTGACTCTAACAGAGCAAGATTTCAATTTTTCACATGCAAAAACTTTCTTCGGGACTCTTAATGCATTTGAGGTCAACAGTAGCTCCTTTGTACATAAAAAAAATAAATGTGTTCTGCTGGTGCTTCTTACTTTTATTTTATTTTTTAGAAAAGGCAAGTAATTACAACAGAGGGTTATGGACCAAGGTCTTGGTTGCATATTTGTGAACTAATTAATTTATGGCAGGTATAGTTCTCTTTCCCCCCCTTTTTTGGTTTGCCTATTAAGTGTTTATCTTTAATGGTTTGCTTCTACTTCTAATGGGTTTTGCTCCTGCAAAAAGGTCATTCCTGATGCAATGTCATAGTTGCTACTAGGATATAGTAAGCATTAGAGCTTTTGCTTTATTATAATGTACACATAAAATGTTCAGCTGTTGTGCTGAACATTTGTGTCCTGTTGTGTCCCAGGTTCTTTCTGAAGAAGAGCTGGGGTGAGGGGATGAGGATGATGGTGTTGATACTTAATGGTATGCAAATATTAATAAAACCAAATTGAATTTAATAATATTTAAAAATGAGGAAGAGCTGTAGCTCTGTGGCAGTGCATCTGTTTTGCTTGCCGAAGGTCCTAGGTTGAATCCCTGACCTCTCCAGGTAGGGTTGGGAGAGATCCCAGCCTGAAACCCTGGAAAGCAACTGCCAGCCATAGAATTATAGAGTTGGAGGGCTACTCTGAAGGTCATCTAGTCCAATCCCTAAAATGCAGGAATTTGCAGGTGAACAGTATGGGGATTGAACTCACAATCTTGACGTTATCAGCACCAAACTCTAACCAACTGGGCTAACTACCAGTTTTAACAGTATAAGGCATCTTCCTTTGCTCCGAAGGGCCTTGGTGTTGTGCGTTACTCCAGTATATTTGCACTGATTTAGCCAGAAAATTGGGTGATGGGAGGCAGCTCCAAACACACACACAAACACCAATCTTAGTGAGTCATTTTCTAGAATAATGCCTGCATACTCTTTTATGTAGCACAAATTAAAGGTCTGGAAGCTGGAAGTATCAGCCTTAGAGAATCCACATGGGAAGTAGATTCCCAAAGTTTCTCCAATGGTGACAGTCCTGCTCTGCCCACAACAAAGAGGAGAATAGAGAATTTTTGGGTAACATCATGTAAAGGACCGCATCTCATTTAAAAAAAACCAAAAAACCTGTGGGTGAAGAGTGCAGGGCTATGGCTAAGCCATGTTCCTTGCATTTCAAAAGACACTGACCTGATCTTCAGCCTTAGTGACAGCAGCCAAGAATAGGGTGTCCTAGTAGGGTAGCCCTCTAACTTGAAAGGTTGCCATAAGGGACAGTTGTCTGATGGCATCAGCTATTTGAAGGATGTGTAGTCCAAATCTGGTTTAGAGAGAAGGGACTATCAGAGTGCAGATGGGAGGGGGCTTAAAGTTGCATACCAATAGTTCACTACTGAAAAGGAGATCAGTGCAGGGACACTTTCCCACTATGGAGATATGGACTGAATTTCTATTTAAATTTCAGGTATCATTTCCAAATGTCCTTCTATACATATAAACCTGCACATGCAAATTTTATGAAAATATGTCTGTTTTGATGCATTTCCCTTTTTTTGCTGAAGTGTAAAGAGTTAAAACATGTTAAAGGCTGTAAAATTAAGTCTTAGTTGAGTCTCTATACCAGCTACTTTGTGAAAAAATTTGTAGGTGGGGAACTTGATGCTTTGGTGCTGGGAAATGAACTTCCTGGGTACCCTACAAGACTGCAATTATAGGAAAGGGGATAAAAAAACTGTTAATGTCCCTTTGTGCCATAAAATCCAAAGAGAGTAGTTAGATAAGCCTCATAAAAAGTGTGTGTGCGTGCGTGTATTGTAAATGTGATATGCATAATGAATGGTTGGATAAATTCCACTTTCTCTCTTCCAGTTAGGCAGGGTAATATTAAACAATTAAAACCCTTCAGATGTCCATTAGTACTTTAGTCTATTTTTTGTCATTTCAAATAAGTTTTTAATGGTAATAGATGCCTACAGTATTCTCTTCATTATGCATAGATTTCCAGAAAGGTAATACCGGTAATTTTCATCTAAACGTTTTGTGATGGAGCGCAAATTAACTTCTGAGCCAACACAGTTATTTTCAAAGATTGTTGGGTATGATTTTTTAAATTCCTCTGCAGATTTTGAAAGACCCGCTGGTATGATCTAAAGTTAGTAACGTCTCTCTAATACAGTGGCTTTGATTTCAGTGAGATACCTTGGACATATGTGGTTTCAGGGTTATTTTATCAAGTCATGAATGCATGGTATAAACTAATGGTACGCCCCTGGATGTTAATACTGCAGAACAGTGCACAGAAGAATGTTATTTCAGTTGCTGAAATGTGATGAATGTTTCTCAGGCAGTATACCTGGACGTCTTCTGCTGCTGTGCTGTGTTATTCTAACTGCATTGTTTTTGGTGTACATTTCACATTGACTTTTTTGTTTTATGTACATTGCTATTATATTTGTGTGAGCAGCTTATTTAAAATTATTTTAAATAAAATAAATAATAGATATGTGTGTTCCCATTTCATACATAGGAAATAAGAGCTACTAACTGGCTATGTAGTCTTATCACTACAAAACCAATGGTGCAGTCCTGCTAAATAGGCAAACAAAAGCATTGAAGCGCCTGCAAATGAAATTCCCTGTAGCAAAGGCACTGTCACTTGAAGCAGATCTATCCAAAATCCAAAATGGCAGGACAAATGCCCCACAAATCTGTCATAATGGGTCTTGAGTTCCAGATGGAGGTCTTTGGGGAATTTTGCACACGTAGTGCAGACACCTGCTTAAAAGTGTGATCCTCACAATGTGCTTCTTATAACTGCCTTAAGTTTTAGATGGCTCCTCAAGCATATCTGTCTGTCGCTAAATCACCTTCTTAATGGTCCACTGTCAGGTTTTCCTGTCTTTGACTATCCTGTGTGTGATAAAACAAGATTATAATAAACACATCATTTCTTTTATGAGTCCTTTTTCTTATAAAATTTTCCCTGGCACTATATGGCTCGTCTAAAGAGATTGTCATGTTCCAATTCCAGTTAATGGAAGCCTATTGCTGCCATACCTTTTTAGTGGGAAGAGAGCTTGGAATTCATATGAGCCAATAAAGTTCCCATAATTTGCATTTTCATAACCCACCTTTCAGTGTTCCAAGTGTGACTTTCACTCTTAGGACAGAGCCTGGCTGTAAAAAGGAAAGGAAAGGCCCTTTAAAGGAATATTTGTCATCTCAGAAGGATCTTGCTGCCAAATCTTAATAGCATTTCTCACAAAAATGACTTCAATTCACTATCTGATGTGGAAGCAACACCGTAGAGGTTATGAAGAGAACTTTCTTGAATTATCACTGGGTTGCTGGGTGTCTTTTTCCTCTCTCTCTCTCTTTAAAAAAGAAAGGAAATGTGGAAGAGGATTAAATTCTATGCACACAAATCCAACAGCCCACCACAACTCAATGCACACACAGCATTGCATGGAACTGTTGACTGGTAAAATATGATCACTGCAGCTTTCGTAGCCTGCCATGGCCAGACCTTTGATGCTTTATCACTCAACAGCTGTCCATCAAAACTGGCATAAATAATGTGGGCAGGTGGGACAGCAGTTGCAGCAAAGCAGATCTATGACTTCTGAGCATGGCCCCCCCCTGGGTTGCCAATCATGTGGGGGAGGAGGGACAAATCCATCCATTTCCATGACAGGGAAGGGTGTGTGAGTGTGAAGAAACTGCAAAGTAAAACTCACGTTCATTGTCCAGTTTTGCATCTGGACTTGACCATCACTTGAATGTGGCCCCAGAAGGCTGCTGAGATGATGTCAGGGACTGGCAGAGCTCTGAGGTGCGGGTGGAAGAGGTACCAGGGCCAGAGGTGGATCCATGGGAAATGGGTAGCAACTTATGGGGTTTTGTGACTCCCATGTGGCAGGAGCCAGAACTGGGAAGGGTGTGAGCAATTGGAGATAGGGAAGGAAAGACACGGCATGGCAGAAGTGGAGGGGGAGATGGTGCCTGAAGGGAGAGAGCTGGCAGAATCCCCTCCATCCTCTACCACCCTGTCCCCCAGGACCAGAAGAGCCTTGAAGAGGAAGGCACAACAACAACTTCCGTGTTAGAGACGTCACAAGTTGCTTGTGCTCTCACTGTCAGACAAAGGTACTTAAATTTGTGTGTGGGAATGATTCCACCATTACTCCAGCAGTCTACCTCAGAGTGCAAGCCCAGGGAGGGGCATCAGCTACAGTACCAAGCCACCAGAAGCGTGTGTGTGCATGCTTAGTGCACCTCAGGAAATTCATGCTTTGTTAGTAAAGAATTAAAACTGCTGGCCATTTGCCTTCCTTGTGTGCTCAGGGCATACAGTCATACCTTGGGTTATGAACACTGCAGGTTGTGCGTTTTTGGGTTGCACTGAACCCAGAAGTACCGGAACGGGTTACTTCCGAGTTTTGGCGCATGCACAGAAGAGCAAAATGATGTCATGTGCATGAGCAGAAGCACCAAATTGCATCATGAGCGTGCACAGACGCAGCGCTTCAGACTGCGAATGTTGAAGGTTGCAAACGTGCCTTCTGCATGGATCACGTTTGCAGCCCGCGGTATGACTGTGCAGCAATACAGCCCTCAGGCTTCAACAGGCTCCCCAACCATGGAGAAGACAATGTTTGTCTACAGTGGAGGCTGTTCCATTTAGGTGAATGGGCACTGCCCCACCAAGCTCCAGTTCACCCTCAGCAAGTCCCCACAGGCCTACCTTCTTACATACAACCAATCGGGGGTCAGGCACTGCTGGTCAGCTTCCTCCTTCTTAATGTTGCCTTTGGAAAACTCAACAGGAAGGAGAATGGGGGCAAAGCTAGAATTAGTTTGCACTGCCTATCATTGGCTTCCTGGCTCCACCTACTTTTGGCCTCTCTACTTTCTGCATCATGAGTCCCAATGGGCAACAAGACACTACTGGTTGGTTAGTTGGGCCAATGACCTATCTCAGCATATGGCATTTTCTAAATTCCTGGCATTGAGGACAGAAAGTTACCTAACTTTCTCCATTGACTGTGGCTGTGCTCAGGTGTTTGGGTTTTTTGAGCAGTTTCTTCACACAATGAGCCCTGTGTTGCATTAATAATCCCAGCCAAAAAACCATGCTGGCAGATGGCTGGGTGCACCACTGGAGCCCCGCTTAAGATGATTTTGAGGGCTGAACTGGTGCTTAAGTTATGGGCGGCCATCTAATTGCCACCCGGATGTGCTGAGACACTTTCAGCTTTCGAAATGAAATTAGCAGTCTGGAGCTTAAGGCTTTATGATCTAATGCCCCTGAAGGTGATAAATAATGGAGAAGAGTTACAGTGGAACAAGTTGAGAAAATGATTTCTAAACCTGAAATTGCCCAATCTATTTTGATGACATTGAGACCAGCTAGTTGGAAATTAATTTTATGTTCTGTGCAGAAGCTTGTTTCAGAGGCTATCTCCCTGCTGTTAAGAAACTCTCTGGAAAGCCTCTGGAGGGGGAAAGAAAGGAATAAAGAAAGAAAAGAGAGGAGGAGAAATGAGTCCATAAACTGATTTTTTGATGGACGGGAATTGCTAGCTTTTTTGAGCAAAACTCTGTCCCTACTTAATACTTGCAGGATCAGAAGAAGTTCAAGAAGTGCAGCATGTTTTGCAACATGATTATCCTGTGATAGAAGGAAGTTTCACTTCCTGAATCTTTGCCACCATTGGATCAGCAGTTGCGAGTTATGGCAAATTATTTTTTCACTTAAAAGCTTAAGAAGAGCTGGTGCAGCAATAAAATGGCTAGCACATTTGCAAAGCTAAACAGGGTTTGGTATGGTTTCAAATTGGATGGGGAAATCACGTGTTGAGACCCCTGCATTGCAGGGGTTGGACCAAATGACCCTTTGGTTCCACAAGTCTGTGATTCTATGAAGTCCAGCATCCTATTCTCACAGTAGCCAACCATCTGCCTGTGAGAAACCTGCAAGCAAGCTTTGAGCACTCCTGTATTTTCCTAGCAACTGGTATTCAGAAGCATTACTGCCTCCGACCATGGAAGCAGAGCATAGCGATTGATAGTTTTGTCCTCCATGTATTTTTTCAATCCTCCTTTAAAGCCATCCATATTGGTGATCTTTATTGCTTCCTATGAGAGTGAGTTCCATCATTTACTTGTGTGCTGTGTGAAGAAGTACTTTTAATATCTGTCCTGGATCTAGCATTCAGCTTCATTGGATGCCCATGAGTTCTAGTGTTATGGGAGAGGGAGAAAGCACGTCTCTATTGCAAGACATAGAGATGGTCTCCAACTTGGATAAATTTTGAAGAGGCTCAGACTGGGTGCTAGCCAGTGTTGGAGGCACGAGACTTTTCCTCTGATTGATAAACCATTTGCAGCAGGGGTGTTGTTAACACACTCAACTGTACTTTGTTAATGAAATGAATCTTGTAGGTTAAACAGAGTATGTGTCCTTACCCCCTTCAATGTTTTCATGGTAGGTTCTTTTCTCAGTTTGTATTTATTCTGTTCTGGGGACTGTGAATTTTTCAAAGCAAAGACCTTTAGCAGACAAGGCAGCCATTTAATTTCAATAAAGGAATTTTTCACGGTGTATGTGGGTAAGGAACGCGGAAGCAGGCCTGTGCTTTTAAAAGATAATTAATTAAAAACCTTCTGTGTGCAGGTGAATTTGGCACCTTGCCAAACATCTAGGAGAGAAGAATGTGATGGAAATTGTGCGGCTAGAATGATCTCGTTTTGCAAGAGGGCTGGGCCAGCATCTTGTAATTATTCTCAGGAGAAAGCAGGGCACTTTGGGTCACTAAGATGATCTCACACACATCCCTTGCAGGATAATTTCTGAAGCCATTCAGGGTACTCATTTCTTTAGTTTGATCTCCACAGTAAGCCAATAACACCTATCTGTTTCTTTGCTGAGAGGTTTGGATAAGAGGTTTTCACTTCAGCTCTCTCTAAATGCTTTAGTTTTCTGTCCCTTTACCATCTCCAGCTCAAGATTCCATTGATAAGACATACTGAGAAAAGCAATATTGATGTGATTGTATGTATAAGGATGTAAGAACATCAGAAGACCTCTGCTGAATTTTGGCTTCTCTGTCCCTCTCAAACTTAAGTCCAGTGCTCCATATTTCCACATCAGCATATGATTTAATTTTTTTTAAAAAAATATTCCCATGAAGATTCATCAGCATTGTACAGTGGTACCTTGGGTTACAGACGCTTCAGGTTACAAACTCTGCCAACCCAGAAATAGTACCTCGGGTTAAGAACTTTGCTTCAGGATGAGAACAGAAATCACGGAGCAGCGGCGCGGCTGCAGCGGGAGGCCCCATTAGCTAAAGTGGTATCACAGGTTAAAAACAGTTTCAGGTTAAGAACAGACCTCCAGAATGAATTAAGTTCTTAACCTGAGGTACCACTGTACAATGCTGATGAAATATGCACTTTTGAATATACACAAAATGATTTCCCAAATTATAATGCACAACCTAATGTTCTTTACCTTAGGATTTGGGGGGGGGGGAAATTAGGGGCTTGTAAACTGCATAGCAAAACTCTGGGAAAAGTGAATTTAAGTGATTACAGCGTTTCAGTTGGTGCATTGTTTCAGAAATTGCATATACAGTATTGTAAGTTCACCTTTACATGTGAACTGAATTAAATTTCTCCATTCATACCCAGAGAATAAGGTGAGCTACAAACTACTGCTGTCTGAGCACTGTAGGGTGGACCGTGGCTTGATCTTTCTGTCCCACTCCTGGCTCCTTCCAATCTTCTAGTTTATCACTTGAACAAAAGGTCAAAGTTGTTGCACACCATTTAGGATGAGGTATATATCCATCTGCTCTGCCTGAGCTCTGCCAACTTGTCTTGGCGTCAAGCTCTCAGGCTACCGGCTGAGATACATTTAAGTGAGAGGAATGGAGTTCAAATGCCAGGTGTGTTAAAAGGCACCCACAGCACCAACCAAATAAGTTATTGGGTTGTATGCAGTAGGGTAGTGGCAAATTTAGAAGTTCGGGGCTCCTTCATGACAGTCACTCCGTCTCAAAACCGTGGTTACTTGCAGCCACACATCCTTCTAAGATTACACTACTTTCTAAGATTATACTTGTTGTTGTTTAGTCGTTTAGTCGTGTCCAACTCTTTGTGACCCCAGGAACCAGAGCACACCAAGCACTCCTGTCTTCCACTGCCTCCCGCAGTTTGGTCAGACTCATGTTTGTAGCTTTGAGAATACTGTCCAACCATCTCGTCCTCTGTTGTCCCCTTCTCCTTGTGCCCTCCATCTTTTCCAAGATCAGGGTCTTTTCCAGAGACTCCCTCCTTTGGCAATCTTTACAAGACTTTAGTTTATGGTTGCCATTAATTTTGATTTTAATTCATTTTTATAATGTTTTATAATGTTGTATTGTTTTAGTGTTGTTAGCCGCCCTGAGCCCGGCTTCGGCTGGGGAGGGCGGGATATAAATAAAATTTATTATTATTATTATTATTCTCTTCTCATGATATGGCCAAAGTATTGGAGCCTCAGCTTCAGGATCTGTCCTTCTAGTGAGCACTCAGGGCTGATTTCCTTAAGAATGGAGAGGTTTTATCTTCTTGCAGTCCATGGGACTCTCAAGAGTCTCCTCCAGCACCATAATTCAAAAACATCAATTCTTTGGCGAGCATCCTTCTTTTATGGTCCAGCTCTCACTTCCATACATCACTACTGAGAAAACCATAGCTTCAACTATAAGGATCTTTGTCGGCAAGGTGACGTCTCTGCTTTTTAATATGCTGTCTTGGTTTGTCATTGCTTTTCTCTCAAAAAGTAGGCGTCTTTTACCTGGCTGCTGTCACCATCTGCAGTGATCATGGAGCCCAAGAAAGTAAAATCTCTCACTGCCTCCATTTCTTCCCCCTTCTATTTGCCAGGAGGTGATGGGACCAGTGGCCATAATCTTAGTTTTTTTTATGTTGAGCTTCAGACCATATTTTGCGCTCTCCTCTTTCACCCTCATTAAAAGGTTCTATATAATTATACAATAATAATAATTTGTGGTGCATTGCAAAGATCAATGCAGACCTCCATGAGCTGCTTTTCAACTAGATATATCTATTTTCTGTGAATGTACGCAAACGATTTAGTGTGCTCCAATATGTTCTTTCAGTGTAATTTATCTCAGTTTTCCTTGAAGTTCTATTGTACGTAACGGAACTTGCAAACCATTCTCTTGAAACTGAAACACCTTGTGTTTTCAGTGTTAATGCTTAGCTTTCCAGCATGTAGAATGATTCTTCCTCGGTGCTCTTCCTCACCTGTATTACTCACCTCCTTGCATATTGATTGGCTTCAAACAGCACATAGAAATATACTTCTCAGTTGCTTAAAAGCTCCACTTTCAAGCTGATTGGGTGGCTCTAAGGTGCTGACACCTCCAGGCCAAGAATGAGTAACCTGTGATGCTCCAGCAGTCATTGTCCCAGACAGCATGGTCAGTAGTCAAGAACAATGGGACTTGTAGTCCAACAGCATATGGAGACTCACAGGTTAGTCGCCCAAGCTCTAGGCTTCCTGATGGTTTTTCAGAGCCATGTGCGTGCTCCACTGAACCTTTCAAAGTATGTGTTTGGCTTGTTTTGTCTCTAGTTTTCCATCATCGCAAGCTTGTTCTTTATTTAAGATTACCCAGGAAAATAGCCTTATGAGATTTCAGCTGCACTCAGAGGAATCACTTTGGAAGTGGACTTTGACAAATTCCTTTCTTTTTGCCTTTCTCCTCCCTTTCCTTGGCACTCATACGGTGACAAGGCAGATCAGTGATCTCATACAAACACTGACACAAACTGTACTTAACTTTCACCTTCAGATTCACCTTCCAGCATGCTGCAAACATTTCATTTCAAGTCTTCCTCCAGGTAAACATCTTTTGAATGATAGCCAAAACTGGGCAAATTGTGGCTTATGCCGAAGATGGGAAGTAGTGTTCCTCCTGCCTCCTGCAGGCTATGTTTTCGTCTTACTCCAAAAGACTGAACAATGAAGCTGTGTCCAGCTGAAAACTTTGTTGTCTACAGGGCTGGAGTAGTCGTTCTCCACAATACCCCATAGGGTAGAGGCTCAGTGGTGTTTAGTGTTTTTGCTGTGATGCATTATTCAAGAGTACCACTGTGTTGAAAATGTTCCTATCCTTCCTATGGTGTGCAGTGCAATATATTTTGCTCCCCAATTGCCTGACAGGGAAAGCAATGTCTCCATGGCAGACTGCATCATTTTAAATGTGTGTGTGATTATTAATTTTTGAGGATGGAACTGTAAAAAAATTAAAAATCAATAGGATGTACAAATGAATCAGAGGGGGGGCCCTGTAACCATGACTGCTACTGAGTGAAGCGCAGATATTGCTTACATCATCTTATTCATCCTTTGCATGCTGGTGGTCCCAGGGTTGACTCATGAAAGCTCCAGTTAAAACTATCTCAGGTAGCCATGTTGGATCAAAATAAATAAATCAAACATGCCAACTGATTGGCAGTGGCTCTCAAACATACAGTGCTTTGGACAAAAACCATCCCCTCTCCTACCAGGCACTGAGCCTGGGACCTCTTGCGGGCAAAATATGTCCTCTACCATTGAGCCTCATTAAACTCCCTGTTCCCCATTTGCAACACTGGTGGCTGCTTGTGGGAAAGGAAATTGTAAGCTCAATGGTGTCATGGTTGGTAGGTAGCAGCCCATAATGTCCCCGATAATGGCTACTTTGGGCCTTAATTAACAGATTTGCACCATGTACAATTAGTCCCATGGACTCCTCATTGCCTTTCTTCCCCCCAGTGCCCACAGATGTTAACATTTCAAAGACATTTAACAGCTTGCTTCTCAGAGGCTGCTTCCGCACACAGTGAACTTTCATGTCCTGGGAGATTACTGGCACTCAAACACTGAAATCAATGGGCAACCCAATAGGACACACACACACACACACACACACACACACACGCCAAAGATGAGTGTCCTAAAATACCTGTTTGATGTGCTTTGTTAACTGCATTAGATTGACTGCATGGGAAATGTATTTATGTCACTTCCTCTTACAGTTTGCATGAAAGCTCCGCAGTACACCCTCAAGGCAAGAACTAGAAAACTTAAAGGGAAATTTTTAAAGTAACTAGCAAACTTAAAGGGAAGGTGTGATGTAAGGGAGCATTTTTAATCTCGTGGAAAGTTGAATCCAAACCTGCTATCATTTGCAGAAGCCAGCATGAGCGGTGAACAAGCAGATATGAAAAGTCATTTTCCCCTTTGTTTTCTCAGGTGCTGCTGCATGTGTTCACGGAAGATTTAGAATGCATCCCTGGATTCCAACAAAAGGTTTTTCATATTGAACACCCGTCTGCATTCATGGCGGACCAGCCGATTCTGAATTGTAAGGAAGCTTATTTTCATATGTCATTTCTGCACACGCACACAAATTGTATTAACCACAGCCTGTGTGTTCCTATCATTTTTGGAATATATCAGAAAATTCATTGTCCTTGTGACAGGCTCCCCTCTGTTGTTCCTACAGGAGTGTGATTTCTTCTATTTATTTTATTATTATTATTTTGAAAGCGGGAGAGGCTTTTTCTAAACCCGTATTAATACAGACTTTTCTTTGTATTATGGCTCTGTGTTGAGTAGTTCCTGTCCATTAATTAATGGTTGGCTTGAATATTGATGTGGACACTGGGAATAAACACTGTACCCTTTCTCCTGAAGTATTTGGTTCTTGAATCAATTTGTTGGTTTTTTGCTGATAACGAGTGACTATGATAGAGAACCTTGAGTTGCAATTGAGTGTGTGTCTTGCAACTTGTCCACAAGATGTTCCTGCTATGTGTTGAACCTCAGAATGTGCTACTCAGACCTTTCCAGACATTTTCTTATCCTCTGCATTTGAACCTCTGGTGACCAACTGCTATTGCCAGTTGGGAGTATGAATGAACTGCATGGCCAAATTCCATTTCCAGTAGACAGGTGTTGCATTAAAGTGCTGGCACTGATGGGAAGAGGCTTTGTGTGCTTGGCAAGCAGATAGCACAAGGCTAAATGGTCCATAAAGTCTTAACTGTGCTTTCTGCACTTGAGTTGTTTGATCAAGGTACTAAGGGGGAACTGGAGAACATGTAGTGGCGTTACCATTCATGTTTCTGGAGGTTTCATGACCGATGGATGAAGTGTTGCACCCACAAATGTCTTGGATTTGAGCCAAGGTTGTCCAAATATAGTGTTGGTGGTATTTCTCATAGAGGAACTGCAGAAATCCTCAACTGCATAAGACACTTGATACGTGGTTTGGAAGAGGTTTTTTCACTTGTCTCTGCGGTGACAAAAGTTAAGGGTTCCTAATGCCTGGGTGGAGTGGATGAAAGCCAGGAAGCTGAGCTTGAACGCTGAGAAGATGGAGATGCTGCGGGTTGGTGGTTCCAATGTGCAGAAGTTAGGCCAGTTGCCTGTGCTAGATAGGATTGCACTCTCTCTGAAAGAACAGATTCAGAGTTTGTGGCTGCTCCTGCACCAATATTGGTGGCTCAGGTAGCCTCAGTGATCAGGGATGCCTTTTACCAGCTACAGCTGCTATACCAGCTATGGCCATTTTTGGACAGAGATTATCTGGCCACCATGATTCATGTTAAGCTAAAGACTCAATTACTGCAATGCATGCTGTGTGGGGCTATCCTTGAGCTGACCTGAGTGACTGGGGAAACCCAGCTGGATGGGCAGGGTATAAATAATAAGTTGTTGTTGTTGTCGTCCAGAGACTCCTGCAGGTGCAAAATGCTGCAGCTAGATTTTTGATGGGAACAGACTATCACCAGCATGGAACTCCAGTGTGAAAAGCTTGCATTGGATGCCTATACCCTACCAGGCCAGGTTCAAGGTTCTTATATTAATTAACAAATTCCTTCATAACTTGAGTCCAGGAAACTTTAGGGACTGCCTGATCCATTATATCCCTGCTTGGTCACTAGGGTCTTTGAGGAAGTCCCTGTTAGTGGTCCCCCATGGCTGGGTTGCATGGCTTGTATCCACAGAGGGTCATGTGTTCAGTATTGTGCCACTTGAAATCAGAAAGGCCCTTTCCCTGTTGAACTTTTGGCACTTACCAATCACTTCTTTATCCTTCAACAGGCTTTTAATTGAATTCTGGTTTTATTGTTTTAATTCATTTTTAACTATTTTTAGAATTGCTTTTTCAGTCTCCTGTGCACTGCTTAGAGACAACTGTGATTAAGTGGCATACAAATCACTGTAATAAATAAATAGCTGCCTGATGACCACCGTTCTCAAGGGGTGTGAAGCAAACTTTGTGCATTCATAACAGTTTGCTGGGGAATGACCTGACTTGTTCTCTGCCTGTTTTTCATATGTGCCATCCTTGGACAGAAGGAACAATGCAACTCTTCCATGTTTCCCAGTTAGTGTGATATAGACATATCTCAGCAATGCATGCTCTCAGTTATACTGGATCTGCATATTGTAGGGAATCTTGAATTCCCAAATAATTCACCCTGTAAAAAATTAAAGTGAGTTAAAATGCTCTCAGTGATTTGCAGTATCCACTTCCTTTGAACAAAAGGGAGCTTTAGCTGTCTAGCCGTCATTACTATTGGACATCTTGTTTTGATGTTCAAGAGGCTGTCATGGATATTTGATCCTTCTAGGTTGTGTGTGTAAAAGGATTCTGCCTGTGTCTTACTGTGCTTGTTTCAAGGATAGTGCACATGTTGTTCTAGAAGAACATGCTCTAACATCATATCCCCCAGGATCCTTTCCTTTTAAGGGCACACATGCTTGATTTTTGAACATCATTCATTCAAAAGGACTGTGGCTCAGTGACACAGCACATGCTTTGTATAGAGAACCCAGATACAATCCCTGGCATCTCCATGTAGGGACCGGGATGACTCCTGCCTAAAAACTCTGGAGAACAGCTGCTGGTCAGTATAGTCAGTAATGAGCCAGATAAACAAATAGTATAAGGCAGTTCCTTGTGTTCTAATACCCCACTCCACCCCATGCTCAATAGGCTCTAGGACTTAATATGACTTCCTGAGAATAATTTTGGCCATGCAAATCTTAATGCCAAGCTAATAAAGGTACACTCCACTATATTTAATATTCACTGGAATGTTTCAAAAAATGATGTAGACGCCTTAGTTCTGCCATGCTTTTGAAATTATGGAAACAAGACAAGGTTATGCTACAGTGTGAGTTTCCATCACACACTGAAGATGTACCTTTTTACCATGATTTTTGAAAGTTAAGGTATTCTTGTAGAACTTCCTCTTCTCTTTTGGTTAATATATACCATGTTGTTTCTGCTTGGGATTTTTTTTTTTTTTTAAAAAAATGAGCATTCTATACCTACACTATTTTACTTTTCCTCCTGCTGCTCCTTGTCCTCTTCCTCCTTGTATAGTTGTATTGCTGTAACCAGTCCTGGAAGCTTATGGTGAAAGGTAGGTATGAAATCTTATCAGTAGTTTAATTAAAATTTCATCAGAAACTGAGAGGGGCAGGAGGAAAAGATGGAGGGAGAGAAAGAGGACTGGTTGTTAATTTGAATGAGCATTTTGGCCATAGTTCCCAAGGAGGCTTAGAGGTCTCAAATCAAGCTGGAGGAAACAGCCTTATTTTTTTTTGCCTTTTGCCATTGGCCACCTCAAATTGATGTGCAGTTGGAGGGTGTCTGATTCAAATGTCTTGTTGGCTTTTTCTTTTCTCTGTGTTTGATCCTATAGAAAGAAAAGGCTGTTTCAGCCATATCCAATTGCTGCTTCTGTGATAACCAGCAAATGGCACTGGTGTGAAACTGGCATAATAATTAAGACACCGTTTTTAATAATAAGCCAATGAAAGAAAAAGCAAGGCTGCTGCTTGTTATTTTGTTGTTATTATTGGTTTCTATTGATTTATTGGTTTGTTTATTGCCTGGATAGGCTATTCTGTTTCTTAATGTTTGATGTTTTGTTGTGGTTATATATATGATGTAAGCTGCCACGGTGGCTGGGGAAACCATAAATATAATAAAAATTATATGTATAAAAGAATAATAATAATAATAATAATAATAATAATAATCTCTTAGTGATCTAAGAAATTAGGCAGTTCTACTCATCAAAGACACCAAATTGGTATGATATATCATATTCCACTTCAGTGGAATGTTGGCCCTACACTTCTAGCCAATTTAATCAGATCAGAAGTTCTAGGTCTCAGTCATGATGGATTAAAGCCTGTGTTCTCATTAGACACAAGGGGCATCAAGGCAATCCACTGTGCCACACTCTGGGTGAAATCAGCCCACCGCTACCCTGCATTAGTGCAGTAGATGCATTGGATGCATGAGGCCACCTGGAGAGAGTGAATTGCCTGAGGCAACATTCATGCCACACCCTGAAAGCACTATCATACCACTTTAAAAAGTCACGACTCCTCCCCCAAGAATTCTGGGGTCTGTAGTATGTTAAGAGTGCTGAGAGTTGTTAAGAGATCCCTGTTCCCCTCCCAGAGCTCCAGTTCCCATGATGGTTTAACAACCAATCCCTCTTCAATGGGAACTTTGGGAATTAAAGCTCTTCAAGGAGAATATCCTAACAACTCTCAGCACCCTTTATAAAGTACAGCTCGCATAATTATTGGAGGGATGCCATGGCTGATCAGAATGTATGTGCTTTAAATGTGTCTTAAGTCAGTTGTATGGAGATCCAACCTCCAGATCCAAGGTTGATGTGTCTTTCATAGCAAGTGTCCCAGAGTCCCTACCAGGAGCAGACAATTCCCCTTGGTCCCAACATCTGCTGGGCTCAGCTGGGGCCACCCATTCCTTTCCCAATTAGGAGAGGCATGTGTGCAGCTGGAAGGTTGGGAAAATAACAGGTCAATTATATTAGCCTCTGGGAATTTGATCCACATATTTTCAATGTGGGATGATAGCAGTGTCCTACTTGAGGGGATAGCTTAGCAGAATGAGATAAGAGATAAGGGCAAGCGGGTATAATCAAACCCCAAGATGGATCAGTGCGGAAGAAGTGCCCCTAAACCAGAGGCTTTCCAGCCGACTCATCAATATTTTTTATTGTCTGTTTGACTAGGCTGAGCACTTTTTTTAATGTTGCCATTACTCAAGAACAGTGTAATTTAGTCGTTGCATCTGCATGTGCAGCCCACCATGAGTATGTAAATTAATAGAGCAAATATGCAAAGCAAGTCTAACGGTGATTGCTTTTGTAGTCTTCAATAAACAGAGTACTTTTAATTCTCAGCTGAAGATTGAAAAGAACAGTCATATTTTGTTGTAGGGAAACATCTATCTCCCCCTCCCCATGCTCTGCAAATCCCCTTGATATTTTTAATTTAAACAGATACATGCCACACATACCATTGCCACTGTTTCCGTCAGTAATTAAGAACGGGGCTTTTTTTTACTTCCTTTTTATGTATTTACTACATAGTTGTAAATGTCCTTGTGTTCATTATTCATGAAAGTTACGAGGGGAAAGAAAGAGGCAGAAGTGAAGAGGCCTCTTTCTCTCTCTCTCTTTATTATTTGCATGCAGGCTGAAGCAATAAAAAAGTTTGCTCCCCACATTCAACAACCTTTTAAAATGCCATGTAGTAAGATATAAAACAAAGTGCAATAAAGAAGTTTGAAACAGGGTGGGGAGATGAATGTTTTGCCTATTAATCTATGAAAGAGAAGGCATCATGAGAATGTAGGGAGAGCCTGCTCGATCAAGCTAGTGGCCCATCAAGTCCAGCATTCTGTTCTCACAATGGCTGTTCCAGATACCTCTGGGAAACCTATAAGCAGGACCTGAGCACAAAAGTCCTGCTGGATTTTCCAGCAATTGGTATTCAGAAGCATTACTGTCTCCAAACAAGGAAGAGAAGTCTCACCATTATGGCTCACAGCTGTTGATAGCCTCCTCCTCTTCCATGAATTTGTCTCACCTTTAAAACCCCTCCAAATTGGTGGCTATCACTGCCTGCAGTGGGAGCAAGTTCCATAGTTCATGTGCTGCATGAGCCGAAATGGGACATTCCAGGATCCAGTCAGAAGCCAGGGTGGCTTTTGTAATTCTGCAATGTCCCGCTCAAATCAGGACTGTTAAGGGATGTGGTGTGGTGTACTCAAGCCCTAGAAAAGTGTATTTTCCTGATGGATACTAGGATTGGAACACCCGGGTCAGACCCTGGTAGGAAAAGAGGCTTCTCCAAGATGCAGTTACTTACTGATAGTTTGGTTTACAGAATTTATATCTTGCCCTTCCTCTGGGCATGATATCTTCTTGCTTATACATACACGTCAATGCTTCTATAGTCTTTCTAACAATGACTTCAGAAGTAGATCATCTTTGTATTATGAGCAGGACTGTTATAATAACAATGATAACAATCTTTAAAATATTTTAACAGAATGAATGCTTGCATCCTGATCCTTTGCATGATTCCTCATAAGTGTGGGGAATTTGGAACATGTGGGCCCTCAACTTCTGGTTCTGAGTGTGAAAAATTGTCTTCTTTTTTTTGAGTTGACTTCAGTAAGTGAGTGTGTGTGTGTGTGTGTGTGTGTGTGTGTGTGTTATTATGCAAACACAGAGACACAATAAATGATTCAGGTCAACTTGAAAAAAGAACACAATTTTCTACTGAAGTTTCTGAGCATGTTTCATCCACAGCCCCCCAAAAGCAAAGAAAATATGCCTGAGAGCTCAAGAGAATTTCAGATGACAAGTAAAAATGGAACACAGCAGGCAAACTCAGGGTAGCAGCAGTAGAAACATTTCTGTTGCTGCACCTAATTTCTCATTGTTGCTTTCCTCTCTCATTTTTTTTTTAAACTTTAGCTTTTGACTAACCTATGAAAAGATAGCTAAAATGTTCTGCCCCACCCCCCAGCTTCCAGTGTTTCTAAGGAAATCAGCATGACTTCATCTTAGATCTTCTTGGGTCCCAGAGACACTGGGAAATGTTTCATTGCTATAATCTTTGAAGCCATCCTCTAGATATTTAGCCACTGCTGACATATTTATGTGGCAAATGACACCTTTCTTCATCTAGTTTACTGCAGAATTATGGCGTTTGCATCCTGCACACCTTATTCATAAAAAGATTTATATACCACCAACTTGTATAAAGTAACAAGGCAGTGTACAACAGTATATACTACAGACTCTTGGAAGTTCCACCTCTCTCAGAGGTTCAGAGGGGAAAGGAATTCTCTGTGGCAGCCCCTAAGTTGTGGATTTCCACCCACACAAGATGCTGCTCATTGTTCATATTAAAGGGTTTCAAAAGGTAATTGACCCTGTTCTCTCACTAGATGCCACCTATGGGAAATTTCCATTGACTCCGTCATCATGATACTCCTGGCTGCATGCAGGTTCAGTAACCACCCGGGTCAGCAAATTTCTAGCAGTGGCAGTCGTTGTTCATGCGGAGATGATAGAACATCACCAAGCAACCCTGCTACATGCATAAAAATAATCATGTTGCATTAATCATGTTTTACTTTTTAACATACACGAGTTGTGGCTTTGGGGGGGGGGCTTTTGCGGGGGGGGGGGGAGGATCCTTTTTAAAAAAATGACAATAAATGAAATGGTATACATGAAAAATGAAGGCAATTAACAAAAAGCATTGGGATGGCGTGCTGTGAATGCAAAGCCAGGAAGAGCATTGCCAATGATTTAAATGTCAAAACAAAGGCAGTTGTGACCCTTACTTGAAAAGCTTTAATTTGGATGTTAATTAATGGCTGACCTCTTCTGTCACTTACGTGATGGATTGCATTTTCTGGGTGTGCAATCCTTCAGATCGGAGTGGGTGGTTGTCTGTCCATCGGCAGGTTCTTGTGTCTGCTGGATTTTAATGAAGAATTTCCTTCCCAACCCCATTCATTTTGCCCTGGTGCTGTTAGCTTAATTTACTTCCACTGTGTGGGATTTATTAACTGATTAATCACGGGTGCTTTAAGGTGTCTCTGCTGCGTTCTTTGATGAAAGTTGCACTTTTGTTGAGCCTAACAGCAGGGTCCTCTGAAGAGCATCCAGTACTAGAGCAACTCATCGTAGGGGGTGCAGATTTTGTAAACACAACACAACACGCCGGAATACAAAAGCATATTCCCTAATGCTTTCCTATTAGTGCATGAAAAACATGCATAAGAGAATGGCATAACTCATTCCTTCTGTGCACACAGCACCTGCTTTCAACCTCTTTCCAACATTCCTAAAGGTCAGCTTTGGAAATGCAGCATTGGGGAACATCTGTGACCCTCCAGATGTGGTAGGACTCCAGCTTCCATCATTCCCAACCAACATATCCAATGGTGAGTGATGAGGGGAGCTGTAGTGAGTTACAGCTTGAAGGTTCTCCATCCACAGCTTCTCCACCCCTTGCTTCACTTAAGCACTGTCACCTGAGCTGGATGGTACTCTGCTCCTAGCTGTGCATCTTGGTCCTTTTAAAGCCAGAAGAGCCATAGCTCGGTGGTAAGAACATTTGCTTTGCATGTGGAAGGTCACAGGTTCAGTCCCCAGTATCTCTAGATAGGAAGAGACTCCCTGCCTGAAACCCTGAAGATCCAAAGCCAGTCAATAATCACCCGGATAGTCTGACTCTGTATAAGGCATATTCCTGTGGTTCCCATGGAAATTTTGAGCAAGTTATGATGAAGGCAAGCAAAGCCCCTCAGGTTATTTTGAAATTTGTATCTATGCATATAAATTAGCTTATGCAAGTGTTACACAAATGTGTGACTCCCTTTTTGGTGGGACATTTCCTCTTCATTGGGAATGTGGCTGTCCTACATATGGTTGGGCACAGCAGAGAAACAGCATTGTGCTAGACCAGGGGTTGGAAACCTCTGGCCCACAGCCCATATCTGACCTGCCAGTCCTCCCCATTTGGCTCTCCAGGCCATTTCATAAGAATGTAAGATGAGCCTGCTGCATCAGTCCAGTGGTCCATCTACTCCAGCATCCTGTTCTCAAGATGGCCAACCAGATGCTTGTAGGAAACCTGCAAACAGAGTCTGAGCAAAAGAGCACTCTCCCCTTTTGCAGTTTCCAGCAACTAGTACTCAAAACCATTGCTGCCTCTGACCCTGGAGACAGAGCATAGTCATCATGGTTAGAAGCAATTGATAGTCTTTTCCCTCCATGAATCTATCAAATCCTCCTTTAAAGCCATAGGAGATGGAGGCCATCACTGCCCCTTTTATATGCAAATGACTTTTCAGCATTTTTTATTTCAGCTAAGCCATGTCCACCTGCCCTCCACCTGCCCTGACAGGGATGCTTGGAAAATGCTGCACAAGGGACTCTGCAAGTTTCTATGGAAAGGAAAGAAAAAATGCTCATTTTTTTTTAAAAAGGAGCATTCTTTTGTTCTTTCCAAAGAGAGCAGTTTGTGTTCAAAGCACTTCTTCCCAGTGTTTTGAATACAATGATTCCTAGGATTCTTTTGATGTTCTCATAACATGCCATAGATTGGGGGGGGGGGGAAGGCAGGCAGGATTTAATATCTTGGGGGGGCGGGGAGTGATTTGAATTCAGCTCTTCTAGGCCAGGCTTTCACACACAATTTCATACGATTTTAGTGCATGTTTCTTCCAACACACTCTTTGTGTTTTCCCTAATGTAATGCATAATATTTTCATGAATGTATACATATTTTTTGAAATCTTACTTGGTTGGAGAATGGCCACATCCACACCATACATTTAAAGAACTATGAGGAAACAGTTATGGCTTCCTCCAAAATAAATATAAGAGCTATAGTTTCTTAGGGGTACTGTTCCCCTCACACAGAAGCAACTCCCCGAGTTCCATGTCAATAGAGACTTATTGCTAAACTACTCTGGAGAATTGTGACTCTGTGGGCAGCTGTTCCAGCAGTGGGAGAGCTGGGAAGCAGAGCTCACTCCCATACACACCAAGCATAGGCACCAGGTCTAGGGAACTCTGGGTGCTAGGGCACCCCCCCAAAAAAAATTGTGGGTGATTAGCAACCTGGATTTTTTGCAGGAGATAATGTTTTGGTTACAGCATGAGATTGTGCTAACTGTCTCCTGGGGACAGCCATTCCATTAGACTGCCTCTGTGTGCGATGTAGGAAACAGGGCTTATTTAATCAGCTTTGCTGGAAGCCTAGCTTCATCAGGGACCTCCTGTCCCTGAACTGTGCCAACTGATCATTACAGGGACAACTAGGGAGTTTTGATTTTGATTTTCCTCTTCCCTCCCTGCCCCTTTTCTCTTGGTTGGTTTGTTTGCTTGGACTGTAAGCCTGTTGGTATGGACTGTCTTGCTTTGATTGTATGTAAGTCACTATAGGAGTCTCCCAACAGCTCTTAACAAATTAGAGCTCCTAGGTTTTTTGGAGAAGAAGCCATGACTGTTTAAAGTGCTATCACAGTGCTTTAAATGTTTGGTGTGAATGATGGACAGTGTTGCATGACACCACTCTCAGAAGTGTGAGTTTCAAAGGACAGCTCTTATTCAGTGGGTCTTTAATAATTTATACCCCGCTTATATGTCAGTATATTAACTTATACACACTTCTATATGTGGTTTACAACTAGCAAATCAATACATAATTAAAATACAGAATAACTATTCCATTGGGAACTAAAACATCCTTGATTAAAATATACAATGAAATGAGCCATTAAAAGAAAGGCAATTACAACAGTTTTAAAAACAGTTAAAACAATGAAGTCAGAAGTTGTGTTCTGGGAAATGTGTGCCTAGGCAAGTGTGTCATCAGGAGATGTCAGAATGCCAACACTGATAGGACTTCAGATAATATTTCAGAGAGTGTGGATTATGTTGGTCCACACTGTATTGTGAACCAAGCTGAATTTCTTTCGCATCCCTGCCCTTGTGTGTATTTGGTGCACTTTAAACCACCCTTCATTAAAGGATATAAAAGACGTGTGTGTAGGGGGTATGAATTTGAAACCTCATTGCATATAGGAGAGGTTTGTGCTTGCAAACATCTTCACAGCATGTCTTTCTGAGCCCATCACCGCATTGCACAATTTGTGATGCTTCTTCTTCTTCTTCTTTTTACACATGATCAAAGCTTGCAAAGAGCACAGTTGAGAGCTGCCAGGTGGCCAAAACAGTTGCCTCTTTCCAGCCATCCGTGTCAGCGTTTTAATAGGGCCTGAGGGGGGAAATGAATTCTGAAAGAGGCTTTGATCTTTATGCATATACTTTTAATTTTAACTTTTAAAAGACATTTCAGATCAGAGCAAG
This sequence comes from Podarcis gaigeae, assembly GCF_964106915.1. NCBI lineage: Eukaryota > Metazoa > Chordata > Lepidosauria > Squamata > Lacertidae > Podarcis > Podarcis gaigeae. The sequence continues at coordinate 36,537,117 of NC_139684.1, read as the reverse complement.
GCTATTATGCTGAACGGTGTGTGAGGGAATTAATTGGTGGCTGAACTACAGTGCCAGGGCTGAGTCCAAGTGGGAGCCAGGCGGAGACGCTAATATTTGCATTTCATTATTTCTGCTGCCAGGATTTAAAAAAAGAAAATCCACAGAATGAGCTCCACCTATGCTAGAGTGCCCACATATGCAAGAGAGTCTTGGGTGTCTGTTTGTCATGTGTGTTTTGCATGTGGCAAACCACTTTTGAAAAGTTCCAGTTACAGATAGGTAGCCGTGTTGGTCTGCCATAGTCAAAACAAAAAAAATTCCTTCCAGTAGCACCTTAAAGACCAACTAAGTTAGTTCTTGGTATGAGCTTTCGTGTGCATGCACACTTCTTCAGATACCAAGAAGTGTGGTATCTGAAGAAGTGTGCATGCACACAAAAGCTCATACCAAGAACTAACTTAGTTGGTCTTTAAGGTGCTACTGGAAGGAATTTTTTTTGTTTTCACTTTTGAAAATGCATTTATTAACAACTCAAAAGTGCAGTAACAGAGCATTATATCATACAAAGCAAACAAACTAAAATAAGAGGGGAAAAATGGTGACACACCAATATAAATCAAGACATCCATATTTCGCAACATAGGCACTAACTCCTAGGGGCCGAGGCAATTTCGGTCCTCCAAATATGTTTTTTAGGGGGCTGGGCCCCTTCAATAATAAGAAGATGTCACTATAAATTGTTGTGGTGATTCAGAGATTTAATATGAAATCAAGCTGGATTTAAGTTTGTTGATGTAGCAACAGTAAAAGTAAAAAACAAAACAAAAAACAAACAAAAACAAACTACATATAAAATCAGTTAAAATCCTGGGCATTTTATTTATTTTTTATTTGGAAAATGTCTAAAACGTGGCTCTCTGGGCAACCCAATCAACCCATAATTGCTTTTGTTTCTGATGTTTTTGATCTGTTTTATATTTGTTCTCTTTTGTAGGTTATCTTGAAAAATCTAGATTAATAATCATAATAAAGAGTTTGTTTGTGTCTCTGGTAACGTCTCTCTCTTACATCTTGAATGTTGACAAATTGGATTTTTAAAAGGCAAAAAAATATTAGAATTGGAGCTGTCAGAGAAGCACAAGGGAAACTGTGTTTTAATGCTCAGGAACTTGGCAAAGTTTTTTATATTATGGATTTTTATAGTATGAATGTATGTTCTGTATTATTTTATTAATACCATTGCCTAATACAAGATTGTCATGGCCTTTGGCTAGAACAATAAACTTATGAACCTGAAGGTTTTCCCTTGCAGGCTATTGAAATCCTAGCTGCAGCTATCATCCATGTGTCAAACCATATTTGATATTGGGGGAAATTACACCAGAGGCAGATTTAGGGGAGTGCAACCGTTTTGCTTGCACTGGGCACCAAGTCAAGAGGGAGCCAAAGAGGACACTGCAATCATGACTTAGAACAGAAAGTGAGAGGTGGGGGTGGGCAACAAATTTTGGCATTGCACTAGGGGCTGCTGAAATTTTAAAACCCAAAGTCTGCCATTGGTTATAGCAGCACTTTGATAAAGCTAGGAAAGTTTGATAGCTTTCCACCCATTTGATGTGACACACATTTTCTAATCTTACTGTCTTCTACATGAGAATGGCTTTTGTTGAACGGCAGTGACTGTCTGTCTGGTGGATAGTGAAGTTCCAGGCTGCACATTAGTATGAGAAATGCAGAGATACAATTATGTTAGAAATGAATTTATAAACATATCATTTGTGTTGCTTGTTTGCGCCCCTCTTATTGGCTATCTTTGAACCTAGTGCTGTGGTTCCCAAGGTGAGCAGTACTGCCACCTGGGAGGCAGTGAATTACCTAGGGGATGCTAAGAGGCAGGGGACTGGCAGGGGGTGCTGGAGATGTAAATGATTATCATACTTTGGAAAACTGGTGTCACTGAACCAAGATCATCAGTTTTGCTGGCCTCCTTACTAACAATCCATTGAGAGTTTCCTCCTCCTTAATCTCAGCATTGCCATTGTAGAACTTTGCAAAGAGGATGGGGGCAAAGCTAGAAATAAGTGGTTTTGCCTGTCCTTGACTCTGGTTCCATCTACTGTTGACCTTCTCTGCCTTCCATCTTACTAGTCAAGGTTGACTTGAATTGGCCCAATTCAGTTTGAGATTCAGCAGAATAAGATGCACAGCCCTAGTGTATGGTACTTGAACATGTTGCTTATCGTGGTGCACATCTTATAGGATACAGTGAATAATTCATGCTGCTCACCATGTCTGTTTGGTGAACCTCAGTGACTTTTTTTTTTTTTTTTGAGGGGGAGAAGCAACAAACTGCAAAGTTTGACTTCCTGACATCTTTTGGCATAAAATTGTTTTGTCAAGCATCATTTACTCAAGGCACATTCATGGAAATAGTGGATGCAAAGAATTTTTGCAGCATCAGTTGGTCCCAAATGAGAGAGTGCTAGCATAAATAAAAAGGAAAGGTTTTTCATTTTCTCATCAGGTTTCATAATTGTTCAGAGGTTGGGGGAATCAAAATATAAAGCAAGTGTGTCAGCATCATCTGTTACTGTTTTCTTTTTTTAAAGCCAAACACGCCTTTCCAATGTAACTTGCACATAAATAAAGGTTATGTGATGAAGACAACATGCTCCATTAACCTCTTGGTTGTGAATGGAGGTGATTGAACTGCGGCAACTGAGCTCGATTTGAGATTAGATCTGTTCCTGGAGCCATGCCAGGGACCAGCCTAGTTTACAAATCACACTTTTTTGAAATATGTCTCAGCTTTGGTTGGGTGATGCCAGACAGCTGTTCATCTAATAGCCTAAATCAATGGCCAACTGCTCACAATTAGGAGGTATGTCAGTTGCTCGGTGCAATGAGAAAACCTTACATCAATTATGTTTTCAGAAGAAACTCTTAGTGAAAAAGGGGCAAAGCCAAACTCTTTCCCCCACCCTTTATTTCCTATGCCCAGTTGGCACATCCAATGTTAATCAAAATTTCAGTTAGGTAATATTTTCGGATATAACTCAAATTGACTAGCACTGTTAGATAAAAAAAAAAAAACTTTTTAAAATGACCTTATCAGTATCCTCTTTCTAATTTATCAGGTAGCAAGGATGCTTTTTGATGCCCCTTTGAAGGACAAGACTAGGGTGTCTCACCATTCATGATAGTGTCCGGATCACAAGAACTAGCCATTCTATTCTGCAGTGGTTAAGCCATATTTTGAATACTGTGTTGAGTTCTTGATACCACATTTTAAGGAGGACATTGGCAAACTGTTACATGTCCATAGGAGAACATCTTGGTTGGTGTGGTTCTGGAAACTGAGTCCTGTGAGGAATCCTAGAGAGAGATGGTTATTTTTAGCCCGGAGAAGAGAAGGGAAGACAAGATAGCTGCCTCTGAATATCTGAAGGGTTGTCATGCAGTGGATAGTTGATTGTCAATGATAGCCTTATCCCCAATGGATTGGTCCAATCTTTCAAAGCCATCCATGTTTTTGGCTAGCATCATACTTCTGAAAGCAAAACTACGCCCTGTTTAAATAAGTCATTTCTTTTGTCAGTTCTGGATCTTTCAACACTGCAGCTATGCAAAGGCCCTCTTTTTGGCATGGTAGATATAAATGTATGGGTTGTGTACATTGCTAGTTCCACTCAAAGTTGACCTGTTAGAGTGCGGCAGACATAGCTTCATTAATTTCAATGGGTCTACTCTGAGTCTAAATTAGTTGGAGACACCACATTATATGGCACAATTTTAGACTCTTCAGAAGCTCAGCTGTGAATGCATAAGAAATGCATAGATGTACATACAGCCATCTCCTCTGGAGATACCTTTACCAGTAAGAAATAAAGACAGTCGAGTGAGCAGTCATTGGGGTACTTGATATATACACATGCTATATAATGGAATACAATACAATAGGGTTTTTTCAATGCTCCTTTTAATGTATGCATGCATTTGTTTATTGTCAGTCACTTCGAGTTCCTGTGGCAAAGAAAGCAACTAATTAATATAGAATACTAATAAAAGGCACAAGAACTTAACTAGAACCTTGCTGGATCATGCCAAAGGCTCATCTAGTCAAACATTCTCTTTCCAAAGTGGTTAGTCACATGTCCCTGGGAAGTCCACAAGCAGGACTTGAGTGCAACAGCACTCTCCCCACTTGTGATTTCTAGGAACTGGTATTCCACTCCGACAGTGGAAGTATAATATAGCCACAGTAGGGGGTAGTATGGTGAGGCTGCAGTGCTCACCTACCTCCAGGCAATCACATTGGGAAGTTGAGGAGTGAGGTAGTGGAGAGGTTTGTGTGGGGAGAATGCACCGGCAGGAGCACCAATTAGCTCTGCAAGTGCATCTGAACCATGCAGACCTCACTGCTGCCTTGTCCCTCCTCTACCATGTACCGGTAATAAGCAGCAGAGACACAACCAGGGCAGATGCATAGACATGAATTATTATTTAAGTCATAAAATTTATATAATGCTTGACACACACACACACCGCAAAGCAGTCAGGGTCCCAGAGTCCAGCAGGCTGCAGAGTCCCCAGCTTAAGGAGCTAAGACTATGGGCGGATTCTGCACCTGCTGGAAATCAGGAGACCACTGAGCTTGAGGCTGATGAGCATGACCCACTAGCAGAACCTGCAGAGAGATCGGCATTGGCTTCCAGTACATTTCTGAGCACAATTCAAAGTGTTGGTGCTGACCTCTAAAGCCCTAAATGGCCTTGGTCCTGTTTACCTGAAGGAGCATCTCCACCCCCATCATTCAGCCCGGACACTGAGATCCAGCGCTGAGTGCCTTCTGGCAGTTCCCTCATTGTGAGAAGTGAGGTTACAGGGAACCAGGCAGCAGGCCTTCTCAGTAGTGGTGCCCGCCCTGTGGAACGCCTTTCCATCAGATGTCAAGGAAATAAGCAGCTATCCCATTTTTGAAAGACATGTGAAGGCAGCCCTGTTTAGGGAAGTTTTTAATATTTAATGCTGTATTGTTTTTAACACTCGATTGGGAGCCTCCCAGAGTGGCTGGGGAAACTCAGCCAGATGGGCGGGGCATAAATAATAAATTATTATTATTATTATATAACCTCCTAAACCTGCAGAGTGAGAGACCCTCCCCACCCCCAGAGGCACCTTCCCATATTGAGAAGCCAGTGTGCTGTAGTGATTAGAGCAGAGCTTTCCAAACTTTTTGTGTTAGTGGCACACTTTTTAGACATGCATCATTTCACGACACAGTAATTTAGTTTCACTAGCAAATGGGAGGTTGAACTAACCCCTTTCTAGCTCTAGGAGGAGTGTGGGGAGCATTTGCGTGACACACCTACACACTGCAGTTGACACACTAATGTTTCACACAATGTGGAATAGGCCGAGATTGAGAGAGCTGATTTTATATGTTGTGGGCTTATTGTGAACCACCCTGAGACCTCCAGGTATACGGTGGTGTATAAGTTGAAAGAAGGAGGAAGAGGAGGAGGAGGAGGAAGAGGAGGAGGGAGCCTCCTACTTCAGTCTGAGAACAATTAATTTGCATGTATGTGGTGGGTTCCAAACCTCTGGACACCCAGAGGATCAGGCTCTTAAGAACTGTCAAAACATAAGAGGCCAATCAGGTTGAATTATTCTCTCTCTCCCTCTCTCTCTCTCACACACAGAGAGAGAGTGAGAGCAAGAGAGAGCAGTAAGCTAAAGTTGTAAACAAATGGCTTTTATATGGAAATAATTTTTATATCTTTATACCTGCCATAAAAAACACAATTTGAATGAGACATTTCCTGAATGACAAGAAGATGGGGTTTATAAAAAAGATCTCAGAAGGTGGATATTTATTGTTCAATTAAAAGTTAAAGGTCACAATCCAGTCCGAGTTAAGTGTGCTTAAACCTATTGATTTCAATGGGCTGAAGTGCCCTGTCATAAATCTAGGTTGAATTCTGCCCAAATTGCATGCATTTCAAAACATTCATCCTCAGAAAGAGGTGCAATCTTTAGTATATGCATATACAGTGGTACCTCGGGTTACAAACACCTTGGGTTACAAACACTTTGGGTTACAGACTCTGCTAAGCTGGAAGTAGTACCTTGGGTTAAGAACTTTGCCCCAGGATGAGAACAGAAATTGCATGGTGGCGGCACAGCAGCGGTGGGAGGCCCCATTAGCTAAAGTGGTACCTCAGGTTAAGAACGGTTTCAGGTTAAGAATGGACCTCCAGAACAAATTAAGTTCAGAACCAAAAGTACCACTGTATACTTATAGAGACCATCTGTTCTTATGGGATACAGAAGGGTCAAAAGTAAGGATATGCACTGTCGGCTTGATCTGGGGGTTCTGAATCAGGACAAACGTGATTGAAGTAGTTCAGAAGTGCAGCTTATATTTAATTAGTAAAAGATTTTTTAAAAAACCCTAATTAAACATACAGTTGGGAGCTGGGAGGAAGGAAACTTATTAATGTTTCAGTGTAAACCTATCTTTATGTTAAGGTTGCATTCAACTGTAATTAAACGATCAAGTCATTTCCTGGTTGCATGGATATTGTGTGGCCTCAAAACATTAAACCAATGAGCAGTGGTGTTCCCCCTCCAAACAACAACAAAATAAAGTAAAAAGAATATTGAATGCTAAGGGCGCATAAGATCAGATTTTCAATGAGTTATTTTTCAATCATCTCCCACTGGAACTGACAGGAAGAGAGAAAAAATGCATACTTTTATGTTCTCTTGAAATCCCAAGAGACTAAATTATAGCATGACAAATAAACAAGTTGCTGAATTCTGTTAGAGGGGAAACAGTTTTGTAAAACAACAGGCATTTGAATAAACTATTTATGCATTTCCTGTTAATGGCAGCAGCAGGTGAAACACCTAAGCAATGGTAAATTATAAGAAAGCTCTGTGGAGTTTTAGAAGATTAATTGTCTCCTTCTAGGACCAGCAGCAATGAAAAATTAGTGTTCATTGTGAGAAACAATGGCTAACCTGGGCTAACAGGCTAGCATTATGCTCTGGTCCAAAACATGCCACCACTGCCATGTTGGCAAACATGGTCATTGTTAGATGTGACATGAAACACAACATTGGGTTGGATCCAGAGCAAATCCATTGAATTTAGGTCTCATTGAAATCAACTGGGCAAGTTAGTCATAGCTTGCTTCAGTCGAAGATTGTAGAAAGAGGAGTCTCCTAAAGATAAGAATTGAGACTTGTGCTGAATACTATTGCTTTGTTGCCTGGTATGACCTCATACCAGATATGGTAGCACACAAATGATGCCTCTGAGGAGCAAGGCTCATAGGACAACATCTGTGAAGGTCCATGCTCAGGCTCTTCAAGCTCTGGACCACAAGATTACTGTAGGCTACAATTATCTGGAGGCACAGCAAATAAACCCTGTATTTGGCCAACTCTTCCTCTTCTGACTCTGAACATAACACTATGCAAGATGCTTCCACCTGATTTGCCCAAGTCCACTTACTGAGTTTTATAGCTGAGTATGGAATCGAACTAGAATCAAACACACACATTAGGGCCACCTTATTTTTGTAGGTCACTATTGCCTACCATACTTGGAAACTTGCTCACATTCAGAGACTCTTGAAATGTTAATAATTTGTCTAATAATGCCGATCGCTTGGTTTGGAGAAAAGAAGCAATCTTCTTTTGTCTAATCTTCTTTTAAAGCCATGCAAATTAGTGGCCAACACTGGCTATCATGATAGTGAGCTCCGAAATTTCCAATATACACAATATACACTCTGTCAGATTGCCAAAAAAGCCCTTCCATCTGTTGTCTGACACTGTAAGCAGAACCAGGCACACCGCTTGTAGTAATTAACTTTATTGCTCAGTAACCAAGGAGTCAGCACATGGCACATCCATCAGACAAACATGTAAGTTGCAGAAGCTAAAGTTCTGGCCCCTCTTCCCCCATATTTATACCTCCCTCCTTGCATTTTTTCCGCTGTGACTCAGCTTTTCTTAATTGTTCTAGCCTTTTCTCGACCCTTCAGTCCTGTGCTGAGAGTAGAGGAGGGGAAGGAGACGAATCGGGGCTGTATTGCAGAGCAGGAGACACAGCCCCTGCTCCGTCTCTGTCAGCACCTGAGGCTACCTCAGGTGTCTCCTTTTCACCCTCACTCTCTGCTGATTTTTCCTCCCTGTCCCACCAGTCTGAACCTGGTTCAATGTCCTCTTCCCTCTCAGGTGCCTCCTGGGTCACTGGCTGCCACCACTTTCCCTCGTCCAGCCAGTCCCTGACACACTTCATGAATAAATTCTTTCTCTTTATCTGACCTTACTCTCCTAACGTTCTGCTTCATTGAAGGTCCACAAGTTCTACTCTTATGAGAGATGGAGAAAAAATATTTCTCTATCCACTTTCTCCATGCTGCACATAATTTTATAAACATTTATTATGTCACTTCCGGCCATTAGGATCACCCTGTAGTTCTCACAATTTCCAAGATGCAAGAAAAAGACAGAACATAGGAAGCTGCCGTAGACTGAGTCAGACCCTTGATCCATTTATATCAATATTTTCTACATTGAATGGCTGCAGATCTCCAGAATTCAGACAAGTGTCTTTCCCAGCCCTACCTGGAGATGTCAGGAATTGCACCCAGGCCCTTCTTCATGTAAGGCAGGTATTCTCTCACCAAGATATGGCTCTTCCTCAGATGCATCACTTTGCCCCCCAACACGCATTGCAATGCCTTTAGGATGGTAATAATATTCCAGGGTGTTAAGAGCTAGCAATATGCATAAAATTGTCAGGTGACCTATAGATATATTCTCATTATTACTTACTCAGCAGAGAAATTAGAGGTATGCCTTACTCAAGTTGGTGTAATGGTATTTATTATCTCTCGCTGCTCTAGAAATGATTCCTTGCAGCTTAATTGCTCTCCTGCTCTCCACCTCCTCATTATTTATATTTTGTGGGGGCGGAAGAGGGGAAGAGATTAAATATAAGGAGTGAACGATAGGGTTTTTTTTTCCTTGCTTCATAAGATAAATAAAAATCAATTTCTGTATTTTATTTTTTAAAAAAAACATGATAAATGTGTCAGGGTGAAAAATGTCCTCAGGAGGTACTGGGATTATCTTAATAGGATAGACAATTAAAATGATTCCTATGCACTGATCTAGGCAGATGTCATGGCTCAAAACCTTTGTGATTAATTCTAATTTTAATGCCTTTTCTCAGCATTTGTTTACCCATTCATATGGAACATGTGAGCTTTTTTGTGTGACTTTCCCCCCACAAAGAATGTGCCCTAGACTGATACGGCACAAAATTACTCACCAACAAGCTAACGATCATCCAATGAAACTGAATGTGGAAGATTCTATAGCATATATACGGTATACATATATGGCATTTCCATGTGCTCTGACTTCCGTCACGGTCCTCCTTGCACTGGAAGTGGTTTAGTCATGCTGGCCACATGACTCAGAAAGCTATCTGTGGACAAATGTCAGCTCCCTTAGCCTGAAAAGCAAATGAGTGCTGCACCCCATGGTCGTCTTTGACTGGACTTAACCATCCAGGGGTCCTTTACCTTTTTACCTTTTATATGTAGCACGGGAGGTGAGCAAGGAACCAGGCCATCCTAGCTGAATGAGGGGAACTTATCAGAAGCTGCTGGATCTAGCACTGGGAGAGCACAACTTTGTGTACAGTGCCCCACGCAGAGATCCAGTGTATGTGCAACTTGGAGCATCCTCCTAGACAATAAAGTGTTCTGGATATACAGTAGAGTGTCTCCGCAACAGAGAGTTCTGCAGCTTAGGTGCCACCACCGAGAAGGTCCTGTCTGACACATCGGGACTATTGTGGGCAGGTTCATAAGGCTGGAGGTGGCCTTTTAGGTTTCCAAGCTCCAAATATAGTGTTGGCTGTTTTTAAAATGTTTGTTTTTTAAGGGAGCCGTCAGCTCCCTGAAGAAGGAAAAATTAAAGTCACAAAATAGCACATGGGGACTAGTTCTTCACCCATCTAGGCTGGCCACAGCTTCTCCCCAAGGACAATCCAAACTTCATGTTCAGGCTGAGACTTTCCTGGACAATGGTAGCCTTTACTTACTCTGAGCTTGGTTCAAACTCCTAGCTCTAAACTCTGTCTTGACTTGTGGTTCCCACTCAGTGGCTGACATTTTCTCAGTACTGACACTTAGGCCTATAAGAAACATCCATCCTTCACGCTTATGAGGATTGAGCTTGGTTATTCCACACCTTTCCTGCTGACAAATGTAGGTAGCATTTGAACTGGCAATTGCAAGAAAGGTTAGAATTTCCATCTGATTCCAGCTGAGTGGGAACTTTGGGAATTGTGGGGACTAATTTGGGACACTTATCAGGCACTAGGAAGACAGATGTTCTAGTTTACAGACTTCATGTTTTGACTGGGTTTCTACAGATAAAAAAGCTTTTGCTTTGTTTTCCTGGCTTTCATCACCATGTTTTTCAATCTCATTGCTTTCATTACCTGGTTTTATTATTGCCCTTATTTTGCATTGTGTCTTTAATGGATCCCCTATTTTTTGTGAGAGTTCCAAAAATAATAAAACTTCAAATTAAACTTTGTGGAAACAGTGTTGGCATCAAGGGAAGAGCCAAATATCACAAATAATGATGATTACAATTACATTTTAAAACTGATGTTCCCTCAAATGATTCTTCAGTACTCTTAAATTATCAATTAAAACATGATTTAAAACTTTGCTATAATACAAGATTGTTGCAGTACATCCAAAGGAGGCGGTCAAATCTCCAGAGCACCTCCAAAGGCCTTGGCAAAAAGGTGTTTCTTGGTCCATTGATGAAAGCATACAGTGATGGGGCCAGTTGCACCTCAGATGGGAGAGAACACCATAATCTGGGGAGCACCAGGGAATATGTCTTCTCATGCTCCACTTCCCCAAGATTAGAACCTCAGAGGATATTGGCACCATCAATAAGGTCTCCCTCACTCTTTTCTTTCCAGGCTTAATGAAGGGAGAGGAGTGGATTATATGTGTTTTCCTCACTTAAAGGATAACCTGTGAATCAGCCGTAAGATACATTTATGAGCTGTCAAGGTGCTGTCAGCAGGTTGCTTGAATGGCTACAGCAACTGGGCTTTTTCAGAAGCAAGAGAGAGAGAGAGACCACACAATTAACTGCTGGGCTCCTTAATGTTGGCCAATTACAATGATATGCACGGTCTTAACTCGAATAAATATCCTGTGGTTACAACGCACCAAATCCTGTTAATAACGTAGTGACCTTTTAAAAAGAGAGTGAGCGCACGTTGTGTTATATTACTCTATTAATGGTGTAATTGCTGGAAGTTGTTCTTGGCCAGTCAACCCATTCTGGCATGGTGAAGCAGCTAACAAGAAATGATTTTTTTCTTCTTAGAGTAATCTTTTGGTTTTAGCATGGCACAGGGATGCTCAAAATCCATGTGGCAGCATTGGTGGGGAATCTAACAACATCTGGAAGGCTACAGGTTCCCCATTCCTGGTATGTAGGGCATTGAAAGTGCAGGGTGTTAAAGATTTAATGTCTGACATTTGAAGATAAAAGGATCTTCAGTTTGGAGGCTGGGAAAGAACTCTGCACAAGACTTGGAGGGCTACTACCATTTGGGAGTGGACTCGATGGATCGATGGCTCTTCCTTTTGTGTAACACACAGCCTTATTTATTCAGCCTTGTGACCTATGAAAGAGAAAGGAAGTCTTGTGCTGTGTTCTTCCTCCCTTTTATAACTGCTGGTCTACTGTAGGAGAAACAGTGTGATTCAGATTTTCCTGGGTTCTTGGGAGAAGTTGGCTGCGTTCAAAGAATCTCTGACTATTTTTCAGCCACACCCTTGCTCTGGTACTGCTGATTACCTTTCTAGCGTGATTTTTTGATTTCAGCTGACAGATGGTCAGTTCTTAGTCCTTTTCATTCCTTCACTGTGATCTGCTGTCTACAGTTTTGTAGGGCTTCCCTCCAGAGAAGAGAGAGAGTATGTTTGGGGCCACTTCCTTTCATGTGTGGGTGGATGCTTATTATTAAAACTTCCCTGGGCAATGATCCAAGTCTTCTTGCGCTGGAAAATCAGATCCATCCACATCCCTTGGTCCGCGTAGTTTCTCTCCATGTAAAGATGCAAGATCTCCTTTGAAGGAATCACCTGGGTGTTGCACAATAGCTGGGCTTTTAGTTCAGCTTTAGATATGGGACATTGTTGATTGTCTCTGCTCCAGTTTTGAAATGCGAACAAGAGTCACTTGTGGTATTTAATATGTGCATATTTTTGGTCCCTCTTTTTATTTTTTATTTTTAACCAGAACAGCTTGACTTGTTTTCCTTTGACAAGCTACATACAGACTCTTCAATAAATTAGAATTTGGCATGGGTGATACACGGCATGCTTAGCTGGTGCTGTTCATTTTCCTGTTCTAATCAAAGAACTACCCTCTATCCTTTTGCTTGCAAATTGAGTAGCAGAACATGGCCCCTCTTTCATCTTAGCTTCAAGTTTACAACAGTTTTCTAAGCTGCATGTCAAAGTGTTTCTCTTTATTATTATGAATTATTATTAGACATGTGACGGCTGTACTGCCAGGCCTTATTGTAACTCTAAAAGTTAACTAATTCAAGGTCAGCAAAACAGAAGTCAAGAATTTCAGCAAGTCCCTTTTCCTTTGTAATGTGTGGCTTTATTTTATTTTTTTAATATATAGGGCAGAATTGCTGACATTGGAAGTCAAGGCATGGGGTATAAAATCAAAGTCTCCCAGAACGTTCTTATCCATCTTTCCTTTCTCCCCCCCCCCCCCCAAGACAGTGTGATTCTTATATATCTGGCTGAAGCTAATGCTAAAATGATTAGAGTACCATGACATTTCAAAACAGAGAGAGAGAGAAACAATGTAAGTTGTATTTTTATGTGGGTGTTTTTAAAACCCACAGTCTAGCATTTTTCTGTCTATGTCACTACTGGTGATGTTTGAATTTTCTTTTCTGTTCAAGTATTTCTTTACTGTGAAGAATATAGTTGTTCTGAATGTTATTCCACCCATTTTATATGGCCTAGTGATATCATGCATGATCAGGTGCACCAAACTCTAGGGTGTTTGTAGAAAGGGAGCCGGGTCCCCCTCAATGTTGAAGGAGCCCTGCATGCACCGTGTGTGCAAGATGTCACATGTGGTGTGTGATGGGCATCACAGCTTCAGCAGCTGTCTCCTCCAAAAGACATGACAATGTGTACTGGGCCCCCTCAATCTTGGGCGCAACCGGGTGTCCTTTTTGCATGATAAAATGCAGATTGTTTTATGCAGGATTAAGAGGACAACAGCCATGATGCATTGCGACCACAAGCAAATATGCATAACATGAATACACCAAGAACTATGGCAACAGCAAGATATCACTAATGTAGAGTTTATGGTTGTGTGGACAAGGCTTCCTAAATATTTTTCTTAAAGAAAAAGGTATGAGAAGTGTGAGTGAGCCCCCATCTCCATCTATGGCTTCACCTTACACTTTTCCAGCTGCTGTTTGTGCACTCAAAGATGCATCCATATGTGTTTAAATGGAGAAAAGAGATTTGCTGTGCAACTGAGAATGAAAATTGTATGTTCAGTATTATATTGGTAAATGCTAGTATCTACCTCTGTTTGAGTCAACTAAACCTTACTCATAGAGTCATTCTCCACCTCCATTCTTTATGCATTTACATAAAGTACTTTTGCATAGTGTAGGTGTTGAGTAACAGTTGGGTGGTTTCTTATTATAATTATGTTCCATTAGCCTTGTCCACGTATAACACTAAACCATGGTTTAGCAATGTAAGAACAGGCTTCAGTGAGTCTTGGGCTTACACACTCTCCTCTCTAATGGATTTGGCCAATAATGTCTTGATCACAGTTTGTCATGCCAGAAAACATACTGACTCACAGCTAACAGCAAAAGTAAAAAGAGGGGAGGTGGCAATATGAGACTTTCTGTCGCTCATGTACATCACACTAAATTGTGATTTAGCATGATGTATGAACTTGAGCTCCCGTCTTTCGGTCCCAGCTCCTGCCCACCTAACAGTTCGAAAGCACCCCCAAGTGCAAGTAGATAAATAGGTACCACTTTATAGCGGAAAGGTAAACGGCGTTTACGTGTGCTGCGCTGGTTCTGGCTCGCCAGAGCAGCTTCGTCACGCTGGCCACGTGACCTGGAAGTGTCTCCGGACAGCGCTGGCCCCTGGCCTCTTAAGTGAAATGGGCGCACAACCCTAGAGTCGGACACGACTGGCCCGTACGGGCAGGGGTACCTTTACCTTTACCTTTACCTTTATGAACTTGGCCATTGACTTAGCAATAGGCCAGATGAAAATTTAATGCTCATGTTTCCCCAACCCCCCCAAATGATGTCAGTTAGAAAAAGTAGTTTCCTTAATCATAGCTAAATGCGAAAAAGATAGAGACTAAACAATGCCACTCTGATTATTTATTCCAAACATCTCATTTACAGGAAGCTCCCCGCTCCTCATTTGGCTTGACTAATCTAAGGCATAGCAGAGGAGAGTAATAAAAACAAGCACTTGCAAACACTTGCTAATTAACTTTGACACAGCATGCTTGTGAAATGCCCTTATATAACAATTGCAAGCTGTTTAACTGAGGTTAAAACATGCCACTGGACAAATTTGAGCTTAAAGTTGCCTCTATACACAGTGGATATTGACCTGTGTGTGTGTGTTTGCAGAGTCTTTTACAGAAATCCTCAAAACAACACAAGGAATCACTACCAAAAGGGTCCCACCCTCCTTAAATTTATTAAATGCCACAAAACAAACACTGAGAAATGTGCCTTTTGAATTCCTGAACAACTACTCCTAAACAAACATTTGATACCTTGGGAAGATTCATGCATGAAAAGGAGGGTAAGATTGTGGCAGATAAAACCAACTCAATAGGTTTTACCATCTGAAGTAGAGAACAAGTTGGTACCTCTTTCTCTCATCCCCATTTCATGTACCTCCAGGTAGTATTGTATTTCAGCAATGGCAGTGGGACAGTGTCTTCCACCATATTTGAGTGTGTCAGGTGTGTTGTGGTGACTGGCATTTTCAATATTTCCCATAAAATCATAGCTCATATATATTGAGATGCCCAGGAATTTTACACCAATTAAACATGAGCAGGCATTACAGCATTTGTTCGACAGTCAGCATGTAACCAGGCAGAATGGCGAGAAAGTGGTGACAAGGAAATGAAAATCGGAGACAGGCATGCTCCGTTGTTTGCACTGTGCCCCATAACTTTTCTATGTAATACAGGCTGTCATTTTTCTATACGGAGGATGTGGCAAAAGTTTGTGTGAGTGCCGACTCTTATGCTGAAATTTGGATGAGCAGTCATGGCTGGAACTGAATAATTATGGAAGTGTAGTCCTCTAAAAACATAAGATGAGCCCTGCTGGATCAGACCAAAGGTCCATCAAGTCCAGTATCCTTGTTCCCACCGTGGCAACTAAATGCCTGTGAAAAGAATCTAATTGAAGGACACAGTTAGCAATGGTTGCTAGCTATGATGGCTGTGTTCTACCTCTACTGTTTGAGGAAGTATTACTCTGAATACCAGTTGATGCAAATCACGTGGGAAAAGCACATTTTCACTCAGGTCATGCTTATGGGTTTTCCATAGGTTTCTGCTTAGAAACAGCAATGTTTGTGGGTTTCCCATAGGAATCTGTTGTGCCGCTGTGATAAAAAGATGCTGGACTAGATGGGTTTATGGCCTAATCCAGCAGTACTCTTCTTATGTTCTTATTTCACAAACAGGGCCTGAAGAAATCATCGTGTTGTCCTCTCCCCACCCCCCACCCCAACACATCTGAGGTTATTAGGATGGTATTCATTCATGGAATCATTCATTCATTGTTATTAAAAATAAAGCAAGAGACCATTGTGATGTTCAAATCACAATTTGTTTTTAATCCAGAAATTAACTTGGGCATGTATGTGATCTCCACATCGCAGATCACTCCACACAGCCATTTCAGCACCCAACTCTTTTAATATCCAGTACTTGATCCTTAGAAAATTAAATAAAGCTATGAGAGCAAAATAATGAGCTCAATGAGGGGGACTTGACTATATTGACCAGGTATAATCTATCAATGGATTTTCCTGAACTTCAAGCCTTCCCATCCATTCTGAAACTCTGCACTATTCTGGGAGGTATAGATTTTCTTTCTACATCCTTGTACTTCCATGTAGAAAAAAAACTGTTGTGTTTTAAAGAGGAGGAAGGAAGCTATCTAGGATGAGACATCAACG
Organism: Podarcis gaigeae; assembly: GCF_964106915.1. Classification (NCBI taxonomy): domain Eukaryota; kingdom Metazoa; phylum Chordata; class Lepidosauria; order Squamata; family Lacertidae; genus Podarcis; species Podarcis gaigeae. The sequence continues at coordinate 36,520,774 of NC_139684.1, read as the reverse complement.
TTTGTGTTAATATCCCTGGGTGTATTGTGTGAACAGAAGCTCATTAGGGCTATGCAAATACACCTCCTTTGTTGGATTTTTTTTTTCTTCCAATGATGTGGGGGGCAGGAAGAGAAATTCATCAATTTGTACTGGGCTGTAGGAGTGGACAATGATCATTAGTTTTTTGGACCAGGGAGGAATTAGTAAACTGACAATTATAAGGTACTCCAAGGAACCCTTTTCCTCCACCCCCACTTTTTAATTTTTTTAAATTAAAAAAATAAGGTGAAAGCTACCTTAAATATCTAGGAGATATGAGTCCCATTGTGAGCATTCAAAATGGAAATACTGGGACAAATGAAGAAGTAGTAATTATCAAAATACAAGAAAAGAGATGCAATAGGTTATGTAATAAATCAGGCATGAATTTATTGTGATTTAATTAAATCTAATTGGTATAGCAGTGGAAGTACCAATTATAACTGGCTGTTGTTTAATTGGTGTGTAAATCTTGAGTGGCTAATTGTTGACTGTCATGCTTAACAATGGCTTTGTCAGCTGCCCCAGGGAATGGAATATGGACTTCATATATTACTTTTTTTTTGTTTTTTTGGTATATTGCCAAATTAAAATGGGGTTCAGAAATGTGCCTGGGAATGAAACTCAGTGGTGACAAACTCTCGTTTGCAGGTATGTCATATAAGGGGTGTGTGTGTGCAAGATATCTGCCCACACATATTGATCTAGGAAATACCTCCTGGCTTGCCATATAGCAGCTAGAGATTGGGTGGAAAACTTGTCTCATTTTGCACTTAAAGGAGAACCTTCCTAACTGTCCCCTTCTGAAACAGTGGAAGAACCACAATCCTTTGAAATCCAGTTGTCCAGCCAAGCAACAGGTACAAACAAACAAACAAACAAACAACACATACAAGGAGAAAGTGTGAATAACAATGGATATATGAGTTAAAATATGAGACAAAAACACATTGCATTGGAAGAAATTGCTTTGCAAAAAAAATGTAGGCTAAAGTGCATACAAGGCTGTGTATATTAGTAGAAAAATCACACTAAAGATTGGACTAAACTGAGGCTATTGGAAGAGTATGTGTGTGGACACCACCAAGACATATTTTTCCCCCTTTCTGTTGCTGCTGCCCCCTTTTCCACTACCCAGGGACATTGCCTCCATAGGAACATGGGGACAGCCATCATGTTCTCCATGGGTCTGAGAGAGTTGAAAGGGGTAAGTTCACTCCACAGCTCAGAGTGAATCCTCACTGCCCTGAACTGTGAGTAAATATTTGCCAGTTACCAGGAGGCACAGATTGCAGGAAAAGCAACAGTTAGGTTAAGAAAGGAAGTAAAAGAGAAAGTGAAAAGAACACAAACAAATGGATAACAAAGTGAATGTGCTCTTTAAAAATGAGACTTGACCAAAACAAACAAAGAAAGCAAAACTAATGCACACTGTTATGGTAGCTATAAAGAAAAGGGCTCAATAGCTAGTTCTCTTCTCTTGCCCCCCTTCCCCACACATGCTTTTCTCTTCCAAAGCTGGAACTGAGCCATAATTTGGCAGCTAGGGGGAGGGGCAGGCAGCCACTCGCTGATGTCTGTGATTAAGTGCTGTTTATAATATCGAGATTCAGAGTATATTATCTTATTGTGGCTTTTGATAGCAAGAAAAATCCAGTGTGTTTCGGGTCACATTAATACCATACATTTAAAGTACTATGATCCCATTTTAAAGAGTCATTTGCCTGTTGTTATGCCACTCACAGTGTTGTTATTCCACTCACAATTGCCAGGGTGATCTAACAGTCCATCCCTCTCCACAGGGAACTCCGGGAATCATACCTCTCCTAACAACTCTCAGCACCCTTAACAAACTACAGCCTTCATTTTGGGGGTGGGGGGATAAAGCCATGACTTCTTCAAATGGTATCATAGTGCTTTAAATATATGGTGTGAACCGCATAGCTTCTGCTCCTGAGTCCTTCACAGGTGTCTGTGGGTTGCTTTACACTCCACTGTTTTGGACAAGTGAGCTGTCCAGGCTGTCTTTGCACACTCAGGAAGCAGTTGCATGCTATGCTGGGTGGCTGTTTTAACATACTTTCCATCTCGTACCTGTATCTTGTTGCATTTATATAATCATGGTAGCCATTGGCACCAGGACCATGATGACCTGCAGATGACTGCCATAGTCACTATAGCACAGTGGCAGAGCCTATTATTTTCCTGCCAATGGTCTTGGGTTCAAACCCTTCAGCACATAAGAAGCTGAATCACACCATTTTTTCATCCAGTATTCTCTACAGTGAGTGACAGCTGCTTTCCAGGGTTTCTAGTCCAGCATCCTGGTTGCAGTTCTCTCCCAGCCGCACCTTGAGATGCTGAGGAATGAACGTGAGGCTGTCTGCATGCAAAGCAGATGCTCTACCATCAGGTTCAGCATGTTTGGTTAAAGGGTACCAGTGATGGGAAAGAACTCTGTATGATACCTTGGAGAAGACAGGCAGTACTGGACAAAATGGACAAATAGTTCTGGTTTAAGGTCTTAGAATTAAGCTTCCCTGGGCCTGGGATTAAGCACATGACCTGGGGCAAGAGAGGTAGTTTGTGGGCTTTTCAGTTGAGCTGCAGGTTTTCCCCCAAAGGAAAATGATATACACCCTTCAAGCCACATTAATCCTTCTATATACAAGTGGGACCCGCAACAAAATTTAGGGATATATCCTTACCTCCTAACTGTTCTGTTTGAACGATGAACTCAGCAGCATGGAGTCAAGGCAAGGCTTCTGGTACCCTGGACAGCTCCAGGCAGGGTTCAGGCTACAGAATCAGATAAGAGCCCAGCCCAGATGTTACGGTAGCAGTCATACTCCAACTGAGTCTCACATAAGGAACTGCAACTGTATCTCTGCTGCAAGCTCTGCCTTCTGTGACAAGAGTCACAGTCCAAAACTTTTACACTTGTCTGTGAGTATATTTAATTTTTATTTTTTAAATTAAACATACGATCTTTTAGTGCTGGTGGATCACAGCTGTGCTGGAGGCTCTGCTAAAATAAAAAAGAGCCATCAAGCCACCAATCTTTATTCATTTAGTGCTGATGCAAAATCCCCTTGAAAGCAAAACAATTTTTAACAGGATCATTAGCATATGAACTATTGCTCTTGTTCTGCAATGTGTGTGTTTCCATTTATTTATTTTGAAATGGATTGCTTGAGACATATTCTGTCTTTCAATTCCAGCTGCCTTTTCAGGGTCTTTTTGACCAAGCCTATCTGATGTCCTCTGCAAAGCTCACACCACTTCATTATATTTATGCACTGACACTTTGCAAATGTCTGCCCACAAGATTCAATTCCAAGTAGCCAAATTAAACACAGCTTGGAGGAAATATTGGCAAGATGGCTCTTTCTCCGCACCCCTTCTATATTTTATTGCCCCATATTTTAACCAGCACAGATAAGATGAAAAGGTGTGTTTTATTCAATGTGTAGTCACACATTTCCCCCTATCTTTTTGTTTTATCTACAAATGCTGAAATTAAATACATCAGAAATGTGTGCTTGCTTTTGCTGTGCCGGGAATCAGATCCCTAAAAATATATTTTAAAATATCTGATTAAAGGCCTTTGATAAACGTGATTGTGGAAGATTCATTAATAGCAAAGCCATGCTGCCAAGGATGTTTTCATCGCCGTCTCACGCTGAGATCTTATGATACCAAGGTTTTCATTCCGGAATGATTTCTTATGGCGCTTTTAACAGCTTAATTATAGCTTTTTGTTCACCATATTTATTTTAAAGCCTCATAATTGTGGATGTTGATATCATACATTTGCCTTTTTGATGGTGGTACTATCTACTGTGAGGTACATTGCACAGTAGAAATGTTTGATTAAACTGCTCTTTCATGCCTGTATCAGCACAACTGAATGCCTTCATCTGCCCCAGCTTCAACAAAACGTATCTCTTCCATATCAGTCTCTACAGCCACAGCTGTAACTCTCCAATGGTTTAACTTCACCCCCAAAGGTGCACTCTTCCATTGTCTCCTAAGGCAGACAGATGCCAACCTTTCATTTAGATGTTCTACACCATAGGTGTCAACTCCCTGGGGTCCTGGGTGCCTGAGCACCCACAAAATTCCCAATGAAGGTGCTGGGCACCCACAGTTTTTGGTGCCAGGGCCATGCACGCTGCATGGCACCCACGGCCCTGGGCACTCCTGTTCCACTCTATGTGAGTGTAAATATATGGGAGGGTAAGAGTGGAGCTATGCTCGCTAATTGCCAGTAGTGGCTGCTAGCCAGGATGGCTATGCTCTATCTCGACAGTCAGAAGCAGTAGTGCTTCTGATTACCACTTGCTGGAAACTACAGGAAGAGAGAGTGCTCCTTGGTGGGTGTCCTGCTTGCAGAGGCCCCTGGTTCACCAGAGGCTGCAGTAGATGAGCCATCAGCCTGAACCATTATGTTAATCGCTTGCAGATTGGCAAAGGAGGTGGGGTGTTGCTGCTCTGGCTTCACAAAGCACAGGTGAGCCTGTAACATGGAGCCTCTGGTATGCAAGAAGCTTCTCCCACAATTAATCACCTTGCATGATCTGTGATCTCAGTCAAGGTGGAATCCTGTCCCTTTTATAAACACTTTGCCCCATGCATGAACAGCAGTGGAGGGCACTGAAGCTATAGGTTAGTGTTGGGTAATCTCTACTTTGCTCAATAAATGAATTCTTTTGGGGTGTCACTGTTGGTGGTCCCCCTAGGGCTCAGATAGGTAGCTCATTTCCGCAAGGAGCCCTGCTTTGCATAGTGTGGGTCCAATTTTGTGGAACTCTCTTCAAGATGAGGTCAGACAGGCTCCCTTCCTGTTGGACTTCTGGTGCTTACCAATGACTTTTAAAATATTATCCCAGCAGGCTTTTTAATTGAATTCTGATGTTACGTTTTAAATTCATTTTTTACTCTTACTGTATTAGATCTTCCGTACGCCACTTAGAGACAACTGCGATTCAGCAGTCTAATCATGGTTGAAATAAATATATCATGAAATAAATAAATCTGCTCTGCATAAAGAAGGCCTCAGCCTTCTTAATCCCCAGCATTTCAAGGTAGGCTAGGAGAAGGTTGCTTGAAAACCTAGATAGATGCTGCAAGTCAGTGTTGACAGTATTAACCTCAAAGGACCAATGATCCCCCTGTTAATGTACAATCCAGAGTCATTTTAGAAGATAGGAAAGTTGCAAGGGGAAATAGCAGTTGCTGGGACTTACGTAAGTAGTGTACTAAAAAGCATAGTAGAAAAGACCAATATGAAATAGTTGCACATTTCCCCTTCTCTTGAGCCACAAGAGAGGATGTAAATGCATGGTCATGCTTCCCCTTTAATAAATAACAATGGGCACCATTTCTTTGCTCCCCAAATATTATTTCCAACAAAGGTCAAGAAGGGTTGTGTGTGTAGTGCTTTTCATGCTCATGAATTGAAATTTGCAGAAATGACTTTCAATCATATCCAAATGGATTTCAGAAGGAGGGGGAATAGATGGGTTCTCTGCAGTGACGCAAATAAAAAAAAACAACCCAACAACTTAGACGATTTCCAATCTGTCGTAAATCTTGCATCTATTTGCACGCATTACATGCTGCCTCTGGGAGTTCTTTGGCAGGACATTATCCATTTCTGCAAGTGGATGTGCGAGAAGGGTCACCATCACCTGGCCTTGAAGATACCTTTGTACTATTTTAATAGCTTCTCAGCATAGGACGCGTGGTGCTGGGTGATGCTTTGCACACTGAATATATTCTTACAATAAGTATTGGGTCAGAAGCAGGGATGTAAGAAGGCAGTGGTTTCCAATGTGATCTGTATTTGGCATAATCAGTGCTGTTTAAATTGTACTGCAGTTTGGTTTATTGTGTGCATGTTATGGAATGTGGGTGGCACTGTGGTCTAAACCACAGAGCCTAGGGCTTGCTGATCAGAAGGTCAGAGGTTCGAATCCCCGTGATGGGGTGAGCTCCCGTTGATCGGTCCCAGCTCCTGCAACCTAGCAGTTCGAAAGCACGTCAAGGTGCAAGTAGATAAATAGGTACTGCTCCGGCGGGAAGGTAAATGGCATTTCCGTGTGCTGCTCTGGTTCGCCAGAAGCGGCTTAGTCGTGCCAATAAAGCGAGATGAGCGCCGCAACCCCAGAATCGTCTGCGACTGCACCTAATGGTTAGGGGTCCCTTTACCCTTTACCTTTACATAAGTTATGCAATTGTGTAATATACGTAACTGACATTCACTTCATTGTAAAGGAAACTTGAAAGCAATGTTCAAAAGTGGGGGAACTCATTCATTACATATCTGTTCCCAATGGGAACATGGGAAGATAGGAAGCTGCCTTGTTTTGAATTAGACAATTGGCCCATCCAGCTCAGTATTTTCTGCACTGACTGTCAGCAGCTTCCTGGGATTTCAGGTAGAGGGCATACCTAACTTTACCTGGGGATGCCAGAAACTGAAGCTGGGGCCTTCTGCATGGAAAATAGAAGCTCTGCTGCTGAGCTATGCCCCCCTCTTTGTTTAAAGAAAGGCCATTTGTTAGTTACATTCTAAGCAGGTCACCAAATTCTCTATCGCAAATGAGGACACTGTTAAGAAGGGTCCTAAATCCCTAGTTGCTGGAATCACTAGGGATTCACTTCTTCCACAGTGTAGTCCCTAAATGGGCCTGTTACCTTTCTTCTATGTGGTTCTATCACTGCCAGTTTATCCTCTGCGAAAAAGTCAAGAAATGCTGCATTTATGGTGTGCTGTTATGTTGATGGCATGTCCTGCCTGGCCAGCTCTGTTGCACAGTAGCCATTGATTGACTTAGCCTCCATGAATTTATCCAAAACTCTTTAAAAGCCATCCAAGTTTGTGGCCTATATAAGGAAGTATAAGCATGATGGTCCAGAGTTTCAATATGCAGTTTGGTTTGACCATTTTGCAATGAAGTACCCCCCCCCTCTCTCCCTTTCCTCTGCTAGTCTTCCAGAATCCCTTTGCCCTTTGCATTCATTCCTTAACCAGTGTTTAATTCATTACTGTCATTAGGGTAGAGAATAATATGCTTAGTATCTCAGCACAGGCAATGACAAGTCCTTGCCTCCTCTCCCTTCCCCTCCCATACAATGTAGCAACACAGAAACTCTTTGCGGCAATTTCACTTTATCTTAATGCACAGTATCTGGCTACCGCTGCTGCATGAGATATCCTTCTGTATAGCTTTTCAGTGATGAATAGGGGATTATGGTACAACATGCCGGTCGACACTCTATTTCACTCTGAGTTTGAAAAACCGTGCCTCCTTTCTTGGAATCTCTAAAACGAGAGAGGGGGAGAAAGCTGGAAACAAAGAGAATAACCTATTCAGCTATGTATGGTCTACAGGTAATTTTGAGATAAATGGCTGAGTCAGCTTAGCTTCTAGCTAAGCAGCTCTAGCTATTTACAGTGCTAGTGTCCACTCATATTTTCCCTTGTACCTGAGTGCAAATTCTAGCTACCTCTTGTTCAGCAACTGCTGATGGACACAAGTGTAGTAAGCCAAGAAGCAATAGCTGCTTTTTCTCAGTGGGATGATTAAACACTGAAATGACATGTTGTGCCTCCTTTCTACTCAACTGCATAGTTTTGCATTCATCCAGTGAGATATTTCTATCCTACTCTTCACCAAAAGTGGTCACATAACAGCCAAAAACAAAAGAAAGCACCATGCAAAATGTAATAAGCCAGAATATTAAAATTAATCCTTATAAAACAGAAATAAGGGAGCAATCCTAATCCAAGATCTGTCAGGATGAGCTGGGTTAGGATCCAGAGGAACTCTGGCTGAGCCAAGAGGTTCCAGACACAGTTGGGAAATGTTGGGGTAGCTCCCCATCTTGTCTTAGCCAAGACCCAGCATGCTGAGCAAAGCCCAGTGGATCTTAAGACAGCATAAGCCCCGAAAAAGGGGTATGACAGGTGTGTGACTTGTTCAGGACCAGAGAGAGGGGACTAGGCAAACTGATGTAATGAAAGCCAGCAAAAAGGGTGGTGTGACTCAAACACTATATGAAAAACTTGCTTTCCTTCTGCTAGGCTGAGGCCAACTCAGCCAGCAGTAGCCCCGCTTTTGAATGGAGTTTGAATCTAAGAACACAAGTAGAGTCAAGTAACCCATCTAGTCCAGCATCCTGTTCTCACAGTGGCCAACCAGATGCCTGTGGGAAACCTACAAGCAGCACTTGAGTGCAAGAATCCTCTCCCCTCCTGCAGTTTCCAGCACATAGTCATAAGCATTGCTGCATCTGAGCATTGAGGCAGAACATAGCCATCATGGCTAGTAGCTGTCAGTAGCCCACTCCTTGATTAATCTGTCTAATCCTCTTCTGAAACCATCAAAGTTGGTGGCCATTACTGCTTCTGTAGGAGCAAGGTCCATAGTTTAACTATGACTGTGTGGAGTAGTGGTTTCATTTTATCTGTCCTGAATCTTCCAACATTCAGCTTCATTGGATGTCTGCAAGTTGTAGTGCTATAAGAGAGAGATGTACTTGACACTGACTCCAGCTTGTTTAATGGCAGCTTCTTGTGTACAATAATAAATAGGGTGGTGCCCCTAATAAGGAAGGACAAAGACACTGGTTTCCATTCCAAGACATGTTTGTTGCATGCAACACTGTTTCCATTCTGCTGCAGTTCACCTTTCAACAAACACTATGTTATTTGTCTCACTGTCCACTGTAGTAAAATTTTACAAAATCACTTGCCTAACTAATTATGCTGTTATTGTATTCATTTTGCACACCCTTTATTTTAGTGAAAAGGCCATTCATTTCAATGCAAAGGAAACAGTGCAAATTGGGGAGGAAGAGACCATCACCAACTGAGTTTTGTTTGCAGACTGAAAACAACAACAGTAAATACTACTCATATTACCTGGACTGATTTCCATTTGAAACACGGGAGAAATCAGTGAATCTTTGCAGTTTCCATTCTTGTTTCCAATGGGATACTCTGAAATCACTAGGCCCTGGTTAATTCACCTCTTTATATATTGCCCCTTTCTTCCTCATATGGGCAAAAAAATCCTGTAAAAACCCAGGGCAGATGACCTTTTTTGTCTTTGTTCTGATGCAGAAATTACACTTGTCAGCCATGGATTTAGGGGATTAGCTGGCTGAGTTGCCACATGTTAAAAGGCAACAATTTCACCAGTGCCTTCTATTAAAACTTTGGCACAGTATAGCAGATTCAGTGAAGTGTCTGCTTAGAAAGAAAAAGACTGAAGAATGAATTTGTTGCCTGGAGGAAGAAAAGAAAGAAAAAAAGCAGAGTAGGACAGTGCTTGCTTGAAATTTTCCTCTTGGTGTTTAATTAGAATCACAAGTTATTTGCTTTCCTTTTTAAAATTCCAAGTAAATATGTTTTTCAAGCTAGAGCACAAAGGATCAAATTCATTATAGAAAATAAATCCTTCAAAACCAGAGGAAAGCTTCACCATGACTATGGGGATGATGTTATAAGAAAGCAAACCTTAGTAAGAAAAGCTGAAAGGACACGGCAGGTTCTGCTGAATGATCAAAAGTCAAGGTCTTGACTGAAAACTTCAAAATGCTTAAGAGAAAGAAGAATAGGAACAACTGCTCACTCTATCCATTGTCCTAGCAAGACAAGAAACAAATGGTTGTATCCAGTGTTTGTCATACTCAGAGTAGATCCACTGAAATTAATGGGCATGCATAACTCAAGCCCATTAATTTCAGTATGTCTTCTTCAGACATCGGTGAGGAATCCATAGGTGCAGTGCAAGCCAATGTGTATTTACTCTGAAATAAGTCCAACTCTACTGAATGGGCTTACTCTCAGGGAAGTGTTTATATGTTGTTTATATGCCTTAGATACCTGATTAAGATACCCACTTAAGAGGCTCATTATAATGGGGAGATGTTGTAATGAGGTTGGGATAAAAAGAAATTAGGGTTTGGAGTTTGATCTCTCTCTCCAGCCATGTGACTGTGGTATATAAAAAAAGAGACTGCTAAAGAGGTCAGACAGAATGGACAGTCTTAGTTTGGCAGATTCCTTTTCATTCATTGGGTCAAAGGGAATTTGTGTAACTAAAAAGCTGACAAAGTACAGGTGATGTGTTGCCACAGAAACTAAAGAGCTGCACAGCCTTCTGGAAGAGGACATTTATCTCTCTTCTCATCACTAGCAAGATATGATGCTATCAAGGTATCAGGGAATGAAAGAGAATAATAGTCTTGAAACTGGGTCTGAAGGAGGCACAAATTTTTGGCTGTTTCTCTATAAAGAATCCAATGCCATGGCATTGTGGATTTCCCTGGAAACCTAATGGGGCATCTGCTGGAGTGTTCATGCTGTGAACCTTCCATCTCAGGAACACCATGTGTGTAAATGAAATGGCATTTCACAGAAATGCCTTTAGTCACCAGTTACCTTCATTCAGAGGAAACCCAACTGAAGGTATGTGCCAGGACTCCTGAACCACTTGAAAATCAGGGTTTGCATAACACTGGTGTTAGAAATGGGATTGTGGTCCCTGGAAGAGAAACTGTGAACCAAGGTTGCTTAAGCTAGAATAAGGGGAGAAACAACAACACTTCAGGACTCAGCAACCTATTGAGGGCCTCACAGCTAGTTTGGAAATGCAGCTGAAGCAGAATCTGGAGTCCTCACAGCTGCAAAGAGTTAAGGTGGATCCAGAAGCCCAGTTCCAGGGCTCCCAGTCAAAATTTACAAGGACCATCCATAAAACAGATGATTGGATGACTAGCTAAGACTTGATAAAATATTTAATTCTGTAGCTAAATCCCAAATGACTTTGGTCAGCTTAGAACTGGTGAATGGAGGTAAAAATGAAAGCCTGAGCAAAGACTGGTGAAGACTGGAAAGAAGACTGCAGGAGGTGAAGCAAGAAACAGCCCGCCCTGGGAGGGAGCAGCCCAGCAGTCTGTAGTGTTGGGTAAGAAATCCTTAGTTATAGGCTCTTATACTCCATACACTCCCCATAAGGGTCTTTAGAGCAGCAGGCAGGTCCCTCCAGCTGGAATAGTATAGACTTGGGTGACCAAAAGATAAGCTGGTGCCAGAAGAACATTTCTTAGGAGAGATTTCAATCGTTTGGACAGCAAACTCCAGTATCCAAAATCAGGGGGCATTATAACCAAGGAAGCTGCCCAATACAGAGCCTTGCCATTGGTCCATATCACTCAAAATTACCTTCCTGAGTTTTCCTAGCTTGGTGCCCTCCAGATTTTGTTGGGCTCCAGCTCTCATCATCATTGACCATTGGCCAATCTCCCTCAGGCTGTTGGGAGCTGGGATTCAAAACATTGGAAGGCACCAGCTTGGGGGCCTACCACTTAGCCGTGGCTCTCCAGGGTGTCAGATAGTGTTGGATCTGTCATAATGCTGTGATTCTTTTGTAACCGAAGATGTTAGGAATTGAACCTGGAGTTCTTAGTGTAAAGCTACTTTGAAATGGAAATGCAATTTCTTTAAGTGATGTCTAAAGTATGTTTCCTTGTTTGAATCTATATACAACAATATGGTCTTGATGTGTCTTACATTTATTTGAATATCTTTAATGTATTTATCTATTTACTGACATATTTATAATCTCCACATGCATGAAAGCATAGTAAGGCGTGTATATAACATACAAATGATATATATATATATAAGATAAGTAAAAGCAGCAGTAAAAGCATAATTTAGAACATCAATAAAAAGTCAGTAAGCACTGGTTGGTTGGTTAGAAAGAAAAATCACATTGCCCAAGCAGGCACATATCTATTACTTGTGCATATAGTGGATGCAACTAAGACTGGAAGACAGTGTTGGCAGTATGGATTAAACAACAGGCCCCCAAACCTTGTGCCTGAGGCCTTTTAAATCCTTTGCCCCCTCCCCTCTTACAAGATCCTGTGGGGTGATTCCCATCCTGCAGCATCTCACAAGAGCACAGCAGGGCGATGTAATCCTGCCTCCCCCACCACTCTGGGAGCTCCTGTGCTGCAAGGCAAAGTTGCCACACTACAAGGCAAGCTTGGAGTGGGACCTTCAAAGGCCTGTCTAAACAATACGGGTTTTCAGATGATGTCTAAAGGAAGGCAGGGGCAATTCCTACCAAACCTCTACTGGTAGGGAATTCCACAGGGCAGGGCCTGCCATTCTGAAGACTCGGTCCCTGGTAGAGTTCAACCAAACTTCAGGGACGTGGGGAAATGCCAAAAGTTCCAGATCAGAGGATCTCAGTGATTGAGGTGGAACATAAGGGATCAGACAGTCCTTCAGGTATTTTAGGTCCAGGTTGTTTCAGGCTTTGTGAATTAACACAAGTACCTTTGAACATTGTTGAACATCTTTGCATGGTGAACTGTGCATCACCATCCAAAGGTTTTCAGAACCCCCTGAATGCTTAATCAGCTCAACTTCAGCTTTTTAAAAAAACAAGCTCTGAATGCTTGCTACCTTGAGGACAATTGTGCTACAAAACCACCACAACTAAATATCATGGGGAATGTATCACTGTCCTTGTCAGCACATATGTTATGTTCATAATCACCACTGAGAAAATTTCCAGAGATAACAAATTGACTGGGTGCCAAAATGACATGAGCACCAGCTGTTATCCCAGTTTATTAAGCAATATATATATATATATATATATATATCACACAACACATTTATCTGATCCTCAAGAAAGTCATATTATATTGACCAACAATGGATATTTCACTTTCCATGGGTAAAGCTCCTCAAATACTGGGAGGCTCATGGAGAGACATTGTTACTTCTGGAGAACCCACTAATGACATCAATTGCTCATACTCCAGTTTACTCTGAAGGGCAAGAATAGCCAATATAGTTGTTGCTGGGCTACTACTCCCCAGCCACCATGGCCAATGGTCAAGGATAATGGCACTGTAGTCCTACAACATCTACAGGGTAACCACATTGCCTATCCCGGCTCTAGTCTATTCAGTAGCAGTGTCCTACTTTTAAGCTGTGATCCTTATTACTTTTGCAAATGATGGAAACATTCCAGTATTGGCAGCATTCTCTGCCATGGGTTCCCAGATATTGTCTCACATCACAACAAAGAGCAAGTTCCAGTTGTCTACATGTTAGACCAGATAACAGTAAACACATGTTCTGACTGAAAAGGCAGACTGAAAAGAACTCCAGGGGTATGTTACACTATCTTCCCTGCCCCAGGATCAATCCCTGGCATAACCAGGTAGGAGAACTGGGAGAGTCACTGCCATTCAGTGTAGGCAATACATTGGCAGATGGAGCAATGGTTTGACTCAGAATAAGGCAGCCTCGTACGTTCCTATAGGATATGCAAAGAGAAATTATTGAAACATATTATATTGAGTCAGATCACTGCTCCATCTGCCTTAGTATTGTCTAAACCAAGGTTGCCAATGTGGTGTCCTTAAGAAGTTATTGGGCACTAACTCCCATATCCAAAAACCATAGACCATTCTGACAGGAGCTGATGGTACGTGGAGCCTAATATCTTTTGGAGGGCACCAGGTTGCTTCCTCTTCTCTAGATGTTGGTTACTCTTCTCTAGATGTTGGTTACTCTTCTCAGCACTGACCACTAGCAGCTTTACAGGATTACAAATATTGTTTCCTAACCATTCCTATAGATGCCAGAGAATGAGGCTGAGATCTTTTGTGTGCAACATAGTAAGCTACAGTTTACCCCCCTACAATTTGTTTGCTGTCTTCAGTACCAAGCTTATTATTTAGGGATGCCTTGGTAATCCAAAAAGGTTTGATTTTTGGACTAAGTATTGCTGATCAGCATGGGAAATTAATGATATTGAACTCTCCCCATGATTGATTCTATCCAAGCTACTTTTCTTCAGAGAAAATAAATTATTGATTTATGATTATACCATTTCTTGGGTAAGCTGGCTGGGGGGTGTGTGATGATGAGTTGTGCAAACTAACTGAGGAATTAAGAATAATTATAGAACGTGCATAACTATGGACTGTTGAAATGAAGTGAGTACCTACTAGATATCGTCCTCATTCCAAAATAGATTCAGTGTACTTGAGATCCCGTTGAAGTTTTCTGGGCTCAGGCTGGCTTTGAGTTTCAGGATTTACAATACCCCAAGGTGAGGTAAGTTTTGCAAGCCCCATTACTTCCTCCCTGGCTCATATTTTAGAACTCTTGGCTTGCCCACCACCTGCAATTATAGGAGCCCCTGGGGAAAAACTACATTCCCCATGGGCTGTGCAGGACTTTATTTCTGGTACTCTACCTGTATGTTGGAAAGGGAAGAGAGGCAGAGATCAAATCTCCCTTCTTCTCTCCAACTGCAGTTGGATCAGAACTACCACTGCTGCCCCAGCTGGGTAAGTCTTGTTTAAAGGGAAGGAGGCTAAGATCTGGGGGTCTGGGTGGGAAGGAGAAGTTGGGAGACTTCTGAAGTCAAATTGGTTTAAGAAAACAGGAGTGCTTAGGCATTTCCTTGAACACTTAATGTGGACAGGACAGGGTCACAACCCCAACATCCTCATATTTGTCACTCCCCCTTCAGACCTTCTGTGTATTTTATAGAGAAGATCAGGATGTGAGGGGGTACTACCAGTGGCGTAGGGTGGGTTGTCAGCACCCGGGGCAAGGCAAGTAATTTGCGCCCCCTAACCTGTGGATTTGCGCCCCCTAACCCTAACCCCCAGATGTTGCGCCCGGTACGGCCGCCCCCCCTGCACCCCCCACGCTACACCACTGGGTACTACACATGCAAGAATATTGGGTTTGGGCTTGTGTGTGCTTGTGTGCCCCTGCCCTGCCCTAAATTTGTGAGTGTTCATATGTTTCACCAAGTCCCCGTTCTGATGAAAGCATCTAGATAATGTCCAAATAGGGGGATGCAGGTGGTGCTGTTGTCTAAACCACTGAGCCTCTTGGGCTTGCTGATTGTAAGGTCAGCAGTTTGAATACATGTGGCAGGGTGAGTTCCTGTTGCTTTGTCCCAGCTCCTGCCAACCTAGCAGTTCGAAAGCATACCAGAGCAAGTAGATAAATAGGTACTGCTGCAGTGGGAAGGTAAACAGTGTTTCCATGAGGTCCAGCACTCATCACGGTGTTCCGTTGTGCCAGAAGCAGTTTAGTCATGCTGGCCACATGACCTGGAAAAGCTGTCTGCGGACAAATGGCAGCTCCCTTGGCCTAAAAGCAGAGATGAGTGTGGCACTCTATAGTCAAATTCAACTGGACTTAACTGCCCAGGGGTCCTTTACCTTTACATTTACCCTGTCCAAATCAATAGGATGTGACCTATGGAGAAATCATCAATGTGTATAATTTTCCACAGTTGCTTGCAAAAAGTAGGATATCAGAAACACTGCATGAAATTTTCTTAAATATCAAGAACATAAAGCAGAAAGAAGCAAGCCTCAGTATAAATAAAGGATCAAGACATTCTGTATTCCTCTCTTCTTTTTGCTAAGGCTCACACTATTTGGTAGCAGAACTATTTTTTTAAAAGAGTGTCATTCACTTGCAAATCATTTGAGAGCACATTGAAATTATGCTGTGTTTGAAGAATAATTTGTAAACTTCCAAGAAGCCTGTTAAAACTTTTTCCATCAAATGGTCTGGAAGTCTGCTGCAAGGATATTCTCCATGGTCAATTAGAAAGTTAATTTTGGTGCCATATTCCCCCCCCCTCCAGCATTGTATTGATTTCTTTTTAAAAACAAACAAATCCCTCTCCATTTGCTGAAACATTGAATTATGTTTTGTTTGGGTTCCAAGTCCAATTCCTGGAGGGGTTTGTGTGTTTTTTTGGTCAACACCAGATGCTGGGTTTATACTGTGGGGGGTAAAGTCGGATACAGATTAAATGTTTGGTATTGGTTATATCTCATTTTCTCTGAGATGCCTGTCTGTTCACAGTTCAGAGATTTTCTTGGAGATAAATCCTCTGGGACAGAATAGGTATTATTTGTATGCAGTTCAATAGTATATGAGATTGTATTTCTTTCTTCTGGGAGGGGGATCTTCTTTGAGGAAACATGGGACCTTGATAGCATTTACTCAAGCAAGAACTGAACAGCCCAGTGTGTGTGGATTTGACTCATTTGCTGAATCCATTTTGGAGGACAAGATCAAGCTATCTGTTTTTGATAGAAGAAATCTTGTTTCCCTCCTTCAGTGAGAAGTGTTGTATTATTATCCTCAAACTTTTGGTATAGTTGGGGGAGGTGTATCTCTGTGCTCTGTATTCGGGGTTGCACCCTCTTTAGTTATTCTCAGAGAAGACCCATATTCATTAACTTCAGTAGGGTTACTCTGAGTAGGACAACCTCAGTGATTTGAGGTGCATAACCCTCCACCTACCCTCATGAACATTGAAAAATAACGTTGATGAAGAGTCTCATGGGATTTATTCCCAGTAAGTAGGTATAGCAGTGGCGGGAAACCTCAGGATCTGGTCCTCCAAGCCTCGTTATCTGGCCCTCAGAACTGTCTCCAGGCCACACCCCTCACTGGACCCCCTGAATTGTTTTTTGCCTGGCTGGAGTTTTCCCTTGAACTCCAGTACGTTCCTTGTTTGCCTAAATGGAAAATGAATGACGATGTGTGAGTTAGTTTTGAAATGAGCCTACTGTAAAAAAAAGGGGGGAGCTAAAATTTATGTCCAGAAATCTACTGTTGCCCCACACACCATTGGCATGTGGCCCCCAGAAAGTTGTCCAGATGGGCATGCACCTCACGGTCTGAAAAGGGTTTCCCCTCCCTCAGGTGGGTGATTGCAACCTGAGTGTATCAATGCATGAGGAATGGACAGTATTTCACAGGCTTGTTTTGCTGTTCTCGAGAAGATTAAATTTTCCAAGGTATTGGGATTTCAGCTCTTAAAAACAACAACAATGCAGATAATGAGATTTTTCGCCCTTGCATGCTGCACGCAGATGTTGAAGTGAAATAAATCAATTTTGCTTGCATGTGAGCATACTCAAGAGGACGGTAATTCCATTTTAACTATGGAATACTCTTTGATTTATTAGCATTTTTTGATTATTCCATAAGTTTCACAGATCTTGCAGCATGCTGTCATGTACAGACTGAACACTCACAATACCTATTATGGAGGAGTGCCAATTGTTTCTGAAGGTGTGGAGAACTCAGGGAACTGTCAACAATACCCAGATAGCTCATGGGTAGGTAAAATAATGAACTGGGCCAATAGTGCACTTAGGAGTTGTTCAGTCAATGATAAAGCATGAGCCCTCATTGAGTGAAGGGAGGTGGGTAGATGCCCTCATTTGACCTGATCCAGAATGGCCAATCATTTGACCTGATTGAAATGAAGACCCCAAGGTCCAATGAAGAGCCTGAAGTCATGCAGGCCTTATAAGGGGGGCAAGCAACTTCAGTGCCACCCATGCAGCATTTTAGTAGCAGGGATGGCTGGCCCACTGGCAGCAGAGGCCTGGAGGGACATGTGACTGTCATGTGAAATCATATTCATCTGTGGAACCAGCGGGCAAGACCAAACTCCCTCTCAGCCCCTGGGAATATCAACATCAGAAGGGGCAAGTGCAGCTACCCAGTGATGGAGCTGGTGCCTCAAGCCCTAAAAGACTCCCCAGGAGTAAAGGGTACCTAAGAAGCAAATGGTTCTTTAGAACCAAGGAACCTGGATGGGTGAGCTAACCAGTGGCAGCTGGGGCTGGACAGGGTCTGGGTGACTAGGCTCCATAAGCTGTCATTTGCAGGCTGTTAGCTGCTGGACCAGGTCTGGGCAGACTAGCTGCTTCTATCTGCTTCCTACCCTGACTGACCTTTTGGCTCCTGCTAACATGTTCCTTTTGGAATCCTGCCTACTTTGACTCAGTTTTGCATCACAACCTTTTTAGACTGCCTCATCGTGCTTAATCTCTGCTTTTACTCAAGACCCTACACTTCTGGACTGCCTCAACTGCTCCCTGCTATCCCCCTTTCCTAGGGGATCTAGCTTCCCTCTCACCTTTGCCTCAGGTACCAAGCCAGGATAGTCATGAATAAGACCACCTTGGGGATGGCTCCCTCCCATCCAAAGAGGTCACCTGTTGCTGTCTTTATGTTCTTTTTGCCCAGGGCTTTTCAGCTAACAGGCTTTTTAAGTAAACCTTTGTCTCTCACTCTTATGGTATGGTTTTGACTCTGAGTTGAACATTGTTTTAGTCTATCCCTGCTAAGAAGGAAGTTTTACCATTCATTTCTGTTTCTTGTTTAGTGCTGTTTGTTTTTATTCTGTTTTGTAAACCACTCAGGGAATAAATCTTCAGGATTTCAGTGAGGGGTCTTCCTAGTCCAGTGTGCCTGGGGATTGATCCTGGCACTCTTTGCATACTCTGTCACTCAGATTTCCATTTAAAATATCATATCCTTTCCAACCACTGACACTGCTAGAGGATAGTGATATGTTGATGACCCTAGATATATATAAAGAGCCACTGCCTTTTTTATGGGGGTACTCAATGATATGCAGTATGGCACTCCCCCCCCAAAAAAAAGTTAAAAGTGTGGCACTTACTGTAACAAATTCATGTTTAGTGCTGGAATCTTTTTTTTTCCTTAAAAAGCCCTGAAAAAGTCTACTAAAGAAGTTTTCAAAGTCTGCTGGGCAAAATGTGAGAATGCAAAGCAAAGCTACAAGACCTAATCGAAGGGTGGAAAAGTGTATAAAAATTAATTCTGACTTGGAGTCCTGTCATATCATCACAATTCTTTGGTCACCAACTATCTTAATTTGCCTTAGTGAGTCCCGCAAAGGAACTATAGCGCTCTCCCTCATGACTGGGCACTTAGAAATTATTCCCTGAGCCTGCACTAATGGGTCCTGTGTTAACAATCTTCCTCAATGCAGACTTCTATCAATGTTAGACAACTTTAATACACTTTAGGCAAGTCCGCCCCCCCCATTTCATATGATAATTTGGAAGCCTGTGAGTCCATTTTAAACAAATGATGCTTGGATACACCAGACATGCTGGAGAAATGTGTAATTTGGCGAAAAGATCCTTGGTGGGGATGCTTGCTTTGAAAAGCGCACTTGAAGTTCTGTCATACCTGCTAGTGATTTCTATTAGTGGGAGATATAAAAAAAAACCACCCCACAATAAATAGAAGGCTCTTATTTCAAGGGATGTCAAAAAAGATTTGTTCAGTTGTGTGTCACAAATGTATAGGGTAAATAGTCTTGCAGTAAAGCATCTGCCAACAGCTGCATTTAACCCCCCCCCCTTTTCTGGAAAAAGCCTGCTTTGCTAAGCAAATAAGAAATGCTACTTTCAGTTCTTCCTAATTAAGCTTAAGAGCATGCCGGCTCTCAGCCTGACAGCATCTCAGCTAACGTTTTTTAATAGCTCACTCTCTCAATGCATTCCCAATTCACAGCAATCTGCAGTAAAATATGTTCTTTCCATGACTTCATAAATTGGTTTAAAGTATAGGAGCTCCATGGAGTAGCTGAGTTTCATTGCTGTGTCCCTGGTCGTACCGCCTTGTTAACTGCCATCGAGATGGGGAGGAGATCAGGGACAGAACACATGCTTTGCAAAGGAAAACACACACACGCACACCCAACTGGTGGGCTTGTCTGTGTGTATGTGTGTGTGTTAGCCGGTCTGTCATTGGGTGCATTCAAATACGGGGCACATTGCAATAATAATAATAATAATAATAATAATAATAATAATAATAATAATAATTTATTATTTACACCTCGCCCATCTGGCTGGGTTTCCCCAGCCACTCTGAGCAGCACCCAACAAAATATTAAAATACAATAATCTATTAAACATTAAAAGCTTCCCCAAACAGGGCTGCCTTCAGATGTCTTCTAAAAGTCAGATACAGTGGTGCCTCGCAAGACGAAATTAATTCGTTCCGCAAATTTTTTCGTCTTGCGAGTTTTTCGTCTTGCGAAGCACGGTTTCCCATAGGAATGCATTGAAAATCAATCAATGCGTTCCTATGGAAACCACCTTCAGACCAGGTCCTGGGACAGTCTGTCCCCCGACCTCTTCTGAAGGCTGGGGGGGGGGGAACAAGGGCTTTTCTTCCCACCCCCAGCATTTTAAAAAACCCCGGGACAGCGGAGGACATTTTAAAATCGCCCCGGACAGCGGAGAAGTCCTCTGCTGTCCCGGGGCGATTTAAAAGTCCCCGGGAAGGCAGGCAGGGGGGACAAAACTTTTGCCCCCCGCCAGCCTTCAGAAGAGGTCCTGGACCTCTTCTGAAGGCCGGCGGGGGGCGAAAGTCTTTGCTCCCCCCCGCCTGCCTTCAAAAGCCGTCCGGGACAGCGGGAAGCGCTTCCCTGCTATCCCGGACTGCTTTTAAAATGCTGGTGGTGGGGAGCAAAGCCTTTCGGCCCCCGCCGGCCTTCCTGGACCTTTTCTGAAGGCCGGAGGGGGGGAAAGGCTTTGCTCCCCACCGCCAGCATTTAAAAGAGGTCCCCGGAGATTTCCCTATGTGCTTTCTTCTTGCGAAGCAAGCCCATAGGGACATTCGTCTTGCGAAGCAACTCGCAAACGGAAAACCCTTTCGTCTTGCGAGTCTTCCGTCTTGTGAGGCATTCGTCTTGCGGGACACCACTGTAGTTGTTTATTTCCTTGACATATGGTGGGAGGGTGTTCCACAGGGCGGGTGCCACTACTGAGAAGGCCCTCTGCTTGGTTCCCTGTAACTTGTTCCCTGTAACTTGGCTTCTTGCAGCGAGGGAACCACCAGAAGGCCCTCGGAGCTGGACCTCAGTGTCCAGGCAGAACGATGGGGGTGGCGACGCTTCTTCAGGTATACTGAACCGAGGCCGTTTAGGGCTTTAAAAGTCAGCATCAACACTTTTACTCATGCTCAGAAACCGGTGTTATGTGGTCTTGGTGGGCACTCCCAGTCACCAGTCTAGTTGCTGCATTCTGGATTAGTTGTAGTTTCCGGGTCACCTTCAAAGGTAGCCTCACATATAGCGCATTGCAGTAGTCCAAGTGAGAGATAACCAGAGCATGCACCACTCTGGTGAGACAGTCTGTGGGCAGGTAGGGTCTCAGCCTGCGTACCAGATGGAGCTGATAAACAGCTGCCCTGGACAAAGTATTGACCTGTGCCTCCATGGACAGTTGTGACTCCAAACTGACTCCCAGACTGCGCACCTGGTCCTTCAGGACCACAGTTACCCCATTCAGGACCTCCACACCTGCCCGCCTCCTCTCCCCCCAAAACAGTACTTCTGTCTTGTCTAACTCTCCTGATTATAATGTGAGCACTTCTACCCCTTTTTCTACCATTCTTTCCATGTTGCAGTCCCGTTGCTTTTTGATCAATACAATAATTTTAAACCAGGATGAGAAATCTTTCCCCAGACCCAGCTTTGGTACTCCTATCCTTGGAGTATGGGATCAACTTATCTATCATGCATAAATCTCTTATGCTCATGTTTCTTGCAGCAGGCAGATTGACATTGGCTGTCCATTGGAAGGCCAAATCACCTCCTTCTCAGGAGGAGTGGCTAGAGAAAGTATTGGACATTGCATTGTCAGAACACCTGACATATTAATGGTTCTTCAAAAATAGATTCTATTTACTTGATATGGCATTGTTATTTTAATTGTTGTTATTATTATTTTATTTATACCCCATCCATCTGGCTTGGTTTCCTCAGCCACTCTGGGCGGCTTCCAGCAAAATATAAAAAATAATAAAATGTCAAACATAAAAAAGTCCCAATGCAGTGGTACCTCAGGTTACGAACTTAATTCGTTCCAGAGGTCCGTTCTTAACCCGAAACCGTTCTTAACCTGAGGTGTGCTTTCACTAATGGGGGCTCCTGCTGCCGCCGTGCCGCTGCAGCACGATTTTGGTTCTCATCTGGGGGCAAAGTTCACAACCCAAGGTACTACTTCCAGGTTAGTGGAGCTTGTAACCCGAAGTGTTTGTAACCTGAAGCATTTGTAACCCGAGGTACTACTGTACAGGGCTGCCTTCAGATGTATTCTAAAAATGGTGTAGTTCTTTATCTCCTTGATATCTGATGGGAGGGTGTTCCACAGGGAAGGTGCCACAGAAAGCCCTCTGGTCCTGGAAGCAAAATTTAGGGGTTCAAAATTTAGGATGTCGAAATCCCAGGACCTTTAAGGTACCTTTCTTTGAAATGCTGCAATTTCCACATAGAACAACAAGAGCTGAGTAATCTCGATGTGTGAATGAGATGGGAGTGCTGGGAGCAGTGGTAAGGATTTGCATTAAAATGTGAAGCTGAAGCAAACATGTTTCTCCCCCTTCCCTGAAACCCATTCAGCTTAAAGTTGTATATATGGCACAAACAGTGGATGCCGTTAGGATGTTTTCTCTGTGAGTTACTGCATTGTATTTTTTCATTTGATTATTTGCAAGCTTCCTGAAGGCTTGTTGAAGTCAGATTGGGAGAGTAAGAAAGGAAAGGGAAATAATTAAATGTTGTTGCAAACAAGGAGTTATCTACCTTTGTAGGTTAAATCACAACAGCAATATTTTCAGAACTAAGTGCAAACAGAGTGGCGATGGGGCTTGTAGCATTTTAGGTGGTAAAATAGCATGTTGTGCAATTGTACTTAGATGAAATGTGTTTGTTATTTTCTTGCCTTCCCAAATGTAAAAGTATCAGAATTTAAATCAGTTAATAAATATTCCAACACAAAACAGAGACATTAAAATTACCATTCATTAGTGGTCAGCCCCTTTTTCTTTTTACAAAGGGATCACAAAGCTAGAAAGTAATGCTAAAACATGTACTAAACCATTAATCCAGGAGAGTATAAAATTAATTTTGCCCCATCCTCCTTTTTAAAAGCTCACCATAAAAATCTTTATGCACCCAGCTGTCTATAAAACATGATCAAAATGATAAATTTGATTAAGTGTGTGTGTTTTCAACATGGCATGATAACAGGCAAATGTTGGTGATGGCAACCTAGAGAAATTGTGAGTCTTTCAAGGACAGTGAAGAAACAATCCAGTTCATTTGCATGAATCCAAATCCATCTATGAGAGCATTTTTGAAGCAATGGTAACTTTCAGTATACTAACTGTGAAAGTATTTTGCCATTACTTTCCAAAACATATTCACCTATGTCTATTTTATGGTAAAGACATTGTTCCTGGAGATCTTTCTGTGTCGTTGTCCTTGACTCTTAAGTTTTGATGCAATAAACAAGAATTGCAGACACCAAGCCAAAAAAGACTTTATATCCAAAATGAAAGGACAACCTCCATAGACTGCAGTTTCCATAATCCCTGACCATTAGCCATGATGGCTTGGGTTGATGGGAATTGGCAACATTTAGAGGTACTTGAGACCATATTATCTGTGAATCCTGTGAGACCAGCTCCCTGCTTTGCGGGCCTATTTCCACCTGGCTTGGGAGGGCCCTTACTGGTTCTAGGTACAGAAGCTGTTTCTGAAGGCATCACCTTCACCTTTATCATACCTTCTGGATCCAATGAAAGTGGATCATGTGAGCTCTTATGGTTGCAAAGGGGCATATACTTGGAGGCTGAAAAAGTTAATGACCATTGTTCAATGGTCTGAAGATCTTACTGCCCTTCCTACATTTGAATTCATATTGCTCAGTTCTTAATTTCATTTAGTGCTTGAGTTAATGTTGATGGGAGTATCAGATCAGAATTGTTTTGAAATATTTGTCTTCCCCAATAGTTTTCATCCAGACAAAAGCACTTCTTTCAGAATGGAACTTGTGATGACCCCACCCTTTCTTTTCAAAATTTACAGAGGTCAGTTAAGCTTGACCTAGAATGAGAGGGCTGTGGAGTTGCATTATCATCTTGAGGCTCAAATTGCATTGTCATCTTGATTTATGAATGCAATTTGTCTATGCTTATGGAGGTTGTATGCTTAAACCGTTGAACATTTAATTGATGAAGATACATTGGATCACCAGTACAGTGGTGCCCCGCAAGACGAACGCCTCGCAAGACGAAAAACCCGCTAGACGAAAGGGTTTTTCTGTTTTGGAGGCGCTTCGCAAAACGAATTTCCCTATGGGGTTGCTTCACAAGACGAAAAAATCTTGCGTCCCCCAGCGGGGTTTTTTTTGCTTTTTTTGCCCTTTTCCTAAGCCGCTAAGCCGCTTATCAGCTGTTCCGCTGATAAGCCGCTTAACAGCTGATCGCTGGAAGCCGCTTGACAGCTCTAGCACTAATCCGCTAAGCTGTCAATGGGCTTGCTTCGCAAGACGAAAAAACCGCTAGACGAAGAGAATCGCGGAACGGATTAATTTCGTCTAGCGAGGCACCACTGTATTATTATTTTTTTTAATTCAGCTGCTCCCATTGTTACAACTGGGGGATTTCTTAAAGCCACTATCTATAATGTACTTTATGCCTGCTATCTATTCTCCCTCTAGACCAGGCTTTCTCAACCTTGCCCCTCCAGATGTTTTGAGACTACAATTCCCATCATCCCTGACCACTGGTCCTGCTAGCTACGGATCATGGGAGTTGTAGGTCAAAAACATCTGGAGGTCCAAGTTTGAGGAAGCCTTCTCTAGACCCTAACAGGCATTATTCTTTGGCATGTGAGGGGTGTGTGGGGGGGGTGAAGACTCATGTGGGTGAGATGATGAACCTTGGCTGCTTCTAGGGCTGGCAGAAGATGTCATTCCTCTTCCTCCCCTTGCTTTCTGTCCCTCTTCCTGCTTACTTTAAAAGGACGTTACTGAAGGCAGCATGACAAGAGCACCATTGGTCTCTCTGGGTTGCTCTGAGGATGGTGGGGGTCCTTCCTCAGAATGAAGCATTCTGGGTGAGGTGGCCCAGGAGAGTGCCTGCACCATTGCTGCTTTTCCACAGTGCCTAGAAATTATCCTTTAAATTTAGTTGAGAGTTGAAAGATACACCTTAAAGTTTAATTTCAGAAGAGGGTTTCTAGCCACCATGGAAAAGTGATGGTGGCATAGGTACTCTTCTGGACCACCTCAAATAGAATGCCTTGCTCAGCCACCTTTGGGTGGGTGCTATGTGGAGTCCCGAAGGAGCTGGGTGTGTATCGCCAACATCCGGCAACATGATGACACCATCACAGCTTGGGTAAAACTCAGTCCTGGAGCAGATGTAGAAGGCCCCATCTTTAGTTCCATCAGCTTCAGGTAAAGTTGTCAAAGACTCCTACCTGAAACCCAAGAGAACTACTTCCAGTAAGTGGAGACAAACCAGAGTGGATGGACCAATGAGCTGACTGTATAAGACAGCTTGGGAAGGTCCATAGTTCAATTGTAGAACATTTTCTTTTACATGTGACAGGTCCCGGTGCACCTTTTTTGTGGCTGCTCTCATACAGTGGAATTTCCTCCCAAGAGAATATAGAATGACTCCTTCTTTGTTATACTTCCTCTGGCAGAAAGCTTTTGAAAACTAAGGGGCCAATAATGCTGATCACTGGGTTGCTGCCAGGGCAAACCTTTTTTAAATTTCTGGTTTTAAACGCATTATCATTATTGTTTTTAACTAGTTTGTTGTCTTAATCTGTCTTCTAAAAATGTTGTTTTCTAAATGTTTTACACTATCTTGAATCCCCAAATGGGAGAAAGGCAGGATACAAATATAATAATAATAATAATAATAATAATAATAATAATAATAATACCAAGGGTGGGGGGGACACTCATGGAGGGGCAATACTCAACTTGCATGTCCATCCTAGACTAGGTGGACCAGTGCTCTGATAAGGCAGCTTCCTCTTTCCCGAGACAGTCCTGCAAGGCTGTCCCTCAAAAGCCTGTTTTGTTCATTTCGTCTTTATTATTTTGCACGCTGCAGCCGTCTTTGAACTCTGTGGCTCTCATGGAAGGAACGTGCTGCAGAAATTCCACTGCTCCACTGCTTTTGACAAATAAACGCCTTGAGAATTCCAAGGATTGCAGACGGCAGAGAAGAGAGAGAGGCGCACACACATTCAGGCATACACACATTCGCACACTGGGAGCTTTGCCCATTTTTCATTTCCAGCCAGGCAACTCTTGTGTAAAAGACAATGACATATGGGGTGGCATGGCACAGTGTCTGAGAAAATTACATTTTCTCTGAAGGGGGGTTGCATACGAAGAAGCCAGCACTTTTCTGCAACTCACGGTTGCTTCTCGCAAGATGGCTACCTTGGGAGGAAGAGAGACAGGCTTCTGGAAACTGCTTAGGTTGGGACAGCTGCTCACAAGGATTGTGCTGACATTACCAAGGTTAATGAACAGGCACATGGGGAGGAGTGGGATTGCTGGTCCCTCCTCTCCCCTACCGTGTTCATTGCTATGCCTATGTGCCTGGACAAGCAGCTGCAGGCTCCGTGTAGAGTTTTTGTATGTTTTTCAGGAGTTGGACTGAACATAGTGTTGGGACCAGCAAGTGTAATCTTTCTTTGTATAGTCTATGACAAGGAGCATAGGAAGTGGCTTTATACCAAGCTAGACCAATGGTCCATCCAGACATTATCTGCATTGACTGACAGTGTCTCTCTAGGACTTCTGGCAGGAGATGCCATGGATTGAACTTGAGATCTTCTGTGTGCTGAGCTATGACCTAACCCATATTTTACCAACATAGGATTCTCCCTAAGTAGATAATACTGAGTTAAATGGATCAATGGGCTGACTTAGTGTAACTTGGTATTGTTTACACCAGGGGTGGAGAACCTGTAGCCCTCTAGATGTGGTTGGACTACAACTCCCATCATCCCTGACCATTAGCTTTGCTGGGTGGGACTCATGGGAGCTGGTGTAAAGCAGCATCTAGTTTCCCAGTTCCCCATCTCTGCACTAGCTACGCACCCTGATGCCCACTTATGTCCTGTCCCAGAATCCTTCTAACAACAATCACTGAAGGGCTGGGGCTCATCTCACCTGCCTATCTATTGTAATTCAAACATTGCTTTACTCTTTCTACTGGATCAAGTTCTGAAATATTCCACATCCCTTGTCTTGTTTTTCAAAATATGTATATTACAAAAAACAACAAGAAACAAAAAACAACAACAGAATGCATACAGACAGGTGCATATTAGGAGAAATTCATATGAAAATGCTGATGAATGTCAATGAGGACTTTAGCAAGCAAATGTGGAAATGTGAAAAACTGGGTTAAGATAGGTAAAAAGAGAAATGGAGAGAAACAGAAATTGACAAATTTGCCCATCCCTAGTCTTTTCAGCACTACAGATGCTGTTTTGTTTTTGTTTGATTTTGTTTAACCATGCCTGCCTGCAATGCTTGATGGTAACATGGAGACAAACTGTGTGAAAGAAACTTATCTGCATTGCAATAAAACGTTGGAAACCAAGTTCAACATTTGCACAATTTGGCTTGGTGATCAGCCAACTAGAAACAACTGCTCCATGAAGGTTATTCCATTCATCCATATGTGCTGGCCATATTGCTGGTAGCACTTTGAGTCAAGTACAAAAAATATATACCTCTGCATTTATAGTAGTAATGTGGTGACGACCATCCCCACTGGAAATTTCACTAGACTTTATCAAAACTTAATTCACTTCCTTCCGAGCTAGAGGAACCCCACAGACTGAACTTCTCCATAGGGGGCAACTCTAGTGAATAAGGAAGAAGTAATGGATTCAGCTACAAGGCACACATTTGTCTTTCTTTTCCTTTAAATGCGTGTTGATGTGAGCCTGGCTTGAGTGGATTGTAGAGTAGAGGCCTTTAATTTGCAAGCTCTCCAGCATAAATCTTGTTTTACATAACACTCCCATCCAGACCTTGCCAAATTGACATGCCCCTTCCAAAATAATTCACCATGTAATTAAGTTTAACATAAAGTTTATTTTGTACGACGACGCCTTCTAGCCCAAAAACACTTAACTGAATTAAATGGTACAAAACCAGCTTTTGATGAATGGAAAGAAGTGGTGCTCTGGAGGCACTGAAATGGTGGAGAAATTAAAGCATTCAGTGTTGCAGGTGGGAGAGAGTAATCAAATTGAGAGTAATCAACAAAATACGGGAAGTGTGGAAATAGGGGAGGGAGAGTGAAATATTGGTTCAAGGGGAAAGGATGTAGATTGGAATCTTCTTCCAGTTGCAAAACAGAGGACACCTAGGACACACTCACACCTTACATTGAAAGTCCTATGATGCCACTTTAAAGAGGAATTATGGAAGCTGTAGTTTGTTCAAAGTGCTGAGAGTTGCTAGGAGACCCCTATTCCCCTCATAGAGCTACCTCTCCCAGAGTTCCCCATGAAGGGGGATTGATTGTCAAACCTTTTTGGAAACTGAAGCTCTGGGAGAGGATTAGGGAGTCCACTAACAACTCTCAGCACTCTGAACAAACTACAGCTCCCCGAAATCTTTGGAGGAAGCTATGGCAGTTTAAAGTGGTATCATAGTGTTTTAAATGAATGGTGTGAATGTGATCCTAATGTCTTTTTACACATTCGGTGAATACGTGGGCGATTTGAATTGGTGCCTGCTGTCTTTGCTTCTGACCTCCATATATTCATGTGATGGTCTGAAAAGTATCTATGCATGTGGTATACATTCCCTCTGTGTGCTCTGGAGTCACGAGAATCAGGGACCTGATTGCACAAAACACCTTGGAGAAAAAATAGGTGGGCAATAATTGCAAGCAACAACAGCAACACAACATGAAGAAAGACAAGGAATTTGAAGGCTGTCAGGTGGCCTTCCTTAGGCCTCTAGACCTTATATGCAGGTCATGCCCAGTGCAAAGATCCATGCAAAATATAGTTGGTCAGGACTCCTGGGACCTTAGAAACTGAAAGGCTGGAAATAGAAAGTGTCTGTGAGGACACTTTATTGGCAATGGGCCAGTAAAGTAGGAAAAATCCAGTTCCCAAGCTGCCCAAGACTATCCCTGGCATTGGGCAATCCTATCAGCTGTTCACAGTGAGTGCACAGTTTGATATACAATGAACTCTCTGTCTCATGAGCTCACCAATTTTGCATGCATGGAAGCATGAAAATAAGCTTATAGGGCATGGAAGATACGGTTTTGTGTGTGTATGTGTGTGTGTGAGAGAGAACGAGAACACTGAGTCATGGTGGCTCATGATTCAGGACACTTCCCGGAGAAAGCGCTCTCTCATTCTTCATTGCCTCCCTGAAGGCAATATCTAAATGACTTTGTCAAGAAACATTAGAGGAGTTTCACTGAATGGACTCTGCATAGACAATGTCTATACCCATTCTCAACAGTGTTCCCTGGAACCTTCCCAATGGTTACTAAGAGCATAAACAATTCAGTGCACTTTATTTTCTCACTGTTTCTTTGTCTTTCAAAATTTCAAATGCTTGCATGAATAAGCTCACCAGTAAACCATTGCCAAACTCACTGAGATTCACTCATACATCAATAAATATTCCACTGGGCTGAAGGGCAACTCTTACAAAGACCAGATGTTCTGAATTCATCTCTCCCTTGTCCCAGGTAAATGAGTCAACCATAGAGTGCCAGGATGACTATCCTGGCTAGAAGTAACAAAAGAGTTTACAGCACCTTTGAATACAAATTGTAATTATGGCATATATAAGTTTTTGTGGAATAAGAGAAGAACAGGGGACAGGCTTGCATGTTCTTCAGATTTGACCTTCCTTCACTGAGCTTTGGGGAAAGGAATTAAATCAGAGTTTCTTTCTAGTCACTGTCCGACTATGTTTGTCTTCATGATCTAATTGCTCTCTTTTTCTGATATTGATTGCTCTTGCTTAATTGCTTTTGAACACCTCTTAAGTAAAAGGTGTGAATGGATGCAATAGTTGGAACTTGGCCAACAAAATGTTCAAGATTGCTTGGAGGCTTTTTATGCAAAGCAAGCAATCAGAAGTCTTCGCAACCTGATTTTCCAGGGCAAGAAAGATCCTTGTGTCTGTCAGTGATATTGCAGATATTAATACTGCACAGATGAAAGTGACTGGATGCATTAAAAACTTATTCCTTTAGGAATGAAACATTGCCCAGACCCATTAGATACCATTAAAAAACTTTACTTGCAGATCTTTCTTCAAAACAGAACAAGAACATCAAAAATAATTCCATGCAATATCTTGTGATGTTCAGCACAGGCTCAGCTTCTTAGAAATAAAATATAATTCCAATACACAGGCATTTCACTGTGAATTAAACAATTATAATTAACAAATGACACACAACAGCTAGCAAGAATGTGTGGCTAAAACATTCTGCACTTCCTATGGGCAGACTCAAGTTGGTCATGTCGTTGGCCAAGAACCACCTGAATTTTGCAGTAACAAAAGAATGGGAAAACTACTGCTGTTTGACTCCCATTCCCTTCAGTTCCTGCCAACATGGTCAATGTTCAGAGAGACTGCAGGTCAGTGGTATCTGGAGAGCCACAGATTCCCCATCCTTACTAATTTAATCAACAAATGTTGCCACCTGTCTGTCTCGAGAGACAATGGAGTGTTCATCCAGGGGTACTGATTTTTCCTCAGGGTTTACTCCTGAAGCCTTTCTGATGAGTGTATCCACAAGACAGCATAGGTTTAGAATGAGAGTTTTGCTTCTGCTAGATGGGCTACCTTCCCAGCTTAACGAGTCCCATCTGTCCCTCATTTCCCTCTACATGCAGTAACTGCCTTCTTGACTGCTGGATCTACTTGCCTAGGAGCAAGCTGGGCTGCATTCTGAGCAAACATGAATCAGGCTGTGCTGGTAGATGATGCCCTATGAAGTTATCTCTATGAAGTAAGTGGTTCTCTGCTATGACACCGATGACTGAAATTTGTTGTCATGTCACAGACTACACTGTAGTAAAAGGCCACTTGTTCAATTTACCTGGCACTTTGAAATAATTTTATCACAAGCTCAAAAGCAATTCTTATTTCTTATGCCTTATAGCTATTTTCCCCCATTGTTTTTCTCAGATCATATTTCTACCTGTTTTTTTCCTCTCAAAGCAAGTTCAGCTGAGTGTCAGAAGTTAAAAAGTAAAGGGTATTGTCATTTACCCCACATTAACTAGTTGTGACAAGTGAAATAGCTTCAGGGTTGCACAGAGTTGGAACAAGGCGGGGGAGAGACAAACTTACTCTTAGGAACAAGGTGGGGAACAAAGGCAGGGAAAACATTGGCATTCACATTCCACCACCATATTATGAAAATAAGAATAATGATACAAAGGGGAACATTTTATACCAGACAAATGAAACCAAATATTGCTTTTATGTAATGTAATTATTTACATGCTATTACCGTTGGGAAGTTGGTGCTTTAAATGTGTCTCTAACCTGGAGACATTTCTTCAAAATAAACCAGATAACCATTTTCATACAGGAGAAGAGGGGATTGCACTAAGGAGGTGTCATTACCAATGACCCAAGGGCTTTGTAGGATGCAGGAAAGAACTCTGGTAAGAATGAGGTTGGGCTGCTTCCTCAGGGGAAGGACTATCTGTACCTTTTGTAGGCTACACCACTGACTCAAAATGTGAGTTTGTTGCAGCATTGCTATCTCCCCTGCATTGCAGAAGCCAGATATTTGCAAAGTAAATCAAAGAGCATTTAAACACCTATCCAGTTCTTCCAGGGAGGCAAAGCCTGCCACACCTGAAATCTGCCAAAAGGCTTCAGTTGGTTCTGCCTCCCTGCTGAGACAACATTTTCCTGTAACTGCCCTAGGGTGGGACAACTAGTAGAATCCCCTGGAGCTGTCCAATGTCCTTTGCTTATTTGCTTTCTTCTTTGTCCTGATTTCTTTCATCAGACACTACATGCTCTCTCTGCAAGCCTCAAGCTCTCCACACAACTGGACAGAGCCACCATTAACCTGCTGGTTGGTAGTGACTCCACATGTGCATTCATTGTGCCAAATTTAGTGTTCCTTCTTTCTAGTGCATTACCTAAAAGTTGTGATGGGCCTAACAAAACCCAGATTGAGGTTGATTCTCTAGGTAAATTGCAGTGAAACTAACCCACTATAATTTTGAGGATCACATATGCAATTCCTTCAACTGTTCCTTATCAGGCTGGGTTTATAGAGCCTTGATCACCCTCCTCTGCACATGTTCCAGCTTGTCCATACCCTTCTTAAACTGTGGTGCACAGGACTGGACACAGTACTCCAGGTGCGTTCTGACTAAAGCAGTATACAGTAAAGTGGTAATTTTTCAATAGGAATTCATATTAGGTTGGGTTGAACAAAATGAGCCATACCATATATGTGCATGAACCTAGCACAGGAGTCTGCTTTAAACAACCTTGTGATTCTGTACAGAAGTGTGATTACACTTTCTTCTGGAGTGGCATAAAAAATAATATAGTGTGCATGTCCATGTGTATGCAAATCAATTGTAACCCAACTTCCTTTTTGCGTAGCTCTTATTTTGTTTAATGTGTGTTCACAGTAATTTGCAAAAAAACAAAACAAAACAAAATGTTTTTTGTGTGGGTATTATTTGATTCCCTTCCAGATATTTACTGCACAAAAGATATTTGTTTTTTCTATTGATATAAAGTGCTCTTTGGAGACCATTTCCCAGCATTGTATAATAGTGTGACACCCCACCCCACATGCACTCATTTTTATATAAATATTTTTTAAAAACCTGGAAAGCTTTTTTCATTCTTTTCCATTTTGCAAACATTTTATTTTGTTGTTTTACCAGCAATGCTGTTCTTTGACCAAGCCAGGAAAAATAATACTGGCATTCCAAAACTATGCCCCTTACAGGGTGTGGAACTGGGATTGGTCTCCCTAAGTATAAGAAACATTTATTAACTGGATGAAACAAAAGATTAGGGCAAACAAATAGCTATTTCTTCTTTCTACATTGCAAGCAATTTTATGAGAGCACAAAACAGAGAGTCAAAGACTGCTTCTTGGTTTTTTTTGTCCCCATCCAATTTAACCAGTGAAAGTGAAAGACTTATTATACAAAATGGCGGGAAAGAGATATTTGAAACAGTACAAAATTGGGATGGTGAACCTTTCTCTGTATGAGGGCTGGATTCCCTTCAAGGGACCATATGCTGATGGAAAGTAGAACCACAGGCAAAAGTGAGTGGAACTGTGAATGTTTATTTTTCCTTGGTACAATAGACTTGTTTCTACAGACCAGCAGACATCACTCTGTATCCTCCCTGCAGCCAAGCAAGAAGTGTTATCAGAGTCCAAGGACACATTTAAATGTTTTTAGGTGCTCATAATTCTTTGTACCGTAATTGTTTTTAATGTGTTTTGGTTTTAATTGTTTTTACTATATGGGGAGGAAGGGGAGGATAGAAACATAATTGTTGTTCCAGGTAGCAAAAAAACACTCAAGGGGATGGGAAGGTGGGCCAAATGAACATCCAAAAGACCTCTTGACTTCTATAATGCCCTAGTTGCTTTTAGGTTCCCATCTACTACTACCAGTGGCTACCAGTGGCTAGTTCAAATACCCTTGTTTATTTTTGCAACTGCCTGGAGGTGTAATGCTTGTATGATTTGCACTGGCTACCAAAGTGCTGGTACTAACCTCTAAGTCCCTAAAAAAGCTCAAGACCAGGTTACTTGAGAGACCACTTTATCCCTTATGCACCAAACAGATTTCTGAGGTCTGTGGAGGTTTCTCCTGTAACTTCAAAAGATCTCAGAATCCTGTTCTGTAGTAACTTGGAGCAGGGATCTTAGTGTGGCTGCCCCTATTCTGTGGAATAGCATTCCTGTTGAAATATGGCAGGTGCCCCCTATCTGCAATTCCCAGAAACAACTGAAGACATTTTTCTTCCAATAGGCTTTTCCAGCTGGATAAATAGGTGAATCATAGAACTGTAGAGCTAGAAGGGATCTTGGGGGTCATCTAGTCCAAGCCTATGCAATGCAGGAATTCTGCCCACAGTCATCCCTGGGTGGGCTCAAGCCACCGACCTTTTGGTTAACAGCTGGACGCTAAGACTAGGCAATATATATCAATATATCGCCCAGGAACTAGTATGAGGTGCAGGGTGTGTTGACAGTTTCACTCGACGGTATATCACTGGTGAAACCATCACCTTCTGAGTCCCTCTGCTACCAGCGCCATGGGAGAAACAATCTGCAAGCTGGGTGTTGGAGGCAGAGGGACTCAGAAGGTAGAGGTTTCACCGGTGATGTACTGCTGAGTGAAACCGCCATCATCTGCCCTTCAGCATTTGTCAGAAGGTGTATAATGAAGGTATCAGATGCACCTCTGTGAGGAGTTCCACAGCTTAGGGGCCACCACAGAGAAGGTTCTTCTGCTGGGCCACTGCTCCTAAGCCTTTGAGGGTGGAGAAACTACCAAAATGCAAAAAACTAGGGTTCCAGGTGGAGAAATCGAAGATAGAGACAGAATTGTTAGAACCAAAGACTAAGGTACTATCAAGAATGTATAACTTGCTGTTAAAATGGAACACACAAGACGAAATGGTTAAATCTGCTATGATAAAGTGGGCACAGGATATTGGGCATAACATCATGTTTGAGGACTGGGAAAGGTTGTGGACCACTGGGCTGAACTTCACTGCATGTAACGCTTTGAAGGAAAATGTAATGAAAATGATATATAGATGGTACATGACCCCAGTTAAACTTGCCAAAATATACCATTCGTCTGATAATAAATGTTGGAAATGTAAGGAAAGTGAAGGAACATTCTTTCACCTCTGGTGGACCTGCCCTAAAGTGAAGGCCTTCTGGGAAATGATATATAATGAGTTGAAAAAGGTATTTAAGTATACCTTCACTAAGAAACCAGAGGCCTTCCTCTTGGGTATTGTCGGCCAGAAGGTGTTAAAGA
This sequence comes from Podarcis gaigeae, assembly GCF_964106915.1. NCBI lineage: Eukaryota > Metazoa > Chordata > Lepidosauria > Squamata > Lacertidae > Podarcis > Podarcis gaigeae. The sequence continues at coordinate 36,485,936 of NC_139684.1, read as the reverse complement.
AGGACCGAACATTTTTTATGTACGCAACAACAGCAGCAAGGATACTCATTGCCAAGAATTGGAAGACTCAAGATCTACCCACACTGGAAGAATGGCAGATGCAGCTGATAGACTATATGCAACTGGCAGAGATGACCGGCAGAATCCGTGACCTGGGAGAAGAAAGGATTGAAGAAGACTGGAAGAAATTTAAAATTTATTTACAAAAATATTGTAATTTGATTGAATGTTAAGAAGGATGCTTGATCATAAATAACTGGCCACCACTAAACTAGATTGGAATTTGATGATAAGTGAGATTAAGGAAAAGACAAACCCTTTGGGAGAACTATTAGATTATATTTAAACGAGTGGATATAAGATTGCAAACAAGATGATAATTTGCTTGAAAAAACTTCTTAACACTGTAAGTGGGAGCAGGAGACGTGAGGAAGTCTAAACAAGTTATGAAATTTTGTTATGATATAAGCAATGTTGTTTGTTACTTATGCTTTTCTTTTACAAAAATCTTAATAAATATTTATATATATAAAAAAAGAAACTACCAAGATGGCACTCTCTGCCAATCTCATCATCTGAGAGGGTATGCAGAGAAGGAGATAGTCTTTCCACGAATATCCTCTTGTTAGAGTTTTAGTCTTGTTTTAAGTGTCATCCCTGAAGGCTTTATGGTAGAAATTTCCCTCAGGGGTTCAAGATGGAGGCTCACACCAAATTCCTAATTGGTCAGACTTTATTCAGTAATGAACTACAGGACAGAAGAGTCCATAGGAGCTTTCCATTATGACACCCTCTATACAGGAGAAAGATGGGGGGAAACATATCTGCCATCTCATTTTTTCACCATCTCTTCATCCAGCCACAATCCTCGAAATGCAACTTGCTCAACTCATTTTCACTGCAGCTATCAGAGCCCTCCTTGTTAAGTTGTTTTTCACCCTTAACAGTCAGCATTAGGTTCCCCATTAACTGGTTCTTAGCTATTTTGTGATCAAGCCGCACTCTTATGTAATGACTCTGGCCTCACTGATGATTTGGTTTTACAGAAATTCTGTGTCAGCTTCAAACTGAGTAAATGTGCTTGTAACCGTGGGCAAAGGTAGATGGGGAGAAAGATGCAGTGCAACCCCCCCCCCCCAATCTCCTTCTATCGTTAGCCAAATGCAAATTTTTATATAAAACTATTGGTTGTTGCCTGCACATATTGGTTAGTGTCCTGAAGGGGATTGAACATTTGTTGGAGAATCTGATGTAGGGCTTAATCGTAAAGGCAAGGTGGGGGGGGGGGAGGCAAAGTCTGGTTGATTAAATGGGAACTGAAACAGGCCCATTATCTGTTTATAGCTTTCTTTGAAAGGTGAGTTGGTCTCCAAGGCCCCAATTTTCCAAAGCTAATAAGCAGCTTTTCTCGACTAAAAGAAAAAGAAAGAAAAAAGTGACTAGAAATTGTACTTTTTATGTTCCTCAGCGTTCTCTTCTGTGTTTGGCAGCAACTTGCTCTGATCAATGCTCTTAAAACTTTAAGCATCAGCACTAAAAAATAAGAAGAGGTTCCTGGGGTTGGAGGCAGGGAAAGAAAGGTGGACAATAGTGCTTACCAGATTGTTTATGTGTGTTTGGTACCTGCTCCCCCCGCCCCGCCTCATTTTCAAGATCTGGATGACATTTTACACTTTCCTACAGCAATATCTTTTATGGGATAATTGCTGTAGGCAGAACATAATGTACTGCTAAACTTTCCTCTGTTTAAAAAATCTTATTTCTCTCTGCAGTGCAGAGTTGTTTCTGCTGTTTGTTTGTCAAAGCACATGCCAAGGCTCAAAGACTTGGGAAAGGTGGAGTGTTTGCTTGGAGCTCTCAAAATTGTGCTTGAGTGCAGGGGGTGGAAGTGGGCTTGCAGGGATCAATTTAAAATAACTTGATCTGCGGCTTTTAAAAAGCCATAGGCCATAGAGGGGAGGCTTGGCTCTGCATCCTCGATCAGTTTAAAGAAGAAGAGGGCCGTCTGCACGGAGACTGGACTCAAAGCTTTTACTTACGCAATAAAAGTTTATTTTATTTCCTATTCTCCTTCCTAATGGCTGCTATTACTCTGAAACTATCCGGCTGTTTTGTAGTCAATAAAAAAGGCCAGAGAAGAGCCTTTCCCTTCCTGAAAATGGTGTAAAAACTAAAGCGCTTGCGAAGACACTTCCTGAAATGGAATGCCCAGGTGTCCTCTCCCTGGGGAAACAGTTGCAACCCATTAATGCACATGCATTAGCCAAGAGCCAGGAAGGCAAGCGTGGCCACATTATGAACGTACAATTTGTTGGGGCATTTCTCTCTCGGGAGTTTATGGGATGGGGTGGGTGATCCGTCACTTCCTTTCAGTTTCTCATCTCTTCCAGCTATATGACTGGCTCCTTCCTTGTCGTGCCAGCAACAGGCTTGTTGCAAAAGGTTTTTGGGAACTGACTGTTTTTAATGAAAGGGCTGGTGCTGTGCTGTGCTCACAATATTGACTAATATTTGTATTTTGCATGCAAATTTCCCTTAAAATGGAATGTGTTGTTATCACTGTGGCAACAGAAAGTATCAAATTCAAAAAGTTCTGAATTCAGTCAGGAAAGTATGACCCTAGAGCACACTTAACAAATGTTAAGTCTTCTGTTGTAGCCGCAGTCTGCAGTTTAAATCATATGCCACCATGTGATTGGCAGGTGGACAGCCCCTAACCCTCTGGCTGAATCCATTTTCCCCATCCCTGATTTTAGAAGTGCAAACAAATTTCTCTCCTATTCCTAGTGTGGGATCTGGGCAAACATTCCTAAGTGCTGTTATTTTGGGGTTTTAGTATGTAAATGTCCACATTACCAGAGTTTGTTTTCTTTTTCATGCTGGAAATTCCCCTGATGTAGAAGATCTGACATAAGTGCAGTGGGTTTTTTGGAGCTGGTCTAGAGCCATGGGGACATAGGAACACTTAAGGGCATTCAGGTTGAAAACTGGAGTGTAAAAGAACAGGTGTGGAAGGAATTCCTATTTTCTAGCTCATGAATGTTTGAAACCACATGCTGGGATTTGCTGGAGCCCAAACCATTCTGTGCACACTAGGTTTGTGCTATAAAACATCAGGGCTACAGGCTATGCCATCTCTCTAGGTCATCCTTTTCCAACCTCGTACCCTCCAGATGTTGGTCATGCAGGATGGGGCTTATGGGAATTGTAGTCCAAAATGTCTAGAAGGCATGAGATTGGGAAAAGTCAGTTTATTCCCTTTGAGCAACCTTTCCAACCCATTGCCCTGCATATGTTTTGGACTACAATTCCCATCACCCTTGAGAATTGGTAGTGTTGACCCAGGGCTGAAAGGAGTTGCAGTCCAACAACACCTGTAGACTACTAGGTTTGGGGAAGGCTGCCCTAGGCAATAAAAGGTTTCCAGGTATTGGGGAAGGCTACCCTAGGCAATAAAACTTTTCCAGGTAGTGACCACAGACATGCAGAATGTCTCCAACTTGATCCCTAGCATCTCTTGTTTAAAAAAAGACTAGCAGAGAGGAATGTGAGGAGGCAGTGATTTCTGTCCCATCACAGGCTCATTTCCATTCTGCGGCAGTTTTGCTAAAATTTACGTTATTCATTTTGCTATCTGCTACGCCCAAAATGTACTTAATTAATGATGCCATTAATATCAATGCATTTCAATGGAAGAATGACACAAGAACAATGAAGAAAATAACAAATATGTAACATTTGAGGACTAAAAGAAGCAGCTCATATTCACTTGCATCTTTTCCAGCCATAACCTCAGTGGAATGTGACCCAGTGGAATTCCCACTCCTGTTTCCCTTTGTAATAAAATTCTCCCAGACACTGGGTTGGACTGACAAATATACATACCTGGTACCTGATAGTTTCTCTCTTGAGTTTGCTGATTCTTTATGCTACCCTTAGTTAGATTTTGGTGACAAATGTGGCAACATGTTGTGTTGTTCACCTTTCTATATAATCTGAGATTGAAATCAGCGAGAGTCATTTGTTCCTTTCAGTTGCCATTAATTAGCAGGATTTATGGGGCTGTTTCAGGAATCTGCTCAGGAACTCCCCCCTTCTCCTCTTCTGGCTTATCCCTAACTTTGTTGATAGAATTATATATGGGGAGAAGACTGTTGCCATCCATTTCCCCCAAGTGCCTGCTAATTAACACAGTGAAACAATATTGCTGTGAGCTCTAATGTCCTTGGTTTTATTGCCTCAATGGTCTGATATGCAAATCATCTTAATTTCAAAATAGCAAATGTACAAGGGGGAAAATAAATAAAACCCAAATTGCAGCTCTATGCCATGCTTTTGTCTGCAGCCATTTCTCTCAAAGACCCCCTTCCTTCCAAATAAATATTTGGGAAGGCTCTAGTGGGATATGCTTGAAAAAGATGCAGAGAGCTTGGAAATGTATGTAAATAGGCTTGGAGCCATTGCTTCCAAGTCAACTGCAGTTGTTAGGTCACAGGAAGTACTGTAATGGTTCCACTTTATGCTGCACCAGTTGGAGCTCTACTAGAGTAATATGTTCAGTTACATAGCTTTCTAGTCTCCAACACTGTCCCTTTACTTTGGACTGCTCCACATCTTAGAGGAAGGCCTTGAACAGTTTCTTCTAAGAGATCTTGGTGTTGAAATGTCTGTCAAAGTGTTTTGATACATGCACCCAGAGAGAAAGCCCAGGGGATTCATACATCTTCAAACCTCAGCAGTCTTCATACTTAGCTGGAACCAGTCACTCTCAGTTATTTCTTATCATTCAGGCTCAGATTCTGTCTCTGGCCCAATTTGCACATACCCCGTACCCAAACCATGGCTTGCTATGAACAAGCAAAGGTGTGGGCTCCCACAGTGAAGATCGTGGCCACTGCATTCCTTCTCTAGTCATCCTGCTGGAACATTGCTTGGGACTAAGCCATAGTTTGGCTAAGCATTGGGTCAATAAATAGGAAGAAATGAACCTACCTCAGTATTGTCTATGCTGACTGGCAGCAGCTCTCCTGGATTTTAGACATGAATCTTTTCCAATCCCTACCTTGAGATGCTGGGGACTGAACCTGCAACCATCTTCATACCAAACATGTACTGCCAGTGAACTGTGGTCTGTTCACTTTCAGAATGGTATTAGAGCACATGGAATGGATTCAGAGGAGGGCAAGAAGACAATTTAGATTGAGGAAGCATTGAAGCAATTGGGTAAATTTAGCTTAGACCAATGGAAGACATGGAATGAATTTTTCAGTAAACTGAAAGGAGGGGGGGGGGACTTGTTCCCTACTGCCCAAGGATTAGATCTAATGGTTTAAAATACAGGAGAATAGATTTTGGTTGAACTTTAGGAGGATTTCATGATTGTGGAAGGAGTTCATCAATATAACCAATTATGTCTATTGAAAGTGGGTTCTTTCTTTCAGAGAGACTAAAATGTTTTAGACTACAGTTTTTATCAGCCCCATCCTGCATGGAAAATTATCAGGGATGGTGGGAACTATAGTCCAAAGCAATTGGAGGGAACAAAGTTGCTCAAAATTGCTTTTATCTGCTTATTTTAATTGATTGCATTTATAGTAATTATTTTTGTTTTTGTTGTGAAAAAGAGGGAATATGGTATCCTACTAAAGTTAAATTTTCATATTTTTATAGAAATATTTTGGCATTATGTTGTTGAGGCTGCAATGATAGGAGCAATTTGATAGCCTTATGTGGTGGTCATGCCTGGAAGTACCAACATTCTGGGATCAGATAATTGAGGAAATTGACAAAATCACACACCAGCAAGTTGTGAAAGCCTCAGAGTTGGCACTACTGGGCCCATTTACAAATTAAAATCAGGACTTGAGTGACAAACCTTTAAATGGATTTTTTCTGGTGGCAGCACATAGGATCATGAGCAACTTCTGGAAAGGCTTCAAAGGGGCTACTTTAAAATCTTGGTATAGAAGAGTGTGGTGTATAGCCCTCACTGTAAAGCTATAACATTATGACTGGCAACAGGCATAAAATATATGGACACTGTTACTGGAGAGTGCTGAAACTTTGTCTTTACAAATACATCAGAAAGTGGAACTCTAGTCTGTATGGTTTATATATGGGTTTCATGATAATCATTTTTTATATACAGTACTTTATATTTATAGAAATATCTTTGATTACTGTGTGGGATTTTTTATTATTATTACTACAAGGGTGAAGCTATATCCAGAGTGGGGAGTGGTAGTTCTTTGGTTTTATTGACTTTGATTGTGTAATTCAGTTGTAAAATCACACTAAACATTTTTGAATTTTTTTAAATTGTTGCAGTTTCTGTAGTTGAGTGGGATTTAGGGAATCTGTTTTAGTTTGTGACCATGAAGCTTAGGCGTTAGATTCCTAAGAGTTTTCCACTTTAATAATAATAATAATAATAATAATAATAATAATAATAATAAAAATTGCAAGTCTGTCAGGGGTGTGATGTGTGTAGGGCCCAGCTCTGTAAATAATAATAATAAGAATAATCAAACCTGTAGCCACTCTGTGAGTGGCTGTTTAAATCTCTACCCCACCTTACTTCGAAGTTGAAGAAACCTACATTCACTTTTTAAAAATAAAATAAAATCACAAAGAGCTTCCAACTAGTCCCCCTTTAATTTATTCCATTGAAAACCATGTGAGGATCTAAGTGAAGAGACTTGTCAGCTTTAGCTGGCCGTAACTAGAGCAGGCTGTCACTTTGGTCACTGATAACCAAAATACATGCTCTGAATCATGTTTAGGCAGACATGCATTGTCTTAATTGATCTGTGTTTCACAGCCTGTGACAAGGAATAGCTGTGATTGCCAGTTTATCTGACAAACAACTCATGGGAAGATCTCTTTTGCTGCAATTTCTCTCTCTTTCAAAGAGTGTTAACTGTTCAGCGAGCGTGGGAATTGTTTTTTGGGAAATTGCATGATGCTACAAGCTCGTTTGGATCATACCAGTGGACCTCCACATGTCAAAGGGGGACTCTGTTAAAACATCAGATGTACCGAGTTGCCTCTTGAAATTGGGAGGGGGGGTTGCATTTGCATGATGTCACACATGTGCCACCGCCCCCAACTCAGCAAGGCCGATTCGGCTCGCCACCCCCACTGCCAGACACCTTACCTTTTGTTCAATGCCATGAGGCTGAGGCCACCCCCTCCCCTCCGTGAGGCCCGTTGAGATTACTAGAGTGCCTTCCCTGTGGTGATCGTGAAAGGGATGTGCCAGTGTGAAGAAGCTTTGACATGGCACATCCTTTTGAGGATCACCATGGAATTTTGTGGGTCACTCAGGGCCCTCCTTGAAAATATGGAGGGCTATCCCCCAGATGGTACCCCTGCGGAACACAATGCAGAGTTAGCTGTTGCACCTCTGTAAAGATCAACAAATCTTGTTGTGGCAATGGTGGGGGGAGGGGAATGTGTAAGGCAGCTCCCCAACATCCTCCCTTACCAGCAGATTCTTCCTATGCCTGTTGGGGGGCAGTGAGAGAGGTGAGGTAGCTTCCTCCTTGCATGGTTGTGCCACACCCCACTCCCCCATCTTTCTTGCTATGGATGAACATTAGCCACCTAACAGGAAAGGGGAGGAAATTTACTTGCATTTGAGACAAGCTTAGTGAATCAAGTTATTTTCCTCCTCCTTCATAGCAATAACCAAAGTTTTTCCAATCATTATGCCCTACCATTTCATAGCAATAGTTTTAGCAGGAGCTAAGGACACTGAGCTGGGTTGATAGCAGGGATAAGTGGAAGTGGACTCCCTACACCCCTTAAAGGGAATCCTATAAAGGATCTTGGGGTTGTCTGGCTCTGCTTGGGGGTTGGCATGCCAGCCCCAAATGTATGGCAGTAATGCCATAATATCAGTCCACACCATGGTGGGCCTGAGCTTGGATTCCCCCATGGAGGCTGATGGGGGGAGGGAGTTGGAGAGAAATTTGGTTCAGCTGAGATTTTAATGTGAATCTAACAAATCTGCGCTTCCCTGAAGCAACATGTGAACCAAAACACAGCTGTGGAATGGGGAGATCATGCCACCAGTGTCAACAATACTGAGCAAGATGGACCAATGGTCTGATTGGTCATAAGTCAGTTTCCTAGGTTCCTATGGCTCAACTAATTTCTGTGTCTCCAACAGCTGCTTGAAAGCACAGAAGCAAGCTCAGGTTGTTTTTTAAAAAAGAAGAAGGCAGGAATGACATGATATGAGAAGGTGGTGGTGGTGGTGTCCCTTTGCTGGCAGACACCATGACAGTGAAATGTTTCAAGGGATATGCAAATGCCCTGTCAACAAAAATAATATTTGTGGATTAAATCCATGGGATTGGGGGATTGCTCTAACCTGGTGCAGTGAAGCAATGGGGGGAAATGGGAATGAAAGGGCTTAGTTCTCTCTCACTCTCTCTCTCTCTCTCTCTCACACACACACACACACACACACGCACACACGATTCATGCATACAGGGGGCTTTCCTACAAGCACAAAATGCAGTTGTCATAATTTTACTTGAAATAACTGAGAAAGACCTTTGATGGATTCTCCAAAACTGTGGAACAGGGTAAGCCAACATGATGCCTTCTAGATATTGTAGGACTACAACTCCCATGGCTCTTGGTCATGGTGACTAAGGCTGATGGGAGTTGGAGTCCCACAGCCATTGGAGGATACCATGTTGCCTACTGTAAAGACTATTTTTAAATAAATAAATAAATCATAAAATGTCTAAATAATGGGTACAATTATTTTCCTGTTCTATTAAGGTGTTTACAGCATTATCCTAGCCATGTCTACTGAGCAGTAAGATCTACTGACTTCAGTGGTGCTTGCTCCCAGATAAGTGAAGTTCGGATCTTTTTAAATAGCTGACCATGTTGTCAACAGAAAATCCTGTAAATACTACAAATGATGGTTTCCCACATCCCTGTAATAATTCATGCACTTCCAAGCACAAAAGAAGTAAGAAAACACACACACACAAATGCAGCACAAAATGAAAGGAACATTAATTTGTAAGAGCAAAAGTTCCCCTTCATATATTGCCTTTTGGAATCTCTGAATAGAACATTAATTGGCTAAAAAGGATTTGTGGAAGTGGTATGGGACCCAGAGAACTTGACTTAGCATAAGGCATGTAGTTTCTGCTCTTCAGAAGGCAGCACAAAACACAAGAGCCTCGGAGGGTAGGAGAAATCAATTTTCAGCAATTGCACAGATTTCCAGCTTTGTGCTTTAATTCTCTTTTCTTGTTCTCTGTGATAAAAAACCAACAACAACCGCTGTGTTGGGCAGGTCCCCCCATGTTCCAGATTATCTTTCCTTAGCATCACAGAGCTGAAAAGTTGTACAGAGTTAGACAAATCTGGAAATTCATTCCATTCCCAAACTCTGAATGAGAATTTATTCAGGGCACCCATCCTCAGTTTCCACTCTATAGCTGCTTCTGTTCTGGATGGGCTGTTCTGGATGGGCTTCCACCCATGAGTGGAAGAGTACTGAAACATTGGTTTGAGCAATAAAGCCGATCCACTTCTGCTGTTGACTCCAGCATCATTGTTCAGAGAGTGTAAAAAGCTTCACTTGTACCAGGAATCTTACTTCACATAAAAGAATCCAAGCCATGGGATAGTCCATGCAAATGCTAGGAGTGTTGAAAGAGTTTCAGGGGTTTTTTGGGTGGGGAATCATACTAAACATCAATGAACCAATGCAAGGGAGACTCCATATGAATTCGCTGCTAAAAGCTTTTGTCATATATCAAACTTTAGCAGCAGCCAGGTGCAGAAGGGAGTTATGAACCAGCTAATGCATGCAATCACCTCTGTTCCTCCTTGCAAATAGCTATGTTTTGTGAAGCAGCAGTAGCCTCGATGTAGCTTTAGTTAAATTGGCAGATTATACTAATGCTGCTCTGACAGCATTTGTCTTCATGCTCTTCAGCAGCACAATGACTGTTACAAAGCCTTAATTCCAGAAATAAACATGCTTTGCATCATATATAATCTTGCAGCTTTCATGTCTGGTGATGGCATTTATTTCGGGACTCTTTTCCTTTTCCCACTTCAAGGCTGTGACAGGCTTAGTGTATAGGGTGCTCCTTAGGAGTCCAGCTAAATCACTGAGAATGGATTTGCAGGGTATAAGCTGTTTAACCTCATTCTTCTATGTTCTCACCTGGCCATTATTGAATATTGCTTCTCAGGTGGAGTCCATGGAAAGCTTGAGATTACTCCAGCCACCTATCCCTATCTTTTGCTCTTACACTCTTTCTTTCCTTGTTTCTCTGCAGTTAGAAACTTTAGGTCAACTTTAGAGAAGGAAAAGTCTCCCTTTACTTCCATCCCTTCCTGTGCATGCAACAACAAAAAACCAACTATAAGAATTTCACTCTATGACAATTGCCAGTTGTAATTTCTTTCTTGTTAATTACTTTTCTTCTTGTTGAAGAAAAGAAAAACAAGATTTTTTTGGCACATCACTGATATTTACCAATGCACAAGAGTCCATTTGCACATCAGTAAACACACACACAGCATCTTCATAAAATCATATCTGAAATCAAGATTGTGGTGTTTGTGTGTGTGATGTATTTTATTGATGGAGAGGATGCAAATGAATGGGGGCTACTGAAAGCAGCAGCAAACTGTACAAGCCAAAATTCCAGCATTCACATTGGAAATTCTGATGAATAACATGGAGTTCAGAAGCAGCAGATCATGCACTGAAGGAAATCATCTCATCCTTACACCATGCGTGATTTCCTCCTGTTTCATCCTCAGATTTACTCCATGGGTGGTGGTGAACCAGAGGAGTTCCTTGTTCTGTGCAGGAATCTCTGCTCTCTCTTTTCTCCTGACACCTCTGAGTTGTTTAGAGTTCAAAAAGAATTGTGAGGTAGAACAGGATTGTTCCCATTTTACAGGTTCAAAAGGGAGCCTGAAGGCTAGTGACTTGGTTGTGCTAAGATGTCTCTTTCTTCCTGCTAAGCAGTGGCCAGGACAGTGGATTCTCACATCATCAAACAGGGGAAATTGTAACCAAGGCTGTCGACAGAGCAAAAGTGTTGTATTGTGAATATTTCGAAACACAACTGTTAAAAAGAGAAAAAAGAAAACATTGACAGACATTCATAAATAATTGAAAGCAAACTGATGCCTCTTAAATAGAAAAGAAAAACCTCATGAACGAACAGTCAGCTTGTTATTGGAAGAAAAAGTAAAACCAAATTAACTAACTGAATGGTTATAAATTATTCACCCAGGCCTGCTGTTTAGTAACAAATGTATTTAGGATGACTTGTTCAAGTAACTGTGGAAACAATATCAGAATGTTGCTTAGGTTTCTGGAATATCAGCACTACAAATTGTGGGTGGGGAAACTATTTCTATTAAAGAAGGGGTTTGTTTTTTGTTTTTTTAAAAGTTTCACTTGGCAAATCCAATTCAACAAGAAATAAAGTGTAGCTTTAATGAAAAGTGTTAGATGTTTGGTGCAACATTGAGTTTTGCATAATTATTTTCTTCTAAGCTTTGGGTAAAGCTGCAAGATGTACAGGAGAAGTAACATTTGAAAAAAGTCTCTGATTCCCTGAGGTGCCCTTGGGGAATGTGATGTGCTTTTAGTATGCAAGGAGCAAACATGGGAAGTCAAAGGCCTTTTATGTTCTACATAATGACAGTATCAAGTTGACTAAACAGTATTTCACACTATGAAACACAGAAGTTGCAGGGATCTGGTGTGTGTATATGTGAGGTTCAGAGAGAGAGAGAGAGAGAGAGAGAGAGAGAGAGAGAGAGAGGGTAGTTGGGTATGTTTTGGATTTGTTTAAATCCTATCTTGTTTATAACCCATCCATACTCAGGCAGCAATAGTTAAAACTATGTCTGGTCCCAACTCCCCTCTTCTGCATGATGTGGAACTAATAAATGGTTCAATCATAGCACCCACACCTACCCTTAATTCAGCCCTTATAATGAGGTTCAAAAACAGAGGTCTTGATTGCTGGTTATCAACATGTGTTTTCTTTTTAAATAGTTGCAAGATACAGTCTTGTCAAAGGGGAGGCACGCAGCATGTATTAATATTGCATGGCTATTGCTCTATAGGCAATGTGCTAATGAGGCTAGGCCAGCAGGATGCCATTTCTGGTTTATTTAAACACAAATTGGAATTGGCCATAAGGCATTTATGCAAAATTATAGATTGCTTGTTGCTTTTTTTCCCCTCTAGGAGAAATTTTTTGGCAATTAAGTTGAACCGTCGTTAGGTAACTGGAAAACTAATCTTAGGAGGATGTCAGAGAACATTTTGCCGATGGGCATGTACAATGTTTTGGGATACACAATGGAGGAAGATCCCTAGCTGGGACTGAGTGGAGTTGGGCTATCTTTCATCTGCCTCTGACAAATTAACAAAAGTGCTGTGTCAGGTTTGTTCGCTTGAGGTTTTTTTACCCAACTTTCCCAAAGCAAATTGGAAAGCGCATCCTGAGCATTTCATTAAGACTGATTGTCAGACTCTTTGGGGCCTATGAAAGGAAAAAAGGTCACACCATGTGCAGGGGTGTACCTAGGGGTTGGGCAGGTTGTCCCCTTGCTAAGGGTGCAGGCCCAATGGGGTGCAAAAACCACACCTTTCCACCCCATCAGGAGTGGCTAGCAGAGAAGGCAGTGAGTGGTGGGAGGGAGGGAGGCAGAAAGGCAGACAGGTGAGCCAATTGAGGAGAAAGAGGGGAGGGGAGGCAGCACAGATTGGCCATGGAAGAAGTCACTGGTGAGGCATAAAAGGTGACCAAAAGCAACCTATTTGAGTTTCTGGTACATGGTCTCTCCCAGCTTTGGAAGCACTGATACACCCCTTTGCCAAGGGCACAAGGAATGGCAGGTGGGGTGGCACTAATACAACTCCTTACCAAAGGTGCAAGGGAGCCTTGATATAGCTATGGCCATGTGAAATTAAGGATGCAATCCTAATCCCAGTTAATTAGGATGCATTGGGGGTTGCTTCTGAGTAAATCTGCGCAGCATTCCACCGTGCCTTATGGAATTTCCTGGCAGGAGATGCAGATTTGGCTTGGATGCCTTTAAAAAGGATGCTGTGATGACACTGTGGAAAGTTCAGAGGCAGTAGATCTTCAAGTACCTGTTGCTGAGGAACCATGGGAGAGGACTATTGTCTGCATGCCCTGTTTCTGGCCTTCCCAGAGGCATGTGGTTGGACACTGTGTGTTGTTTTTGTCTCATACAACAGGGCTCTTAGAAAAGGTTTCTCAGCAACCCTTAGTCACAATAGCTAAATTGGACCCTGCACGGTCAGAGGCCATATACTCTTGAAAACCAGATGCTGTGGACAAACAAACAAATTCTTTGTTGTGTGCTGTTTTTCCATGTTTGTCAAATTATACAAGCAAAGAAACCAGCCACTGCGACTGCATCCCACCATGATCTCGCTTCCCAAAGCTGTTGGAGAAAGCCTAACAGCACACCCAAATTATCTTTTAAAACCTCAGATTAGCCACTGTCAGTTATTTTTAACAAAAGGTTAAAATGTTCCCGTGGATAATTGATGCTTCACCATTGTGTAGAATAATAAACAGTTAGTGTGTGTGTGTGTGCGTGTGTATGCACACACTGAATTGGAATCCTTAATTGAAGCAAGGATGTAAAAAAACAGATGCGGTACATGACACATTGAGAGTAGATGTTTACATGGCCGTTGTCATGGAGCAAGAACCTTTCTGGTAAATTCAGCTCTTTGTAGACCGAGCAGCAATGATTTCCCCCACCCCCCAGGAACTGGAATGAAGTCTGTTCTTCACTCCCTTGGATTATTTTAGGGGTTCTTTGGTTCTTTTTGAGCCTGACCCACCTGCCTTTAGCTGAAAAGTGAAAAGCATCTGATTTTTCACAACTGCAACAAAGCTTTGGGGTCTCCAAACCTTTGTGCAAAGCCTACCGTGTTGCTACCGTGTTGCTGGTGCAACACTTGGATCCTGGTTTTGCTTCTTGACATGGCTTTGCCTTGCTTTGGCTTTGTGACAGCACATTGCCATCATTTTGCATTGGCTATGTGATGATTCCTGAAGCCTACCCAGAGATGGGATACATGGATGTGTGGTGGATCCTACCCCAATTTTCATATCTTCTATGTTGTAAGTAGATGTGTTTGTGTGTGACCCCAAGTAGAAAGGACAAATGATGCCCTGATAAATAGGTCAAATATTTTGCTCTTGTCTGCATTCCCTCCCCCCTGCAAGAAAAAAAAAATGTTCTAAAGGGTGCAGGGTAGAAGGATGTTTGTTGCCTGAAAATTGGGGCATATAGTTGGGGGTATTTCAGCCCAGTCCTATGGTTGCTGCAACATGGACATAACTCTTCTCTTCCAAAGAGCTCACATGGTGCATCTGTTGATGGGACAGTTATTGGGATTAAACCAGTTGTGAAAATCTCCCTTTTTGATACAAATGCTCTGACCCTATTTTAGCATCTCTGCAATTCCCAATAAAACTAAACATCTCCCAGTCTCTACCTTGACTTAGGAAATGCTGACCCATCACAGAGGCCAAAACTTTCACTCTGCCCATTCCCCAGCTCAGTAAATCTGCCTTCTAGCTTCATAACACACACACACACACACACACCCTGCCACCAGGGCGGATATACTATAAAACTATTGTCTAATAGTTCAGGGTGCCTAATCCTGGTGGGGCCCCAGAATCAACTTTAGTCCACACTGCTTAAACATTTGTGGTCTAGCAGACCCAATTAGAGTCACACAACTCAAATTGATTAATTTTTGCTGTCTATATTTCAACAGTCTCAGAGTTTGAGAGTCAGTAGCACAGATGCTATAAAGGTTGTTGTAAACAACGCCATTGAAGGAGGCCCCATAACAGTTCAAGCTTCAGGGCCCAAAAAATATAGGTCCACCATTGCCTACACCCCACCCTGTACCAAACATTTGCCTTGGTCCTTTACCACTCCTTGCAACACAGTCTCCCAGAGACTTAACACAGACTCATCACTCATCAAAGTTACTCCTTGTTTATCTGCCATGTTAAGTTGTTCTCCATCCAATGGGTAGGAGGAAAGGTCATTGTGAAACTGTGTCTTGAATAAATCCCAGCCTAAAAGGCCAACACAGTTGCTTTGAGGATGCAGATATGCATCAATTAAGCATCCCTTCTCAAAAAGAAACTGCTTGCAAGTCCTTATTTACTGTGTGGATGTCACTATCATATCTTTAGCTAGTAGCAAAGTGCAACCCAGATGGAGCAAGGCAACAGTATGTAGCAACACCATCACTTACTAATGCTGTAAAAGACTAGTGCTTTGGGGAAAGAAGAGAAGCTGGTGAAGGGCGGAGGAGTAGGAAGGGGGAGAGTTCTGTTCCAGCGATTCATTCTTTATAATAGGTTTATAACCATGAGCAATGACAAGCCAAGTCAGACTGATTAGTATCTTATCTCTGTAAGCTTCCTTTGCATGATAATCATTAAGATTTTTCTAATCCAGAAGAATAAGAAGCTATTAGTCAAGCAGTTGTCTCTGATAAGGGGGGGGGGCTAAGTCTTGTTCTTCAATGAGGTCAGAGGCACAGCTTTGAAGGACTGGTCATGAAATGTGGGCTCTAGCTTCAGTGGCCCCTCAAGCTAAGTTTCCCCATTGGGCCTTGTGATAGGAATTTTATGGTCTTAGATATATGGCAACATTCATAACCACATGTACATAGATCAGCACAGGAAAGCCAACCTGGAACCATTTTGATTCCTAAACTGAGCAAATGTTTCTCTGCATGGTCAAAATGGAAAAATCTCTCCATTGTCTCTTTCCTCACAAATCCTGTCTTAAGGACACATTTAAGATACAAGGTGTGAGCCTGTGACCTGGCTCAGGAAATAAGTATTTTACCACTACAAAAGAATGGCCAGGCTCCCCAGGAAATCCAATCAAGTAACCTGCCAGACAGGAGATAAACAAGGACAAGAGAAAAACAACATTTAAATTTCTGTGATGTAGGTGGGATGTATCTGAGGGGTGGTCTTAGGTGATGTATGCATAATGTTCTGGGGGTGGTCTTGATCTACAGGGTGGCAATTTCAATAGTCTTTATAAGGCCTTGCAGGCCATTGTTCTGGGTCCTCTTCCTCTCCTGCGTGTGAGGGGAGCACCCTGTTGCAACAGATCAATAAAGATCAAGCTTACTAGCTGCTTTGCTTCTCAATATTCTCTGGTTGGCCTCTGTTATTTTCTCCTACCAATAGGGAACCTATGTAAGGACTCTATATGGGCTCTTGGATACCCCATAAGGGAAAAGGGCATATTTTTATTTACAACAGCCTCTTTCACCTAGAAGAGGCAAGAAGTGCAGAGTGAAAACTCTGATCTCATTGGACACTTTATGATGCCACTGGGACATTTGTCAATTGGGGAGGGGGGAGGGCTTTGCCTTGTCATTCCCTGAACCAATCTGTAGCATTTCCAGTCAGTCCCTTTTGAAACCCCCAAGAGCCTCTGCCAATGAAAGGAGACAATGCTAAGCTAGAGGAACCAATGGTCTTACGTGGTATAAGACACCTTTCTATGTTGCTATGAGTTCCTCCATTGAGTAAGGGTTGTAGGTCAGTGACAGAGGATCAGCATTGTGTGCAGAAATTCCCTGATTCAATTCCTGGCATCTCCATATAGGGCTCCTATCTGAAACCCTGGAGAGCCACTGCCAGTCTGTGTAGACAACACTGAGCTAGATGGACCAGTGGTGATGGATTCAGTATAAGGCACTTCCTATGCTGTTCCTATTACTACTGCATTCTGGAGGCATCTCTGGGCTCACATGTAGTCTGATTTCAACTTCTAGTGGCACTGTTCCTTCTAGATGAGCCGTTGAGATGCCCTGACTCAGAATGGGATCAGATGGGCTTTATATCTCATGGGTGTCATTACCAACATACCCATAAAGAAGACTCAGTAAAAGAAGCTTGGTTGGGGGAAATGTTATATTCATTTAAAATATAACAAACTGGAGGATCTTCAAACAATAAATCAACATGTTTACCGAATCAAAATATAGTGCAGACAAGGATGTCCTTTGGTAGGAAAAACCAACTTCCTCCCCACAACAGGGCATGTTTACAGGCACATCCTGTCAGTGGCGTAGCGTGGGTTGTCAGCACCCGGGGCAAGGCAAGTAATTTGCACCCCCTAACCCATGGATTTGCGCCCCCTAACCCTAACCCCCCAGATGTGTGGCCTAACCCTAACCCCTGCACCCCCCACGCTACGCCACTGCATCCTGTAGTCCCATTATAAAGGATTGGAAAGAATTCTTCCTCCTTTCTAGGACAACCTTGAGAATGTGAACTCGATGAGTGAATATGGTGATTGTTAGTAAGAAAAACTACCTGGCTTTTGTGTATTGGGTATAGGATGGGGGGGGGGAGTCAATTTCTTTTTGATGGTGCTGACTGGTGAGGTTCCCTTGGCCCCCTGATAGCTCTTTTGCTGGATAAACAGAAGCGGTTCTTTGTGTGAGTGTGAGTATCAAAGGCAATGTTTGATGTGAATAGAAGCCATGTTGGGAATGGCTGTGAAAGGCAAGACGACATGGCACAGTTTTAATGAAATTGTTCTCAACAGCTGCACTTGTCTGAGACTAAGAGTCAATGTTAAAAGATAAGTTATGTCACTTTGTAGCTATTAGGCTTAGCCCTGATGGAATCAAATGTAGTTTGTTGCAATGCACGGAACACCCCTTCCTGAAAAAGCTAGCAGCTCTGTTTTGATGAGCATTCTCAAGAAAGTCCTGGGCTTCAGCAGGTTATAAATCAGAGTGGTCAGTTACTGGCCATTTTTTAGTTGATTAAGGGTGGGTGTGGATCTCTCCCACACCTTCAAGACTAGTGGATCCCAATGTGTGGGGCATCAGTAATGAAGAAAGCTAGTTCTCATGGCAGAGAATTCACAAATCATACCAAATAGTTCACACACACACCAATTAAAATGAAAGAACATGTGCAATTTTTTGAAACAAATATTTTCTAAAGTCAGATACATTCCAACTAACAAGTCTTCTTCAGTGGTAGATCAAGAATGCAGAGCACCAATATGAACATGTTTTCAGAAGGTGTAATTATTTTTTATGATATGCTGCAACAACAAAAAATACATATTTTGAAATGGATTTTAATGTGTATTCAATTTTGTCAATGTCATTACATATAGAGAGGATTTATTTATTTATTTATTTATTTATTTTGCATACCACCCTTCATCCAAAGATCTCAGGGCAGTTCACAGCATATAAATTCAAAAATAAAATAAAATAACAAAATAAAAACACAAGTTACATAATATAAACAAGAACAAAAACAAAACAAAAAGCCCCTAATTATGCTAGTATTATTTTTATAAAATTATCATTTTCAAGTTGTTTTATGTATGTAATAGATTCATATGCTACCTTTTCTTTTTCTTTTGTATCCATCATTCCATCCATTCATCCCCGAAAAGGATATTGTAGGACTAGCAAAGGTTCAGAAAAGAGGTTCCAAGGGGTTGCAGCAACTCCCCTATGGGAAAATGTTAGGGTTCGGGCGTATGCAATTTTTGCCCCCAACTTTTAGTGTGAACATAAGTTGAGGAGATAGCAACAGAAGTTAGAGTGCTGCTGCTACCCACAAATATTTCACTGTATATTTCCTTGGGTGCTCTCTGCTGTATTTTGGATCTACTAGTAGTTACCATGGTCACCATATGCTAACTGTTTCAGACTATATTGATGTTTAAGAGAATTCATTAACTAAGTGCTATCTGGTCTGCTCTAAAATGTGGAATGTTTAACTGTATTTTTTGGGGGGGCGGGTTGTATTTAATTTGTGATATTTTAGGAAGCTTGGAGATTTTCTCTGAAATACGAAGTGGTGTAAAAATTGCCTAAATAAATCAATTACCAGTGACTGCTATGTGGAGTGTTGACACCACCAGCAAGAATAAGACTTTTGAAAGAGAGAGACAGAGAGAGTAACAAACTATGGAGAAGCCTGTCAATAGCTACTAGTCATTCTGGCTATGCTCTACTTCCACTGTTGAAAGCAGTGGTTGCTTCTAACTACCATAGAACCATGGAATTGTAGAGCTGCAAGGGACCACCATCTGGTCTACCCCCTGAAATTCAAGAATCTTTGACTCAACTTGGGCCTTGAACCCACAACCCTGGGATTAAGAGTCTCATGCTCTGCCAGCTAAACTATCCACCCTCCAGTTGCTGGAAACCACAGGAGTAGAGAGTGTTCTTGTGTTCAGGTTCTGCTTGAGGGTTTCCCACAGGTATCTGGTTGGCCACTGTGAGAACTGGGCGCTGGACTAAAGGGGCCACCAGCCTGATCCAGCATAAGACTCTTCTTATGTTCTTATTTCCATTGTTCACCTACATCAGTACAACCCTCTGAAACCTGTAACATTTTGCCTACTGTAACAATCCTCCACCCCATTTTGGGTGCCCCCATGAAATATGCTCAGAGTCGAGAGTGGATTTCATGCTCTTTATTCAGCTCATAGTGGTGAGGAGGAATGAAAGTTCCCCCAAAGTATCTGCTTTATATACATTATTTACACAATGGGCTGCATGTGATTGGCTAATTCCGGAATTCTCCTGTAGGCCAATCAGGTTGTGGATTCACTTCCATCTGGAGCTAGATTGGGTGGCTCCTGCAGACCAATCATACTGCTGCATTGTTCTAGGACCAATCAGATTGCTGCATTTTGGATCCTATTCAACTCAGTACATAACACCCCGCCAAGCTAAAAGTTCAGCTCAGACATATTGTACCTGAAACAAATAAAGAAGGGACACATAAGAAAGCTGGGGAGAAGGGAAAATGGGGCCAAATTGAAAGAGAGGAACGCTTATGATCAGAACCAGAGAAATGTACCATTCCTTTGTATTTACTAAGACATTTATTTGTGTGCTTCTCCCAATTCGGTACACTTTAAGTTTCTGCAGAGCTGTGAAAATGCAGGTTTATCTACACAGTGCTTCTGTTGTCACAGGTCTTTAAATATCTTTATTTTTTCCCCTCCTGTTTCGAAAGAGAAGGAAAATATTGCAGACCAGGCTCCGATTATTACTCACTTTCATTTTGCTTTGCTACATAAACGATGAATCATGTACTATCGCCAAAACAAGCAAGCACTTTGGAAATAATGCTCTGGTATCGCTTACGCCGCAGGTGGTGAGAGACAAAGGCTTTCATTTTGGGTGATGCTTCTTAAGATAAATCTCTTACCCTTTGGAATAAATAGTGTTCCCATTCATTTCGTGCAATTTTTAAAGAATGCTTCCCACCGAGTGCCAGCTAATGTTTCTCTGGCTGGTTTGAGTAGTAATGGCAGAGTCAGGCATAAGCAGTTCTTCAGGGAGAGCGAGGAGAAATTATTTCACCCACATGATGCCACTGTGAAGCATCACTAATGGCAGCACTCTCAATTGCACATGAATGGATTAGTCAATTTCATCTTCTTATTTTCCAATCTTAATTTCAGATCACCACACCAGTTTGCATCAAAATTAGTCAGCATTTTAATGTGCATTTCTATAAATATATACATTTTGTGTGCAATTTTGTCCAATGTACACATTTTTACATGCCATTTTCCCATATATAATGTATTTTGCATATTATTTCGCAAAGGTTCTGTGCATATTTTTTGCCGAACAAGACTCCTTATTGAACACTTAAAAAAATGGAAATTTTTACCATAACTTCTGTAGAAGTGTTGATTTTGAAGGCTAGTTGCATTGCAGTTCACTGTAGATGCAGAATGTGTGAATTAGGTATTGCATTAAAATGCAAATTGAACCTTACCTCCTGTCAATGTATATGGTGATGATCCATGGTTGTATCACTAGTTGCACAAAGACACACAGGCAAGAACGATGATTTACTAGGGATGGATGCAAGAAAACAGAAGATTTCCCTTGCCTCTAAGGACATTGAATACTACCTTAGTTTCATTTTTGGATGAGGTCTATGCAGTTAAGTTCAAAGCTTCAGGGGAAAATGAGTTTTGTAGAGGGTTATGAAAGATGTTGAAAGCCCCCTTCCCAATTTACATAACGGGACGCAGGGCCATATCATTGGTCTTGCATCCAGCATCATGCGCCTACCCACTTTCATCCTCCAATGTCTGTGCATTAAGCATTGATGTTTGAAGAAGGAGAGCCTACAAATAACACATGATCTGGAACATTGCACAATCAGGGTTTCATGTTTTATGGAGAAACATGGTGTAGGCCCCCCTAACAGCTTGGGACCAGTTTACTTCTGAGATCACCTTACCCCATCTTTGCCTACTTGACTGCTTCAACTGCTTTACTCTGCAGAGTTGACTCTCACTGAACATTATATGTAAATAACCATACGAGTGTATGGCTCAACTATTTGTGAACACAGATTGCACACTCATTGAATGTAATGTGCAAATATTCCTCAAGGGTTGAGTAATCAAATGATGCACATTAATTAGCTCTCTAATACGGTGACCTTGACAGTGACTTAAACTGCAGACCAAAATTTATGGGACAGGATTTAAAAAGAAACCCAATGCCTGCCCTAGTGTAAATTATCTGGCAAACAAAACCCAGCTGATTTTTGTTCCCAGAAAGCTTGGGAAGCATATTGAAAGCTACAAAAAGCTATAGTTTTCTGCAGTGTGGTTTGCAGGTGTTTTCCAGGTATGCCTGTCCTTACGTTTTGGTGATGGGCTGCAGGTGCTAGACTAAGAGGTTCTGGTTCCTTCTGCTGATCTAGTTTTAAATTTATTTTAAGGGAAGGTAGATGTAAAATATAGGGACGCAGGTGGCGCTGTGGGTTAAAGCCTCAGCGCCTAGGACTTGCCGATCGAAAGGTCGGCGGTTCGAATCCCTGCGGCGGGGTGCGCTCCCGCTGCTCGGTCCCAGCGCCTGCCAACCTAGCAGTTCGAAATCACCTCCGGGTGCAAGTAGATAAATAGGGACCGCTTACCAGCGGGAAGGTAAACGGCGTTTCCGTGTGCAGCTCTGGCTCGCCAGAGCAGCGATGTCACGCTGGCCACGTGACCCGGAAGTGTCTCCGGACAGCGCTGGCCCCTGGCCTCTTAAGTGAGATGGGCGCACAACCCCAGAGTCTGTCAAGACTGGCCCGTACGGGCAGGGGTACCTTTACCTTTACCTTTAGATGTAAAATATATAAATAATGAAGAAGAAGCAGATGAGATGCTGGGCTCCAGTTTGTTTGCTATGAACCAGTTGCTTCTGCTTTTGCAGCATATCCAGCATAATTGGAAGTAAGACTTTCAAAATAAAGTGGAATTAATATCCATAAATTTGGAATAAAATTGTACCATCTAGGCCTGGCCAAGGGCGCTGGCTGCTAGGGTCTTGGACACTGTGGAGGACCCCCTTTCTTAAAGGGGCCAGAGCCCCTCAATGTTCAGAGGACACCCCACATGACATCAGGACATTTCACAGAGTTGCACATGGGCCCCCTCATTCCTCCAGAGAAGGTGGCACCTCTGATATCGGCCAATATCATTCACAATGCCTGGCAGCTGCCATGAGATTGATGGGATATAGGAGGCCTTCCCAGCACTTAGGGGAGAGACTAGGGATTTAAGCTAGTGCTTCTGCCTACAAACCATGTTTTCTACTGCTGAGCTACACCCCTTCCCCAAGTTTGCTGTGCACCACAGCCTTAATCCTTAGGGAGTTGAATCAAAGGGCAAATATCCACTGCTACAAACACAAATCAGTGTTAAAGTGTTCTAACTGTCAGGGACATAGAGTCTTTGAGAATGTTAAGGTTTTATTTTTGCTTGCTTGCTTGAATATTCATTGGAAGCTCTAAAGAATATTCAGGGTAGTGAAACCTAAACTTTGCAGTATGTCAGACAAAGTTTCTGACCGCCACATCCTTAGCTCATGGCTGACAGTAGCCCATATTTCAAGTCCTTTCCATGAATTTCTGAACAATGATCAGAAAAAAAACAATGTTTGCGTATCAGCTCTCTGGACCCGGAGAATTGACCTGTATTTTATTTCAATGTATCTGTATGTTGTTGCTGCTTTTGTCATGTTTGGTTTGGTTTTTTAATGATTATTTGGGTCAGACGTGGGAAGACTTAGAATTCCCTTTTCTTTTGAGGTCTTTCAGCTCCATGGGAGAGCTGTGATTAAATTTGTAGTACACATAATGTCAACTGGCAGACAAAAACACATACCACACACACACACACACACACACACACACACACACACTGTAGAATACAGATATAAAAAGTTTCTTGAAGGACCTGATGCTGAACATAATGCCAACAGACTGGTAAAGGAGCAACAGGATGAATGAAATATAGCTTGTTTTTCATTGGAAGATGCTTGGCACAGACTCTGTTCTCCTCATGCTGAGTTTTGGAGCCTATTCTGAGCCATACGGCATATTAAACATAATAAAGATGTTCACTTGGCAGAGGCAGCATGACTAGGGGTATCAGAAGAGCCATACAGAAGACATCAATAAATAAATAACTTTGCACAGAAATAAAAGTTTGAATATATACACATCAGAGTGTTTTATGGAAGTGAAAAATGAGTGGGTGGAGTGATATGATGGGTGTTGAAATGGTTGAGCGATTTTGTTTTTGGGATTGTGGTTTTTGTCATTCATAGTTGTTTTACTTAGTGCATTGTTTTAGAGGCATTTATTTAATTGTATTACTTGAACTGTATTACTTAAAATGTGGAATTATCATGATGATTAGTAATTGTAGGGAGAAAAAAACATTGGTTCTGAAGATGAACTGTGCATTGTAGCCCTTACATTATTTCCTTTCCATTGGGATTTATAATCTCACTTAGAGGTTTTGATTGAAATATGACATGGTATATAAATTAACTACCCGGTAAACAGATAGATCGAGTCATCTGGATATGACTGGTAGATTTTTAAAAATATGTATTTTCATTGGGGATAATGATGGGAATTGGTAAGATGATATATTAATTATATTTAATCTTCTAAAGACCCATATATGTGGGTTAACAACAAAGGGAAAATGGCTAGGTGCCTGGATTCAAAACGTAGGGTTAGCACACAGATAGCCCCAGTAGTAGAGTATTGAGTCCCATCATTAGGCAGGTTCATGAAGCATAAAAATTGGCTATTGAACCTTATTTATTCCATTCAGCTGTGTGAAGCAGCTGACCCCCTTTTACCGCTTTTTCAACTAATGCAATGTAATTTTAAAATGTTATACTTACAGTTTCTAGGTCTCAGGCATGCATTTTCCTTATGCAACAGCAATGAAATAATACAAGTAAAATTCTATAGTTGTTAACTGAAGCAAAGTAGCTTCAGATATGTGGGCTGAAGCTGGGAGCCAGCAGCAGCTCACTGGCATGATATGTCAAGGGTGCACAGACATTTTCACTATACACCAATGTAACGGTGCCCAGGGCCTCTGCTGTACTAGTATAGGATCTTGGTGCAGCATTGAGCCAGGAGGCCAAATATTTCTCTCTAGTGGCAGAACTGAGAAGTATTTTTTCCCCAGGAAGTTGTGCTTTGCTGCCTCTGCATCACCCTGAATGGTAAATTGGTCCTCTGCACTGCGTGTGTATATATATGTATATAATGGGTGTCCATTTATATTTTTTATTTGCATTATTGATTTTTCCCAGAATAATATCAGTTCAATAAAAAAGACACTGAATTACAAGGTGTGGAGAAATAGCAAATCCCACTTTATCTAATCAATATCTCCTCATCTCCCTGAATAGCGAATTTCCCTCACGGGCATTACATTTCCAGCATGCCATTGTTAAGGCTTGTCAAATTACACAAAAAAAGGAATTAATTGCATTGTCTTACTTAAATGTGTGTATTGTTGCTATTTTGACATTTAAATGATTGCTGGTGATACAGACTCCCATCGCTAATGGGAGAGGATGCTGATGGCTGTTTGAAAGCCTCATGGAAAGTCTTCCTTCTCAATCTAGGCAAAAACAGCAAGGGGAGCAAAAGATTGGTTCTTATTATTCCAGAAAAGTACTTGTGCATAACACTCCAATTGCATGACTGCTACATAACTTCTATGCTGCTGCCAATCTTTCAGTCTGTCAAGGGGCATATGAATGGTGTCCCCAAACTTAAAGCTGAATTACTCTACAGAACCAATGCGTGTGGGGGTCTTTCTCTGTTACTCTCTCTGTCTCTCTTTATCTCTGCCAGGAGTGGCTAATATGGTACCCTCCAGAAGTTTTTGTATCACATCTCCCATCATCCCTGACAATTCCTGTTGGGGCTGATGGAAGTTGGAGTTCCCATGATCTAGAGGGCACCAGGTTGAGGAATGGCTAGTTTAGCAGGAAGTCTTGTTCTTTTATTTCAATAAATGCCCTGAGCTCATAACTTCTGCATTAAAAATATATATGGTGCATTTTCATCTAATGAAACAGAGAGCTTCACAGATCAGCAGCCTATTAGAGATGGATCTCAATTCCATAAATATGAAAAGCTTTCCATAAGAAAAAGCCCATGCTGAACATAATTACAGTGGTCTACACAATAACAATTATGGCACTGTTGAAGTGTGGAAATTCATATATTCAGGGAGGCGCTTTGATAGTCAAACCAATCATCCTACAGTAATTTCCATCAAACAAACAGAATTGGTTCTTAATATGAAACAAAATTATTACCCAGCACTGTGTTGTTAGCCTTAAGGATTTTAGATGCCCAGGCCAAGCCTGGGATGATTACTATATCATTATTAACTGAAAACATTTTGTTCTTGCCTGCTGTTTCTCACATTATAAACCTGGGGTAACTGCTCCCAAAGTAGATGCTTATATCTCAAGTTTGTTTAACTCTGCTTTTGATTATATTTTGGTGAATAAATTTCACTCTGGACAAATACTAGAAAATAGTTCACTTCTTTGGACTTCACTGTGTGAAAGATACCTAGTATTTTTGTCCTAGAGTGTCAAGAGGGCTCATTTGGGAATCCTGTAAACCATTAGGGTGACCACCTATGCATCACTCAAACAGAGGACAAACAAGGGCATAAATTTGCATACATTTTGCATATGCTAATAGATGCAACTTGAGAAAAAAATATTATAATTTAAATATAAATACTGAGCCTACTCATTCTACCATTTAGGTGTCAACTGTTGATAGGTAATTTCAAGGCCCCTATACTCAATTCTTAGGATCCTTTATCTTTAAACCAGACTTGCACTTGACCACGCTTCAAATATAGGACTTTTTCAGATAGCAGATTGTCCTCTGTAAAGTCTGAAATGTACCCACCTTATATAAGATTGCCCCATCTCTCCAAAAGGATATTGTAGTCCTGGAAAAAGGTATAGAACCAACCATGATGCAAAGAAAAGTGAATGACATCTGGGTTGTTTTTTTCATTTAGGGAAATAAAGACGGCTATAGGTGGTGGTGAGCATGAGGATAGAAGTTTATCAAATGATGTATATGATGTGGCATGTATAGCAATGCAGGAATTGATATTATTTAGCAAAATGAGTGCTGTTGGGGAACTTGCTTCTCACTAAAATTAAGGAGCAAGGTGGAAATTAGAAGAAATCTGTGTGGATAAACTTGACATTGAGATTTTCTTTTTTTATAGAATATTTATTAAGGTTTTTAATAATAATACAATAAAGGTAGAAAGAAAAAAAATTAGTAACAAAAATACAAAAGTAATTTTTTTTTTAAAAAAACATGCATATTTTCCATTGCTTATTTTCCTTTAACATGTTTCCCGGACCTCCTCGTACCTCCCTTTTTTGTATTCCGATTCAAATTGTTAGTTCACCAAATCCTTACCATTAAGTTTTAACCTGTTTCTAACGCGGGTGGCGCTGTGGGTAAAAGCCTCAGCGCCTAGGGCTTGCCGATCGAAAGGTCGGCGGTTCGAATCCCCGCAGCGGGGTGCGCTCCCGTTGCTCGGTCCCAGCGCCTGCCAACCTAGCAGTTCGAAAGCACCCTCGGGTGCAAGTAGATAAATAGGGACCGCTTTTTAGCGGGAAGGTAAACGGCGTTTCCGTGTGCAGCTCTGGCTCGCCAGAGCAGCGATGTCACACTGGCCATGTGACCCGGAAGTGTCTCCGGACAGCGCTGGCCCCTGGCCTCTTGAGTGAGATGGGCGCACAACCCCAGAGTCTGGCAAGACTGGCCCGTACGGGCAGGGGTACCTTTACCTTTACCTAAGCCTGTTTCTCATATTCCCTTAAAGCATTACAGCTGGAAACCACTTAATTTCTATCCAACATAATTCTAACATTCATTAATTTTACAATATTTCTGTAGATAGTCTTTAAATTTCTTCCATTCTTCTTCCGCCGACTCTTCTCCCTGGTCTCGGATTCTGCCGGTCATTTCTGCCAATCCCATATAGTCCATCACCTTCATCTGCCATTCTTCCAGAGTGGGTAAATCTTGTGTCTTCCAGTACTTTGCAATAAGTATTCTTGCTACTGTTGTAGCATACATAAAGAAAATTCTATCCTTCTTTGGCACCAATTGGCCGACCATGCCCAGGAGAAAGGCCTCTGGTTTCTTCAAGAAGCTATATTTAAATACCTTTTTCATTTCATTATATATCATCAGCAGTGTTTGACATTGAGATTTTCAGAAAATTCTATCCTTTTGTGCAAAGAGTTCTTTGGATCGTGAAAAAAGTCCACAGGCACTTTGACTCCCACAGCCATCCTGCATGAATAACTGGGAAGCTGTTAAAACATATCTACCCCAGTGCTCAGAACTTAAGCCCTCGCCGCCATAGCCCTTTTGACAGATACAAATAAACTTTGTGAATTCAGATTGGATTTCAGTGCCAAAAGTTCCCTCAGAATTTGGCCCTCCCACCCCCCCCTTTTGCTCACTGACACCAGGTACAATAAACCAACCAAGTATTGTATACCCATTAGGTCACTGCTGTGCATTAAAAACCTCTCCTTCAAGAATGCTGCTACGAATTAACCTGGAGCAGGGCTTTTAAGTGCGGCTGCCCCTTTTCTGTGGAATAGCTGTCCTGTTGAGATAGCTGTGCTTCCCAGAAACAAATGAAGTCATTTTGGTTCTAACAAGCTTTCCCTGCGAACAGGTCTCTGCCAGGGTGATACTGTGCAGGGGTCCTGCTCGAGAGTTCCCACAGGCCACTGTGAGAACAGAATGTTGGACTGAAGGAGCCTTTTGCAGATCCAGCAGGATCTCCTTATATCCTTATCTTCCTATTGCTTTAAATTTATCTGCTTTTATTTTTTGTGTAGTTTTGAACTGTTTCTTTGCTGTTTTATTACATTCTGTATATAGCCTTGAGATATGTGTGGAAGGATTAATAATAATAATAATAATAATAATAATAATAATAATAGAAGATATTTAATGGACACTTATGCTCTTGTTTCTATCTCTTTTTTCCCTTTTGCCTCTCTCTAGTGGTATTTGATGATTGTCAAGGAAATCACAAATTGAACTTTGAAGTTTCAAACCCAGGCTTCAAGGTGGAACCAAATGGGGTTTTAGTTGCACTGAGAAATTTATCGGACACTGGCAGAGCCTTATTCATCCATGCCCGGTCAGCTCAGGCTGAAGATACAGCAGAAGTATTGCTTGTCGACAGAAAAGAGAAACAAGGTTCTTTAAAGGTAAGACTAAAACAAATGTAAATCATAAGTTTTCCTGCCGCTAGGGCAGATTACTGGGGACTAGCAGTTAAATGGGGATGTCCTTTAGCCATTTTAACAGAGAATAGTCACTTCAGCTTGATGTTATTTTCCAAAGACTATTAATAATATTTTATGCTCTGCATTGTGAAAGAACATTTGAAAGGAAAACAGTATAGTTCATATTGCATCCAAGGAGTAGGAACTCAGAAGTGTTACAGGAGCAGCTGACCCTTGAAAATCAAATAATTGATTTTGGTGTCTGCCCTGTAATGTGTTGAATGCTTCACTGATTTGAGAGGCTGTTTTTTTTCATTTTTTTACTAATTGTGTTTTTATACATTGTAACCCATCCTGCAAGAAACAACAATAATTGCTAGATCACATGCATTTTTCTGAACTACGTAGTCATGAATCTTGTCAAAGGCATCAATCCAGGTCCACACTCCATACTTAACTACTCCAAAGTGGTCTAACTGAATGCATTGAGATTGCCCCAGCGGGTATGTCATTTGGGAATATTCCATTCTTGTGTTGCTTCCAGTTTATCCCTTTCAGGACAGACAAAAGGAACTACTACTTCAAAGAATATAGGCTCATACCATTTGCTTCCTTGAGATGCTGTGATAGTCATTGACCTAGATGAATTTTAAAAAAGAAATAAGAAATAGACAATCCCTGGCTACTAGCCATAATGGCCTTGTTGCTGGGGAACAAGAGTAGGGAAGGGTCATTTTCATCATGTCCTGCTGCTCTTTCCAGAGGCAGTTGGTTGCCCATGTCAGGAAACAGGGTTCTGGAATAGATCAACCTTTGGTCTGATCCAGCCGGGCTCTTCTTATTTCCTTTCATATCCAACTCCTTTCATATATTGCAATTTCAATCTAAATCCAGCCTTGGCATACAATGAAGGAGGTGGCAGAGAATTGAGGTCCTTTTGCAAACTGATCGAAATGTTTACAGCACATGCAACCACATAACAAAGGAATATCTGAGATAGCCTTCATTTCTGCACCATGGCATTTAGCAAAGAGGCAGTCACGACAATGACTTACAAGACAATTACGCCAGGTACCTTTTTTTACAGACCTATAATTTAGGACGACAAAGAAGCCATAATGAGGAGGTTATAAAGGATGACTGATCCATTGTCTCTCTCCACTATTTAGCTCATCAGGCAGGCAGCAGTTTCATCACATTTCCTGCAGACTTGGTAGTTTGACTTAAATCTTCCATTTAAGAGAAATGTTGGCTGGGAAGAGAAGGCTAAAGCAACTTTTCAAATTATTTTCTCTGCCCAATGTGTTTTGATCTCAACTTTGATCTGTAGAGTGTCTCGTGCAGATTGTGTGGGCAGATGTGTGTTTTCTCTTTTGTTATGTGTGAACCTCCTTTGAGGCTATACAGGGGTTGGAATGAATGGATCACTCTTTCCAGTGCATGGCAGTTTCACATGTTCTGTTTGCCACATTAATAAAAAGTGCCATGTTTGATCAGGCCAATGGCCCATCTACTCTAGCATCCTGTTCTTACAGTGGCCCAACAGATACTTGTGGGGAACCCACAAGCTACAACTGAGTCCAAAGGCACTCTTATCTCCTGCGGTTTCTATTAACTGGTATACGAAAGCCTACTGCCTCTGGCCATGTGATATGCAGTGGTATATCCCCATTGGGATGGTGGGACGGAAAGCAGAGAGCTCAACAGTAGATGAAGCTACAGCCAATAAGAGACAGTGCCAAATAATTATAGTATTGTCCTAATCCTCCTCCCCACTGAAAACTGAGACTAAGGAGGAGGAGGAAGTTTACAGGCAGTACCACCTCCAGGAATGAATGTAAGAAAGAAGGCAGGCAGGTGGGGGCTGGCTGAAGGCAAACTGAGGTTGGTGAGGCAGTGCCCCATTTACTCTAATGGCCCATTTTTATGTGTCTATCTGGAGATTTGTATTTAAGTACATATAAAAGCATTACCATAATATTGTTTTCTGTTATCTGCATAGAATATGTCTCCATTTGACATCTAAGGCCCTCTTATCTATTAAGTTATAGTGGGTGGGCTCAAGGAACAGGGTCTTTTCAGTTGTGGTGCCAATGTACTCAAAGGTTCTTCTCAGAGAGGCCTATATGGCCCATTTCCTGACTTAAAAAGGGGGCCTTTGAGCGAGGCCAAACCAATGTAGGGGTTTCTAGTTGGGGTTTTTTTTGGGGGGGTGGTTTGTTTGTTTTTGTTTTGCTGCTACTGAGTTTGCTGCTAAGTTTGCTATCTGCTCTAACTGCTGATTTCTTATTGCTACTGTTTTTATTATTGCTGATATTGTCACTATTGCTATTGTTGGTGCTTTTATTGTATTGCAAGCATTATGATTAATTTTGCTTTCTATGATTCACTGATTTGAGTTTTCTAGTGGAAGACAAATAATGTCTAGGTATCAGGCAAAAATGTTTCTCTATAACCAGGCCCTTGCACTGATTAAACAATCTATGGTCTTTTAAGGAAAGTATGGCAGAAATCCTGCACCCTACCCATGAGAATTTCACCCAAATGTTATCTCCCATGTGATCATTTTCAAATGCAATTCATTTTCTCATTAACTGATGGAGATTGGTTGGGGGGGGGGGCATGACAGAAAAAAATCCCCTAATTTTAAGACAGATGTCTCCACTTGCTGGCACTCTAGCTTGTACATCTACAGAGTGTTTTCTCTCTAGGCTAAAAGCTTTGCCAGACACACATTCTTGATATGGTCTGTTCCCAGCCTCTCAAACTTCAATCCGGTGTGATTTTACAAGAAGCTTGGCTGCTTTTATTTATGCTTTGTAGCCAGAACATGTCAGCTGGCAAACAGTGCCACGTCTCCATCTGTGGGCAAGATGAATCTTGGCTAAGAATAGCTCTGCTTGGAACCTTAGCTTGTTAGTAAAATTGTGTAGGGTTAAGAATAGGCATATGCTGGTTTGCTGCTTAGCGTTTCAATCTGCAGATGTAGCAGAACCTCATTTAACGGGAGCGTAAGAACTCTTAAAAACCTTTCCCCACTGACTGTGACTCTTGCTCCAGTTTGGAATGCTGTAGCTGACACCTGTGAAATCCTGTTGTTAAATTGCCCTATTTGCGGGAAACCTGACATATCTGGGAATGATTGATGGCTCAGCGATCTCTTAATACGTGGGCTGCCATCTGGGGGAAACTTTGCTCTGGAGAACAACACATCAAATGGTCCTAAGGCACATGATGCAGGGTTTTTTTTTGGTTGAAGCTAAGTGGACTTGATCCTGACAATTGTTTGCATGGCAGATTATTTGGAAACCATGGACACAATTGGGTGCAGAGTTAAGCACATGAGCAGTGCACTTCCATCTTTAAATTGGCAGCGTGTGAATCCACTACAGATCAACCACTACTGATGTAATGTGCTTTATGTGGGTCTTGTATCTGATCTGGATCCGAAACTGTTATATTGCCATGGTAAATATAATGCTTGACTCTTGAGCATCTTGGCAGACTGTAAAAGTGGTGTGCAGTGGCCAGACCATTCACAGGAGTAGATGGCTGTCATCAAGCTACCCCTCTGCTGAGAGATCTTCACAGGTTGCCAGTTAATATCCAGCCAGGTTGTAGGTTCTTGTGTTAATTCGCAAGGCCCTAAACAACTGGCCCCAAAGAACCTCAAGGACCACCTAATTCCTTATGCTCCACCCAGATCACTGAGATCCTCTGATGGAGCACTTCTGCTGGTTTTCCACACCCCTAAGGTTTGGTTGGCCTTTCCTAGGGACTCAGCCTTTAGTGTAGCTGGCCCAGGCCTGTGTAACTCTCTGCCAGTGGGTATCATCCCTGTTTTACCCCAACAGCAACCATGCTTGAGAGAGAGACTTCATAACTGATCTAACTATAAGATTGAAGCAGGGCTTGTCCCCCCATCATAGTGGATTGTTATTCCATCAGAACAGAGGAGAGAAGGGGAGCAGGGCTGTCCCATCTGAGTGACCATCTGCCTTGGTCTCTCCTGAACCAACTCCTAGAGACCAGCTACCTGAACTGTTTCCATCTCAGCTGCTTATTAAACTAACTTTAATGAACCGGTGCCAGACCTGCCCCCCCCCCATCCTTCTTCCCTCTTCCTCACTTTTTCCTTGTAAGATTGTAAGCCTGAGGTCAGGGACTGTTTTACTGCTGATCTTTACAAGCTGCTCCAAAAGCCTTTTAGTGGGGCAAATCCTGTTTAAATATATACATGAAACCAATTCAGATCCAGGTCTTACAAGTCACAGCCCAAACTACAACTGCAAACTTCTAACCAATACACCACACTCTCATGATTTCCACTCTGCGTACAACAAATGTAAACTTTGCAATATTCAAACCTCGTAATAAATCAAACCTGAACAGACAATTTGCTATTATTCCATTTAGCCTTCGTGCTTTTGTATAATGTTTTCCCTTATGAAGCAGTCAAAACGCTGAGCTCTGTAATTTATTGGGGCATTGGAGACACAGCACCCTAGCATGGGGTTTTTCTCATCAGCATAGCTTTACCATATTTGGCTCTCACTGAGCTCCACTTTGAAAGCTCCAGTTTGTTCTGAGTCACAACCTTGGGCGAATAAATCATCACCTCTAAGCAAGGAGGGAAATATGTTTAATCAACAATTAGGCTTATGCAACTAGAGAGCTACCTCAGTTGTATCTAGAAAGCTGAAACATATCCCTCTGTCAATATATAATTGGGGCAACGTTGCTTAGTGTTTTTTGAACATTGAGAGAATACAGCAGGGATACAGAACTCTTTTCAACCTGAGGGCCACACTTCTTTCTGGACAACCTTCCAGTGGCTGCATGCTAGGGGTGAACAAAACAATAGATATATATTTTTTACCTTTGTACAGTAGACTGGCGGCAACACATTGGATGGGATTAATCATTGACATTAATGAACTTAAATTCAGTGAGTCTCCTCTGAGTAAGACTAGCGTTGAATACCACAATACTCCTCTGTGACCTCCATCTAGGTAAGCAAGAGTTGTTATCAGAGTTCACAGTCATTTTCCAGCCAGGCAAATCTGAAAGGTGGGGCTGGTGAAAGGTGGGGTCTCAGCTGAAGCAAACAGAAATTTGGGGTTTCTCCGAATTGACAATTGTTCTGATTTAGCACAAAAGAGCAGGTTTTCCCTGAGAAAGGAGAAGGGCAAGGGGGAAAATTCTCAGACCCACGCTTTCTAGGCATGGGACAAGGGCAGTGTTGACAAGTCCACATTGTCCTTAGGAACATAGGAAGCTGCTTTATCCATTGATTGGTCCATCCAGTGCAGTATTGTTGACACAAACTGTGCCATGGCTCACTAATAGAGCATCTGTCTTGCATACAGCAGGTCCCTGGTTTAATCCTCAGATAGGAATGGAAGGTAACCCTCTTTGATATGATGTAAAGCTGCTGCCAGTCAGTATGGGCAGCATTGAGCTAGATCAGGCATAGGCAAACTCCGGCCCTCCAGATGTTTGGGACTACAATTCCCATCATCCCTGACCACTGGTCCTGTTAGCTATGGATGATGAGAATTGTAGCCCCAAACATCTGGAGGGCCGGGGTTTGCCTATGCCTGAGCTAGATGAACCAAAGGTCTGATTCAGTAGGAAGAAGCTTCTAATATTCCCATGACTGGCAGCACCTCTACAGTCCTCAATCTGCAGCCCTAATCTGGAGATGCTGGGGACTGCATGAAAAGCAGCCACTTTGCCCTGGGCATGCACCTGGCAACCCCATAACTGTTGCATTTCCACATTCATAATGATACCACTTATGGGATGCTTGGCTCAACTTATTTGCATCTTTTGCCCAACAGGGTTGTATTTATAGGAGCATGTTTTTTTGATTGATTAGTCCCTCATACATTCCTGTAATCTGTTGGTGATGGACATGCTTTCTGCCAGTTCTACGTAAGTGCTCCTTGTCAAGGGGTCAAGATTAATAGCTCCTTTCTTCTCCATCCTGAGTGCTTTGAGAAAAGACTTAATTGCAACACTTACGCCAACTCATAATCATCCTGAAATGTGTTTCTCAATTAATAAACCAATCTTCAAATGCAGTGAACACACTGTTTGATGAATAATACTTGATAACAACAAACTGAGTTAGAATCTATCTATATCTATATCTATATCAATATCATCTATATCTATATATCTATATCTATATCTATATATCTATATTTATATCTATATCTATATCTATATCATCTATGAATGAGAGAGATCTATATATATTGGTGCACTTTGCAGGACAATGAAATGAGAATAGCTTGATTCTCAGTGAAGACATGTCAATAACAGTGAATGGAGCACTGATCCACCAACCTCAGTCTGCCCCCAGCTAGCATGCATGCCTTTTTACTTACAAATAGTCAGGGGATGGCTCTGCCTACTATTGTCTCTGGCTCCACCTGCCTTCTGCCCTACCTATTTCAGTGAGCACCAGCTACCACGTTGACTTTTGCTGTGCCCCCCACTCTATTTCAAGTAGCACCTCTGCTTTCTAAGGCAGCTTTGTGCTTCAAATTAGCAACCACACTCCAGCACACATATCCCAACCTGGCACCCTCCCAAGGTAATTTGACACCAGTTCCCATCACCCCTGACCATGGGTCATGATGGCTGGGGTTGATGGGAATTTAAGTTATGCAGCATAGAATCATACCATAGGATCATTTCATAGGATCACATCTGGACAACACCTGGCTGAGAGAGCTGTTCTGACAAATAGTTTTGTCATCCTTTGATACCTATAAGCAGGAGTCACTGGGAAGTGCTGAAAGGCCAACAGGGAAAACACAAGAGGAAAAGCTCTTCCAAATGCCTTAGCTTTCTTTATGTGTGCCTATTTTGGTGCCTGTAGATGTGTGTGCATGTTTGTGCACATGCTTTCAAAAGAGCCACACAGCCGGGAGAACTTTTCATCATCATTAATAAGTATGATCAATACACATGTGAGTGGAATTACACTGTCCAGTTTTGGTTAATTATAGATTCTGGTAGATTATACTGCTGGGGGAAGCTTGCATCAGGGATAGGGAATTTGTGGCCCTCACTCCAGATGTTGTCAGCCAGCTCCTCTCAGGTATGGGTAATACAGCCAATGGTCAGGCATGATGGGAGCTTTAGTCTAGCAACTTCTAAATAGCAGGCAACAGATTTCCCTTCCCATCTTACCGGGGGGGGGGGGGGATCCAGCATAAAAAGTTTCCTTGATGCAAAACTGAAACAAAACTTGGAAGGTTATTAGGCTGGAAACTTTTGTCCCTCTGGCATGGTATATCTGTGTGGAAAAAAGAAAGAAAGAAAGACGACACATCCACCCCTCCTTTTGTTTGTTTTTTACCCTCTTTCAATGACTTGTATTCCAAATTGTTCTGCAGAATATGTGCCCATTCTCTTTCAAAACTAGGCCTGAATGTTTTTGTGGAGAAGAAACAGCAGTAGTTGATGCAAAATGCTGCCAATATGAGATTTTTCAAAACCTATTTAAAACAACAACAATCTCTGACCAGCCAAGTTTTAAAATATTGGAGAATCAAACTTGGCCGTTTAGACGGTCACCTACATAATTTGGTTCCAGCATTTGCAAAACAGCAACTAATGGAGTCCCAGCACTCTCTTGATTCTCAGGTCATGACACAACTAGGCACCAATCAGTCATGCATTGTATGACAAGCCCTATTAAATATTCAGCTGTTCTCCATGGTGATTAGGAACCATTGTTTAAAACGCTTCTGCTGCAATGAAGTAAAACATCCAAGCTCAGTTTGATTGGTGATGCAAACACACAATCCTATTTAAGCACCTTGGAGAACTGTATCATGCTAGGATCTTATGGTATGAATCCAAAAGAAGGCAAAATACACCACAGACAAAATCTGTGAGTTTATTTTTGAGAGAAAAAGAGAGAGAGAATTAATTTTTGCCAAGTTATTTTCTTCAGCAACTGCAAGCACAGAATCCAAGGCTTATTCCGAATGAACCATAATGTTTAGTAGGAGAAAATATTTGATTATATTTCTATGCTGCTTTTCATTCAAATGAATTCCAAAGTGGCTTGCAAACAATAAATAAGAATAGCATGATAAAGCATCACAGAACATTAAAACTATATCACATATCATATAGAATAATTAACAAATCATCAGTGAAGCAATTACAATCTATAAAACAGTTGACGAAGCAGCAACTAAAAATAAGCTAAAATCACAATTAAAAGCAAATGTCATGTTATATGGTTAACAAATCAATACAGCATTTATAAGCTATAAAACAATATTAACAACATTAACAAAATAGCAGCCAAAAATAAACTAAGCAACTACGGAGGTGGTGGAAATGAGGGAAATCATTCAAAATTTCTGCCAAATTCTGCTGGCAGCACATTCTAGAATTGTTGGGTCCATTCACTGAACTGTAAAGGAAAAATCATTTTAACATCTATTTATTTTAGGAAATCAGAATCTATAGAAGTGGCTGAACTCTGAAACAGGCTATGACAGGGTCAAGATTGCTGCACAAGACCTGTAGTCTAGGTCAGTGGTAGATGGTGAGATGGTTCACTAAGCAAAACTGCTAGCTGCCTTGGGAAAGAGCCCTGTAGCTCAGTGATATAGATCTCGTTTGCATGCAGAAGGTCTTAGGTTCAACCTCCGACATCTCCTGGTATGGTTTGCAAAAACACTTATCTGAAACCCTGGAGAGCCACTACCAGTTAATGTAATGCTGAGCTAGATGGACCAATGGTCCAACTCAATTTAAGGCAGCTTCCTCCTTTTTTTTTATGTGTGGCAGTAGAACATAGGGAGGAACCCTCTCAACCATTGCCTTTCCTAATCTGATGGTGGTGTAGGTGGGGAGGGACATAAAAAGCAGAACTGTGCAAGTAGACAATTATTATTTGAATGGTTGTCTCTGCTGACGTCAGTGACCTGAATCCAATTCCCAGAATGGTTTAACAACTCATCCCTCTTTCCAATGAACTTTGAGAAGATGGGGCTTAAAAAACAGACACTTGAGCTTTCTTCCTCACCTGCTATTCAACTTGCTTGGTCGGGTTTTGGTTTCTGGATCACAGCTGTGTTCAGCTATAACCCCCAAGGCACAACCACAGTGATGTGGGAAGCTCTGAGCCACTCAGGAGCCCCTGGGCGGTGGAATCTGTGAGTTCTCCAACTGTTTTATGCCATATCAAGCTGCCACAGGGGGTGGGATAGGATCTGACAGCTATGTTCCACATAAAGCGATATGCAGCATGGGGGAAGAATGGAGGGGGAGAGAACATTTCTGAGGTGAATCAGCAACAGTATTTGTTTCTCATTTGTATAAAAGTTGCAGAAAATAGCTCTCAGACATGTGCCAGGACTTTCTTGAGGTCAAATCTAGCTGGGAGCTTCATGGGGGTGAATAGGAAAGAAAGTTCAGAGCAATATAAGCAGTGTAAACAGTATGTACAACCATCCAAGAAGGTTTGCTGGAGTAATTGACATGACCTAAGGTGACTTCCTCTCTGTCTCTTTTTCTTTCATCTACAACACAATGTGACAGTATTTTTTCTCCACCAACAGTATTTATCTTTGTGTCGCTGCTGTGTGTGCATGTTGCTTGCTGTGTGCATGTGTGTGGATGTGTGCATCAGGGGTAGTTAATAATGTGCCCTTCAGATGTTATGAGCCCTAGCCAGCATGGCCTATGGTAATAAGAACATAAGAAGTTTGAGCTAGATCAGAGCAGTTTCCCATCTAGACTAGCATCCTGTTCTCACAGTGGCCAACTAGTGGAAAACCACAAGCAGGACCCAAACACAATATCACACTCCCTTCCTGCAATTTCCAGCAGCTGATAACCAGAAACATCACTGCCTCTGACTGTGGAGGCACCACTACAGAGGCATTGTGGCTAGTGACCATTGATAGCCCTCTCCCCCATGAATTTATCCAGTCTTCTTTTAAAGCCACCCAAGTTGGTGGCTATCAGTGCATCATATTGGAGTGAGTTCCATGGTTTAACCATGTGGTCTGAGCTGATAGGAATTGTAGTTTGGTTGGCACCAAGTTGGCTGCTATTACTATATATTAAATTTGTATACCACCCATCACCCACAGATCTCAGGGTAGTCCACAACATAAAAATACAAGATAAATACCACAAAACGCATAACAAAAACAAAAACAAACCAATAACCCCCCTCCCCTCCCACAAACACATTTAAAAGGGTATTGGATGCTAAGCAGCCAAAGGCCTGGTTTAGGACATGCTATGGTCCAGTGTTGGACCATTTCGATCGGATACTTCCTACTGATGTGGATAGATTCCTCCAAGTTGGTAGGCCCACCACCTGCCTCCTTGATCCGTGCCCGTCTTGGCTGATTAGGGAGTGTCCAGATGTTGTGCGGACCCCCCTGATTGAAATTATCAATTTGTCCCTTGACACGGGGACATTCCCAGGGGAACTGAAGGAAGCAGTGGTGTGTCCACTCTTAAAAAAAACTTCATTAGATCCCTTAGACCTATCTGATTACCGCCCAGTTTCAAATCTTCCATACCTGGGTAAGGTAATTGAGAGAGCGGTTGCTGAACAGCTTGGTAGGTTTCTGGAGGAAACATCGGCATTAGATCCATTTCAGTCTGGTTTCCGTCCTGGTTTTGGGACGGAGACAGCTCTGGTTGCCCTAACAGATGATCTCCGTAGACAACTGGATCGAGGCGGGTCAGGACTGCTGATCCTTTTAGATTTGTCAGCAGCCTTTGACATGGTTGATCATGATCTTCTGAACCACCGCTTCGCAGACGTGGGGATACAGGGCATAGCCCGTAACTGGTTGTGCTCTTTTATCTCTGGTCGGGGACAGAGGGTGGCACTAGGGAGGGAAATGTTGTCGCGCCACTCCTTGGTGTGTGGAGTGCCGCAGGGCGCAATTCTCTCCCCAATGCTTTTTAACATCTTTATGCGCCCCCTTGCCCAGATTATCTGGAGCTTTGGGCTGGGCTGTCACCAATACGCTGATGACACTCAGCTCTATCTGCTGATGGATGGCCACACTGACTCGGCCCCAAAGACACTGACCAGATGCTTGGAAGCTGTGGCTGGATGGTTTCGTGGGAGCCGATTGAAACTAAATCCTTCGAAGACAGAGGTCCTATGGCTAGGTCGGGATGGCATGGGGATGAGGGACCAACTCCCTTCTCTTGCGGGGGCCCAATTAGTGCCATTGCCTTCCGTTAAGAGTTTGGGTGTAATCCTTGACGCCTCCCTTTCCATGGAGGCGCAAGTTACAGCAACAGCCAAGGCGACATTTTTCCACCTTCGCCGCATCAAGCAGTTGGTCCCTTACCTTTCCCGCCCCGACCTGGCCACAGTGATCCATGCGACGGTCATCTCCAGGCTTGACTACTGTAATTCGCTCTATGCGGGGCTGCCCTTGAAGCCGTCCCAGAAACTCCAGCGGGTACAGAATGCTGCAGCGAGGCTCCTCACGGGGTCTCTGCCATGGGAGCATATTCACCCAGTGCTTTTCAAGCTGCACTGGCTCCCGGTGGAGTACAGGGTCAGATTTAAGGTGCTGCTTTTGACCTTTAAAGCCCTTCACGGCCTAGGACCCTCGTACCTACGGGACCGCCTCTCCTGGTATGCCCCACGGAGAGCCTCAAGGTCCATAAATAACAACACCCTAGTGGTCCCAGGCCCTAAGGAAGTTAGATTGGCTTCAACCAGAGCCAGGGCCTTTTCAACTCTGGCTCCAGCCTGGTGGAACGCTCTGCCTCATGAGACCAGGGCCCTGCAGGATCTGATTTCTTTCCGCAGGGCCTGTAAGACAGAGTTGTTCCGCCTGGCCTTTGGCTTGGAGCCAATTTGATTCCCTCCCTCTCTTTTTTCCTTTCTTTTCCTTCTCCTCCTGTGATGAGGCTACATTTTAATATTTTCATGTTCCATTATTTTAATGTTGTATTTTATTTTTGTTTTTAAATTGTAATCATTCATCTTGTTTTTATTATTGTTTGTAAGCCGCTCTGAGCCCGGCCTTGGCTGGGGAGGGCAGGGTATAAATAAAAAATTATTATTATTATTATTATGTGGTTGGAATCAATATGGTCAATGTCTGTCTAGCTACCTCCATGTGTGACTGCTGTTGTATGTTTGTGGTACATGTGCTGTGTGAAGTGGAGTCCAAATTAGCTTCCTGCTGAGACTGGTGATGTGCAAACTCCCCTTAGCTGAATTTGAAAATGGCTCAGGAGCTACATTCACTTTTGGAGAGCTATCAGAAGAAGGAAAAACAATTCATTTCCCTCCTTGGAGTTCAAAAAAGACATGTAATAAGGACTGGTGTCAGGAGTCACTGGCACAGGCATAGGCAAACTCGACCCTCCAGATGTTTTGGGACTACAACCCCCATCATCCCTAGCTAACAGGACCAGTGGTCAGGGATGATGGGAATTGTAGTCTCAAAACATCTGGAGGGCCGAGTTTACCTGTGCCTGCTCTGGCACTTGTTAAGGCCTATGCAATAGTTGCCAATCTCTAGCTCAGTAATTCCATTTACCTTTGGAGAGCTCTCAGAACAATCTAATTCCATCCCCTCTAAACAGAGATGTGATCAAGGCTGGTGTTGAGGCCAGCAGTGTCTGACATGATAGGTCAGCATCATCAGGCTCTAGCCTGTTGGGATGTCCTGCATGCTTCCAGCCAAAGAATGCATACAACAGATAATTATTACAGGGCTCCGAATACACGGGCACACATATTCTAGTGCCTGGGCAACTGTTCCCAGGTTGGTGCCCTATGGAGAAGGTGAGGCAGCATGGGAGGCCACACTCCTCCACCAACTTATGTACCCTCCTCTGACGGGTTTTGCTCATGCAACTGAAAATTTCTCTGCGGAAGTCATCACTGCTCTTCCCACTTCAAGCTTCTCCTGGTTCTAGGAGACACCAGGGCAGGGAATGGAGGGCATTCTCCCAATCCTGCCCTGATGAGCCTTTTCCTCTTCCTCTGTTGTGTCCTGTGCCCCCTTCCATCCCTGATAGCTCCAACCCCTCCTCTTGCCCTGGCTCCTGCCTCTGAAGTGGCACAGAACCTCCCAAAGCACTGACTCCCTCTCCCAATCTGCACCTCCCTTGCCTGCATCACACTCTTGCCAGAGCCCTGCCAGTCCCTGACATGAGGCCTACTACCAATCACTAAAGCCTC
This sequence comes from Podarcis gaigeae, assembly GCF_964106915.1. Lineage (NCBI taxonomy): Eukaryota > Metazoa > Chordata > Lepidosauria > Squamata > Lacertidae > Podarcis > Podarcis gaigeae. The sequence goes on along the minus strand of NC_139684.1, from coordinate 36,443,967 downwards.
CTTGACATGGTCCTCCATGCTGATGTTATCTGCTCATCTGTCTTCATCCAGCGACTAAACAATGACAGGAGGAGCAGCAGCTGCCTTTTTTCTCCTTGACCTTGGCCCTCTTGGGAGCAGGTGTTGATTGGGTCCAGTGAGGAAGGCAACTGAATAGGCAGCAGCAACAGTGGCAAAGAGGAGGAGGAGACTTTATTCAAGGAGGGGGCTCCACTGGAAACATGGCTAACTAAAAAAAGATGAAACAACAACCCTGGAACTTGCACGGTGCATAATGATCTTATACTATATTAGATTGTTTATAATTTCATCTATTGCTTTTCTGAATTACTGCTTACACAGAGCTAGACAAGTGACTGAAAGGAAGGATTTGTAAGACCCACTGGTCTCTGGGGCCTTAGAAATCCTCTTTTTTTTTACAGTGGGTCTTTGTTTAGCTCCACGGAAACACTAATTAGTGTCCAATATTATGACTAAAAATGGATTTAACTTTTAATCATGTGCAGGAACTCGTTTGTTTTTATTCCAGACTGCGAAGGAGCTTTTGGGACTGTCATGTTTCAGTGGTTGTTTTGTCTTGCCATGTTCAAGACAGATATTTTGCCTAATATCATTGGGCCTTTCTGGTTACAACTGCAGCAAGCAGGAAAGTGAAAAAAGAATAGGCAGCTCAGGAAGATCACATAGGGAAAATGGCATCTGTTCCTAGGTACCATTTAGTTGCTTTTGCAAAGAGCTATTTAAAATAATAATCGTCATACAGTGGATGTTAATTAGGATTGACAAATCTGTTAATTCTGGATCCTCTCCATTTCTTATTTTTCCAATCTTCAGTTCTTTACATTTCTACATCAGTTTGTGATGTCTTTTGCTTTAAGTCCTCATGAAAATTTATCAGCAAATTTTCCCTAATATACCATTCAATAATTAATTTAACTTGCTAGATTTTTATTTATTTCTTCTTTTTACAAAAAGTAACTCCAAATGACTTACAACAATACCTGTGTTATTTGTCTAATATACACATTTTCGCAAAGCATTTCCCCCTAATATAATGGGTTTTTTCTTTTCACTAGTGTGTGTGTATCTCACAATAGTTGGATGGAAGACTGCATTGCAAAATTCAGAGAAGTGCATATTTTGAAGGATGTTCCAATTATGTACGGTATTAGTTCAGAAAGTGTGAGTTGTGTGAGTTTAGCTTTAAATGCAGAGGGAATAGAATTTATCCCCCATCCCTCGGATGCTATAGAGATGCATGGTGTAAGCATTGCTGAGAAAGCACCTGGTGAATTTGACTAAACTCAATGAAAGACTGTTAACATTGGCTTGCACATTCCTGGCAGTTGCAAGTTAGACTTCTAAAGTTTTGCTGTCAATGTTAAATCATCAAGAAAGATTACTCCAGGTAACTCTTCCACAGCTCCCATCAATAATGCCTGGTCGAGCTCCGTCCTTTAGAGACTTAAAATTTACAGTGAGCCTAACATGCTTTTGTGGCCACATAATTATTTTTATTATGCTCTGTGGCAGTGTTGGCTGCCAAAAGAGGTTGTCCTAAAATCCCAATGTGACAAAAATCAATTTTCAGATGCAAATTAGAGTGCCATAGGTGACATTTTTCATACCCAATAAATTGCTTGTCTGTGGCTTTGAACTAATGGCCACATAAACAAGAGAGATTGGTGGTGAGGCGTTGCATTATAATATCTACCTATGTGACTTGTGCTACACCAAACTACAAAGGACCTCACAAGGGTTGCTGTATTCTTTCCTACATTCTCCCTCTAAATTTAGCCTGTATGTGAATTGAATCAACTCTCCTGTCCCTCCAGAACAGCCTAACACAACCTTGGCTAGATGCTGTTGGACTTCAACCATCATCATCTCCAGCCATCATGGGCATTGGTCAAGGACAATGGCAGCAGTAGTCCAACAACATTCCCCAAAATTTGGGAAGGTTGCTTTGGGCAAGGTTGGAGGAAAACTCAGGTTGAATGCAGCCTTCCATGCTTTGATATATGCCCCTCCTCCTTAGCCACACCCACCCTCAGCAGACCACGTCCTTCACTGGCCTGGATTCATACCCTCCTGGAGTGTTTTTGCCTGGCTGGAATGTGTCTTTGTACTCTGGTAATGCTCCTTGCTTTACTGGAATGAGCACTGAAGTGTGTGTGGGAGGGGACTAGCCTACTGTACAAAGGCAAATTGCACATTTATCACTCCACACATCATTAGAATTCAAATACTATGATCCAACTCACTGCTATGTTCACTTGCGTTTTGTCCAGAAGTTGCAGGTAACACAGAATGTAGCAGCCTGGCTCTTGATGGAGCATCCTATGAACCTCTGCTTAATGACCTGAACTGGGTGCATGCAGCCAACTTCAATGCCTTATTGTCAAATCTGACCCTCCTGACCTCCCACACCTTGCACGTCTTTGCTTTAACTCTGATAATGCCTCCTGCTTGTCTGGATGAAGGATAGAGACGTGTGTGTAGAAACCAGCCCACTGTACATAAGTAAAATTCACGTTAATTTCTCCACCTACATTTGCCTCTGGCCCTGCTCATGACTGGCATGTGCCCCTAGATGGCTGCCCTTCTGAAACTGCAGTCTGGAGGAAAAAGGTTTCCAGACCTTTGCTACAGAGTCTTGCTTACCCCTGATCCTCAATCTTTCTTTCCCTGTTAACTGCCGTACTCTCAGTGACACCCTCTGTCTGGCACAATTTTTTGCTTCTTTGTTCAATGCCGCTCTCCGTGCCTCTCGCTGGAAAGCTGTCTTCAAAGAAAAGAGAAACTTGTCTTTGTTATATTCCAGAAGATTTCACTGAGAAAAGCCTGAAAAGGTACGTCGTGACAAGATATCATTTGAAGCCCCCTTGAGGATGGCTGATGTGATGAGCCAGCTTGGTCTGAGTAACTTTTGATTCAAATGTGTAATATAGAGAACAGAAGTGGCAGTATGAAGGAGGGCTTGGTGATGGTGTTTCTTTGGAATCCAATATTTTCGGAGGCCTGCCTCGGATATAAAGATCTAAATGCCTTTGAAACTCAGAAGGGGGTGAAAAAAAGGGAAGGGAAAGCAGAGTGTCTGAAATTTTAAAACAGAATCTCTTTTATTACATTCATCTGTTAGGAGATGAACCAGAAATACTGGATGCTGCAAAGTAACTTCAGTCTTGACTGTATTCATTATCTGCCCACGAGTGACAGGACTACTTCTCCTTCTCTCTGCCACCATGCACACTCCTGGTTTAAACCTCTTTCTAATTAAGAGGCCATAATAAGCACAAAGGGATAACTCTTGATTAGTTGTCACAGCTGTGTTTCCCTGAATTGCAAACACAACAGCTTGGATACTAGGCTACAGGGGAAACGTCTGCTTTTGTTGAGCCACAACAACATAACCCATCTTCTTGTGGGTGAAACACACTCTACAGCATGTGCACCAAAAGAACTGAGTCCATCCTGGGAGGGGTGCCACTGCTACCTGTGATTTTGTCTTAAAACAAGAGCAGCAATAGCAAAACAGAATCAAAATTCTAAATAACCTCATTTAAATAAAGAGGGAGAAAGCTGGGTGTTCAGCTATTGTTGGAACAAAGGAAGCTGCTTTATGCTGAGTCAGACCAATGCTTCATCTAGCGTAGTATTACCTACACTGACTGGCAGCAACTTTCCAGGATTTCAGAGAAGTTTGTCTCCCAACCCTACCTGGAGGTACTGGAGATTGAACCTGGGCTGCAAGGCAGATCCTCTACCACTGATATATGGGGCTTCCCCTTATAGATATCCATCCTGGGCTTTTTACTTCTCTGAGTGGCAACTGAATTTTACCAGTTGCTGCTTTGAAATGGGGATTGGGAGAAGTGAGGCCAATTTCCCTTTCAGGTATTTGGGAAATTCCATCCAATGTTCCCACCATTCTGCAGTGTAAAGCAGATGTAGAGGTGGAGAAGGACATAGAAAAGGTACAACAACAAGGAAAAAGGTGCTGTCCCACCATCTATTGCTTGCATACTCCCTTCTTGACCTCTCCAATCATTTCCTACTTGGAGAAGAGAAAAGGTACTAGAGATGGAGAACATGATAGTGAGAATAGTTTCTCATTGGCCAACAAACCACCAATGACTGACAAGCTAGTAATTGATGAATGAGCACCTGGGTGGGGGGGACAAATGCCAGTTGTGGCTACATCAACAGACGTGACTTTTATCTCTGAGCAGCAGCCTGCAGTTGAGCCATGCACAAGGCAGAGCTTCCTACATGCACATGTTTCCATCTGGGCAAGCTAGAGACAGGAATCATTACTGTTTGCTGGCCAGGCAGAGAAACTGGAGCAGGGCCAGTGAAAGGTGTGACCTGAGAAGGAGGAGGTGTGGCCTGGGGAGAGTCTGGAGGGCCACATTTACTCTCTAGGTCTGAGGTTTACAATCTCAGGAGCAATATGAAGAAGGTGGCTGCCATGAGTTGAGAGCAGTCACTGCAACAAATATTTTTATGGGTAAATGGTTCCAGGCAATGCCAAGTGAATCAAGTGATACATAAGATTTTCTAGTGTACACTCGCCCTATATGGCGGAGAGAGCACCATTGTTAAAAAAGAAGGAAGGAAGGAAGGAAGGAAGGAAGGAAGGAAGGAAGGAAGGATCTAATTCAAAGACTCAACTCCCACCTTCCCTGCTGGTTGGGACTGATGAGAGTTATAGTCCAAAACAGCTAACAATCAGTTATTATGATCAACAGACCTGAAAGAAGAACAAAAAGAAAATCATATAAAGCAACATAATCTTAAGTACAGAGGAAAATACAAAAGAAAATGTGTATATAGTATGCATATACACAAGATAGCAAATGGTCTAAGTTGCCCCCTGCAGCTTTGCATGGTTAATTATCCCCTTTTTCTCACTGTCACTGATAAAATTTGGCCACTACTGATCACACCTAATGTATCCTCCTAGTTTGAAAACATAGGAAAAGTCAGAAAAACAAGTCTGTCCATCCATCTAGCCAGTCTTCCTATCTGATCTGCTCACTGGGTTGCCTAATTTGCATTCTGCCCTATTCAATTATGAATGTTTCTGCTGCCAACATCAACCATTTTTAATTGTGAGGGGGTCTTTGATGCATGCTTTCCTTTCTTGAAACACCCTGAACAGTTGTCTGGTTCCAAACCATCCAGTGTCTGCCTTTTAAGCAGATGAAATACAAACCAACAACTCTTGTTATCTTGGCTTTTCCACTGCAATAATGAAGTATCGCAGACTCATAAAAGCAAACCATTTCATGTTTTGCTTATGCCACTCCAATGGGCGAGTTGCATGGGATGGTCCAGCTTTTCCTCTTTCCCACAGCAGCTCCCTGATGAAGACTGGCGGACAGAATTTTGGGCTGTGAACCAATGTGTACTCCACCCTGTTCTCTTGGCAAGAGGTGTAGAGATGGAAAATATGGAGAGTGATGTTCCCTTTCCTTTAAAGGGCATGGCAAAACATTCCCCAAGCCAGCTGTGCAGTCCAGCAATCTGGATGCCCAAATAACCTCTGGCTCATTTGTTGGAAATATTTTGCAAATAGCTATGTGGCAAGCACTCAGGCTGAGAAACATAGAGTTATGCAGTCCAAGATCTCTCTCTCCATCTGCAAATCAATTGTTTATATGCTCAGTTTACTTGTGATTATATTTGGAAAGGTTCAAAGTTGAAAGCAACTTTACAAATTGTGTGTGTTTTCTAGGCCACAGTTCCAACAGAGGGACCAGTATCAGTTGCACGATACATTTTAACTCATAGTTACTCAAATGTTTGTGCACTTTTGGCTCCGTCTAAACTAACTTTGTCCCCTGAGCCTATCATTGCCCAGGTAGCTCTCTCTTCAGCAAGCAAAATGTGCAGATTCCTCTCATGGACATGCATGCTGCTCACACCTATCTGTGTAAACCATGGTGGTGCCCTCCTGATGTTGGATTACAGGTCTCATCTGGCATGGTCAGTTTTGGGGGATGTTGTGAGCTGTAATCATCTGGAGAGTTCCACCTTGTCTATCCTGGGTGTAAAAAATCTATGTATTATGGTGCTAAACTTGTCTTACACTGGCATTAGAAGAATAGAGTATCTCCGATCTCTTCCTAGGCCTAGCCAGCCAGAGAAGACAGGGGTAGATACAGTTGCTGTCACCAGGAGCTTTCATAGATTCCCCTTTCCATGGTTCTGGCATGGAAGCTATGCTGACTACAATGCTAAACCTTTGTGACTGGAATGAATGTGCCCATCTACTGCAGGTCTTTGTACACACAGTGGTCCATTGGTTTAGCTTGGCCAGTAGATAGCTGGATAATGATAGGCATGCTCAGTATGGAAAGTGTCACATGAACATCATTATTGTTCCTCTTATGTTTCTGAAATGTATATATCAGTTGGGGCTGTCTTAATACATTTCTCAGTGGAGCACTGCTCATGGTGCTATGCTGGGAGAACCTAGTTTATTTGCTACCGATGCATGGTTATGTGGTACATTATAGTGGTACATAATATCTTGTACTTCAAAGGTTTCAGAAGAAGTCACATGCCCCACCCAGACAACCTCCATCCAGGCAGAGCTTCGATTTGCAGCCAGACTGTAGCCTGTGCTTTCAGAACAAACTAGGCCAAATCCATTATCTTGCTTACCTTCACAAATCCTTAAAAGCAGCCAGTCTCTGAGCAGCTCCTTGGGCTTACTCTGAATGGAAGAACCTACAATCTTAAACAGTATTCAGATTCCCATTTACTGTGCCCTCCCTGAATTTCCAGGGCTGGGCTTTTAATCCATTTTCACACACCATTATCCTAAATGGATATGTATCCTATATTTTGTGATAAGGTAGCACTGTTTGTGATGTGTCCTTTCTCACAACAGCTTCAAGCCACTTGGAGTTCATGATAAGCCATTCCTAATTTGTTTCTAGCCAAGGTGTAAACACCTTTGCATAAGGTTAACGATATCCCCATCCCATCAGTGCCTGGTGTGTTCACAACAGAAACAGATCTGACACTAATTAAGCCCTGATGATAGGAACAGCTGGGGGGGGGGAGGAAGCTGTGAAACACACCATGGGGATGGACAAGAGCTCCACTGTGCCTAAGGCAGTAATGTGAACACACTCTTAGTCACCAACTGCCCATGGTCAGAAGAAACAGCAACATCACCTTGTGTTTGTGTACATAAACACCAACATATTCCTAATCATAATATACATTTCTCTCCCCCTCCCAGTTCATAAGGACCCAACAGCCATGCTGTTTACTGCTATCTGTTTAGAGATCTCCTCCCATTGGAAATACCTCAAAGGTTCGTCTCTGATGGGATGGCAAGGGAAAGTTTGGGATCTGGCTCTTTCTCAGCATCTAATGCAACACAGAAAGGTTGTTAGAGATCAAACTAAACATGATCATTTTGACAAGGTATGGCTCCCATACATCAGCCATGTAAATAGAAGTGAAGTCAATGTCAGACCTCCAGCCACTCCTTCTTATTTATGGAGAGGCTATGTCATGGCCAGTTGAAGCCTTAGCAATGCATTCAGTGATTTAGTTACTTGCTGCCCCCTGCTCATTTTTCCTTCTTATGTGTGACTGATGTATGCACTCTATGGGTTTTGCTGAAGTTGATCAATGCCATTTTATTATTATTTCTTAAAAATCTACTCCCTAAAATTCATAATGTACATTTGTATGGATTTTATTTCTAAGACACTTAGGGAGTCACTCTTGGTTGAAAAGCTGGGTCTAAATAAATACATTTAGCCTGCATATCACATTCTCAACAATTTGAGAAGCAGGTTGTGTCTGAGGATCCTCCATGGAGCAGTTTGGTTGCCCACATTTGTTCCTTATTTGGCAGAGCAAGTGCATAGCAGAGAGAGAGAGAACATTTTAAAAATGCAGTCAGGGTAGAGGAGAGAATTCTGAGTCAGGAAATATATTCAATGATACACCATTAGGCATTTTAGCACTGTAAGAAATGTTAATGCATAGCAGGCACATGGGATTTGATGCTCAGGCTGGGGCTTAGCATTGCTCATGGCAAAAGACCAGTCTTCTTGTTTTTTTGAAAAGGACTTAGAAAATGGCATAGTTACATAAACTGCCCTAAAATAACTTTTTTTTTCTTTTTTAAGGAAGAAGCTCCACGAGTTAGAGAAATTCTGTCTGCATTGCAGTCCATGTTTAAATCCAAGAAATCATGGGTTACAAATTAGTTTAGCATAGTTACAATCTTGGAAGCTGGAGATACTGTCTCCTTCTGTCTCGTTCACACATCACTAATATAAAACACGCAGATCCCATTGATGAAGAAAAAATGTCAGTTACTCACAGCTTCTTCATATTTAGAAGAATGGCTTTGGATTCTAAGCTCACATGGTAGGAATCCGTTTTGTTAGGACCCATGTTAGGAACCATGAAGGGGAGGAGTCTATAGGGTTCCGTAAACAGCGATTGGTGAGGTGGTAAGCATTCTGTTTGCAGACAGTAATATGGAGAGGAGACTTTCCAGGTTCCTTCCCTCCCTTCACCACCTCTTGTAGTGATCAAGAACCATTCACCTAAGCAAGGCCTCAAGTGATTAGAACACGGCAGGTGCTAAACCCATCCCTGAGCTTATCTTTGTGTTTTGTAGCTGGAGTTCATTAACTTGTCAGCACTGATTCCTTTTGAGCGATGTGGAGAAATGAAAGCAGTGGGTGGGTATGGAGGAGAAAGTGCCCTGCTTTGAGTCTGAAGCCATGCAGATGCAAGCTCAAAATGGGCTTCCATAAGGCAACATGGTTGCATCATGACATTATAGCATAGGTTAGTGGTTTTCAGAGTCTGGTCTTAGGAAGCTTGAGATTCTTGGGTTTGCTCATGAGCAGGGGTGGGTGGAGGTAATTACCGTACTTCCCTGAAAGGCAGCTTCACATGCACTAGCTATTTATGAGAGACGGTTCATGTCTTCTATTAAGTTGGACCATTCTCCAATGATGAGGGTGAAGTTTTTGTTAGGAAAAATGCCCGGGAAGGCCACCAACTTCCCAAGACACCAGGGCGGCTCTCCCAGTCATTCTCTGGCTGTAAATCTCCCTCAGTCCAGAGAGACTGGTGATAAGTGACTCCTCCCTCCTGAGAGGAGCACATTTGTCTTCTGGCAACTCATTGCAGAAGAAAGAGACAGTCAGTAGCTCTAAACTACTTCATTTTACAGTCTATATACAAAGAATCCATCAGCGTGTCTGTGCTCTCTCAGCAGCAGTACAGAAAAGCATCACACAGAGAAGTGAAACTAAAGTTCCAGCAGTATTGAGACTTCCTGTCTCACGCTCTCAGACACTCACATGATATAAACAACATAGTGCTACATACTGGAGCAGCACAGGTGGATAAAAATCCTAACAGCTTTCACATGCTTGAGAATTGCATCCAATTCTGAGAAAAGAATTAAATAAAAAAATTGTCCAGTAGCACATTAGAGACCAACTAAGTTTGTTCTGGGTATAAGCTTTTGTGTGCATGCACACTTCTTCAGATACACTGAAACAGAAGTCACCAGACCTTGATACTGCATATAGTGGGAGGATGGGGTGAAGTTTTTCTCAGAAGGGTAGTAGGAGATGGGTGATTGACTCTATGGGTATGGTAAACTTGTTGACGACTGTTAATGACTGCAATTAGTCCTACAGGAAAAAGCAAGGGATAGTATGCAGATGACCAAAAATAGCTTTAGCATATGTAATGAGACAAGAGTCCAATATCTTTATTCAGACTAGGTCTCAACATAGTTTTCAGTTTAGTAATAAGTTGTAATTCAGCAACTTCTCTTTCAAGTCTATTTCTTAAATTCTTTTGTAATAAGACAGCTACTTTGAGATCCTGTATTGAATGTCCTGGGAGATTGAAGTGTTCTCCTACTGACTTCTCTGTCTTGTGATTCCTGATGTCAGATTTATGTCCATTTATCCTTTGGCATAGGATTTGGTCTGTTTGTCCAATACAGCCTACCTGAATCAGAGGAAAAAAGAAGAAAAAAAGAAAAGAAAAAAGAAAAGAAAAGAAAAGAAAAGAAAAGAAAAGAAGAAGAGTGTAGTTTTGTTGCAGATCTGCAAAATTGCCCAAAGAGTAGTTTGCAGCGCATTTGGAAGATCCTTCTCATGCATATGTTCTAAGAAAATATTTAAGAAAGCCAAATGATTATTTGGGTGCATTCTAATATGGGAGATATTTCCTGATTATAATGCTAGTGGTTCTGTGCCATTTTCTAAGGTTCCTTTCACATTGCAGTTCCTGTTGCGTCATAGAACTGTGGCTTTTTGACAGATAGTCTGGCATGTCACACTAAATTTAATTCACACTAGTGGACATGCTGTGAGACAACAATGAATGTCATTGGACAATGTCATCCCTCCTCCACCCTTTCTGCACATGTATGCTCCTGTTCCCGCATAATGCTCCCGTGAAAACAGCAAATGCATATTTCAGCCCCAAATTTCTTCACTTTGCTCCCACATTTTCTGGGTTAAGGGAGCCGGAAATTGATTCTGGAATCAAATCATGTGGAAATGAATAGTAAACATGCACTACCTTCCATTAGCTTACTGGAAGTGGCATCCACATCATGTGGAAGTTCAAATGTAATGCAGAAATTAACAGTTAGCCGAACATCAGGGAAATGGAATAAACTGTGTGAACAAAGCCTTCAAGGAAAATTAAAGCAAGAGTCTTCTTTGCACATCCCTGTTGGAGTACGTCTGCAGTGAAGCATCCATCTCTCTGGCCAAGCCTTTGCATCTGGCCAGCATGTTATCCAGACTGCATGATGCAAAGTTGCACCCAATCTCTTTGCCAACATTTGCCCTTATTTGTATCCCCGAGCAGAATTGCTAAGCTCTTAGCACCAAGCAGTTAATGCCCGTTAATTAATTTGGATAGAGGAGTAAATGTGTGAAGTGTGAAGTGGATTGATGCACTTACATTTCCTAGTTCTTTGGATTCTGTTTCAGAGTTTAGCTTGTTTCAGAACGAGCAGTTTGGCCTTGGCCTCCTTCTATGTGAGCATTTTGTCTTCATCACGGACCACCACTTCAACTGTCAGCCCTGGCAGGCTTGGCTTAGAGTGGGAATACAGGAGCACCGCGATGAGCATTCATTCCTTACGACCCTCTTCTCAAAGGCTGTTTTTGGCAGATGCCAGTAGCTAAAGTAGAGAAGGTCAGGATCCTCTCTCGATTACTAGACCTCCTTTACGATTCGACATTCAGACTGCAGCATGGAGGAGTTCGAAGAAGAGCTCTTCCACTCAAGGCCCTTTTCAGAGAATGCCTATGAACTCTGACAAAATGAGCCTTTCACAGAAAATTTGACATTTGTATGCATTGCAGTGAGCATGCTTAAAAGAAACAACATTAAGTTTGTGGCTGGGATGAAACAAACTTCAGGGTGCAACGAGCACCAGTAGCGATGGTATCCTACTTGAACACACACACACACACACACACACACACACACACACGATTGGTTCAGAAGACCCTTCTTTGAATAAATGATTTATTCCACAATCTGAAACACACTTGCAAGGGAGCAAACACGATTGAATACAGCAATACTTAATTGCCAAGTATCCATATATCAGAATGAGGGTTTTTTTTAGCCATGTTGCCAGATTTTGCATCTGCTGGCTCGGAAATAGCCATCTCAGTGGTTTGAAATATTTGCCCCAAATATGAGACACAGGCTCTATGAGGTTGTTTCATGCCAAATCAGCCCATTGGTCCATCTAGTCCAGATTCGTCTGCTTGGACCAGCAAAGTCTCTCAAGCAGACGTAGGTCTTTCTCAGCTGCACTACATGGAATCTTTTTAATTGAGGGGGATGGATAATGAACCTGAGCTCTGATGAGGCCAAAGGATGTGCTCTGCCACAAGAGTTGTGACAAAGCACCAGCCCCATCTTCCCTGCCCTTTCCACCATCTGTACAAAGAAGCTGTGTGTCTCATCCCTTTTTGTCAATTCCTGGGCATAATACTGTGCAAAAACAGACTCTGCCAAATAAGTGAGAGAGAAAATGAAGGGCAGGGGGCATAAATCACTGCTAATACTGGTTGAGTTTTAGGGTACTAAAACTGATTTTTCACCAAAGGCAGGGAGCTGGGTGCACCACTGTGACTTCAGGGATACAATCGTTCACTTCACCTCACCCGTCTAACCTGCAAGTTGATGCCACTTGTTATATCTTGCTGTGTTCCTTTGTTTAGAGATGGGGATATTTCTGGTCGCAAGCTATCCATCGAACACCAGAAGGAATTTGCAAAGTGCACCCGCTGCGTGCATGAACTTCTCTTCTCATTATATTTGTTTAAAGTGGCTTCCCTGTGCACAGATGCCAGCAGTGCATCAATAGACCCAGATGGATCATTTTTATTTCAGCACAGACCTAGACTACCAGGGCCCTGTATGGCAGAGCCAATAAAATATCTAAAAGTAATTTTTACATGCTGCACTATTGCTTAAGGGAAACAAGAAATTGCTTTTGTGCTTCATTCTCATAATGGAATGAGATCCATATTGGACAATGCACACACATTTATATTTACTTTTTTAACATATAGATAGATAGATAGATAGATAGATAGATAGATAGATAGATAGATAGTGTGGGTGGAAGGCACAATCAGTTTATTTATATATGACATTCTCCAAATATACAGGTGTGCTCAAAGTGGTTTGCAAAAGCACACACATGTACAATAGGACACACCTTACTTTGTAGTTTTGTTTTAAAGTTTTTAAATATTGTGTAATATTGCATTTGAATATGAATGTTGTGTTTTAATTATTCTACCCCAACCTGGGACTTTAAGGTGGAGGGTGGGAAATTAATTGCAAGAAGAAGAAGAAGAAGAAGAGTTCAGTTAAAATATATTCAAAGGAAATTGATTAGCATAAAGCTTACCATGAAGTCAGTTAACAGTCTCCCAAAGTTGGCCTAAAGGAGGGGTGTCAATAACAATTATTAGATTCCCCCATTATAGTGAATGGGGTCTAGAGGACTTCATTGTCTACATAGTAATGCAGTAAGGTAAAGGTAAAGGGAACCATGACAATTTGGTCCAGTCATGGCTGACTCTGGGGTTGCAGCGCTCATCTCGCTTTATTGGCCGATGGAGCTGGCGTACATGTGGCCAGCATGACTAAGCCGCTTCTGGCGAAACAGAGCAGCGCATGGAAACGCCGTTTATCTTCCTGCCAGAGTGATACCTATTTATCTACTTACACTTTGACCTGCTTTCGAACTGCTAGGTTGGCAGGAGCAGGGACCAAGCAACGGGAGCTCACCCCGTCGCGAGGATTCAAACCGCCGACCTTCTGATCGGCAAGTCCTAGGCTCTGTGGTTTAACCCACAGCACCACCCGCATCCCTAATAATGCAGTAACAGGTTGCATTTTTTAAAACACTGTGCAGGAGGTGGGGGTGGCCTGAGAAGAGTCCCAAGGGACCTGGAGGGCTACATTTGTCCTGCTGGCCCGAGCTCCTCACCACTACTCTGCATTTTATTTATATATTTATTTATTTTATATAACCCACCTTTCAGCAATCATGGAGCCAAAGGCATCATACATGTACTTCCAAGGTGGCCACCCATTCAAGCACTGTCCCAGACCTGCTTAGTGTCATCAAAGGAGCAGCCTCATGCACTTTCAAACCATACCCTGTGGCCATCTCCTTACTGTCTAATCTATTAGAATTTCCAAGAAATGTTTCTAAATAATCTCTGAACTTCTGGCTCCGGGAGATACTTCACTGGGACATATGGAATCAAGAAGCAAAGAGAATTTATCTGAAAGCCAGTGCTAACATTCCCAGTGAGGAAATTAATTGCTGCGGTATATTTTTTCAGGGAAATAACCTATATCTACAGTTTAAGGAAAGAATATGAGAGCAATAGGAGGCGTGAAACTGATTGACTGATCACATTTCTTTCTCCAGAGCTTCAGACAATGAAGCTGCTTGGAAACTAATGAATTTGAGCTGAAACTGCATTCTATTGAGATGTATGCGGCCATGGCATTATGACTAATGGCATGAGACTGACAAGATGTAAATCATTTACTGTGCTGTGTAATGCTCAAGTCTCATTCAGCTTGCCTTACAGATATGAATCATTTTTAACTAGACTAGGGAATGCCCCCACAAAACATTGATTAAGGGTAGAAAGATCTGAGATCCTGACCTACGTTTTATAACAAAGTATGCAAACACCTGGAGTGATTCCAGTTGACATTTTGGTTGGTGAGATTCCATGACAGAATCTTAAAAATAAGCTGGGTTTTACTGCTCTGTGACCATTGCACCACCAGAACCATTAGATGCGAAAATCTTAGAACATTCAGAAAAGGGTGGAAGATTGTTGTGCCATAGAAAGAATCATTAGAGACTTCACTCTCTTAAGCATCCTGTGAATGGAGACAGACCATCTTACTAAAGTGTGTCTGATCTGCATGTGTGTGTGTTTGTGTGTGTCCCCAAGACTTCTGTGCATCTCTGTTGGGACTCAACTTCAGATTGCTTATTGTAGTATCTGGAGCATCAAAATAACAGATTGTTTGGATGCCGTCTTTCCATCTTTTATGACATGGGTGGCTAATGGTAGTGCTCTGGAATACACTCATCGGATCCAGACACCATGGCCCTTGGGAACTGGATTCTAACATATGGAGGATGATAGGTTAACCACCCCTGTTTTATGGCTAGTCTTCTCCTATATCTGTTGGGAGTTGTAATTCAGTAACATATGGAGGGCTGAAGCTTCCCCAAACCTGCTTTAGAGGATGGTCCAGAGTCCTTCAACTAGTTCTAAAAGGGCAGAATCTTTCAAATCTAAATAATTATCAAGTTTATTTTCTTATCTTGGGGGGGTATGGGGAGGGCTGGGAGTGTGAGGTGATTGTACCTGAGTAAGATTTCTGTAGATAGGTCTGGATTATTATTTTTTTAAAAAAAACTTTATTCATTGATCTGAGATTTATTTGAACAACTGTTCTTTTTGCTCAGTTATGAAGCCCGGAGCACTGCAGAGTCTTTGAGAGGGCTGTTAATAAGAACAAAGATTTTTAATGATTTGGCAAACATTTCTGAAAGTATTAACTGCCAATATAGAGTCTATGATAACAATCAAGTGGTGCTTGGGATAATTTGTACTTGGCACACTTGACAGATATTAATTATGTCCAACAGGATCCGTGTGAACTCCTGGCAGGCAGGGAAGGTATTGCGACACAGACAAAATGATTTCCCAGTCATCCAATACAAAATCCTCCTCCGGAACTGCACTGATAGAATGTTTGTGTGTGTGTGTGTGTGTGTGTGTGTGTGTGTGTGAGAGAGAGAGAGAGAGAGAGAGAGAGAGAGAGAGAGACAGTGGTCCATCTAGCTTTCAGGTTGGTACAGAGAAGAAGCAGGTGCTGAAGAAGTAATTTATCCAAATCTTAGTCTACCTTGTGGTGACCAGAAGCAGGGGAAATGACAAATATTGGCTACACTGACTGGCAATGGTCCTCTAGGGTTTCTTGCTTCTCTCCCTCTATATCACTAGTCTCCCATTCTCCCTCTCCTGCCACCACAACCTGCTGGGCCCTTCCCTGGGATCGTCTTCTCCCCATTCTGTGCTTCCAAAGGCTCATCATGCTCCTGGCTCTGCCAGCCCCTGACATCCCACACATGATGTTAGCTGTAGAGCAGGTGGGCATGGCTTGGTTGAAATAGCATTGTGGGTCAAATGAGGAGGCCTTGAATGATTAATTAAGCTCCCTAGCCCTGCTCTAGACTCTTCAACTAACATCATGAATGTTAGTTTCCACTTTGCAATTTCAATGGGTTTTTTTCTTTCTTGCAGCTACTTCATAAACTTATGGGGAAGGAGCCACATTCCTGCCCCAGATCTACACAATCAAACCTAATATATAGCTAATCAACATGGAACACAGCTTCCTGGTCAGCCATAATAGGTTACTGATTGCCACGCCAATGATGATTCCAACTCTTATTGTGACAAATAGGCAATGGCCCAGCTGTCTGACTCATACCCATGATGGCTTCTAATGAAGTTTTCCTTGCTAAGACTAATGGTGTCTGCTACCAGGAAGTGGCCAGGTCATTCATTCAAATTTTGAATGTGTTAGGATCCCAAAGAGACTTTCCCCAGCAAAAAATAAAGAAACAAATAGAATGGAGAATTCTACAGCAAGGGGAAAAAACATTATGCCCAAGCAGCATTCCACTTTAAATGGACTTTAAATCTGTTTAGTTGGAGTCCACAAAAACAATTTCTGTGTCACTGTGAGCATGAGCCATGATGACAGACAAGTTATTGCTCATTTTCAGTAGGAAATCAAACACCTTGATACTATGGTGCTGGAGCGAAAATGTTTCTTTTGAAAAGTGCTTTGTGATTAGCATGATAGTCAAAGGATATGTGTTTATAGTATGTGCAAAATGTATGAAGATACACTGAACCATTAATCTGTCCAGATCTGCATCTCTCCAAGATATTAAAGGGGGCTTTTTCAGCCCTCTTGATTGAGACTTTTCCCCCTGCCAAATTTGGAGTGCTAGGAATTGAATGTATGTACTCATCCACTGAGCTATACCCCTTGACTTTTGATAAGATTTTTGTGGGACATAGGTCCTTGGTATCCAGAAGGAATTCTTTTGTTAAAAGGGGGATTTTTGGTTAATTTTTGTCATCACTTATGCTGGTGCTGCAATCTTGTTTAGGTAATTAGTATTGCATACATGTAAATGGTCCTGGATTGACTCCCAGGAATCCACAAGGGTGGATGTTGTTGTTGTTCCTACTGTTTTTAATACAGAAGTTTGATTCATGTAAGTCTTCTAACCTCTGCCACAGATACATGGCAGCTGGGTCCCTCTGTCTGTCTTCACTTTCAAAGTGGATTTGAAAGCTTACTTCTGCTGCATCACACATTTTGCCTTTTCGACAGACTTCAGTTTTCATTGACACATCAACTGTGTGTCTTTGCATGTGTGTGGACTCTCTCTCTCTCTCTTACACACACACACACACACACACACACACACACACACACACCTCCTTGGAGAGAGTGAAATTAAAAGGCAAAGCATTGCAGTGCTCAAGATCCTCAATATTCCATACAATGAAAGGCTAAAAAACCAAGGCAACTGTCTGAAGATGGAGGCAAATTCAGTATTAGCATGAATCTTTCATAAAAAGTGGAAGGTGACATATGGTGGCAAGAGAAGATTGTGCCTGTGCAGTTCTCCTGACCAGTGGTGCAGCTAAGGTTGGATTTGGGGGCTAAAACCCAGCACCAAGATCTAGGCTAAAATAGATATGCTGGGACATATTAATGCTGATTATTACTAGGAGCTGGGATCTATTAATGTTGTTTATTACTAGGAGTTGTCAAATATGTCAATGTTGGTTCTCTATGTTTCTCTTTTTCTTGTCATAAATTTAGTTCTTCACATTTCTGAAGCACTTTGTGATTATTATTTAAAAATATACCTCACAGAAATTTGTCAGTGTTTTGGTGCGAACTTCTGCTAATAAATACATTTCTGCATGCATATTTGACTAATATACACATTTCTGCAAGCAGTTTCACTTAATATAATGCATTTTTGTATGTTATTCTCACTAACATATGCATTCATATGCACACTTTCTCATAACATATGCATTTATGTGCACATTGTTTTGACTGGAGAAGCACATCTATTCTGAGTAGAATTAGCATTGGATCCAACCCTTGCTTCAGAAAGTAATGGCAAGTTCCAACATACAATGTGGGATATCATTAGACATCCTCTTCTGAGACATCCTGATACATGAACACCCATCCAGGATGCAGCCAACACCAACATTCTGTGTTCTTGCAGGCACAGTTGTACTCTTACTTCAGAATTGTGACCCACACACTTCTGCAGTCAGATCAAACAGGCTGACAGTCTCAGTCACTTATGCTGGCATTTCTCTTCCCATACCTTCCTTCAGCTGAAATGGAGAGCTGCTAATATAATCACTACTGCTTTCTTGACACAAGGTGGTTATAGGGATGCAAGGTGAAGCATGAATTATCTGTCATTATTGACATTCTCATAAATAGGCCAATCCTGAAGATTTCACTTGAAGAAGCTTAATAATGATCTTCATTAATCAGAAGCCTGATCCTGTGTCTTGAACTAACAATACTTCTACAGCTAATGAAGGTTGAGAAAGTCTATTAGTAGGACTCTGGCTCATGGATGCTTTTATTCAGAAGTAAAAAATATGTGCAAGATGGATAATAAATTATGCTGTCCTAAGAAGCCTTGGGCTAATTAATCTCATTATTCTTTCCTTCTTTCTTTAGGAAATCTTTAAGGCAGAAGGCAGCCTTGGAATTGTAAGGCAAAGAAGGTCCATTGTGGCAACTCCAATCTTAATTCCCGAAAATCAGAGATCTCCATTTCCAAGGCCCGTGGGCAAGGTGAGTGATAAAATCTGCTGGCCTTAACCCAAATTGATTGTAACCATTTGCCTTCGCAGAGTTATCCATGGCCACCACCAATGTGATTGAGTAGATCTTTCTTTCTTTTTTAGTGTATTTGGATTAGTGGTGCTTCTGAATTTCCTCCAACCCAATTTATCTCTGAATTTTAAAGTACTGAATGACCCAGTCTTATTTTCAGAGTGAAATCAGTGCATTAGAATCCTCTATCTTATACTTATACCAAAATGCTGGGAAGAACATGTGCAAGAATAGTTTGCTGCAGATTTTATTTCCTTCAATTTATTCATAACTTCTCCCACTTTCCCTGCTTTTCTGGTTCTAGTTCAGTGGTAGCGTATATGTCTTGCATGCATAAGATCCTAAGCTCAATTTCTGGAAGCTAGGACGAATAAGTATCCCAGTGTGAGTTACTGGAGAGCCACCCAAAACCATAGTGGTCTAATTAGTACAGTGGAATTCCTTGTGTTAACATGTAAATAAAATAAATAAATAAATAAATTAAATAAATAAATACCACCACTACAAAAAAAGCAATATTGATATAACTACATGCATGCTGAATTCCTTTTGTGTGCTGGCTTACCATCATCCACTTGTAGTTGTGCATCATGATTAAAACTACAAAAAGCCCTATTCATGTGGTTATCTAGCTGGCTGTGTTAAATTCCTTTTGAATTTTGTTTTACTGGTCATAGGAGTTCATGTGAACATCAGTAAAGCACCATACAAAAAGAATATTGATCTAGTCCTAGGTATGGGCTCACCAAAATGGTTTTTTTGCAGTGTTTTATATGCGGGCATCAGTAATGTGGAAGATAAAAAAAATGGTGAGGTGAAGGGAAACTGCAATTAACTGCATGTGTTTCAGTACCAAAATTGATTTTAGGAATTCTTTCATCAAACTGGAATAAAGGAGAAGGTAAAACATCGGCAAAAGTGAGTCTACAGAATAATAAATAAATGGAATGCTATAAATTGACTCTTGCCTTATTTTGGAGAGAGAAGCCTGGTGTTTGTTTGTGGAATGGATAGATTTTTTCATTGGAACATCTAATTTGGTACAGAAAGTAATTTCCACTAATTGAGATGGGTTCCAATTGCCATATCTAAAGCCACACTAGCACACTTACTTCTAAAATTCCTATATGTGGTTGCAATGGTTTGTGTTTTCAAGATGTGGCGGCAGAGTTCTTGTGTGCACTAAAGCACTTAACAGATTTGTAAGAAGGAATTGTTATATATATATATGCACATCTGGCAGTAAATATGGGAAGGTGCCTCATTTGACCTTTTTCACAGTTGCATTACATTTGAAGGGCAAAGCACTTATGAGATGTTTATCAGCAGCTCTATATTCATCCACCACAACACCCCTCCCTTTTTGTCAAATTCAGGAAAAGGTTGCTTGGAATACCCTTAACACTTCAAGTGGCAAACTCAGCCCTTGAATCACAATACTTATTGTTGGATCAACTAAATCAGATGCGGGCTAGGGTGACATTGCAACATTGCCATACTCAAATAGCTGGATGTAATAGGGAAGAGTTTTAGACTTGGTTATTTCTGTATTCAGTAGGATTTTAACCCTGATGCATGTTACATTGCTGTGAGAGCTGGTGGACTTTAAGAACATATGAAGCCCCCTGCTAGATCATAAAGTATTGTTTTCCAAGAAGAGCTGAAGACAAGAGGTCTTCCCCCTTGTTGCTCTACCCCAGCCACTGGTACTCACCAACATTCCTCTTGATGTGGGTCCCACTTGGCAATTGGTTTAAACTAGGGTTTAACCTAATTTGGGTCTCCAACTGTTTTTGGACTACAACTCTCATCATCCCTAGCTAGCAGGACCAGTGGTCAGGGATGATGGAAATTGTAGTCCAAAAACAGCTGGAGACCCAGGTTTGGGAAACACTGGTTTAAACTGTCTTTGTACATAAAAAAAAGACCACGAGCCCTGCTCAGTCAGGTCAAGAGACTCTCTTGTCTGGTATTCTGTTTCCCATAGAGGCCAACCAGATGCCTCAGATTAATCTGCAAGCAGGATGTGAAGTCTTCATGAGAACATGGACAGTATGAGAACCCAGGATGAAGTGCTTTGCTTTAAATGAAAGCAGTTAGAGGGGAAAGTGTGTTACTATCAGTGTCCTGGTCTTTGAGAGGCCAAGGCTCAGAAGAAGCCTAGCCAGATGCCACCAAGAGGCCAAGTCAATTGACTGTGTCGGTAATCCAGATCCCCTGCAGCTCCTTGGGGAGATCCCAGGGTAGCTATACCAAACCTTGTCTCTGTAAACACCTGAATCCAACTGAAGTCTTCTGTGTGTTGATTGAGCTTTAGTTTAGTAATCCCCACCTCCCTAGGAAAGCTCACTGGCTGGTTTTTAAAATAGCATCACCTGATTTTGCAATCTTTGGCTCCTGTGAGTGTGGGGAGATTGGGTACTGTGGGAGACAGTTCCACTGAATCAGTTGATGGCAGCAAGGGTTTGTCTTCTGGCTGGAAGGAGCCTTTAAAAAGTGCTTTGGTCAGATACCAAAGTGGTATTGAATATCTAATGCAGGGGGAAAAGAAAACCCATGTGGGGGCTGAGACAGTCCCAGGATGCATGATACCACAGGTTTGCTGAACTTATCTGAAGTTATGCAGGTATTGGGACAGGGGTATGCACTTGTGAAGTGTTAGCTTTGTTACTTGCTTTCCTTTCTAGCAGGCCCATTTGCTTCATTTCCCACTTGATATTGTGGAAATTGTTTTCTTTTGTTACTGTTTCATAAATGTTTATTTATTTATTTATTTTTGCTTTGGCACTGATTACAATGGAGACCTGGCCAATCTCTACAACTTTGGAATTTAGCATCCAGATGGCATGTAGCTTGCAAAGGGGTGTTGCACTGTTCCTGAAGGAATCAGACTTGCCAAATGCAAAAAATTCATATTATATAAGCAAATGAAAAGGGTGCGGTGGGGTGGGGTGGAGGTGAGGGTATCCTCCAAGTTTCATGTAACTTCCAGGGACTGCTGGGAATACAAGGAATGCATAATAGAGGCAGGACGGCCAAGGCTGATCAAGAGGAAGAGGGTTAACAATTTATGGGGATTTGTGCCACCAGCAAAGAAGGAGCCAGGGCTGGTAGAAGGGAAAGAGATTGGAGAGGTGTAGGATGTGTCAGCCAGTTGCTTAGTCAACAGAAATGTGTGTTTGTGTGTGTTCAAGTGCACCTTAGGACCTACTGTAAGTGTGTGCTCTGTCAATAAAGAATTAAACTACCAACCATTTGTCCTCCTCAGACTGAGTGTACTCAGAACAAAAACCTTATAACTGGAGAGTTGGAAGGGATATTGGAGGTTATATAATGAAACCCTCTGTTCAACAATGGACCTACATTGCAGCATGAAACAGCGTTATGTCTGTCAGATGGCTGGTCAGCCTCTGTTTAAATACATTCAGGAAAGACAACCCCATCTCATCTCTTGATAATTTGAAGCTACTGTAAAACAGTTCTTACAGTTCAAAATTCCAACTACTGCTTAGCTGTAGTTCTATACTATTTCCACTCCCTGGATAGGAGGAGAAACAGGGAACAAATCTGCCCCATCTTCTGAAATGTAGTTAGTGAGATAAACAGCTACCATGGCCCTGCTTAATCTTAAGAACAGAGGAACTGCCTTATACCAAGTGAAATCATTGGGCCATCTAGCTCAATATGGTCTACACTGACTGGCAGCAGCTCTGGGGTTTTAGACAGGGAGTCTCTCTCCCAACCCTACATGGAACCTCCTGCATGCAAAGCACATGCTGTGCTGCTGAACCACAGGCCACCACCATATTCTTCTGAGCAACCCATCTTGGCAGGCTTGGAAAACTACCCACCTGAGCAGTGACTTTGCATTTTGAGGATAATATAGGAATAAAGGAAGCTGCCTTATACTGAGTTAGACCATTTGTCCTCGCACTGAATGGAAGCAGCTCTCCAAGGTTTCAGGTAGGGAGTCTCTCTCAGCCCTACCTAGACATGTTGAAGATTGAACCTGAGAGCTTCTGCATGCAAAACAGAAGCTCTAACTACAGAGCTATGGTCCTTCTTAGCTGCCTAGGATAGTGTTTGAACAGTTAAACCTGCCTTATGCTGAGTGAGACCCATGGTTTATTAAGCCCGGTGTGGTCTACAGTAGCAGTAGCTTACTAAGGTTTCTAGCAGCAGTCTTCCATAGACATATTTGGAGATGCTGGGGATTGAACCTGAGGCCTTCTGCACACAAATCAGATGTTCTGCTATTGTCCTTGTTGTTTTTTTCTTGTCTAAACAAACCTATTTCTTCAAACCATTCCTCAAAGGACTTGGTATCAGACTCCTCACCATTCCGGTTGCCCCTCTATGGACCTGATCTAGTATGTCAGTGTTCATTTAACACAATGCCCAGAAGTGGACTTAATATTCCAGTTGTGACCTCAACCATTGCTTCATATTGGAGAATGTTCATGCCTCACCACATTCAGAACACTCAAAGATCCCCCCTCCTATAGAATTTTCTTGGAATGTATCAGCCTTCATTCCTCATAAACCTAATGCTGCGCCTCTTGGCAGTTTCAGGAAATCTCTCCTATGAGGAAACAATGGGAAAACAAAAATGAAATGACTTTTGCTTCTACCATTCATGTATTTATTTCCATTCACTTGTCATAAAAAGACATCAGGAAGGAATGGGGATTTATGCATTCATTATTAATTTGCTTTACAAGTAAATAAATATCAATGGTGTGCCCAGGCCACAAGTGTTTACTTGTACTGTACCTGTGAATGTAGCTTTGGGAAGCAGCTCAATCTGTTTCAGAGCCACAACATTTCTTTACAATTTGACTTGTTATTTGGGACCAAATTACATTTGTTAAAAATGAAACTCTTGCCTCCCCATTCACTATAATGGGGAAACTACAAATGGCTATGGTTTTTGTTTGTTTGTTTGTTTGTTTTGCTTTCACAGAAGTGAATGAAATTTGCAGGCACAAGAGTCCCTCCACATTCAACTGAGCCTGCTAAATTGTAGGCAGGTAGATACAACAATTTTATTACAGGGCATCTTTAAAGTTCTATACTATATATGATTCTCAAATGCAGAAACTGGTGTGGAGTGGGGCATTCCACTAATTATTTTTTTATCAGGAAGACTGAAATTCTCCAACAGTTCAGTCAAGTCCTGAAAAAGTACTCTCAAATTTTCAACCAAAATTATTTTCATAGCAAATTCAGTCCAGCTTTAATTTGCTTTTATTTGCATTTCTGGGCTGCTTCAATGTAGCTGATTGTTGAAAAATACTGGACAGGGAAAAGAAAGTACTTCTTCACACAGCAGATAAACTATGGAAGCAGTATAACTCTAAATGCCAATTGCTGGGAATCACAAGTTTTAAGAGGCAGTAGTGCTCAGGTTATGGTTGCAAGCTTCCCATGGGCATCTCGTAGACCACTGTGTGAACAGGATGCTGAACTTGATGGGTCTTTGGCCTGGTCCAGCAGGGCTCTCCTCCTCATCTTGTGTTCTTAGACTTCAGGCAGCTGATTGAGTGAACACTAGACTGCAAAAGATTGTCTTTGGTACAGTGATGTGTTGTGTGTTTCAATTTGAGAATGGGGGCATTTGCTTTTGTTTTGTTTTCTGCACTGGCAGAATCTCAGAGAAACCAAAGAAGAAAAAATGTGCAGGTGAGCCAAGCAGCTTGGGTGTAATAAAAATGTAATATTGAGTGTTATTGAGCTTGCTCCCTATAAGGACGTACACAGCTGAGCTGATCAATAAAATGCTATAATGAGTTATAGTCATCAGATTGGAGTGGGGAAAATGAATTAGCTATAACTTCATACGGTCATTTTCAGAGAAGTTACTTGTCTGGAAAAGCTACTTGCTGGCAATCTGTGCTCCTCCGGCAGGAATGCAGTTACAAACCACTTCTGTGTCAACAAGGAATAAAGACAGAGCATCTCTTGTTCCTGAGCATGTGGCAATGTGACAGAAAGCTACGGCCCGTGTCCTCGTGTAACTGGAGACTGATTTGAGCTGCCAGTGGCTGAAGGTCTCTTCCTCTAGGGAGTTGGACACGAAGCTGCCTTTGCTAGTGCAGTGGCTATGAATACAAATTGCACGGTCGAGCTACCTAGTGTTGTAAGAAGAAATGCATTGCACAGTGGGCTAATGGCAAGTCATTGGCTGGATCCAGACATATCAATATCAGTCTGACAAACCATGATTTATTGGATGGAAAAGAAGTGTTGTGCATTGGTACTTCAGCCCCTTACATGCCTTAACACAGGCATAGGCAAACTCGGCCCTCCGGATGTTTTAGGACTACAGCTTCCATCATCCCTGACCACTGGTCCTGTTAGCTAGGGATGATGGGAGTTGTAGTCCCAAAACATCTGGAGGGCCAAGTTTGTCTATGCCTGCCTTGACACATTGCTTCTCTGTACAGTATTGCTAGATGTTTGAACTCTGAAATTGTGGCTTAAGCCTCTGGTTGGTATGCAGATTACTCAGAGTAGACACATTAGAATTAACGAGCATGATTAAGCAGCTTTCTGATGAGGAAAGGCTGCAGCATTTGGGGCTTTTTAGTTTGCAGAAAAGGTACATTAAGAGGTGACATGATAGAAGTGTATAAAATTATGCATGGCATGGAGACGGTAACTATATTCCTATAGCTAAATGGGCAAATAGTCTGACAGGATAGAAGGCAGTTTCCTTTGTTCCTGTAGCAAAACAAAGTACTCTTTGGCGTATCTACTGTTCTGAGTTTTCAGGTGTTTTGACTTGCATGTTGATGTACAGCTCTGGGCTCAAACCTATAATGCTCTGATGCCTGGGTCCAGGATATGCTTATTACTGATGAATCTCATCCCTATAGCTTCTTCCAACATTAGCCATATGTGTGTGGATGATACACAAGCCTAAGGCATGTGCTTCTGCTAAAAACTGGAGAGCTGTGCCTTAAAAGCTGACATGCTTGAGTGCTCTGCTAGATGAGGCTAGAGCGTGCAATACCTTGCATGACTGAATCTTACATGAGTACAACTTGATTTGTGCTTGCAATTTCCTCACTAATAAACATACAACATGTCCAAACTTAGCTAGGACTAATTTACGACTGTTTTGATGAACTGAACCACTGCATCAAATCCCGCGGACGATACAATGTTTGGGAATGGCCTTTCTTCCTTTAAATAATGCAGCCTAGAGACTATGGACTGGAGGAGAAAGTCAATTCAGTTTGCATTTAAAGACACTTTTGCACTTTCTGAAACAATGTGAGAATGGAAGCACAACTGTCCTTTGAAATTTGCACTTATCTGAATTTCGTGATGGAGTTCTCTGACCTACCAGCGTTTACAGAAATGCACTCCATTGCTTGTGAAATGTGTACAAAATACAAACATGCCTTTACTAGAAGAAGCTCACAGAAATGCTGAATAATTTTCATGAGATTTTTTTAAAGAAATGCAAATTACTGCAGAAATGTGGAGAACTGAATAACTTGGAAAACTGAGAGAAGCTAAAAGTGAGGGATAATAATAAAAGTAATAATACCATTTAATGCCAAAATAGGCTTCTAAGCAGTTTACAAGTATAAAATCAAATTCTATTAAAATATAAAACATAATTTGAATACACAATTAATGTTTGCAATAAAACAATTCAGTTAAAACAATAGTAATTAAAACAGGACACACAGCTCAAAAGATCAAGGGAATACATATGTAAACAAGTGAAACTTCAAAAGTCGGTGGAATACCAAGTAGGATATAATTCAACGGGGTGTATTCTATAACACTGGTGCCACCATAGAAAAGGTCCACCTCTTCATCGCCACACACCGAATTGTGGTGGCGATTTTTTATGAGCTTGAATGTTGCAATATTGGACTGTTGGTTTCTGCATAACTCTTCTGCACTTGAACACTTTGAGTTCATCTTCACTCCCTGAAGCTGTTCTTTAGTTCTGCCATGTTTCCTGTGGCAAAATGAAGGAGATGTTTCCTTACACCAGGAGTGGTCAACATGGTCCCCCCAGATGTTGTTGCCTACAGCTCCCATTACATCTCAAGTGGCCATGCTGGCTGGAGCTGACGAGAATGGGGGTCCAACAATATCAGGGCCTCACATTTCCCCAGACCTAATATAGACATTCTGAAGAACAGCCTGATTTCTTACCCAAATGCAAGTTCACCACAAGCAATGTTCTTGTTGCATCATTCCTGGCTGGTCACATTTGCTTTGGGAGTTTTCCAACCCTCTGTTAATAACAGTAAATGGGAATAACTAAGCATCTGCCTTTTTGAAAGCACAGAGGCAACATTTTCATAAGCGAGATGGACATTTGTGTTCTTTAATTATTAAAAAAGAAAACTTCTAATTAGGCAGCACAACAAAGACACAATGCAGAGATCCATTTCCTCCTTTATATTATTGCCAGCCTCTCCTGTGTGCCTAGGAGCCAGCTTATTGCTTGTAACTGACTACCCCCTTCCTCAGTATCTCTTAATTAAATAGCTATCAGACACCAAGCATGAGCCTGTGTTGATGGGCCTGGCCATTTAGCAGACCTTACACTTCTGCATGTGAGGCAGCATTCTTGTGGGAAAACAATGAGATTAAAATATTTTAATACACTCTTGGCAGCACTTCCGCTCGACGTCCAGATGGCCTGGGTTACCAATGTTGACGGGTATTATTGATGCATTTCCTCACATTCTCTTGCTGATACAAGCAGAGGGATGTCATATTTGGGGGCTGGCAATTTTTTTGGTCTCCATCCATATGCTACTGTTACAATTTATTTGTCCGCCTCAAGTAGGATGAAGTATGGAATAATGGGATGCACCGTACCCTTTAATTACTGGGATTGTTTATTTGTCAGTTGCTCACGAAGAATGACAGATATTTATCCTATGACGAATGGAAGGCTGGTGGTTTTATCTTCTTTACCTGGTGGAATTGTGTTTTGCCAATTTCTTTTTATATTCTATCACATGCAGTTAGAATCAGACGCTGACAGTTATGTCAGTCAGGAGCTGGATGTCTCAACTTGACGCTGGAATCATTTGAGCATAGGGATAGTCAATGTAATGCCCTTCTCCAAATGTTGTTGGACTGCACCTCCCATCATGTATGTGTGACATTATGCATGCAATGTGCACACATCACATCGCCAGG
Organism: Podarcis gaigeae; assembly: GCF_964106915.1. Classification (NCBI taxonomy): domain Eukaryota; kingdom Metazoa; phylum Chordata; class Lepidosauria; order Squamata; family Lacertidae; genus Podarcis; species Podarcis gaigeae. Next base: position 36,416,217 of record NC_139684.1, on the reverse strand, counting down.
TGGTGGCCAAATGGAGAGCCCAGCGTGGCATGGCTCAATGGCTGGCTCCTCCTGTGAGAGAGGAAGATGCACTGCACCGGGCTCCCCGCTTGGCTGCCTCCAGATGATGCAACGTTGCGTGTGTATTGCAGGTTATGCATATGACATTACACACGTGCAATGCACATTGTTGGGAGGAGGCTGAGTGAGGAGCCAAGTGCAGCGCAGCTTCCTCTCTCATGTTTGGGAGGAGCCAGCCATTCAACCTTCTCCACCCCCTCAACATTCGGGGGCCTGGCACCCTCCCAGCAAATATTGAGGGGGCCAAGGACCCCTCCACTGCTATGCCATATTCAGTTTTCTCTGTGTCCTAGCATGGTTTGGGACACTGTCAGGACCTGCCAGGAGTGGAATCAAGAACCGTTGGCTTTGTTTGTTGAGATACCAGAGCTATTACCTTAGGCAATGCATCATTGTTCGGCTACCATGAGATAGATTAGGCTAAGACATGGGCTTGTATAAAATGCGGGTTCTACTCAGAGTAGACCCATTGACATTAACAGGCATGATCAATGGGCCAATTGATTTCAGTAGGTCTATTCTGAGTAGAACGGACGTTGGATGCAATCTGTTGTGACTGAGATGGGTTTTGAACCCAGGACCAGTCTAAATTTGACACTCTTGCCTCTACACCTCCGTGCTTCTCTTAGAAGGCAGAGTAATAAAATACAATAATTTGCATTTGCTCTTTCCTGTTCGGGGGTTTCTAGAAATTACAAGACATGGGCCAAAGCTACTCATCACTTGGCATCACTTTTTTAGGGAAGCTTTTAATGTTTAATAGGTTATTATATTTTAATATTCCGTTGGAAGCCACCCAGAGTGGCTGGGGAAATCCAGCCAGGTGGGTGGGGTATAATAAATAAATAAATTAATTATTATTATTATCATTATTAATATTATTATTATTATACTGAAAAGGACCCTTTTCCTCATTTAGCTATTGGGGGATACTTGGGGTGGTTTTTTTGGGGGGAGGGGAGCAGTGAAGTCTGTTTAATAGGCAACAGTTGACATGGAAAATTAATTGGTTCTTTTCTAACTGTGGCACAAATGTGCCACCTTCCCCCACCCCCATTTGTACAAGTGGCACGTGCATGCCATGCAGGCTGCACAATTAAGGTGAGCACGTTATGCAGCATACTCACAGGGCCACTGTGGATTTTTGAGGGGGCTGACCCCCTCCTTGAAATTTTGGGGGTGCCCTTGCACCCCCTGATGGTGCCTATGCTGTGGTATCATTTACACTATACATGTAGAGCAGTATGGTCCCACACTGAAGAGAATTCTGCAGTTCCCAGAGTGGCTGAACAATTAAAGCCCTATTCGCAGGAAACTCTGGGAACTGTAACTCTTGGAGGGGAATAGGGGGTCTCCTATCAACTCTTAGCAAACTACAACCTCCAGAATTCTTTTGGGGAAAGATATGGCTGCTTAAAGTGGTGTCATAGTGCTTTAAATGTATGGTGTGAATGTGGCCTGTATGATTCTTTGATGCCTTCATCACAGGGTGGCTGCAGTTCAAAAGACTACTTTAAAGGAGTGTTCAAAGACTGGCATGCATGGAATTTTAGATTCCACCTCTTTAACAGTTGTCTTTCTGCAAATACTGTAAACTGAATTCCTCCCTCCCCGAAAATTCTCCTTAGTTTCAAAAGCAATTTGGGTGGGACTGGACTTCAAGAAAAAACAGGATTATCCCAGACTGTGTGTGTATGGAAATTGCTGTGTGGTCCTAGAGGGGAGAGGGAAGTTGTTTTTAACCTTTCTTTAAAAAAGAAGATTGTTTTAAATTGTTTTAGAAGTTATAACTGTATTAGGATTGACATGTTTGCTGCTCTGAGCTCCTTTGGAGAAAAGTTGTGGAGTAGAAATTGAATTAATAATAAAATAAAAAATAATTTGTCTCATGATTGGAGCAGAAATCAATCCAGCCAATATTATCAGTATTCACTGTTGTTGCTTTCAGTCTATAAATGATACCTAATTGATAATCTTCCCCATTTGCATTGCATTTCCTTTGTATTGAAATGAATTGTGTGTGTTGACAATGTGACTTGCTTGGTTTGTGCAGCTTTTTGCAATTACGTGAGATATGCAGGTTACATAATTTTGCCACAGCAGAGAGTGAGATGACGTATTTTTGTAGGTGGAAGACTAATTTCAGTGGAATGGGAATGGTGCTTCTGTGTGACAAATGTGGGGCAAAAAATTATGCCTTGGAATCATAGAGTTGGAGTGCAGAAATCACATCCTTCTTAAATCCCTAAAGCAGTGTTTCCCAGTGGGCCTCCTTGGGCCTCCAGCTGTTTTTGGACTACAACTCCCATCATCCCTAGCTAGCAAGACCAGTGGTAAGGGATGATAGGAATTGTAGTTCAAAAACAGCTGGAGGCCCAAGGTTGGGAAACACTGCCCTAAAGAATGGTACTTAGGAGCACAGTAGGCAGCCATTCGGTGCTCACAGTAAAGCCTAGCTAAGGACATTATGAGGTTTTCAGGAAGCATGGGCTCCTAGGAATGCACCAGAGCAAGGTCCACCTGAGAGAATGAATGAAAAAGACACTTTGTGAGCCACAGCCCCCGGCTGACAAATCTGGTCGGCCAGGGGGCATGGCTTGGGCTATTTAAACAGCTGCATGGCTGGGGGGCTCTCCCTTCTTGCCTACTCGTGCTTCGGATCTCCCACCCTCCCACCATATTTTCATGTGTTCACCATCTTGGCCTAGCTATGGACCATGATTGGTCACCTGTTGAGGGGGGCAGCTAGGAATTTTCCCACTTGGTAAATTGACATCAGCCATATGGTTTTTGCCTGCCTCGTAGCAATCGTCACACCTTTGTAAGGTTTGGTGGTTAGGCATTGGAAAGACCTGGTTTATGGGAGGGGAGATGAAGGCCTTCACCTGCCCCTCCTCTTTAAGGGTATTCTGTTAAAGGGATCTGGTGTGTGTGTGGATCTTGTCTGAAGCCCAACTAAGGGCTAAGGCCATGCCATGACCCCATGAGGGACCCTGGGGGAGTTTGCAGTTAATGGTCATTGGCAGGTGGTTGACCCTTGCTGGACCTCCTGCATGGCGGGCAGGAGTCAGATATAGTCATTTCTAGTCCAGTGCCTAAGCCAATACCACTCACATCTGTAACCAATAAAGTTGTGGCCTTATTTAGCCCATAAACACAAAATTCTGGTGTCCTTGACATGCAAAAAGACACTTTGCAAACACTTCTTGCCATCTCAAAATTAAGGCAAATGTAACAGAGACAGACAGACAGACAGTGGTGTCGCAATGGGGGGGGCAGTATGCCCCGGATTCCATGTCTGCAGGGGTGACAAGTCACCCCATGGGGGCTCGCGGTGGTGCGAGAGGCCATTGTGCCGCCGCAGCTGCATGTGGAGGATCCTCCGTTCGCGGCTGTAGCCGCGAGCAGAGGATCCTGGCGCCGGCGGCAAATCGCTAAGTACAGCGCATGTGTAGTGTTGGACGCATGCACTGTACGTGGCGATGTCACACATGCACAATATAGCGGTTTGCCACTGGCGCTGCTCCAGTGCCTTACAGACAGTGCCAGGATCCCTCCATTGCCGCTATAGCCATGAACGGCTGTAGTGGCGGTGGAGGGATCCCAGCACCATCTGTACGGCACTGGAGCGGCACCGGCGGCAAACCGCTATACAGTGCGTGTTCGGTGTTACTACATACAGCACATGAGTGCAACGCTGCACATGCGCTGTACTTAGTGATTTGCATGCATTGTATGTAGCGACACGGCACATGCACCTTACATAGCGATGCCCGCCCCAGGTCTCACGACACCTTCCTTCGTCCCTGCAGAGAGACAAAAGGATGTCATCAAAATCTTCTGTCCTTTGTGATCATTTTTGAATGCAAATTGTCATGTCTTTAACTGGGGGTGAATGGTCTTAAACTGAAGGAAAAAATTGGGCATAGGACTACTTTAAATGAACACTTCCTGATGAAATATTCTTGTGCAAATAGTTCTGCTTGCATAAAACATTTTCAGAAGTATTGTTGTTGGCTAAACTGGAGACCTCACACATGTTGACAAAGTAATTATAAACTGAATTATAAATACCACCCTCTTTTTTAAGCAGTTGTTTTGGACTGAACAAGGGAAAGGGATGTGGAAACTTTTTTGTTTTTTAAAAAAGAGGGAATGCCCTTATCTAGTTGCTGTGGTGACAGATTGGTGGGAGATACATTAGCTCTATAGCAACAGCGGAATTAAATTTTCTGCCCAATATTGAAATATCAGTACCTAATTTCCTGTATCTTCATAATAAATCACACTAATGACCTTGGATATATAATCTGGTCTATGCTCAAGAGCTTACTTAGCAAAGGATAATATGAAGGGATTAACTCCTGTGCTGGGAGTGTTGACCTAAGCCTTGGGATTTAAGGAAATCTTGATTTCTTTGTAATGAAAAAGTAGAGATGTAAGTGTACAATGTCCCGTAGATGTGCTTGGGTCTCTTGCTACAATGTGGCATAGTGAACAAATAGACTCTTTTTTTAAAAAAAAGAAAGAAAAGAAAATGCCTCCTAAGTATCTGCACACCATGAATGTTCAGTGTTAAGGAATAGATTTGGATCTCTATTAGCAGTGCCATTCCTCAAGAGAACTACTTTGAGGCTGCAGTCCTAAACATTCTTACTAGGGAGAAAGCCCCACAGAAGGCAGGGGGCCTTACTTTCAGTCTACCTATTTTCCATTGAAAAGACATGGAGGTCAGGTTGGAGGCTGTGGGTAGGAATCTGGGGACCACTGGTTTGTGTGTGATAAGAAGAGCTTGCTGGATCAGGCCAGAAGCCCACCTAGTCCAATATCACAGTAGCCAACTAGATCCCTGTGGGAAAACATCAAGCAAGACCCCAGCACAAGAACACTTCTCCCTCCTGTAGTTTCCAGCAACTAATATTCAGAAGCATTTTTTCCTCCAGCTACATCACCATGATAGCAGCCACTGGTGTAGCCTTCTCCTCTATGAATTTGTCCATTCCTCTTCTAAAGCCATTCAAGCTGGTGGCCATCACTGTCTCTCTTGGGAGTGAATTCTGTAGTTAAGAACTGTTTTGACTGTTCTGAATCTTCCAACATTCAGTTTCACATGACGTCCCTGGGTTCTAGTGTTATGAAGGAGGATACAAACATTTGTCTATCCACTTTTCTTCACATCATGCATGATTTTATAAACTTCTGTCATGCCACCCCCCTTTTGCCTTTTCTCTAAAATAAAATGTCCCAAATGGTGCAACCTTTTATCATAGTGGAGTTGCTTGATCCCTTTGATAATGTTGGTTGCCCTTTTCTTAATCGTTTCCAGCTCCCTGAACCTCAAAGACACAGTGGTTCAGGCAGCTGCATGTATATAAGCAAAGGACGGAGTCTGTGTTTCTAACCAATCCAGAACATAGAATTCCTCCCTGGAGAGCAGGGAGCAGGCTAAAGCTGAAATACTATGCACACATAGTCCCTCTGAACTGAGATTTAGTCCTTAATAAACATGCATAAAAATGTGCTCACAAGACAGGTGGTCCAGGACACCTGAGAGTAATAGGAGCTCATCAATTGAAATATTAACCTCAATCCAAGCAGTGCTACCTCTGAGATTTATGGCTGCTGCAGACATACATAAACATGATCATTGTGGCAAAAAGATGTGTTAGAGACTAGCATGGACAACCTAAAGCCTTGGGAACAGATCTGGTCTAAGGGTTTTTGCCTGAGGGGAAAATCATTTGGCACACCAAGTCAATGGGCAAGCAACCATACAGAGGCAATGAAGGGTTGAACTGGTGCTGGTAGGAATTCCAGACCTTTCCTTGCATCTCTTCTCTCAGTCAAGAAGTTGAGCACTTAATTTAGTGGCAGTTTCTATTAAGGCAAGGGTAGGCTGAGGTTCCACAAAGCAGAGCTGGCTATAAATTATGAAAAGGTTAAGGAAAGCAGCCAGACAGATGATTCCCAAAGAAGGTAATGTGTGTTTTATATGGATCTCATACGCCGTCACATGTAATTAGCTGGGACTTTGAGGAGGGGCAGATGTTTGAAGCTCTTTCCCCTGCCTTTGTGCTGCTAGCACTATTTAATCATCAGTGATTAATGGGGAGCTTTTGATAACAGTAAATTAAAGAGGGGAAAGTGCTACCATCATTTCAGCAAAGCTGAGTATATCACTATCTCATGGGCTAAACCCCATGTCAGCTTGTTTGTTAAAAATATATGTAACACTGAACCAATCCACATATAAAAGATATGATGCATTATATAGTAATTGCATTTATTACCCCAGGCACAGTTATGTTATTTGGGGAGCCAGGGAACACATTGACCTGGATCCAATGATAATTGCTATGTAGAACTACGTGACTCTCATGATTTTGCTGCTGGTGAGAGCAATCCAGCTGTGTCTATGTTTGAACCTGGAATCTCCTGCATGCAATGCAGATGCTCTACCACTGAACTATGGTCAATGATTCTCAGATCAACATGGACTGATTCAAAAGGTACAGCAGCCACGGTCTCAAACACTTAATTTCTCTTTCAACCTGATTCTATGATCTTCTTTGAACCTGTCTGTCCTCTACAGACCTGGTGCTAGATCCCAGCTGTTGTTTTGCCAATGGTGAGATATGTTGCATTGCTTTGTAAGCCTCTGAGGATGCGAGTATAAACCACTAGTAAATAGCAAATACTTTTGCTGTGACATGTTCATAGAGCCACAACTATTGATGTTTCTCACTCAGAGGACTAGTAAAATCATTCAGAGAGAGAGAGAGAGAGAGAAAGGGTGCTGTCAGAAAATCAACTACCAAACCACTAATAATGCTAGTCTGGGGACCACGAATAGATAAGGAAAAAGACCACTTGGAATTGATTTCTCATTTCTTCATTCTTGTTCCTCTCTCATTGGTAGGACTGACCCCAAATCTTCCTCCCCTTTTACCACTTCATTCTCAGTGAGTTAAATGAAGGGGATTTCATTGATTTGGGGGCAGCAGTGTGAAAGGGATGGAATATATGAAGTCCTGTGAAAAGAACCTAAAGAACAACCTGCTGGATCAGGCCAGTAGCCCACCTTGTCCAGCACACTGTTCCACTAAGCATGGGAGAGAGATTCAACTCATTTCACATTTAAAGGCAAACTGACTTAATTCACACTTTCCAAGAAAATGTGTGAACCAAAACACAGTCATACTTTGAAATTCACACATCTCTAGATTTTTCAGTATGGTTCTCTGGTCAGGCAATTTGTACAAAAAATGCATACTAGGGTAAAGTGTGTATATAAATGCATGCGTGTGTGTACACATACATTTAAAGGCTAAAACACTAGAGGAAGTTGCTTTGCAAAATAATGTGTATATTAGGAAAAATTGCATGTTATTTACAGAGAAATTCACACTAAAATTCTGATGAATTTTCCTAAGGACTTTTTGAAAAATTACGAACTAATCTGGAAATATGAAGAACCGAAGACTGGACAAATGAGAAACTGAGATAAGCTGAAGTTGATACATTTGCCCATCCCTAGTTCTCACAATGGGAGCAGGGAAGACTCCAGTAAGGATTTGAGCACAATAGCACTCTCCCCTCCTGGGGCGAACAGGTGGTATTCAGAAGCATTTTGCCTCTGACAGTGGAGTTAGAACATAGCCATCAGGGTTATAGTAACCATTGTACTGTACAAGGTACTGTGCATTGCCAAGCAGTGTAATTCCAATGAAACATCTGTGCAGAAATTTTGATTTGACAGAGGGCACTACTACCCTGCCAAAGCAACCTTGAGGCAACTTCATTCCTTTGACTTCCAAAATCTGGCTAGAAAAACCTTGGTTCAGCCTTTGAGTCAGAGCCCAGCCATTCCTAGACCCTGAACCTCAAATCAGCTCCTTGGAATCCCCCCAGTAAACTGCTGCAGAACCACCAAATCCAATGACCCATTGTTCCTGAAGAGTCTCCAGACCCCATTGTAAAAAACAAACAAACAAACAAACAAACAAACAAACAAACAAACAAACAAACCTGAAAACATAGTATCTATGGACTTCACATGAATTGCCTAGGGTTCCAGCTGGGTGCTAAACCTCAATTCATCACCCCAAGGCTACAGAAGAGGAGATTAGGATCTTTACTTTAACTTCAGGACCATTGGTGAAGTCCTTGAGTGGCTATTGAAGTTACTATATAGATACAGCTGCCAGGATCAGAACCTCACTGAGAACTAAGAAGTGCCAGAGCTTACAGCTCTATATAGATTCTCAGTTTGAGCCAGACCAATGATGAAGCAATAGCTTCCTTGAGCTGTTTGACAAGTTCCTGTTGGTGAGCTTCTAGGAGTATAGTCACATCCACTATGGACTCAGCAAAGTATTTCAGGTAGGAGGCCCACTGTCTTCCAATTGAAAACCACAAAGTATTATTGCAGGTTGTTAGTCAAATTGTGTGCTGTGGGAGTCACCTGCTACCTGCTAGCATAGGATGGCCTTTTCCAGATAGGTAAGAAACTGCACATTGGACAAGTTCTGTTGTGAGCAGTTGACACCTAATTTTGCCTCATGCAAAATTTCAGGGCCAATTGGTAACAGTGCCAGAGCAGTACATATGTGGGAATTGGGGAGGAGGTGTCTCTATCTTCTCCTACCATCTGTTTATTTGTTTGTTTATCGTACATGCTGCTTAATCGAAGTGGAATACATACAAAATTTCAAACAGCCTATAGTCAATAAAATCAATTAAAATAATTAAAATGAAAAACATCCTTAAAATGCCTGCTGAAACATGAAGGTATTTGTCAAGCTGCTGAAACTTAACAACAACCACAACAACAACAACAACATATTATTTATACCCCGCCCATCTGGCTGAGTTTCCCCAGCCACTCTGGGCGGCTCCCAATCAAGTATTAAAAACAATACAGCGTTAAATGTTAAAAACTTCCCTGAACAGGGCTGCCTTCAGATGTCTTTTAAAGATAGGATAGCTACTTATTTGCTTCACATCTGAAGGGAGGGCGTTCCACAGGGTGGGCGCCACTACCGAGAAGGCCCTCTGTCTGGTTCCTTCTAACCTTACTTCTCGCAATGAGGGAACCGCCAGAAGGCGCTCGGCGCTGGATCTCAGTGTCTGGGCTGAACGATGGGGGTGGAGATGCTCCTTCAGGTATACAGGACCGAGGCTGTTTACAAGGTGTGGAGGTGGGGCTGTTTGATTTCAGCCAGGAAGGAATTCCACAGAATTGGGCCCAGAATAACACACAGCTTCTGTTGCATCTGAGCCATGGGGAACACCAAAAGAGATCCCCAGAGATCTTGGTGGTTGGGTAGTTACTTACAATGTCCTTGGTCCAAATTTCTAACAACCTAGAACTTGGCTTGGCAATATGTGTACAACCAATAACATAACCAGTGGATAAAAATAGAATCACACGCACTCAGGGTTTGGCTTTTGCTTCTATACTTCTAAATTGTGTGACAATCAGATCAAAGGAGTGTGCTTTTGCTCTTTCACACCAAGCACTACTGATCTGTGGGCCAGCTTCTGTGTTCTTGCTTTTGCAAGTATTTTAAAGGCTTCCCTGCTCTCTCTCTCCCGCCCCCCTCCCCATCATCTTTCCCTGCTTTCTTCCATCAGCACACTTCAGGGCAACAGAGGCAGTTCTCTTATCTCCCTCATTAATTGTTCGTGCCACACAACTGGTGACCTGATCCAAGTGAAACTCTCTGAAGTCCTCAACCCAAGCTTCCCACTGTGGGAGGGACGTTTTGCTTGGGCATAGTTCAGCCAGGGATCTAAAACAGGAAGTGAGAAGGCATTCTTCTATTTCTTGATGCATCTCATCATGATCCTCTCACTCTCTTTCCTTATAGCTAACAATGTGCTGTATAGTCTTGCCAACAAGCTTTGCCTCCTAGTTTATCAAAGCGTATTAGCAAACTTATGTTTGGAACATAGGAGTCTTCCTTCTACCAAGGGCTCATCCACACTTACACTTACCCTGCTGCTTCCCCCAGGAAAACCCATTGTTTACCACTGAATCAGAATAAATGCCTAACTTTTTGTGGTTTGGGTTTTTTTTCTGATTCAGCAGTAGATTGTGGTTTTTCCCAGGGAAAGCGGCAGGATAAACCCATGCCCAGAAAGCATGGAACAAGTGGAAAACTTTTGGACCTGTACTTTTTAGGCACAGGTGAAGCAGAAGTATGCATGAGCCCTAAGGGTGTAAGTGTAGAGCTTGATGTGGTATACAGTGGTACCTCGGGTTAAGAACTTAATTCGTTCTGGAGGTCCATTCTTAACCTGAAACTGTTCTTAACCTGAAGCACCACTTTAGCTAATGGGGCCTCCCGCTGCTGCCACGCCGCCGGAGCACAATTTCTGTTCTCATCCTGAAGCAAAGTTCTTAACCTGAAGTACTGTTTCTGGGTTAGTGGAGTCTGTACCTGAAGTGTATGTAACCCGAGGTAGCACTGTTTTGACTGTAAGTATAGGACTGACAAATAATTAAATGTTTCCTGTTGTGTCTTAGAATTAAGGCTTTAAAAATATTATTATAATTATTACTTTTGATTTATTCATCATTTTCCAAACCACCGTTTGAAGGCAATTCACACACAAGATAAAAACACAAAAACAACAAATCAATTTAAAACAAGTGTAAAACCCTACCAGGTGGAAACTCATGGTAAAGACCCATTTACCATGGGTCTTTTTACCCATTTCCAGCTGGAAAAGCTTGCCAGAGCAAAAGTGTCTTCAATTGTTTCTGGAAAGTGCAGCTAGTGAGTGCCAGTCATATCTCAACAGGAATGCTATTCCACAGAATAGGGGCATGCACACTAAAAGTCCTGTTCTGAGTTCCTGCAGAGCAGGCTTCAGAGATCTTTAGAACTTGCAGGAGAAACTCCGCAGTTGTGGAGGGATGTTGTCAGTTCTTCCTCTCTGCACCTCATACTAAATGCAGCCTCATCCTTTGAACACAGGACCAAACTAAAGTGAGCATAAGGGATCATTTGCTGTGTCCGAAGGACGAGAATAAGAAAGCCTATCCGGGCGAGGCACACCGTCTGTTAGATAATTCAGCCAACTAGGATAACATATCAATAATTGCAAACACCTACTTGTTTTTAAATGGGTATGTGAATCCACTGATGGTCAGGTTGCAATTCACAGGCTCATGTTATACCTTTAAGGTCATAGTTGGAGCAATAGGTGAGGAGTGCCTTCCCTCTGTGGTTCTTCTGCACACACCTCCTTCACTTGCAGGAATCATAGATGATAGGATGACTGAAGAGAGGAGGAAAAATGAAAACAGAACCCACAACAATTTTATCTCTTGCTTAGAGGTATAATGTTCTCTGGCTTGCTTTCTGGGAAACCTATTTTTTCTGGCATAAGCCAAATGGGTTGTTTTCTTCTTTTCTTTTTATCTGTGACGGATCTGAGTGCTTTAAATATCAATTTGCACACTTCAGAACTTCCCACATTCCTTGATAATCTAGGAAATTTCTCTGCATCTTCCAGTAAGCACCATCAATCTTGCCCAGAATACACAGACTCCTGAAATGATTTTAATATTTAATAAAGTTTAATAAACCTACTGAATAATTTTCATACAAAGTTCAAGATGTGTTATTGTCTCATTACCATGAACTAAGCAGTGTTGCTAATGCCATTAAATCATTTGTTCTTTTGATTTGCCGGAAGCATTCACATTTCAGGGAAAATTAGACAACAAAGCATGATCCTGGGAAAGGAGCTTGCTTCATTAAGCGAAAAGTTTGATTTACTCCAGTGTTTATCCCTAGAGTCTGTTTGCCAGTGAATGTGCCATTATCTTGAATTATATATAAAAGAATCTGTGATCTGTTTTAATGTGTCTCTGAATTCATGAATCTTGGCATATGCGAGTGGGTGTTGTGGATTTTAGTTTGGTTTCCCATCCTATTCTTTAACAAACTAATTATGGAAACAAAGGCATTGGTGATAGCTTTCTCAAAGGACACAGCCCCTGCACTGTAATGACCGTGAACTTATTTTCCAAATCCTAAGGGTGCGTGGAGTTCATGAGATGAGTTATTCTTAGGAGCCACTTGCATTGCATTGCCTTAGCATTTCCATGTATACCAGGGAGGTGGAGATACTCCAACTATCCCATTTATTGGGAACAATACAGAGATGTTGTGCTTGCAAGGTCCTGCACTCTTGATCTTGCATTGAAAATGAGGTTGAATTAGATGACCTCTGAAGTTCAGCTCTAACTTTGACTTCCTGCTTACTCAGGGGAAAGGCATTCCATTTCAAACCCTGCTAAATCAGAGACAATGTGGGCAAGTGATTCCCAGGTATGAGAACTGCGGTCTTTGCACTCCCTATAGATGGGGCTGCACTCCCTCTGAAGGAGCAAGTATGCAGTTTAGGTTGCCTCCATGGCAAAGACCACCTACCAGCAACTTTGTCTGATGAATCAACTGCACCCTTTCCCTGCCTCAAGGATAACTTGGGTACCATGATCCATGCACTGGGAACCTCATTTTAGACTACTGTAGTGTGCCATGTGAGGGGCTTCCCTTCAGAGTGGTTCCGAGGTCTCAGATTGTGCAAATGTCATGACAGGGTGTGGAGTCATGTTCCATACTGCACACAGAGCTGAAGATCTGTACTAGCTGCATATTAGCACATGAGCCAGTTTTAAGGTATTGCTCATTATATATAAAGCCCTAAACAACTCTGGGTCAGGTTACTTGAAAGGCCAAGTTCTTCTTCATTGCCCAGTGAAGCTAGTTAGCTGCAAATCCCTCTGTCTTTCTGTATCATATATTAATAAGGCCCTCCCATAAACAAAGAACTATGCTTGCATTATTCAAAATGTAGAATACAAAGCCATTATCCACAAAAGTTACACTTCTTAAAAGTTTAATAATTTAATAGCTCAGACTTTTCACATAATCTTACCATTAGGCATAAAAACAACAACGCTGCATAATATTATGGTAAACAGTTGTGTGTGTCTTGAAATTATCTCATTTTTCAAAGCAGTGTGAGGAAATACACTATTACATTAGGCTGATTCTTATATCCATTTTCCAGTGTAATGGAGAGTATTCTTTTGGGGAGATATATTTATATACTTCACATATGATTTATGGCCCAAAAGTCCAGGAGTGACCAAGACACTGACTCAGAGGCATAGATGCCAACTCCTAGGGGCCAAAGCAGATATATTTTGGAGGGGATTGGGCCCCCCTCAATTTTTAGAGAGTGTTCAGCACTACCCCCTGGCTCTTCATGACATTGTCATGTTGCCCCCCCCCCCAATCCTTTGAAGAAGCTGGTACTGCTCAGAGACTACAGTGTTGCAAGGTGGGGAGCCAGATTGGGTATCCTATCTCTGAGCCTGATGGTGGTGGTGAGGAGAGCACTAGGCACAAGCCACAGGTACAGGGTTCACAGAACCACAACCAGGACTCCCACAGATACCATTCTATGGCCTGAATAACTGCATGTCTCTTGCAGTACCTCTCCAGTCTGTTGTTGCAGGAAGTGCAGAAAGTGAGGAGCCAGGGAATGCAGGGCAGGTGCCTGTCTTGAGGGCAGAGGGTTGGCCCTTTAAGACACTCCAGTTCTCCAGAAGGGGACACAGCCTGGGAGACATGAAATGGAAGCAAAGCCATTAATTCTATTCCAGTAGCTCACTTGGAGCTCCCCTTTTTCCTTAAGCAGCTGACCTGTCTTGCCACATGGGCTCCCTCATGGGACCAGAACGCATTAGGGTTGCATTTTGCTCTGTCTGTACCCTGAAATACAATGTGAATTTGGGTTGATTTGGTGGAGGTTCACATGTTTTCCTTTGTTGTTGTTTTCAATCAATTTTAAAGATGCACTTCTGGGTGTACTACCCACAATTTAGCACTCTGAAGAGGCTCATATGCCTATAAATTCCATAAACTTTTGCCTGAAGGAGAAACTGCTCTAGACATTTTAGATTGCTCGTGATAACAAATGGGGGAAACTCTTTCATCAGAGCAGCTTGAAGATGGGAGTACAGATCCAAACAGAAAGATCACCAAGCAACTTAGAAACAGATCGTCGTCCCCACTTATTGCACAAATACAATGTGAATCTTTGGGGCCCTGTACACCCCTATTAATTATCACTACTCATTTTAAGTTAAATTGTTTGAATTGTTTGAATCCGATTATTAGCAAACTTGCAGACCTTGAGACTCATTTTGTAGCTTTTGAACCAGGGGTGGGAAATCTTATGTAACTCAAGTGGTTACTGGAGTAGAATTCCCATCCAATCTCTGTGTTGATCATTACATCTGTGGCTGATTGGATTTGGGGTCCAGCCATTTAAAATGTAATTCGAAGGGAAATGAAGCCACCTAAATATCTTCTTTTCCCTCTTTTACGGTGTCAGAATAATATAAAAGCAACTGCATTTTTTAGCTCATCAAGCTTTCAGCCTCATTTTGAGCCTTCATCTGCTTCCTCCTGATCCCAAAGATGAAGCATAGAGAGCATATTTTATGCTGCATTGTTATTTCTGTATATCAAATGCTTCACTAATATATAGGGCGCTAATGCAGAACTTGGAATCCAAAGGGCTTTTTGATAGGCATTTTCAGTTTCCAAAGTTTCAGAGAATGGTTGTTTAGGAAATATATATCCACAGCACCAATTATATGGATGTAGGTAATGTGATCAGTGTTGAAATTAATATTTTTGAATAGGAAGCATGGAGTCAAATTCTACTGTGTGTATATGTATGTTGGGGGTGTGTGGATTCAGAGATAGGTGACCCTGATGGGGCTCTGATGAGGAGTGGTTTGTGTCTGGCCACACCCATTAGTGGTATGTGTCCCCCACCCCCCACCCCCAAAAAAGGTTTTCTATGAGGAGATTCCCCACCCTATAGGATTCCTAACATTCCACAGTGGTGAGCCCAGATCCATCCCTTCCAATTGGTCCAGAAAGCTTTAAAGCCACCCAACTTTTTTGGTAAGTAAGCATTAAAACTACCATGTGACTTGATACTGATTGATCAGCCCACTATTTTATATCACTAATCGTATAAAAAAGCAATGACATATTTCAAAATGCAGGCAGCTCTCACTTACACATGTTCAATATGTGTGTGACCATGTATGCATGCATTGCGCTGAACTCGGAAGTGACCTGGAAACATCATAAAGATGTCACTGAAACACCACTAAAAATGTGGAATGGGGTGTTTGCAGGCTTTTTCAATGAGCTTCAATTATACGTGTTTTCACCGATGCATGCAGTGCCTCAGAACGTAACCCTGCGTAAACGGGGGGCTGCCTATATGAAATTCAAAAAGCATATGAACACTCCAGCTTCTTTGTCAGAAGACACTTCAGTTTTACTTGGTCCTGATTCCAATTGATTTTTTTTTTTTTATGTGTGAGCTTAAATTCAATGCAATATCATCAGCAGCACCCCCACTCCAAGGGTGTTTTATTGGAAAAAAGATGCATAAATAATGCATCAATGGAATGAGCTACTTAGCAGATCGAAAATGCTGATGGACACTCATGACGTAAGGATAAATGACCATTTTTTGAATTGTTTGAATCAAATGAATTGTGTTTCTTTTATGGTGATGGTGAGAAATGAGGTGTCAATGCTATTATCGACTGGGTACTTTGGACAGTTACTTTCCCAATCAATAAAAAGGCTTATTTTGATGTTAGTTTTAAAAGACTAATGCAAACAAACATGAGACACAACACTTGGCATCTGGGCTTCACTTCTGATAATGCTGATGATTCCATTGGATTACGTATCCCTTTGCCAATTGCATCTATTCATCATTATGCATGATGGTGTCATGCCTCCCATGGCACCACTCTGGATGGAGCAGCTACGAATGGTTTGGTTTCCTCAGCCAAACCAGCAAAAAAGGGTTAAAACAAACAGAAAACAGCCACCAAAGGCACATAAAGTCTAGCTTAGGGATGGCTAATCTATGACTTTCCAAATGTTGTTGGACTTCAGCTCCAATCATCTCATCCCTTACTATTGACCATACTGGATGGGGCTGATGGCCATTGTAGTTATACAACATGAACTGGGCCACAGATTAGCCTCTCCTCCTCTAACCTATGCCATCCAGCAATCTACAACACATATGTTAGGATGTTCCATATCCTAAGAGCCTTGCGACTTTGTGTGAAAGCTTTATTTACTCCAGCACCTTGGGTTTCTTGTCAACAGGGACCAGTCAGGTGCCTCTGGCAAGTCACAAGTGAGACATGAAGGCAATAGCCACTTCCTGCTGCTGCTCCCCAGCAATTGCTATCCAGCGGCATACCAGAAGTGGCATATAGCCATCAGGACTAATAGCCATTCATAACTCAAACCACCACAAATTTGTTCAATCCACTTTTAAGTCAATTACAGCTCATGATCACCAGCATATCTTGAGGGAGTGAATTCCATAAATCAATCATGCAGTTATTTTTTTAAAAGCACTTCCTTTTGTCTGTGCTGAATGTACTGTCAACCAATTACGATGAACGAAATCCTTTGAAAGCCCATGATGCTTGATGATAGAAAGTCAATGGCAGGACATTCCAGGTAGTGGCAAGTAGAGTTGTCAGAGAATTCAGAGAAAAACAGAAACAAAATGGGAACTTGACAGTGTTCACTTATTCATCCCATGTTTGGAAAAGCCCAGCAAATACTATTGATATTCACTGCTGTTTTCTGTCCACGAATGATATGTAGTGATAAGTACTTGAAGTCTTCCCCCACAAGTTGTGTTGTGTTTCCTTCACATTGAAATGAACGATGTAGACTAAAGTAATGACAACATAATTAATTACACAAAATTTTGCCGTAGCAGACAGTGAAACCGGTAATATAGGACAGAAGCTGAACTGCAGCAAAATGGAAACTGTGTGGTATGCAATGAATACAGGGCAGAATGGAAATATTGTATCCCTAATGGCTGGTTTAAATAACCATCTATTTCATTTTCCATGATTCTTGCATGCAGCAAGAAACTCAGCCAAGTTAACATTCCACCATAGCAGGAGGAGACGTTATCAGTTCTCCCAGCAAAGGCCTTTCCAAACGACTTCAGGACTGTAGCGAGAATTCTGTCAAAATCACTGAAGCACATCTTGACTTCTGGAGTCAAATAGTCCATCATTCCACAGGGATGCTCATTTGGGGAACTCATTAATGGCTCATCAGTTGCCACTGCTGAAAGACTTGAAAAGTAAACAGATTCCTATTTTTGAATTCTATTTTTGCATTTAATTTTTAATGAGGCAGTTTGCATTAAGCGCGTGCACACGCAAGTGTATATGCACCACCATCCACCGTAAAGATTATTTTAGGAAACTTTTCGTCCCCCTTGGCAGTTGCAAAGCAAAGTTGATTGGCTTTTTAATGAACTTTTGCATCAGTTAGAGAAAGAACATTATCTATCAAAGTGAGGGGGAGATGGATATTTTTAAAGTAAAGATGGTGATGATTTTGTTTTTGTTTCGATTAGACCTGAAACAAGTTACACCCAAAAATAAACCTGATTGGTCGAAGCTGCTCCAAATCTGTCTGGGGAGTGATGGGAATATTGTGGTTGATTTCAGATCAGAGCTGAGCTAGTCCTGCTACTTTATGAAGTGCTGGATTAAGAGAGGATGGCTTGGAATTTTGCAGATTGAAAAACACGCAGACTGCTACTTACTGACCTGTTTCCTTCAATATTTGTTGCTTTTTCTGCACAGAGCATTGCGAGAAAGTGCAAGCTCCCCTGGTTATCCAGAGCTTATATGATCAGTGAGTTTGCACGAACAGGAAGAACAGAGAGGGACACTTCTTTTCCGAGGTCGATTTTCAGCAAAGAAGCACTAAACATAAAAACTTACGGTCTTAGTCGCCCATAGCAAAGCAGTCATGCTCTCTAAAATTCAAATCGAACACTCAGATATGGGAGGAGGATTAGGAAAGGATTATCCTGGGGCTTTTGTTCCAGCCTTTTATTTCTACTTCTTTCTTTCTTTTACTTTTGCAGATTTATGGCTTCTTTTATATATAGCTTTTTACAGCCCTTTAAACCTCCTATTTATTGTTATCATATCTCGCTATAATAATAAAGTCTCACCAGCTCCAGTATTTCATACGAGTTTAGTCAGAATGTTTCATAGTTCATTGTACCAACTGAGAAAGCAGCAGTCCCCCAATGAAGGATATTTTTCCTACATGCACACTGATGCAGTTGGGGCATTTGTTCAAAACCCAGTTATTTTGTGATGCCTTTGTTGGTCACTAATAGTCCATTAAGGGCATTAAAACCAACACAGAGAACCTGGCTAGCCTTAGCATTTCCTATCTGGTTGTGATGATGCAGAGTCAGATTTTTTCACTGCTGACAACAGTGTTGTATTTCAGCAAGGAGAGCATTCTACAAGAGGCCCTATCTTTATTGGCACCCTGCCGCCTTTTGAAAATGCCCCTCTTTACACAGGCATTCCCTTGGTCTATTCATGTGGGTCTGGTGTTTTAATTTGTGTGTGGATTTATTGCACATTTTAATCAGGGGCTTTAATGTTTTAACAGAATTGTTTTTATTAGGGGAAAGACTGGATATTAATATTAGTAGTATTAATAAAAGCATATTTTAATTATGGCATGTTTTAATTTTTATATTAACAATTGTATACTTCTTACATTTGTAGACCACTTGAGAGTCATCTTGGCATTAGGGAGGTCAGACATGCTCCTCACTGTTTCTTAGCATGCCTAGACTAATATGCTCCAACTTTTTATACCAAGTGGGCTGCAAGAGAACTTTGACATGGAACTCTGCCTTGTCATGTGGAGGTGGGGAGGAGCGAGGCCAAAATTTTACACCCCTCCCCAGCCTTCGCACTCCGTTCCCAAAGCTGGCTAAGTGAAGCCCTGGGCTTTGGAAAGGAGACATGAGGCACTGGCTGGATCCCCAAGCTGGGGAAGTGCTAACTTGGCTTTGGGAATGTTAAGTATAATTGATATACAGTGGTACCTTGGTTCTCAAACTAAATCCGTTCCGTTCGACTCCAAAACTGTTCGAAAACCAAGGCGTGGCTTTGATTTGGCTGCCTTGGGTTGGCATTTTTCTTATGAAATTGTTTGGATGCATCTTTGATGTTTCTGTTTTGAAGAAAGTTCTCCAAGTAAAGTCTTAATTAAACTTAAGGGCCCCGACAATGTGCCTCCCCCGAAAGAAGTGAGTTTTCATGCATCCCAGGAGTGCCAGCTTGGCCCCAAGACCGTGGGTACCTGGGGCCATGGGTACCATGCAGTGCACATGGTCCTGGCACCAAAATTTGTGGGTGCCCAGCCCCTTCATGGGGAATTTTGTGGGTGCTTGGGCACCCAGGGCCCCAGGGAGCCGGCACCTATGGTGCATCCAGTCACTTCAAACTATGCAATATTAATTTTTGCAATGGGGAAGGGGGCAGGAGGACTCTATGACCCTGTCAGAGCCCTCACAGCTCCTTCCAAAAGCCCAACATCTTGCTTACCTGGCTTTGGGAAGGCAGAGTAAGTGCTGGGGGTTGTGTCAAATGTTGCCAAGAGTGATGCCATGGGGTTGCTAGATGTCTTAGAAGTGGAGGAGAAGCTGGCCAGGTCAGTCTCGACCCATCCTCCTGAAAGCAAGCTTCACTTGGTAGCTTGAGGAGCCAGCTGGTCAATTGGTACAACTGGCTCGATCAGAGGTGGAGGGAGAACCAGAGGACTGGACTTGAGTCCAATCTTCAAAGATGTACCACCTTCAGCACAGGCATGAATGGATGTAGATCCCAGCCCCCACGAGTGCTCAGAGGCGGGCAAAGTTCTCACACTCGGAACAAGAATCATAAAAATGACTAGGCCCATTTTAGAAGTTCAGTGGTGGGGGAAGTGTCAGGAGCTGGGGCAATATCTTTGCTTTTGTCTGGACATGACTAAGAGCTGGGGAAATGGGGTTCAAAACTCCACTCAGCCATGAAGCTCACTGGGTGGCTTTGGGCCAGACACTCAATCTAACTTACTTCACAGGTTTGTTGTGGGGATTAAATGAGGAGAGGAGGTAAAACCATGTACAGCACCTTGAGTGCCTTGGAAAATAAAGGTGGGATATAAATATAAAAAATAATCAATCAATCAATCAATCATAGGTTTTGCTGATGTACCTTTTGAGCTGTGCAACCTACAGTTTGAACTGGTGCTAAGACTATGTGTGGTTTTCTTTTATGCATCTTTCAGGGTTTTCATAGCCAGGAGTCCATGTGTTTTATACAAGGGTGGGAGCAGGGACATCAGGGGCTAAATGAGGAGACTTAGAGAGTGCAATCAGGTTTGCGGGCCAGTGGTTCCCTACCCCTGGTTTATCTGAAAGTGGCTTTTATTGGTATGAACCCATTGTCTAGAAGACCATTGTATTATGTGTGTTTAAAAAAGAATGGAGCCTTAATTAAGGTAAAATGTTGATCTTTCCGAAGTGTGAAAGTAAAAAGAAGAAGTGGGGGGGGGGAGCCATAGTAAAGAGCAGGGTTTTTTTGCCATAACATTAGAGAGGCTAATAATCTTCAGATTTATTGTGGATTTTGAGCCTTTATCTCTGGAGAAATGAGGAGAGAAGAATTAAGAGCAAGAAAGTGCTGTCCGTTGTAGTGAGCAATTATTCCGAGTCCTCATGTTAGGGCATTATAGGGCTTCAGATGTTCTCATTAATTCAGAACCAGTTTAAATAAAAAGGTTTATTTAAAAAAGGAAGGGGAAGGCAGAAAACCATTGAAAACACATTGCCTATATTTACTCCATGTGGTAGGAAGTTCCGAGAGAAGCCTCTTAAAGGATTGCTAGGGATAGGGAGGAGTTCTGTGTGGTTCAGATTTAAATGAGAACCTACCCACTTCCTGAAACAACCTGTGATCCAAAGCTCGGCTCTCCTTCAAAATGTTCACTTCTCCAAATTTTGTGATGCAGTTCCCCAAAAATGTACACAGTAATGCATATATTAGGTAAAGTGTGCATGAATGTGCATATATTGATGAAAATGACCCCCCCCCACACACACATTATATTAAAGGGAATGGTTCACAAAAAAAATATTTCTTGCAAAATTGAATACAAAAGGGAGTATATTAGGAGAAATGTGCTCTAAAATGCTGGTGGGTTTTAACAACAACAACAAACTGATGCAGAGATTTGGAGAATTAAATGTAGGACAATGAAACAGAGTAGATACTAGGAGGATGTTGTAAGACTGTGATTAAATGTGTGTGTGTTTGCTGATGTGTAAGAAGGGAAGTATGTGCGTGTATGTTTATGCATGCATATGTAGGAATGGTAGGGATGAAAAGAGGCATCATTTTCCATTCTACTCTGCATTTGTCACATGCAGCACTGTTTCCACTCCACTGCAGTTCATTTTCTGCCTTTTTAAATTTACATTAAATGCAAAATGGGGGCTGAGAACTGCAAGCAATCATATATGTTTTGGGAGGGACAGAAAGCCACAGCAACAGTGAATACTAATCACATTCCCTGGATTTCTGTTCCAGAGACAGGAGTAGTAAGTAGTAAGGGAAGTTTCCACTCCAATTTCCAGTTCTGTCTCAATGCCCTGACATAGCTAATGAATGAGTGTGTAGGACATTAGCGTATAGGAGAGCACCTTGCTCACATTTGCATTAGCATCACTCACACCCAACCCTGGCCTGCAGACCTCATGAAGGTTTGCTGAGCTCATGCTGAAAATGCCCCCGCTCCTTGATCTAGAGATTACAATAGATGTGCGCTGCCTTTTGCCACAAACTGTTTGGGTCCAATGTTGCATGTTGAACAGGTAGACAACATCCCTGCAGGGATGATGATGAAAATCCCATAGGTTGCAACATTAAAGCACAATATTAAAAACAGTTTGAAACAGCATACAATCACAAAAATGAAGTGGGTCCTAAAAATATTAATTCCAGGTATCAAAATAGCTGCGTGTTCACCATTCATCAAACGCTGTATATCGAAGATGCCAAACACACCTCTCTAGGGACTGCCACATAGCAAGCCATCTGTCAGGCCACACCACCTCCAAGCTTCGAAGGCTGGTGGAACACCCAAGGGAATGAAGTGGTCTTTCAGATATTTGGGGCCTTAGTTGTTTAGGGCTTTGAACACATTGAATTGGGCCTGGTGACAAACCAGCAATCAAGGCAGGTGTTTTAAATGTGAGAACTCCAGTCAATCATCTGGTCACAGCATTATGGACCATTTCAAGTTTCCAAGTCATCTTCAAGGGCAGCCCCATGTAGAGCACAATGAAATAATCCAACCTGGAAGATCATGGAGTAGAGGGCCAAGTTATTTCTGTCCGAAAGGGTCTGTAGATGGTGAACCAGTTAAGTGCAGACAGTGCTGTTGTATTTGGTTCCTGCTTGTGGGCTTCCCATAGGCACCTGTGAGGCCAGGATTCTGGACTGGATGGGCCTTCGGCCTTATGCAGCAAGCCTCTTAGGTTCTTATGATATGATTCCAGTGCTTTAAGATACCAGAACTAGGCTCTGGCAAGATCTGAAGGATCAAAGCTTCCCCAGCCCTGTTGCTAAAACTTGCTGGAATTCATAACTAGATGTACTTACAGATAAAATATAGAACTACACCTTTTGCTTCATCAAAGACTTACGGTTTCTTGCATGCTTAATATTCAGTATTACAACCCTTCCCATTACTGACTGTAAATAATAGCATTAAAAACCAGGCAGCATATTTCTAACATCATATCAACATAAAGTGCCTTTTAATATTCACTAAAACCAATTTAATGTGAATGAGTTTACTGATTTAATGTTTTTTTAGCTAGCAAATGTTTATTTAGTACGACTCTCTGATGTGAATTAAATAGTGTTTTAGAGCAGCAAAAGTGAGCATTTATTTATATTACAAATGATTTGAAAATGAGAAGAGATATGATGTATAAAGGGGTGGAAATTTTTATGATACGGAGTTGACCTAATTTGGGCTCTTAAACTTGCTTTTTGCTACCAAGTCACTTCACATAGAGATGTGGTCTTGTGACACCATGCCGCTTGGGTGAATATTAATCAAGTTTGCAGCAGCAAATCGAAAATGGCCATTGCTTTCTTGGATGCAGACAGTGCAGTGGTCCAGGGGTTCAAATGTCACCCTCAACTGCATATTTCCATAAGGGTCATGTATTGTTGCCATGACCACTGCTTCAAAATTTTGCCTTACTGGTGAGACAAGGAAGCTGTTCAGTAAGTCAAGGATTAAGGTTTCAGAGGAAGTTCACCAGGATAAGGTATTGCTTCAGCACTTTGGTGTAGGTGAGCCAGTGTGGTGTAGTGGTTAGAGTGTCAGACTATGACCTGTGAGACCAGGGTTCAAATTACTAGCCAGCCATGAAGCATGGGCCAGTCACTGCCTCTCACCGCACAGGGTTGTTTGGGGGATGCAATGAGGAGGGGGAGACCCATGTACACCACTTGAAGCTCCTTAAAGAAAAAGGTGGGGTAGAAATGGAATAAATAAATAATGAATTGAACTGCTTGGCTCTGCTGCCAACTTTTCATTGGCATGTCAGTGTTCTTGTCCTCATAGCCAGATGAAGAACGTGAAACTCGGGTTTCTGTTTTTGCCATTTTTTTTGAAGCTTAAATCTGAGCAATACCGTGGTACCTCGGGTTAAGTAGTTAATTCATTCTGGAGGTCCGTTCTTAACCTGAAACTGTTCTTAACCTGAAGCACCACTTTAGATAATGGGGCCTCCTGCTGCCGCCGCGCCGCCGGAGCATGATTTCTGTTCCCATCCTGAAGCAACGTTCTTAACCCAAGGTACTATTTCTGGGTTGGCGGAGTCTGTAACCTGAAGTATATGTAACCTGAAGGTACTACTGTACATAGGTAAGGCAAGAGTAAAGTAACCCGAGGTACCACTGTACATAGGTAAGGCAAGAGCTAAAGGCACAGCAGGTGAACTGCATGTCTAAGCTCCAGTAGAAATGCTGATTCAACAAGCTTCATGCCCCCAATTTTTCCTTTTGAAGAGCAGGGTGGGCACAAGCCTTAGTGTGGCAAATGACAGGCATCTCTGGTCTGGGAAAGCACTTCTGGACATGCACTCTGCAAATGGGTTGGGCCTGTGAAATTTGTTTGCACCAGCGCTGGCAACTTCATGTCCTTGACAATGGAGGTGCTGGCACAGTCTCTGACTTACTCTCAGGTCAGGAGGCTGCTGCTAACTGACAGGAGTGATAGGAGGGACTGGCAGTGGCCCTTCCTGAGGTGTCTCATATCACAGGGGTGGGACACCTCTATGACAACCCACTTGAACCTTCCTCAGGACCAAGCTCCTGACACTTTGGACCACTACCCCCCTTCTCCAGCTCAGACATAATTTTGACTCCCTCATCCCTCTCAGACCCTACCCCTGTTTCTCTCTCCAACTCCCTCATATCTTCCTCCTCCTCCGAATCCACCCATCCCTTCCATGACGTCTCCACTGGGCTCATGACACTCAGGAAGGCTCTGATCTACAGACCATGGAAGTCATCTGGCTTCCTCCTCATGAGAAGGGATGGAAGGTGATGTGTTAAATACGGGCACCATCTCTCTGATATTGGTCTTCTACTCAGGCACTACCACTGTCTCTGCTTCTGATACAGGACCCATTTGGAGATCCTGGAGGGTTTGGATCTGGTAGTGGCACCAGTAAGGGCATATGGATTGCCCCCCACCCCCACCTCAAGCAGGGTATCTTCCCAGGTGGTGTTATTGGGGTGGTGGTGGTCTGTATCTGCTGACTCCCCTTGAACTCTATGTGTACTAGAACAGGTGATAGGGTTATTTTCCTCCTCAAAGATCTCATCTGGTTATAGACTGTTCCTCAGACAAAGCTGGTGGAACATGCCAGGATAGTGGCAAGATCCCACTTCTGCTCTCCATGCACCAATCTATTCTGTAACTCACAACTTATGTATGCATATGCACCCTGAATATTGGCAGGCTATAGATTTCATACAGAGAGGGTATTAATGTAAAGCTTGCACACATTATATAGATGAGCTAGTCAACATGTGAATATCAGGATCAGAACCAACATCAACACCTCTTCCACACATTTAGGGTGCATTCAGATGAGGGTAATATTGTGTTAGTTTTCCTGATTCTAATACTAGTAATTATAATCCTTCTGCTAGTTTTCTAACATTCTTTTCACACTGCAGTAGTTGTTGTGTTGTGGAACTGTGAGGTTTTTTTAATCGATGTACCACCATGTCATGCTAAATTCCATTCACCCCAGTGGGCATGGTACGATACAACCGTGAACATCCTTGGACAACATTGCTGCTGTACCTGCATCTTTCTGTTTCCCCATAAAGATGGCAGAAAAGAACTGCTTCAGATTTCATCACTTTACTCCCCCCATTTTCTGGGTCCACGGGGTTACAAACAGAAGATTTCTGGAATCGATTGCACATGGAAATGAGTGTTAAACTTCCCTCATGTGCTGCTAGGTTTCCAGAACAGTTTTTTGCACACGTGAAAGCCCAAATATAATGAATAAATTACCAGTTAGGGAAACAGGATAAACTGCCCTGTCAGTGTTGTCTTGGTTCCAGATTCCATCTCTAGACTTCCGGTGCAGCGCGATCTTGTTGCAAGCGGGGATTTTTCCGTGAGGGAAATCCCGGGCTATTTTGGAGGAAAAAGGGGTGCTACAGGGCGCGGTGGCCCCCAGTATAACCACTGGTGGGAGTCCAGAGGGTCAGGATCCCAGCGGACCAGGAGTGGCCAGCCCGGCCGTCAGGTAGCTTCGAAAAGAAGTGAGGAGAACGGCGGTGCGGTGTCGCGGGTCCAGGGAAGCCATTACTTACCTCCAGATAGCGAAGCCCCGAGCTTGCCAAGGAAGCGCTACGCTCTCAAATTAGAAGAAATCCGGTACTGAATGAGCTGAAATTTGAAGTTATAAAATCAAGGAAGTCCCGGAGCAAAAAGGAGAAGTTGCGGAGCTCAGCTGGCTGCCGAAGTCAACTCCGACGCAGCGTTCTTTGCAGAGCGGGGAAAAGTGAAAGTGAGTCGCCCCAGCGGAGAAAGTTTTTTTCCCCCTGGTCGGAACTTTGTTAAAACGTTATTTATACAGTTACAGTAAAAGGGGGAACAGAAGACTAATTGTTTCTAGCTGAAGTCCAGGGTGAACTGAGGGCGTTAGAGATAAAAAAAAAAAAAAAGATCGCTTCCTTGTCCGTACTCAGTAATAAGAAGGCAGCGAAACGGAAGAGAAGGTTCCGACGCCATTGCAGATACCGCATGCGTCACGTACAGACACCTCAGCGGAGCACCTTTGAACAAGTCTGAGCAACATTGTGTTGTTTTTTTTTCTACTTGGGGTTTTTTTCCTTTTTTCCATTCCTGTTTGGGGAGTTTAAGTGTGCGAACTCGGGGGGGGGGGAGACTGACGGGGACGTATATCTATCGTCGTCTCCCTTTTCCTCTCCTTAGTGGGAGTAAAGCTGTACAAGTATAGACGAAGACCTAGAGGACTTTTCTTTTTTCTCTCCTTCCTTTTTTTTTTTTTCTTTCTCTACTCCCATTCACTACTTTATATAGACGGGGACTTTTCTCCCAGACGGAGTATCGTGCTGTATGCAGACTTTCATGGCTGTTTTGCAGGTACTCAAGCAGCATCTTCTGAAGTGATAACAGGACTATTTTATTCTAGAAGGGAAGAGGGTCTGGAAACACCCTCCCTTTACCCCCCTCAAACTGAACTTGGTGAACTAGTTGTTAAATTGTTATTTCAAATATATACCTCCCTCCGCGTTTGATAAGATCTTATTAAGAGAACATTACCATAAAAGGACTAGCCTGAGTGGAGGCAAGAAGACTACAAAGCGGACCTTTATATGAACTTCTGACGATATATATATAAGTTAAACAAGTTATAAGGTTTACTTAAAATCAAAATAATTGTAAAACTGTCAATAACTGTGAAATAATTGTGAAAGGGTCAAATTGATAAACTTTGGGGAAAGGGTTGAGTGCAGAAGGTTAGGCAGAGATTCGCTGGCGAGGGGAGAGTATTATTGAGACTGAGACAAAATGTCAAACCCAACAAAGAAAGGAGCGGAGGGGGGGATACCTGTAGAGAGGAAAGGATCTAAACAAGAGACAGACTTTAAGGCAGAAATTCTAAGAATGTTTGCGGAAATTAAGCAGAGCGAAAAGAATTTAGAGGCTAAATTAGAGCAAGTAGATAACAAAATTGGAAAAATGGATAAAAAAATTGACGAAACAGTAAACGAACTGAAAGGGCAAATAAAAGAAGTGCTTAGAAGGACTCAATTGGTAGAGGAGGGTCTGAAGAAGACTAGACTAGAAATGAAAGATGTTAAACGGGAAGAAGAGAAATTAAAAACAGAAATGATGGAATTAAACAAAGCGCAGGAAGAGATGAAGGATGTCATAGCGATGAACGAACTTCGGATGAGGGAAGTAAATTTAAGACTTAGAGCGGTGCCGGAGACGCAGGGGGAAAATATTAAAGATAAACTGATAACAGAACTGGCAAAATGGCTGGAGCTACCTACAGGAGAGATGGCAAAGGCGGTCCAAAATGCATTTAGAATGAAAGCGAAAACAACTAAAGCAAAAAGACTTACAGGGGACTGCCTGATCACATTCAAGGACAGAGAGATGAGAAATTGGATCCTGCAGAGGAATAGAGAAAAAAGATTGAATATGGACGGGAACTTCATAATCATCTTTAAAGATATACCGATTAGATTGCTTAAACGAAGAGAGTCCTATAAAGTGTTGGCCCAGACATTAAAGAGAAATAATATCGAATTTAGGTGGGAATTCCCAGAAGGAATGTCATTTATGTATAGAGGCAAGAGACATAGATTGACAAATCCGGAGGATACTGGGAAATTTCTGAGGAAATATAAAGAACTGAAGGTGGATCCGGAGGAAATTAAAGGAGCAGAGGGAAGAACACCAGGACAACTTAAACCAGAGGAGGCGGAAGGGGAGAATAGAAAGGAATTGGACGAAGAGGAAGACGAAGAGGAAAAAGAGGCAGACAACTTCTAGGCAAATAATTAGACCTCACTCATATAAGACATCATGGCGTTAAAAATCTGGAATTGGAACATAAATGGAATGAACGAAAAAAAGAAAAGGAACAGAATTGAACAATTTCTAAAAAGAAAGAACTTAGATATCATATGTCTACAAGAGACACATGTAGCAAGAAAACACAAAAGAATCTTAATCAATAAAAGACTGGGAAATGAATTCATAGCGTCAGATAAGGAGAAAAAAAGAGGAGTGATTTTATACATTAGGAAACAAATTGAAGCACAACAAATTTTCAAGGATGAAGAGGGAAGGATGATTGCGGTTCGAATCAACTGGCAGGGAGAAAATCTGATTATTGTTGGGGTTTATGCACCGAATGGAAATAAGACAGAATTTTACAAAGAGCTAGAGGAAAAACTATTGGAACATTTGGATCAGAAAATAATTCTCATGGGGGATATGAATGGAGTGACTTCATTAGAAATGGACAGATGTAGGGAAAGTAAAAGCAAAGAGGGAAGACTACCAAAGTCCTTTTTTTCAATGATTGAGAGTTGCAATTTGATAGACATTTGGCGTCTTAAGCACCCACTAGATAAACAATTTACGTACTATTCCGAACCGAATAAATCAATGTCAAGGATTGACCAGATTTGGATCTCGAGTGAATTGACATCAAGAACCCAACGGATAGAAATTCAACCGAAAGTAATCTCTGACCATAACCCAATAGAATTTGAACTAAAAAGCTTCGAAGAAAGAACCTACAGATGGAGAATGAAAGATTATCTCCTAGACGACCAGAAAATAGTGGAAAAAGCGCAAAAGGAATTATCAGAATACTTTATAGACAATTGCAACAAAGGTACAAAGAATAAAGTTGTCTGGGATGCCAGTAAGGCAGTAATGAGAGGCTTTTTTATTCAACAAAATTCAATCAAAAATAAAAATAGAGAGAAGGGGAAAAAAGAAATCTTGAAGCAAATTATGGATAATGAACAAAAATTAATTAAGAAACCAAACAATGTGGAGATAAAAGAGAAGATCAAAATTTTACAAGCACAGTTTGCCACTATTATTAATAGAGAAGTGGAGTGGAATATAAAGAAGCTGAGACAAAGAAATTTTGAATATGCAAATAAATCAGGAAAATGGCTAGCATGGCAACTAAAAAAAAGGAAAGAACAGAACATAATAAATAAGATCATAATAGATGGAGAAGAGGTTACTAATCCGAAGGCAATTAGAAAGGGATTCTTGGAGTATTACCAAAGATTATATAAAAATTCAGAAAGAAACAACTCGAGGAAAGTGGAGAGATACCTGAAGGAGAAAAAGATACAAATGATACCGAATGGGAAAAGAGAGCAGCTGAATACCCCAATTGAGGCAGCAGAGATAAAAGAGGTGATTAAAGAGCTAAAGAGGGGGAAAGCCCCAGGGCCGGATGGATTCACTGCCTGTTATTATAAGGAAATGGAACCAATTTTGATAACACCATTGAAGGAGGTGATGAATAATATTCTGAAAGAAGGAGAGATCCCGGAAACATGGAAGGAGGCGTACATTACATTTATTCCAAAACAGGACTCAGATTTAACCCAAGTCAAAAATTACAGGCCGATCTCACTTCTAAACTTAGACTACAAGATATTCGCTGCAATCCTTGCAAAGAGGTTGAAAAAGATCCTGGTAGAAATCATACATAAAGACCAGACCGGCTTTTTACCCAACAGACAGATGAAAGACAATATAAGAAATATAGTTAATATGATGGAATATCTGTCTGACAGGATTGATAAAAGAGCTGTAATGATGTTCGTCGATGCCGAGAAGGCATTCGACAATATAAGATGGGACTTTATGCTGAAGAATTTGGAACATATGGAGTTAGGCAAGGATTTTCTTAATGGAGTAAGAGCTATCTATACAGAACAGAAAGCCAAACTGATTATAAATAACACGGCCACGGAAGAAATAAGGATACAAAAGGGAACGAGACAGGGATGCCCTCTCTCGCCGTTACTTTTTATAACGGCCTTAGAGGTTCTTTTGAACTCGATTAGACAAAACAAGATTATAAAGGGAGTGACAATCGGCCAGAACGAATATAAGATCAAAGCATTCGCAGATGACTTGGTTATAATGATTGAGGAACCAATAAGTACGATAAAAGCAGTTTTGGAGGAAATGGAACAGTTTGGAAATTTGGCAGGCTTCAAACTTAATAAGAATAAAACAAAAATGATGGTTAAGAATATGGATCAAGAACAAATAGAAGCATTACAACTACAAACCCAAATAGAAGTGGTTAAGAAGGTAAAATACCTGGGTATTTGGATAACCCCCAAAAACATAGACCTATATAAAAACAATTATGAACCAGCCTGGAAGGGAATCAAAAAGGACTTAGAGATGTGGGGAAAACTGAAGTTGTCATTTTGGGGAAGAATCTCTACTATCAAAATGAATGTGCTCCCCAAGATATTATTCTTATTTCAGACTATCCCTATTATTAAGGGAAGTAAGATCTTTAGGGAGTGGAGAAGAGTGATCTCGAAATACATATGGCAGGGCAAAAAGCCGAGAATCAAATTTAAGTTGCTAACAGACTTAAAAGAAAGAGGCGGCTTTGCCCTGCCGGATCTAAAGCTATATTACGAGGCCTCTTGTCTTTGCTGGACGAAAGAGTGGATTAAATTGGAGAATAACGAGTTGCTGGATCTAGAGGGATTCAACATTAGATTTGGGTGGCACGCCTACCTATGGCACGAAAAAAAGAGAGCCCACAAGGGCTTTGAAAACCACATCTTTCGAGGCCCCTTAATTGAAGTATGGGACAGATATAAAAATCTGCTAGAACCTAGAACACCACGCTGGCTATCACCCCTAGAAGTAAAGAGCATAAAGAGACCAAATAGGGGAAATAGGTGGATAACATATGATCAACTGTTATATAAAGAAGGGGGAAAGTGGAAAATAAAATCGTATGAGCAGGTGAAAGAATATGTAGATGATTGGATGCTCTATTTCCAAATGAATGAGGTGTTTAAAAAAGACGGTAAAGAGCGAGGTTTTATGGAGAAGGAATCAATATTTCAGAAAGAGGTTATAAATAATGATATGAAAAATCTATCTAAAGTGTACAAAATGCTGCTAGACTGGAATCTGGCAGACGAAGAGGTTAAGTCGGTAATGATCAGTTGGGCAAAGGATGTGGGCCATAATATAGAATTCGAAGAATGGGAAAAACTATGGAAAGAGGGTTTAAAATTCACTGCATGTATGACGTTAAAAGAGAACACGATGAAAATGTTCTATAGATGGTATATGACACCGGTGAAATTGGCGAAGATGTATAAGACATGCAATAGGTGCTGGAAGTGTAAGGATAAGGAGGGCACGTTTTATCACATGTGGTGGGGCTGCGGGAAGGTGAAAGACTTCTGGGAAAAAATATATAATGAGTTAAAGAAGATTTTAAAATATATGTTTAGGAAGGAGCCAGAGGTCTTTTTGTTAGGAATGGTGGGAAAGGAGATTAAAAGAGAGGACTGTAAATTTTTTAGATACGCAATTACGGCTGCAAGAATGGTATTGGCCCAGAGATGGAGACAACAGGATATACCGACGGTAGAAGACTGGAGAACAAAATTGCTAGAGTATGTAGAGCTAGATAAAATGACAGGGAAGATCAGATACTTAAGAGACCAAAAGTTCATCGGGGACTGGGAGAAATTTGTAGAGTATCTGGATAGTATAAGTAAAGGACAGATGACGCTTAAGGGATTCAAAGAAGCACTGTAAAAAAGCAGCAAGTATTGTCTAAAGGGAATAGGAGGAAAAGAGATAAATAATGTCAATACAAGTTTGAGGAATGCGTAAAGAATGTGATGAACACGGATGATTTACGGGACAGCTGAGGGAAGTTCAAAAGAGAAAGAAGTTAGGAAAACAATAAGAAATTATTATATATTTTTTGTTGTTGCTGTTGTTGTTGTTTTGTTCTGTGTTATGTTCGATGTACTATGTTTAATAATAAAAAATCATTTGAAAAAAAAAACAGATTCCATCTCTAGACACGTCCTATTTTGCCTGCTGCTTGTTTTATAATTCAATCTTCCACTGGCCACTGTCTGTGTGCCTCTTGGTGTTACAATGCAATCACCTTAAGAGCAATTCAGAATAAATTTCAAGCACCACACCTGTTTATCCATCCTTCCCATTCTGGAAGAGCAGCAACCACAAAGCCTATTGATTAAAACGCTTGGATCGGTTTCTGTGCTGCCATTTTAAGCTGAAGTGCAGGGACAATTTCTGAATAAATATCATACGATAACCTATCAGGCATGCCATCCCTTCCTGTTTTTTTAGATATTCACATTGGTTTCTCCTTGTTCCTTACTTTGTAACCAAAAAAATGTGCACCCCCCCCAAAAAAACCCTCATTGGATTCCTCTCTTTATTGCAAGAAAAAAAGTAGGTGTTTTAATTAATAATTAAATTATTAAGGGCTTACAAGATTTAAAAGGTGTTAAATTGGTCCAGTGGACCAGCTGTCTGTCCTTGACAGTAGTGTCATTATCTTGTCACCATCCAGACCTGTGACCTCTAGATAAGTTACTTATACATGGGGGTGGGGGGAAATCTTCCTCCCATGACCTTCAGTACATGAGCCATGGATTTGTTTCCTAGGGAACTGGTAACTGAGAAAAATCTATAATTAGATCTGTGGGTTATAAGCTACATATGGGAACCGGGTGCTAAGTGTTTCCCTGCAAAAGTAAAGCATCTAGATGTAATAAGCTAGATCCAAGATGATTTCAATTATGAGGGATTCATTTGAGAAATTATATCAAGTACTCTGGATTTTCTTCTCACCTTTCTCCCGACCCCAACCCCACCTCTCTCTGCCGCATGAAGTTTTGTGTGGGATGATGTTATTAGGAATCATATCTTGTCGGAAACAGTTGGAGTCAGGACCTGATTGCCCGTAGTGAAGTCATTGGGAGAGGATGAATTCTGTCATTTACACACACACACACACACACACACACACAGCTGTGTTCCTTCAGGTTTCTAATTTTGTGGTCCTCATTTGACAAACCTGTCTGACTTGGAGATGCAAGATTAGGAATGTGAAGGCAAAATAAGGCACTGTTATGCATGTTAATACCTCCAAAGTATTTCTGTCCTCCATCTGTCCTACATCAAGGACTTATCCTCATCTCAGTGTATTTATCCTCATGACAATTTTGTTAAAGTAGATTTACGATGTGGCATAGAGATAACAACATGCCCGATCCTACCTGAGATTTGAACCTGGGTCTTAACATTATGTCAGAAGCAGCTTTCCAAGGCTTATATTTTCAAAATGCTATGGTCTGTTGTAGAGATTTTCTGATTTTTTCTTCCCTTTGGGTTTTGAGCTATATGATTAGATAAATGCATTGTTATCCTCACTAGTTTATAAATGCTAAAGAAATGCAGGTTTAACTCCCCACCAAAATACCCATGCAAGCTGTGCAGTGGGATGGTTAGTGCATTGGACTAGGACCAGGGTTCAAATCACCACTTGGACATAAAGCTCATTGTGTACCCGTGTCCCAATCACTGTTGTGAGAATAAAATGGGGGGGGGCACATGTAAGCTGCTATGAACTCCTTGGAGGAAAGGTGAAATATAAATCAAATAGTGAAGGTCTTGTGAGATTTGCATCCCACAAATTTTGCATTGCAAAAGGCGTTAACCTTTAATGTTGGTTTTCATGTAATTTATTTGAACCACAAACTTTGCAAACCCTAATAGTGCAGCAACAACAACAAAAAAGTGTTTGTAGATTAGTACTACTCCATGGCATTGGATATCTGTGCAGATTATTGAGCATTGCTGCAAATGAGGCGTTGAAAATTCACATGTGGGTATGGCTACTGTTTTGATTTTAATTGGATTGTAAAGGTAAAGGACCCCTGACAGTTAAGTCCAGTCGCAGACGACTCTGGGGTTGCAGCACTCATCTTGCTTTACTGGCCGAGGGAGCCAGCGTACAGCTTCTGGATCATGTGGCCAGCATGACTAAGCCACTTCTGGCGAACCAGTGCAGCGCATGGAAACGCCGTTTACCTTCCGGCCAGAGCGGTACCTATTTATCTACTTGCACTTTAATGTGCTTTCGAACTGCTAGGTTGGCAGGGGCTGGGACTGAGCAACGGGAGCTCCCCCCCGTCGCGGGGAATCGAACCACCAAACTGATTGGCAAGCCCAAGAGGCTCAGTGATTTAGATCACAGCGCCACCCGCGATGGATTGTATTCAGATTCAAATCCAAATGAGCATTACTTAGCACAGACACACATGCAGATTTGGAACAGGAAGGCCAGATTGTCAATCTATACTCAGGCATGAAACTCACTGGATGAATTTTGACCAATCCCTCTCTTGGGGCTCATCCACATTCTCCTTGGACTGAACAGTTTTCCCTTTGCCCCTCTCCTTTCCCAGGGAAAGCCTACTCCTTATCTCTAAAATGGTGCAAACCTCAATCTGGTGAACACCTGAATTGCTCATTTGCTTTGATTGAACACTAAAGGTTGGTTTTCCTTGGGGGGAATGCAGAGGGACAAGAGGAAGTATGGTATTCATAGAATCATAGAATCTTAGAGTTGGAAGGGAGCCACGGGTCATCTAGTCCAACCCCCTGAAAATCATAAGCTCTCACTCAATCTAACCTGCCTTGCAGGGTTGCTATGAGGATAACTTTGGGAAAGTTGGAAGGGAGAACCATATATTATGTTTTGAACTTCTTGGAGAAAATTCTGCTGCATTTGCAACAAGAATAACAATGTGTTGCAAGAAGGCCTAGCTGCAGCTGTGCTGTAAACTTCAAAATACCTCTAGGGAAGCTGGAGAATTTTGTTCAATCTGCATTTAAAAATGAGCTGACCTAATTTGCACTTACTTCCTGAACTAATATGGAGACTGGAATGCAGTTTTCCTATGAATTGTGCTGTTCATTGAGTTTTGCAATGCAGGAAACTCCCCATTTACGTGCATTCAAGGCATGCACATCACACCACCTGTCCTTCCCCCAAACGTAAGAATGGGATATAAATGGAGTAAATAAGTGATGCATGTCTTCATTCAGCCACCATTTCTGCACCCTAAAATGCAAAGCTTTAGCCCAACAGTCTAGTGTCTCCTCAGTCATACAGTGGTACCTTGGGTTAGGAACTTAATTCGTTCTGCAGGTCCGTTCTTATCCGTTCTTAACCTGAAACTGTTCTTAACCTGAAGCACAACTTTAGCTAATGGGGCCTCCCACTGCCACTGCATGATTTCTGTTCTCATCCTGAAGCAAAGTTCTTAACCCGAGGTACTATTTCTGGGTTAGCGGAGTCTGTAACCTGAAGCGTCTGTAGCCTGAAGCATCTGTAACCCGAGGTACCATTGTACTCATAAATAACTTATCATTCAGATAACTCCCCAGAGTCTTTTCTGTTCACCCCTGTTGGTATAAGTAGAACTGAAAAATGACAAGTCTATCTAGGTATTTGATGCCAGCCCCTAGAAATGTAAAATCCTAGGTGCCCTCTGATGCTTTTGCTTGATAACTGTTTAAGTGTTTCCTATATTCCTTGCAAGGGAGGAGGATGGGAAGAAAGCCAGAATAAGTTGACTCTGCCTGCCATTAGCTGTTCTGTCCCACCAGCTTCAGTGGTTACCAGCCGCCACGGTTATGGGGTGCTGTGAAAAAGCAGCATCTTCTCAATTATTTTGTTTATTACCGTTGTGGGAACACCATTTTGATTTTCTGCCTGAGGCATCAATGTGTCTTGGCCTGTCTCTGTTGGATATATAGCCCTAAAGCCTGCAGGAAACCACAGCAACGCTTTGAGGAGCTGCATTGCCCAGCAGATATTCATTTTATTATTATTATTCTGCACTTAAAATAGTAAAATTAGAGCAGCATTTCTAGTCACATGCATCTCCCAATTAAAACTGACCCTTGGGGATTTGACATCGAATAGAGGATGGGAAAAAAAACTAATTAAACCTGCAAAAGGAAATATAGCAAAAAGTTAAGAGCCAGACTTAGTTTTCTTTGCTGAATTAAATTGTGCCTGTTTATTTGCTAGTGTGCAACTTTTCTGTCTGTCAGAAGAAGTGAAACATTTATTACAGTAAAGAAACACACAACCAAAACCAAAAAAGTGCACTGCAAATACACACACACACACACACACACACACACACTCATAATTTATACTGCTGGATTCTTGAAAAAATTATGTTAAAGAGAAAGGAGGTGTACATGATTATTGTTGTTCTGTATCTATTTATCTCTTTTGGAATGTTCCCAGAAGAAGACACGTGTTTTGGTTACATCCACGCCAGAGTACTGTAATGTGACTTAAAGATGTTTTGGACACTTCATATAGGGCAGAATGTGGCAGCTGAAATGCATTTTGGCATTGGGACTGCACTACATTTCTTCTGTGGTGGTACCACTGGCTGCCAATTTTTCCCCACACCCACTTTTAAGGTGCTGGAACTATGTCCCTAAATTGTTGGGGACCAGGCTATCTGAAGGATACCTATATAATACCCACATGAAGGATACCTTTGAGTTCAGCTTCTTTGGTCCTGATCTTTGACTCGCCACAGAAGCTGTCTGGTTGGAGCACACCATAGGCAGGACCCTTTTTGTGTTGGCCCCACACTGCTGGAGTGCCTTCCCAGGGAAATGGACATTGCTCCTTTGCTGTTGATTCTTAGAAGGTGCTTAAAGCCCCCCCCCCCTTTGATCTGCATTTGGATAATTTTATTGAGCTCTGTTTATGCTGATATTTTTAACACCTTTTTAGCACTGATGTTTTGTGCTATTTGATTTTTTTTTAATCATCTGGGATTGTTGATACATTTAATAATTTCAATGATAATTTTATTATTTGTACCCCACCCATCTGGCTGGGTCTCCCCAGCCACCCTTTGTTTTTTGTTGTTTTTTTTTTTATGTGTGTGTGTGTGCGCGCGTGTGTGTGTATATATACAACCCCCCCCCCCCAATATTTCTCATTATATTTATAAAACTTTTTGTTATGGTTTGCTGTTGCAAATGTAAGCTGCCTTGTGAGGGTACAGATATACTGGAAACAGGGATAGAAATCTCCAGAACAAATAAATATATAGTATATAATCCAACCCTGTCAAGTAAGCGGATACTGTTTTTAATTTATACTGTGTAGACTTAAGGTCATGCCCCCCCCCCATGCATCTAAAACACTCTTACAGCATTGTATCACTTTAAGAGCCATGACTTCTCTGAAAGAAGTCTGGGAACTGTAGTGTGTTAAGGGTGCTGAGAATTTTAAAAGGACCCTTAACTAACCATAGTTCCCAGGATTCTTTGAGGGAGTTGTGATTCTTACAATTGAACGAGATGATGTGGGTGCCTGGAATGTGTAGAGCAGGGGTAATCCATGTGGTACCTGGACTACAATTCCCATCATCCCTGACCATACTGCCTAAGGTTGATGGGACTTATAGTGGGCACATGTGGAGAACACCATCTTGGATACCCTTGGTATAGAGTTTCTATTAAAATCCAGGTACTTTTGTGTTGGGAAATGGAAAATCATTTTGAGTGCAACCAGATACCTGCCTCTGAGACTCAAGGATGTGCAGGAATACTTGGAGTTTGGCCGGGGGGCGGGGAGACAGTTATTAAGTAACATCACCTCTGTGGTTGCTAAGCTGGAATAATATTGTCAAAAGCAAAATTGTTGTGGTTATAAAACTACACACACACACAAATCCTCTCCTGGGGATATTGTGGGCTGATGTTCCCTCCGCCTGGCTCCACTTATCTATTTCTTTCTCACTCCTTAGAAAACGCTCTGTGATTTACTTCTGTGATAAGATCAGAACAGCTGAGGGATCATACTGTTGAAATGAGCTTAGCTGGAAGGGACATGGTAACACCAGTTGAAAAATGGTGTTGGTAAATTTCTTCTGGCCAGAATTCAGTGAGTGTAAGGGACTTCTAAGTATAGTTGCCCATTTGTTTTATACTGCTTGTAGGAGTTTATCAGCCTTCAAATGCCATTTGCCTTAGCTTTGATTTCCCTTATGGGGAAACCTCAAGGGATGCAGTCTTTTCCTGCTTCAGAAGTGCTCCTTTTCCTGTTCAGAAGATTTGAATCAGGCCTGAATCTCACAAGAACATTTATTCACAGGGGGTATTGGAGAGGGCAAAATGGGCAAGGAGCCAAAACCAACGCCGGCCCAGATTTTTCATAGTGTATTTTGTGGAAGCAATGTAACTTCTCTTGGCTGGGGGGGGCTTATAATCCCCCCATAAGTCTCATTGGAGCAATGCCACATCATGGCACAGAACAGCCACGTGTAAACCGGTGCCCTCCAGATATTTTGGCTTACAATTCCCATCTTCCCCAGAGAAGATGGCCAGTGGTCCAGCATGAAGGGAATTCTTGTCCAAAACATCTGGAAGGCAGGAGAGAATATTATGAAAATGATGTATAGGTGGTACATGACCCCAGTCAAGCTTGCCAAAATTTACCATTTGCCTGATAATAAATGCTGGAAATGTAAAGAATCGGAAGGTACATTCTTTCACCTTTGGTGGACGTGCCCAAGGATTAAGACTTTCTGGGAGATGATCTATAATGAAATGAAAAAGATATTTAAATATACTTTTCTGAAAAAACCAGAGGCCTTTCTCCTGGGCATGGTCGGCCAATTGGTGTTAAAGAAAGATAGAACTTTCTTTTTGTACGCTACAGCAGCAGCAAGAATTCTCATCGCAAAGCACTGGAAGACACAAGATCTACCCACCTTGGAGGAATGGCAGATCCAAGTAATGGACTATATGGAAATGGCAGAGATGACTGGCAGAATACGAGATCAAGGAGAAGAGCAGGTGGAAGAAGATTGGAAGAAGTTTAAAAATTATCTACAAAAACATTGTAAAATTTACGAATGTTGAGGACATTGAAATGAAACAAAGGGGTTCTAGTGAATAAGATAAATAAGAGTATGAAAGAAGGTATATATTGGATGAAAATTTGAATAATATAATATGTGAAGGAACTTTTAAAGGATAAAATTAAATACGAATGAACTTGCTAAATTAATTTTAAAGTGGAATACAAGAAAGGAGGGCAGGTGGAAGTCAAGAAAATAAGGTTATGATGGAAATGAACTTGAAAAGAGTTCTCCTTTTTCTTTTTATGTTAATTTTTTTTAGGTTTGTAATATTTTTCTTTTTTCCTGCTTTTTGGCAGAGTTTTGATTTTTTCTTCCTTTTTGTTGTTTGAATGTTGGTGTTTGTTGGGGTTTTGATGCTTATTGTTTTATTGTAATCTTTTATCTTTCTTTTGAGAAAATTTAATAAAATATTAATAAAAAAAACAAAACATCTGGAAGGCAGAAAATCAGGGAGTGCAGGAACAGAATCATTGCAATGGGAATTATGGGAAGAAATGGGGTTTGTTTTCTCCACCTGACTTGGGGCGGGGCCTGACAGACTCCATAAAGGAGTGCTGCTGCTGCTGCTGCTGCTGGGCAGAGAGGGCTCCGTTTTAGTTTTCTTTTTAAAATTGCTTTTATTTTTTATCTATGTCATTTTAGATTGTGATTAATATTAATGCTGTATTCTTAGTTTTTATGAATTATGTGGAAACTGTTTTCCATTTGGTTGTGTACTTTGTGTTGTGTTTTATTTATTGTTTATAACTTTTGTTAAGTTGGTGATTATGTAAATCTTGTCATGCTGTAAGCCGCCTTGAGCATTGTTTTTAACTATGGAAAGGCGGCATACAAAGAAAATGATGATGGGATAATAATGATGAAGAAGCAGGGGTGGACTGTGGCCAACTATGCCCTACTCAGAGTACACCCATTGCAGCTAATGTGCTTTAGCTTCAATGTGTCTACTCTGTCTAGGGCCAGCATTGGATACCACTTGGTTAAATGTTCTAAAGATGCCAGAATGGTGTTGCTCTCTTATTTATTTCATTTATATCTTGCCTTTCCTAAAAGGAGCTCAAGGTGTTATACATGCCTCTCCCTATTGCTATACTATCCTTGTGTGGTAGGCTACTCCGAGAGCTGGTGTCCAAGGTCACCCAGTGAGCATCATGGGCAAGGAGGAATGTGAACCCTAGTCCCTCAGGACTTAGTTTGACACCTTAACCACTATGCCACACTGGGTACTATTACCTGGACCCTCAAAAACATGGCATTTTGATTTCTGCCAATCCCCCCCCCCCACAACTCTACATTCTTCGGTGTTATCAAAACAGGGGTGCCAACACAATGTGGGAGCAGATAAGCCCAGTTCCACATAATTGGTCACACACACACACACACACACACACACACACACCCCATTTGAATGGCAATGCCCATCAACTATGGAGTGGGGTGGGGTGGCCCCCTCAAATATTTTCTTGGGGGTGGGTGAAGGGACCTCAACCAAAGGAGCACACATTTTGAACTGTGTCAACATTCTATTGGCATCATGGTTTTCGCCAAAGGATTCTGGGAGCTGTGGTTTATTAAGGGTGCTGAGAGTTGTTAAAGGTAAAGGTACCCCTGACCAACAGGTCCAGTCGTGACCGACTCTGGGGTTGAGCGCTCATCTCGCTCAAGAGGCCGGGAGCCAGCGTGGCCAGCGTGACTAAGCCGCAGCTGGCGAGCCAGCACCAGCGCAGCACACGGAAACGCCGTTTACCTTCCCGCTAGAGAGCGGTCCCTATGTATCTACTTGCACTTTGGGGTGCTTTCAAACTGCTAGGTAGGCAGGACCTGGGACCGAACAACGGGAGCTCACCCTGTCGCGCGGGGATTCGAATCGCCGACCTTTCGATCAGCAAGCCCTAGGCACTGTGGTTTAATCCACAGCGCCACCCACGGTCCCCTGAGAGTTGTTAGAAGGCCTCTATTCCTTTTCCAGAGTTACGATTCCCAGAGCAGTTTGACAATCACTCCCTATTCACAGGGGATTCTGAGAATTGTAGCTTTCTGAGAGGAGTGGGGGCCTCCTAACAACTCTCAGCACCTTTAACAAATTGCAACTCCCAGAATTCTTTGGGATAAGTCCTGTCCATTTAATGTGGAATTATATATGAATGTCACCTCAATTAGAAGAGGTCCATATTTCTGTCATTTTTGGGAGTACGTAGCTCCCTCTTGTGGCTAATTAAACTTTAAACAAAGTATCAACTTAGAAAGACCTTCTTCTGGGTAATTGTCAATGTCGTCATTCCAGACTTTATAAGAGCAGGTGCAAGGATAGAAACTTAGGCATGGGGAGACATAACTGGATCTTGACTCTTGTGCTTAGTTTTCATTGCAAGTGTTTTGTTCTGAACCATATCTAGGAGGGTTTATTATGTTAACTTTATTCACAAAATTTGGAGGGAGAATGACTAGAGGCAATAGCAAGCTTTTCAGGGGGATTTGAATGACTGTCCTTCAGAGCAATAGAATGACTTCCTGAAAAACAAACTCCCTTGTCTTCTGAAGCACTCACTTTGATCACATTCACACCATACATTTAAAGCACTATGATACCACTTAAAAATAATAATGGCTTCATCCAAATAATTCTGTAAACTGTAGTATATAAAGGGTGCTGAGCGTTTTGATTGACCTCTATTCCCCTCACAGAGCTACAGCTCTCAGAATGGTTTATCAATCATTCTTTCTTCATAAAAATCATACTTCTGTGAGGGAGAATAGTGTTCTCTTAACAATTCTCAGCACCCTTTACAAAAACTTCAGCTCCCAGAAGTCTTTGGGGAAACCATAGCTGTTTAAAGCAGTATCATAGTTCTTTAAATGTATAGTGTAGATGAGGCCTTGAAATGTTGAGAGGGTGCTGTGGACAGCAGTCAGAACCTGAACTTCCTGAAAACAAACTCCTTTGTCCTCTGAAGTGATCGCAGATCTCTCATGTGGAAGAGCTTTGCTGTTCACTTCTGACACCATGTGCAGAATTCCCTCTTTGTTTTAGTGAATTGAACAACTCTCCAGTTTCCAGTGAGAACCGGTGGTGTTGCTTGACCCAAAATGCAGCAACTGTACACTTTGCACTATTTCCTTCTTGGCAGTGCCACTACCACCCTCAGATATTAAGGGGATGGTTTTCCAGCAGAAGGCATTATCTGCAGCAGTTGTAGAATTCCCTCTCCCCAGAGGCACACCTTTTTACCCTCACATGGGTGGATAAGAAATATTATGAATAATAATAGCCAACACCACCATTGTATATATAGAGGAAACAATATTTCTTACATCATGAATGTTGCCTCATATTATGGTCATTGGCTAGAACAATAAACTTATATTGAATTGAACATCTTTAAAGAGACATGACAAGAGTCGTTATTATTGTTTAACTGGCAGCTAACATTGATGGCAAATCTCTCTCACACACACACTCACCCCCCCCCCCAAAAAAAAACAACCAGGGAAGGGGCACATCGAATTAGTGTCTGCTAGGTTCTGTTGGCATCAGGTTACACCTAGGATTCTGGGGGAAGGCAGGGAAAGCAATGTCCTGATCTCCATTGCTGAAAACATAAACCCCAGCTGTTACCTAGACCTGTCTCTTGCCTTACGTGAGGCCCCATCTGCACTATACATTTAAAGCAGTATCATGTCACTTTAAAAAGTCATGGATTCTCCAAAGAATCCTGGGAACTGCAGTTTGTTAAGAGTGCTGAGAGTTGTGAGTTCCCCTCACAGAACTACAGTTCCAATACTACCCTAGGAAGAGGGATTGATTGTTAAACTACTTTGGGAATTGTAGCTATGTGAGGTGTAGGAATCATAATATAGGCATGCTACAAGATGATAAATTGTTCCTAATTCCTTTTTGCTGCTTCCTTGGCTTGTATCCTCACTACTGTGTTTGCCTCATACAGGTGGTAGACAATGACAGACCAGAGGGCTCCAAATTTCGGATTTTTGGGAAAGGTGTGGACCAGGAGCCAAAGGGATTTTTCAAAATTGTCGAGAGCACAGGAGAGGTCCTTGTGACACGGTCTCTGGACAGAGAAGCAATGGCCACATACCAGGTAAGTCTCCATGCGATGTATTTGTGTGTGAGTGTGTGCGCATGTTGCGCGCTCTCTCTCTCTCTCTTTCTCCCTTTTAACTTGTGATTGCCTCCAGACTGTCACATTTTGTCTGAGTGATTCAATCACATACCAGACCTTTATGTTTGTGCATTTGAAGTGGATTTTAAAAACTTTGTCATCCTAGCACAATAAATCCACTTTTTAAAAAAGAAAAGAAAAAGAAAGAAAGACATTTTGTGGTTTGGAAAGTGATGGGGAAATGCATTAGAAATTGTGAGATGAATGTATGGGAAGGTTTATAAACCCTTACAAGCAAATCAGGATGAATGCAGGACAAATGCTGATTGTTCTATAACCACCCTGCCAACAAATCAGGATGCATGCTCAGTAAATACTGGATATAATGCAACTTCTGTGTGATCTTTGTGCAAGAAAATCAGGATGGATGATCAATAAACAAGTAACCTGGAGGGGCTCTTTATCTTCATGGGATGTTGCAAAAGTTATGCTTTATGTTTCTTGGCTTCAATTTGCTGCTTCTTCATAGTGTTGTAGATAGTGATATAGAAAATTCAAAACAAGTGAAGTGATGAGGCTGGCCAGAATATGTGAATCTTGTAGGGCCTGGGGAGAAATTTGTCCCCTTTCTGTTGCTTTCCAAGAGCTCACTATGCAAAAATTCATTTATCAGAACACAAGAAATAAGTACCCAAACCTCACTATATGCACTGCAGAATCAGTCAAAACGAAAAGCTGGACTTTGTCCACCTCCTTATTGGTGTTTTGCTTGTCAATGCCAAACATTTTAGGATAGAAACCATGCAGGGAGGGACAGATCAGAAAAATATATATTTTTCTTTTGTCTCTCTTCTGCTGGTTGACTGCAGCCATTTCAAGCAGGGTGGTGAGAGATGGGACAAATCACAGATTAGAGATATAGGAAACAATGGCAATTGTCAGCTTGTTATGCAAACACTCCCCTAACAAACAATTTCCTGGGTACACATTATGTTCAGAAAGCACAACCTGTGGGTATTTACCAAATATCAAACCAAGCAAAATACAGCTCCTTCAAAACTTCTCTGAATTCTGTGGTATGGACAGGAATTGGAACATTATCAAGGGTTTCACTGTGTCCACAAATGCCACTTTGTTGACCTCTGTTCTAAAGGCAGTAGCACTGCCTGTAGAACCAAGGCTGCAGTACCTGTAGTAGTAGGATCAGACCATATATAACAAGGCTGTATGGGCCAGAAAATAGACAAGAAAGGAAGAACGTATTGTCAGAAAGTAGGAAGGCAAGTTACAACTTAATGGTTCATCTCACCAATAAATTGTATAGGCTATAGATCAGATAGTTGCAGAGGTTGGGTCTCTTGATTCTCATGGCACAGGGAGTAGGAAGTTAGCGGTGCCTGTTATTCAGGGCTCCAAATTCAAGAGTGTAGGCATGTAACACTCCTTTTAGGTGTCAAATCCTGTATGGCCAAATAGTTGATCAAAGGGCAGCCTTCTCTCGTAGTAAACCAAAGCATTCCCCATGCTGGAACGATTACAGCACATCTTCAAATATAACCCCAATTTATTTCCTTTAGAATAGTCTCCCCCTGCCCTTAAGTCTTGCAAATCACATAAAACAATATAT
This sequence comes from Podarcis gaigeae, assembly GCF_964106915.1. Lineage (NCBI taxonomy): Eukaryota > Metazoa > Chordata > Lepidosauria > Squamata > Lacertidae > Podarcis > Podarcis gaigeae. The sequence goes on along the minus strand of NC_139684.1, from coordinate 36,371,303 downwards.
ATTGCAGCATGCTAGATGAGCCAGAAAGGAGATGCAAATGCATCTTTTAATGGGCTGCAACTCTTTCTGTGTGACCCGTGATAATTCTGGTGCTCAGCAGGCCAGCCAGAGTCCCGTTGAGCAAGCTGCAGTCAAGAAGATCTGCAGAAGGAGAATGCTCAACTTGATTAGTCAGTCTTTGGAAAAACAATGAACTGGAATCAATGAAGATGTATTGTGAAGTCAGGAAAGCAGCAGGGTTCTGTCCCCCCTTTGATTTTTCTTGATACATGAAAGTATTTGAGTCTCTTGCAAAGTCTTGGGAAAGTTTCTTTTTTTAAAAAAATGCTTTCCTTCGTTTGGTGCTTATGAATTATTTTAAGAGCACAATGGAGATGAAAAATAGGAGGAGATGACTCTCCATGGAAAGATATAAATATTTTCTGAACTGTCAGTGCAGCAGAATAGAATCCTGGTATTCTGCAAAGCTGGAAGTGATAAGTGGGTCATCTGGTTCAATGCAATAGGCTTGAGAGATGGGCCCAGCTCATTCAAATTACAATTGCGACAGAGAACTTCCTGCGGTACATTTTTTCTCTCCAGCAGAAGAATGATTTGCCACTTGTCTGGAGCAAGGAGCCATTAACCTCAAGTAAATGGCTGAGCTGGAAGCCTTCTAGGTAGTGTCACCATTAACTTCTGCCTAAAACAAAATTTAATGTGAACTTGGAAGTTCTTGCTTGAGCAAGGAACTTTGATTTGACTACAAATCCCATTGGACCAGCCAGCATGACCTAGTATCAAGGGTGATGGGAGTTGTAATTCAAAAGACATGGCTGGCACCAAGTTGGGGAAGGGAGAATTAATGTGTAGATGTTGCAGTTTTTTCTTTTAAAAATAAAAACAGAGACAATTGCATTTAGAAAGAAAGAAAGAGAAAGGGAAGGAAGTAGCACAGATTAACTAATGGAGTTAGTTCCCACCTTTTCATTTAGACTCTCACAGACTTGGTCATTCACAAATTATTCTTCTAGTCTGAGTAAACAGCTTGCAAATCAATTCAATAAACAGGAATACTAAATCCAATTCTGTAGATGGAAGGCTATTAATACATTAACCACCCAATGTTTGTGACAGATAATTTATGGCTTACAATCAGGCTCCAAAGTCATTTTATTTTCCCCAAATTGAAAATGTGTTTTCGTTTCACGGAGTGTGCTCAGCTTAAGCGGGGGTTGAGGAAATCCCTTAATTACTACAAAATATTGTTCCACATAATATTGTACAAAATATTGAAAACAAAATCCCTTCTTTGGAAGAGCAGCTTTGTCTGGTATTTTCCAAAACATAGTGAAAGTCAAGTCTGTCTGTGTGGGAACCAATATTTATTTTACTTACTTGTTTGCTTATTTCCTATATTTATATGTCACTTTATAACTGAGATCCTTTCAATGTGGCTTGCAACAGATGCTAAATAATAAAAAGTCTTTAAGCAGCCATTGGAATGGCTGGTGAACCTTTTTCAGGCCAAGGGTCTGCTCAAACTTCTGGGTACCACATGCCAGGGCTGTTGGAGTTTTTTGAGTCCTGGGCCCCTGCAATATATGATAAAATGTGATAGCTCAGTGGCAGAGTACATGTTTTGCATGCACAAGGTCCTAGGTTCAACTCTCAGCATCACTAGGTAAGGCTGGGAAAATCTCCCTGTCTGAAACACTGGAGAGATGCTGTCAGTCAGTATAAACAACACTGAACTAGATGGACTGTTGGTCTGATTCAATATAAGGCAGCTTCCTGTTTTCCTACTTTCCAAGACTTTCCTGGGTGTCATTCATCTGTCACATAAAGTAGGCTCCCACTACCATCATTATTTGATTTTTATTCTCTTCCCTCCCCCCAACCTGATTTTAATAATCATGTTCAGTATCCCAATTAATCTCTCTTAGAGAAACAGGGGTGCTTTCTGGCTTCTTTGACGGAGCTGTGGGCTTAATTGGTCTGAACGCTTCCTCTTATGTGTCACTATCTAAAGCTTGGGATCCTTGTCTAGGAAGACAGCCTGTCACCGCAAGAGAAGGAAATAAAATGAAACGTGGAGAATGAAAGCTTCTTAACAATTGATTTCACATCCGGCACTTGTTAAACATTTTTCTTAGACAAATTTAAAAAAGAAAAAGAAACCTTTCATAATCTCTGTTTTGTTTCCCTTTTCATAAAGGGGGGAATTGCCTAGGTAAATTTTGTCAGGATTCCAATTTTCATGATGCTGGCTGAGTGGCATTATCAAACTTCTCCCCACCCACCTACCTTGCCCCGACGTCTTATGCCTGCAAAGTGTCAGTTTCCGATAGTGTTTGGTTTCAAAGTATTTGTGCTCTGAAAGCAGCTACATAAAAGATTTGTGACTGGCTGCTATTATCTCCTTAAAAGCTGCAGTGCTCCAAAAGGCTGGCTCCCCACCGCCTAATTCTGACTCTGGAGCTTTTAGAGCTGACAAGTCTCAAGCTTCTGATCAGAGTATTTTGTTGTCATATAGGCCCTACAAATTAGTGTGCTTCAGGAGAAGCTTGGGATCCCTTTGGTAAGTAAATGCATGCCAGTTTTAAGAGTTTTTAGTGGGAGAGCGCTATTGCCTTCAAAAGAGAATGTAAGAATAGCCCTGCTGAATCAGACCAAAGGCCCATCTAGTCTAGCAACCTGTTCTCTGAGCTTCAGGCATTTTGCATGCCTGCAAAGTATATATTCTGTCACTGAGCTCTGGCATTGTTCTGAACCAGTATTTTGGGTTTGATAATGATATAAACACATAGGAAGAGCCTTGCTGAATCTGGTCAATGGCCCATCCAAGCCAGCATAGGACAGCCTCAAGCAGAACCCAAGCACAAGAGCCCTCTCTTCTCCTGTGGCTTCCAGCAACTGGTATTCAGAAGCATGACTAGTCATAATGCAGAGCATGTCATCCTTATCATCCATGAATTTGTGCAGTCCTCTTTTAAAGCCATCCAGGTTGGTGACACAGTCTCCTGTGGGAGCAAGTTCCATAGCTGAATGCACTGTATGAAGAAGTAAACAGCATTTCCGTGCTCTCTGTTCCACTGTGCCAGAAGTGGTTTAATCATGCTGGCCACATGACCTGGAAAGCTGTCTGTGGACAAACACCAGCTCCCTTGGCCTGAAAGCGAGATGAGCACCACGCCCCATAGTTACCTTTGACCGGACTTAACCATCCAGGGGTCCTTTACCTTTACCTATGAAGAAGCACTTTCTTTTTTCTGCATTGAATCTTCCAACACCCAGCTTCGTTTATATTACTCTTACCTTTTCTCTAAACTAAAACATCCCAAACATTGCAACCTTTCTTCAAAGGAAAGTCACTCCATCCCCTTGATGATTTGGGTTATCCTTTTCTGAAACTTTTCTGACACTACAATATCCTTTATGAGGCGAGTTGGTCAAAAATGTGCACAGTATATGCAATGTGGTTGCTCCATAGATTTATAGAATGGCATTATGATGTCAGCAGTTTCATTTTCATTTTCACTTCATTTCCTAATGATCCGTAGGGCAGAATTTGCCTTTATACATCTCTTGCACACTGACCCAGCAGAATGTTCATTCCATATAACAATTAAATGGGACTGTAGTGTTCAAAGAAAACAGTATACATACCTCGGAACACCAGTCCCTGGGGGACATATAAGGATGTTGATGGTTTTTTATCTTTGTGACAAGCTTGTGGGCTTTCTGGATATAAGCGGTTGTCTACTGGGTTAAGCTGGATGCTGGACTTGATGTATGTTTGGTCTAATCCCCCAAATATCTGCCTATGTTGCCGTTCCTGTTCTGTGGAACAGCATCCCTTTCAAAATTGGACAGGCACCTACTATCTGCACTTCCAGAAGATATTCTTGTTCCAACAGGCTTTCCCAGCTGAAATAATAGGTCCTTGTCTATTTTGTATTGTTTTAGTTTTAAACTTATCTGCAGTTTTCATATTTGTGTGTTTCACTTTTTTCTGTTTACATCATACATCACCTTGAGACATGCCCAGTATTGTGTTTTGGGTGGGAGGCAGGACACCCAGTTCCTCACATGTGCATCTGTAGAACACAGAACTTTGCAACATGTGATTGTCATGGACCTTACTTTTGTGGTGTGGGGTCTTGTTAAATCATTTTATGTACAGGCATCAAAATATGTAATCCAGTAAATGTCACAGAAGAATACTTTTGCATGGCAAAAAGGATTATTTAAGCAAAAGCTGGATTTTAGCAAAACAGCTACCTAAATTATTATTGTAAGGTATTAGACTCACAGCACACTTTTCCTTCTGAAAAGCTACCATCCAGATCAGAGGAGGTCCAGTCCCATTTAACTTCAAAAAATGCATCAGATCTTTCTACATCATTAAATGGGCCTTGGTGTGCTTTCATGTTCTCTGTCACATTTGGTTATGTAATATAATAAATCCTCTTGCTGTTTTCTCATCTGTTGCAAGGCGAAAGAGGTATTTTACTTTCTACCTGCAAAAGAAATATCCCTCTGAGGCTTGAAAGCCCATGCATGCCAGTGTTCAATTTCCATGCTCCATTTCCACATCTGTTAAACAAAATTTTCTTTTTAAAAATCTGCACAAAAATTGTGACTTTTTGTGTTAATTTCTCACAATATGTAGTCTTTTTTTGCTTTTATTTTTATCATTTGGCTTAATATTTGCATTTCTGCAAGCGATTTCCCCCAATATGTTGTAGTTTTATACAGTATTGTCACTAACCTGTTCAATTTTGTGTAAATGGTTTGGTCGGGGAACTGAGTCACATAATTCAATGTGTGAATTTCAAAGAATAGAGGTATTCCGGTTTACTTATTAGTCCAAAAACTGTGAATTGGGTAGGTCTGCATGAAAATGTGAACTGCACACATTTTCCCCCCATTCTTCCCAGTATTACATAACTTGTGCCAACAAAAACATGTATCCTCCCCTATTTTGTCACTGCATATGAGTTCCACCAGGAAGCTGGGTTTTGCTGAAGCGAGACAGAAAAAGGGTGGGGGGAGAGCCCTGGATATGGCTTTAAGAGCTAATGCATTTAGATCAGTGGTTGAGTCTTAAAATGATTGTCACAGGATGCAAACAACCAGAGTAAAATACATAGCAGTCACTGAAGAAAATGGATTGAGTACATAAAGAGAATGGGTAAATGAGAAGGTTAAATGGTAGCTGGCAACTCTTCTGCACAAACTGTTGCAGAAATTGAAATGTAACTATATTCGAGGGAAAGTAGAGCTCCAACATTATATGGACAGCCACAGAGACAGCCCACAGGCCTGTGTGGAAGAACATTGTTAAAATCCAGTGCATCCTGTTCTGCCATCCTTCTTTATTAAGTGAGAAGCAGTTCCCCACAGTTGTGGTTTTAACACACATATTAAGGATGTAACCTGGGTGTTTCTTAAATTGTGATTTCTGATGATAGGATTGGTTTATATTCAGATCTTTGTGCAAAACCACCTTCTCTCTGAAAAATTTTGTCAAGTCACACATGTTACACAAAGGGATCTTTACTGAAGCAAAGTACAGTCATACCTCTTGTTACATTTGCTTTGTCCCACGGCGACCCGGAAGTACTGGAAAGGGTTACTTGAGGGTTTCGCTGCTCGCGCATGCACAGATGCTCAAAATGATGTCACACGCATGCACAGAAGCGGAAATTCGCGACCCAGAGACGCGGGTTGTGTTCTGCGCATGTTGCAAATGGTGCTCCAGAGTGGATCCTGTTCGCAACCAGAGGTACCACTGTAACAACAAAGATTCAGCTTCAGGCACAAAGTTATAACAGCCCCGGCAGCCAGGTTGTTCATCAGCGCAAGATGATCTGAGTATATTACACCAATCTTGGTCTGACTGCACTGGCTGCCAATTAGTTTCCAGATCCAATGCAAAGTGCTGGTTTTTGACATATAAAGCCTTAAATGGCTCGGGACTGCAATACCTCAAAAACAGCCTCTCCATATTAACCTACCTGGACTCTGAGATCATCATGTGAGGTCCTTCATGCAAGAGAGGTCTGGAGGGTGGCAACTGGAGAATCGGCCTTTTCTGCAGTGGCTCCCCATTTGCAGAATGCTTTCCTCAGTGAGACTCGCCTGGCACCTTCATTATATATAGGCACTAGGTGAAAATGTTTCTCTTCAACCAGGCATTCAGCTGATTAACATTCAATGGCTTTTTAAATTTGTTTGTGGGATGGAGGTTTATTGATTTGTCTTTGTTTTATTATGTATTTTGAATTTTTATATTGTGAACTGACTGGTGGCAACTCATCAGAATTCCAGGCAGTGTTCTCTCCCAGCCCTACCTGGAGATGCTGGGGATTCAACCTGGTCCCTTCTGTAGCCCTTCCTAATGTGCCTAATGTATATTCTCAAAATGCTTTCTAATACAGTGAGGTGGTGCAGCAGAATACAGATTCCAGCTTATGGAACCTGAATTGGTCCCTCCCGTGCTGGAATAACTTGGGAGGTGTATGGCAGTGGCCATGTCTTGCATGCTGCAAGATCTGCAGGTCAGAAAGGGGAATGCCAGAACACCTTGCACAGGAGACCCCTGTTTATATCTGTCCAGAGCTGGCCTGGAGTTTGTTTGAAAGTAGTGACTAGCTGAGCCTGCATCCCTCTTTCTGTAAATACACATGTTTGAGAAGCTAGACTTGGCAACTTACATAGTGACACGGTGAGCTTATTGATGCATGGAACTACTAGCAGAACATTAAACTGCAATCTGTTCTGTACAGAGACTTCTTCACTCTGTAAACTGATTATCCAGTCATTTAATTCCTGGGCACTCTTCTTTGAACAATGGAGTAAATTGCTGTAACACCTAAGCAGAGAGAAAAAACACGTGTGCCCACTTAATAGCCTAAACAATGTGTCAATATGCTGAGGGGGTGAAGGAAGAGCAGTGATAGATGTGCCACTGTTTTCACAGTTAACATGTTTTTAATAGCAACCATTAATCTGGGTATTAAAATATGATGGGTCCCTACAAAATTGTGGGAGGGTGTGGGAGGAATGCAGTAAGTTTAGGAGAAAACATGCCACTAACAGAATTGAGAAATTCAAGGGCATGCCTCTGGGCCTCATTGTTTTTCTTGAGCAGTAGCTATTGATCAATACAGTGCTTACTATGTGTAGAACATGCTTTGAAGTTCTGGATGCAAGCGTCTATGTAATTTCCCCAGCCTCTCATTGACTGAACTACCTGAACTGAAATCTAAGAGGCAACTTAACTCCTAAATCCAGGTTGGCAAGGTTAGGAAATTGATCAGTTGAATTCTGAATAATAATAAAAATACCATTAACAGGGTAAGCAGGGAATATTTCCTAGGAAACTTGGAATTAGCATCAACCCCAAAAGTGGTGGGCGGGGTGGGGATGCAGTCAGGCTTCTGAAGGAAATGTTCATTCCGTCAACAACATAGTTGGCAAAAAAAGAAGACGGTGGAGAAAACTTTTTCATGTCCTCTGGTAATGTTATGCATTTTAGCAAAGATGTAAAAAATGGAAATAAGCTGTGACTGCTTCCTCACCACTGCCCCCCGCACCTAATTCTGTTCCATATATACAGACAAAATGTAATTTATTTTAGAAGACAGGAGATGCATTTCAAGGGGGGAGAATGTACTACTAACCACCGCCATTGGCATTATTTAACTTTGCAAATGTTTTACACTGGAAAAGGGCATTAATTGTGTTGATGTGCTTTGTGCAAGGCAAAGTCAACAGAATATATGCAGTTCAAGGATGCGGCAGTGGTGAGAACACAGCCAGAGCCAAGATTCATGCCTTTGACAGAGATTAGATCACAGGCATCTAAATTGTTTAGCTGGTCTTCCACTTCCCCATTTTCAGAGGGAATTAAACTATGTCTTTCTTTTAAATAACCATAGATCAATGGGAATAATGAAACAGGCTGCTGCCATCATTTATCTCTTGCAGAACTTTTGGATGAACTACAGTGGGTGGTGGGTGGGTGTTTGCATACACATGCAGCACATTATTATCAAAAACAATTTCTATACTGCATTTCATTTTGCAGCACCCTACTTTCCCCCTATATAGTGTGGGCTTCAGCTAGTTGTATTTTGGGGGGCTGAGTAGGAATTCCCTAGTTGGCTCTTGGGACTTCCTGTTTCTGCCTACTTCACACTGTAGAACATATTCTCTTGAGTTGGCATTATTTGGCTGATTGACATTCAGTTTGGGCAGGTATGGAAATGTAAGATCTGAATTTACTGCAATCCAGGGGCATTCTGGGGGTGATCAATCACTCAGAGCCAGAGACTAGGTGGTAAGTGGGAGTTCCCTTGGGACCTGGCCTTTGCATCACGTTGAACATTGGACATTGGCTCCTTAGCAAGGAGAGAGGTTTTCTCCCCATCCTTGGCTGGGGAACACATAGTCTGCTAGTTTCCATGTCTAGGGAGTGAAGGATGCTTCCCTTGTTATGTAAGCAATTCCCCCCGCCCCCATCTGTAATTTGGCAGATCCTCTAATTTGTTACTTTTTAATAAACATAACCTTTTTAAACATTGACTACAGTGTCTTAAGTCTTCTTTATGGGTGTGAGAGGAAACATTTTGTCTTTCCCCCTATCATATCACTTGAGCAGTGTATGTTTTTAAAAATATTTTTAGCACTGATTAGAAGGGACAGATGTAGGTCACAGATAAAATAACAAGGAACCAATGAAGTTCATGCATGTATGATGCACCCTGTAGCTCCAGTTAAAAGGATCTCTGGTTGCTGGTGTCTGCCTGAGTTCCCTGGAAAAGCCACTGTCAGGTGTAGCAGTTAACGATGGATTAGCTAGACGGGCCAGTCATCTGTTTCAGTGGAAATAGCTTCATATGTCCATTCAAATTCTGCTTCAGGAAATGAAATGAAACATAGAGACACAGGAAGCTGCCTTATCTGAGTCAGGCCATTGCTCCATCTAGTTAAAAAATAAATAAATGGTAAAAGTTTTTTAAAAAGATTTTATTGAAGTAAAACAAATCTATACAATAAAAATAACTGAAAAACAAGATTTTGTTTACTGAATCTCTGGGACCATCACCTGAAAGCTCTCAGCTATCAGGAACTCTTGACATGGATGCCTCACAATAGAAAACCTTATAACACTTGTGACGTTCACTATGGTATAAAAGTATACGGGGTTTAGCATTAGCTGGAAAAATGACTCATAAATTTCATGTTGTCAAAGGCCTGGAGGACCCTGAAAGGGTCTATATAACAAATACAGATAGATACACAGTACTCCTTCTCCGAATTACAACAGTAATTTTGGTTTTCCTAATGGTCTTAAGTACTTTACTCAACTGATATTAAGTCTCTCAGGGACAGACTGCTGCTTTATTTTATTTTACATTTAATTCAGTATTTCCTACACTCACTGGCCGTAGGTCTTTAGGTTTTCGGTCAGGGAACGCTTCCATCTCTACCTGGAGATGCCAGGAATCGAACCCGGGACTTTCTGCATGCATATCAGTTACTTTGTCACGAGCAAAGTACCACGTCACATTGGGTGCCCCAAATTGGTGTCATTGAAAAGACTTCAATTTTGCAGGAGAAGAAGGTGTTTGTAGTTCACAATTAAATTAACTAATATTCAGTATTTTTCAATCCACTATTTTATACAACACATGTGGGTAGGGGTGGGGTGTAATGTTCTTGCTTTATGGGACATGCACTCCTTCCAAACCTTTGCACAGTTCTGAGGAAGTGGGGAAATGAGGTGCCCCTCCCCCTTTCAGAATTGCTGTTATCTCGGGCAACATTTTTCATTAATCTCGTTACTAAACTAACCCAGCTTCCCTGTGGAAATTAATTACTATGGTAGCATCAGGAATTTTAATTTCCATAATATACCAGTGAGATATACTGCTGTTTCTTTATATATGATCACACAGCGGGGCAATAATCTATTGTAATGAGCTTTATTACAGAGAGAAGGGGACAACAACATTTAATTAAAACCAGTATAACATGTTCTGAGAAGCTGCTTTTGAGTTCCCCGTTGCCTTTGGTGGGTCCAGATTTGGCAGTCTTAATTTGCAGCAATAGCCTGATGACTTGGGCTGTAAGCCTAACTGCCCCTGCTGCATGGTGGCAGGGGAGGAAGAGGAGGCAGGTTACTGAACTGGTGCAGCAATGAGGCCCAGATTTGGCTCGATGTTGGGCCTCAGGACAGCAGCAGGGCTGGCTTGTTCCCTCCCTAGTCCAACTTCACAGCTCTCTGCAAGCAGCAAATTCACTTGCCCATAGCTTCAATGGGTGAAAGGAGAGGTCTATGCTTTTGGGATGATGCAGAGAAGCTGGTAGGGTTGGATAGAGGGACTGCTCTGCCTAGAGTTGAAAAAACCTGTTGATTTCAGCTTCTCTCTGTTTCTATTCCACCTGCCTGCCTCCCATCTTAAGATAAATTATCAGTTTGAAATTATTTTTATTTTAAGTGTGGATGGAAATTCATCAGCTTCTCCCCCTAGAATATACAGTACATTTTTAAATGCAGCTCTGCCAAGGAACTTATTTATTTATTTATTTATCTATATTATTATTATTATTTGCCATTTCCTCTTATAATGCATTTCAATTATACCTTCACTGATGTATTCACACTTCTCAGAATTTTGCAGTGCAGTTATTCAACCAAGTAATATGTGCAAAAATATGTGTATTCAGGCAAAGTGTGCATAAAACTGCATAATATTGGTGAAAACAACAAACAAATATTATGCATTATAGTAGGGAACATTGCTTTGCAAAAAATAAAAATGGGTATAATATACAAAATTGCATACTGACGTGCATATAGCGAGAAATTTGTAGCAAAATGGTGGTGAATTTTCGTGAGGATTTTTTTTTAAAAAAAGAGCAAACTGATGTGGACATGTAGAAAACTGAAATTAAGACTGAGAAACTGAAATTGACAGATAAACCCTTTGCTACTTACAAAAGAGGGCAGACCATCTTGGAAGATCCATACCTTGAGTTTTCTACGAGTTAAGTACTGTAAAGTCTTCAGGACTGGGGTGAAAAATAAAGAAGGAAATCCACATTTCTCAGGTTCTTCCTGTTTCCTGCATGGCAGCTTATTAATGCCCATTTTAAAAATGCAAGATATGGAAGTAACTGTCAGGGAGATGACATAAGTTGCCACCAAAGACCATAAATGCCATGAAGTCCATTATTTCTTATTTCTAAATGAAAACATGGAAATAATTTATGAGTTCTGGGGTGGGAAATTGCTATCAACCAGCATGCTGCCTAGGGGGTGCTCCCTTGAATTCTACTCTCATGGTTATCTCTTGCTCTCCAATTGTTTGACTACTATTGTTCCCCCCCCCCCACATAATTGTAAGGAAATTCTCTAATAAATTCTTGGTGAAAATTAACTGTCAGTTAGTACTACCAAGAATAATAGTCTTTTATTAGAAGCATGACTATTATGTGGTATATGGTAATTTATAATATCATGTTTTACCAACCCCCGTAGGATTTTTCTTCGGTTTTTGCAGCTGTTTCCAGAATATATTGGTTACTGTAACATTATGGCTTTGGGTAATAAATGCCATATACTTTCCCCCTTGCTACCTTCCCTCTTTTTTCTCTAAGAATTCAGGTCTAATTTCAAAGGGTTTCAAAGGGTAAAAATGTCCCTGCTTTCAATTTGTTATGATTTATGTTTTCCCCCTTTATACTTTTACATAAGGGTGTTCCATTACGGTGAAACACTTGGATTTCCATCTTTCTGTAACGCAATGAGTCTGGGACACACAGGTCCACAAAGGATAGTTTTGTTGTTAGTTTCCCAACTTTCACTGAGTGAAAATGTTATGTTGTCATGATACATGTCATGATAAAATACATTGTTTTATTTGGCTTCACATATTGGGGGAGATAATTTCTCTTGGGTTTTGAAGTACTAGATGTTACTGGGACGAACTGTAGTATATAATGTCCCCCTGCCCCCCTGCTCACCAGCTACAACGCGATGCAATGCTCTCAAGGACAGGACAGCTAGAAATAATGGATGGGAATTTCAGGGAAGCAGATTTTGGCTAAATATTAGTTGATTCTTCCTTGTGTTAAGAGCTGTTTGGCAGAATGCCTGGTGTGTGTTTGTGTTGATAGTCAGTTCTGAGGATCTTTTTTATTTCTTTATTTCTTTTTTGTTTGTTTAAAGCATTGATGTCCTAGAATCCATTTTCAAGCCATTGGCTCCTTAACTCCAGTTCCCCGTTACATTGATCAGTTTGCTTTTGATGACCTGGAGTGAAGCCCTGACAATTCTTCATAGAGACAGTGATGTGGAAGGGAGAAAACTTTGCCCTAAAACCCATCAGGCCCAGCCAGTATGGCCAATGGCCAGGGATGACAGGGGTTGTCCTCCAGCTAAATTAGTTCCCGATCTGTTTCTGAGCTAAGTCCATGGTCTTAGAATTAATCCACAAGACCAAAGAAAACTTGGAGTCTAGCTATCTGAAATAATTCCTCTCCCTGCGTTAGTTTACCTGTGCCTTCATATTGTGAGAGGCATCACATCATTCCACTACCATCTAAAATATATCGGGTGGTGATACAAGATAGAGTTGTATTTTTATTGATCTACTGCTGTTTCTCATTGTTGATGGTTTTAATAGTTTTATTAGATACTGATTCCTTGCATTATATTTTAACGTTGGTCTTAGTACTGTTGTTGGGACGCGGGTGGCGCTGTGGGTTAAACCACAGAGCCTAGGACTTGCCGATCAGAAGGTCGGCAGTTCGAATCCCCGCGATGGGATGAGCTCCCATTGCTCGGTCCCTGCTCCTGCCAACCTAGCAGTTTGAAAGCACATCAAAGTGCAAGTAGATAAATAGGTACCGCTCTGGCGGGAAGGTAAACAGCGTTTCCGTGTGCTGCTGTGGTTCGCCAGAAGTGGCTTAGTCATGCTGGCCACATGACCCGGAAGCTGTCTGTGGACAAACGCTGGCTCCCTTGGCCAATAAAGTGAGATGAGTGCCACAATCCCAGAGTCGGCCACGACTGGACCTAATGGTCACGGGTCCCTTTACCTTTTTAGTAGTTGTTACTCATCCTGGGATTTATATGAAAGGTGGCTTACTAATATATGTAACTAACCAGAAGTCTGCAGGCCCTAATACCTGGTCTAAACCATACAAAGATGTACATCTGGCACATGAGAATATAAGAAAAAGAGTTGAAATATGTTCATTTTGCATCATAAATATAATGTGAACCATTATTTTTGCAGTTGAGGCATAGGAACATATGAGGTTGTCTTACATAGAATCAGACTGTTGGTCTCCCTCCCTCCACCACCCCCATATTGCATCTAACTTAATGTTGTCTACTTTACCTGGTAGTGATTCTCCAGAGTTTCAGAGAGGAATCTTTACCAGCTGCACCTAGAGCTATGACCCTTCCACATTATCCTTTCTTTGGGCCAAACCACTAGTACCTCATGATACATCTAGCTTCAATGTCTAGCATAATTCAAGTTAGATGTATCAGAGCAACAGAGTCTCCTGGAATATTGGTGTCAATGAGCAAACTCAGTGTTGTTCTGGAAATCCATTTTGCAATCCAGGCTTAAAATTAGTGGGGCAAAGGGAAGGGTGCTTTGCTTACAGAATGTCCCAAGTTTCAATATCTGATATAGGGATATTGTACGTTGTCTGATACTGAATCAGGTTGCATATCCATCTAGCTCAATATGGTCTATACTGGTCAGCACTGGCTTTCCAGACTTTCAGACAGAGGTCTCTCCTAGCCCAGATAGGAGATGCCAGGGATTGAACCCGAGGCCTGTGTGCTGTGTCCCTGCCCCTTAGATCTCTGTAATATCTGGACAGTTACAGCCAGTCAATGTAGACAATACTGAGCTAGGTGGACCAACAATCTGGATCAGCTTAAAGCAGCTTCCTGTGTTCTGATGTAAACCATTGCCACAGGGGTAAGCTACCACCAGCTCTTAATATTCTGTGACACAGAAGGGCTTAAACTTAGTGTTCTCTCTTTCTCTTCTCTCTCTCTCTCTCTCTCTTCCTCCCCCATGATTTCAGATCAGACGAACACAGCCCAGTTTCTTTTGTCTTGTAACACAATAGTAATTCTCAGTGGTTTCTCCACTCTGCTCAGCTTGTCCCATTGAATTGTCTTTTGTCTACTGATCTACAGTATCCCTTTCCCCTCCACTGAAATTGAACTTTTATGGCCACGTGAAATTGCTTACTGAAGAAGGGCTCTGTGAAATGCCCCAGTCCAATCCTTCCTTTTATATCAAAGCTAACAGCATTAAGCTTTGTAAGTTAACCTCATTAATATGCTGAGCTCTTGCTGAACCTGCACACGGGACATGAGGCATGAGGTGGGGAATTCAGTTCCGACACTAAAGAGAATGACTAAATAAACTTTGATCTTCATGTTTTATGCAGAAGAAAAGGAAAGAAGGAGAAGTGGGGTTTCTTGAGAGACGGATTGAAAGCCTGGCTCCAGTGGAGCAATATCAGAGCTGTAGATTCATATATTCAGGGAGCAGCATGCCAGTGATCCTGTTGGGAAGATATAACCTGCAGGCTTCAGCTAGGAAGATACTATCCTTGACCCTTCCTCAGATGTCTAAGTAAGTGTGAATCTGTGGTAACCTTAGTTTTAAGAATGAGTTCAAAGGTGGCCGATATCTCATAAGAACATACGAAGCGCCATGCTGGATCAGGCCAATGGCCCATCCATCATTCTCTTCTCACAGTGGCCAACCAGATGCCTAACGGCAGCCTATAAGCAGGATCTGAGCACAGCCACCCTCTCCCCACATGGGATTCTCAGAAACTGGTATTCAGAGGCATGCTTCCTCTGACAGTAGGTGGAGAACATGGTCACCATGCCCAGTAGTCATATTTTACAGCCATATGAGTTGGGGGACCTTGCTAACACTTGTGGTGGTTAATTCCACAGTTTATCTTGTTATTATTGTTATTATTTGATGTATTTATTTCCTGACTTTCTCTCAGGTTGGGGTTCAAAACTAAACTATGGTACTGGCTATGTTCTGAATATCTGATACCCACTAGAAAGGCTGCAATGCTATTCCTATTTGCCTTGGATGAAGTCTTGTTGAACTGAATGGGGCTCACTTCTGAATACACATAGGGCTGTAGTGGAAGTCAGACACCATGCCTGCTTTCGTGACATGTAAATAGGGCAAACAACATCCAGGTAGTGGACTGCTATATAAGTTAAAATTTAGCTACTCATCCATCTCTTCAGTGTGGTAGTCCATTTTCCTCTATTCAATTTCCTCCTTTGTGTCTCCTGTGCTGAATTGGGTTCTTCTAATCATGGAAAGTGTCCCAATTTCTCTCTTTAAGTACTGTTTCTTTTGTCTACCCTCAGTGCTTTGTCAGCGGTAGAATTTTTAAAAAAGTTTTACTCAGTTACGGTATTGATGAATGCCTAAACCTGTTCTCTGCTCAATCAGAAATAAAGCTCTCATTGATTTACAATGAGAAGAACTGGCCGACAGCAGCAATAAAATGAAATGTTTTTAACAATTTACTACTGTGCCAGCTCTCTCCTCCTGAGTGTTGCTTACGGTGATACTTGAGTCCTCCCATACTTGGAGGTAGAGCATGACTGCTAATGCCCAGAGAAATTGCTCTCAACACAAGGTTTATTAGATTCATAATGCTGTATCTTTCTTGAAGACCCCGATCAAGAGGTGTCCAAATGTATTGCTTAGCCTGCAACTTGTTTTTAAACTTGAGGGTTCACACGATAACATTATGAAAATATTTACAGAGTATGAAGATCTAAAAGTGAGAACATGTGAATTAAATATTTGCCATGTGCCTTACGTTTAGAACAACCTATTTTGCTCATAATGATAAGCCACGGTTAATGTTAATCAACCATAGTTAAAGCTGAAGTGTCTGGTAGACAGTCACTTAAGCCTTGGTTTATAACATTGCACAGCAGCTGAGCTTTGAGAACAGTTTGAATTTTTCACTGCTTTTTAGACACAGTTCTGTAGGATTGGGTCAGCAATGGCACCCTTAATACAGTTAAGGAGGAGGTCCAGGTTCACATGTAATACTAAACTATGGTTAACATTAACCATAGCTTATAAACTAGCTACAAACCTTGAATAATAAGTGAACTTTAACCATAGTCCATAGCTGTAGTTAAAGCACTGGGCTGGCTTCATGCATAATATTACAACATGATTTAATAAACCCTGGTTTAGCATCAGGTGCAAACAAGGCTAATGAAAGCTATGGAAGGGTAGTGGTGTTTAATGAGGAGTTAAACTAATTCAGTCTTAATGCAAGACTGACCAAACGATTTGTATTCATGATAAGTACCTCATCAGTTCTATATTATCTCTAGTTGAAGCCGATGCAAAATATGAAATGTATGCAGCCCTCCCACAGATCTAAACAAATTGTCATCATCATAGCTTACCTGCTGTGAATGGAGAATTGATTCACAACCGCTTTAGGTATACAATCACAATACTATGCTTGGCATAATAGGGTCTTGCAGTTATCATATCTCTCAATTTACTGAAGACACCAGAAAGTGACTATTCAGTTCCAGTGATTAGAGGCAATACCCTGCAGACAGCTTTCGTGAAAAGAGTTTCTTCTTAAATGATAATAGTTAAGGAAATGTCGCAATATGGGCAAATTGTGACTTGGTCAAAGCACTAGAATTTCACACTCTGCAGGGAGGTTGGATACACTTAACACCAATTGTATAAAGTTGTAAATGTGCTATTTCTCAACAACGTTTAATGAAATGTTTTCTTATACAGCAGAAAATCAAATTGTGACACACACCCACCTGAAAGCAACTGAGTTCTTTCATTGAGGATATTAAGTCTTCCCAACAGGCAGTACTAAAGGGGGGGGGTGTAGTGGTCTTTACAAATATTTTGTAATGGTTATAGGGGTTGCTCGTGCATAAGTTGCCGCCACTCCTGGCTAGGTTACCTGGTTGAACCCTTTCTGTCTGGACAGCCCTTCACTTCGTGGCTGTTTCAGTCGCTGGCAGAATCTGTCAGTGGGCGTTTCTTGAACTTCTTCCAGCAAAGAAGTTCTTTGATGCCAAGTCTCCTCCTACTCTCCCTGCGTGGAAGTCTTCTGCGCAAAAAGGGTGTGGGCAGCGGAGCACCCGTGCTCTCTCCGCTGGTCTCCGGTGAAGAGTCCTGGAGCCTCCTCTCCGATTCCCCCCATCTGCCCCCCTTCTCCACTGGTGTTACCCTGATTTTCTTCTCCAGCAGATGGGCTGCCTCTCTGCCTGCTGGGACCCTCTCCGGCATCCCTCTGGAGCCTTACCTCCGCCTCTGGCTCCGATGGCAGTTCCCTGACATATTTGTTTGGGAACTTCAAAGATGGTAATTTCAGAATCTGAGCAGCAAATCAAGGCCATTTGGGCAGTCTCCTCCCATCACTTCCATAAAACCAAAACACACACGCACAGGTTCTCTGACAATGCAGCTACTTTTTTTGCAATTCTGCCTTTCTGTGTCGAATGCTACCATTTCAAAACTACCACTTTCAAAAGCAGAAATAGAGGACATATCTCCCCCTATTGCAAATACTGGAAGATATATTTTTTAAAAAAAATAAAATAAAAATATTTTATTGAGCAAATTTAACAAATCAAATTCTAATTCAATATAACAAATTACATTTTTCTCCCCCCCTCTTTCCCTCTCCCACCCTCCAGAGACTTCCCTCAGCTCCCCTCTCTGATGTGTTTAAACATATTATTCTCTGCATGTTATAAAACTGTACATATAATTGCCTTGTCTATCATATGTTCTACAGTCATATCTAGGGATAAATACGCTTCAGGATAAGTATTTTCGGGTTGCGCTCCGCGGTGACCCAGAAGTAACGGAGCATGTTACTTCTGGGTTTTGCTGTTCGCGCATGTGCAGACGGTCAAAATGACATCATGTGCATGCGCAGAAGTGGCAAAACACGACCCGTGCACGTCAGACACATCTTATGTTCTGTTCAGGATGCAAACGGGGCTCTGGAACGGATCCCGTTCGCATCCCGAGGTACCACTTTACTAATAAATTTGTGCATGTTTATTCAAAACCTGCCAAGGAGTCCAAATCCTTTTGTTGTCTTTTTAAATAATTTGTAAATAGTTCCCATTCTTCCTTAAAGTCACAGTTGTCCTTCTCATGCATAACTCATCAGTTTTTCTTGCCATTGTTCTTTCGTTGGGATTTCCTCAGTCTTCCATCCTTGTGCTAACAAGACTCTTGCCACTGTTGTAGCACACATAAATAAGTTTTTTATTTTTCTTGGCAGGTCTTGTCCTAAAATCCCAAGCAAAAATGCTTCTGGTTTCTTAACAAATGTCATTTTGAACATTTTTTTCCAGTTCATTACATATCATCTCCCAAAATTTGTTCACTTCTCTACATTCCCACCACATATGGTACAAAGTACTTTCCTTTTCTTTACATTTCCAACATGTATTTGACCTGGTTTTATACATTTTTGCCAGCAAATACTGGAAGAATTAATTGCTTCCTTTGATTCACTTTGCATCTGCAGAAGCACTTTTACTTGTTTTGTGCCTCAGATACACTTTGTGAGTAAATTTCACTGACTTCAGAAGCACTTCTGAACAGGCAGCTCTATAAGGGAAGCGTATATATCATACACACTACTTTGTTCTGATGGGGTGGGTCTGGAGCAGGTCTAACATCAGGGTGGTGTGGGAACATCTGTGGTTTCATGGGAGAAAGGGTATGGCCATAGCTCAGTGGCTGGGCATGTGCTATGCATGTAGAAGGTCCCAGATTAACTTCTTTACATCTCAACTTAAAATGATAGAGTTAGAAGGACATCAAGTCCAATATAGGATCTACAAACACCTCTGCTTGAGTTTTTGAAGAACCACTGGCAGTCAGTGTTTAATTTGTCTATTTGTAAGATTTCTAACCTGCTCTTCATTAAAATAATTCAGATTCAGGATATATAATAATAAACATAAATAGATGTAGATTATACTGTACAATATGAACCAGTATTCTGAGACCATCTAAGGCTGATTCACTGATAGAATTCTTTTCCAAAGGGCAAAGTTCTTTTCTTTTTATTTTCTAGCTGTTGCAAGTAGCATATTGAACGAAGCACCCAATTCTTTCATACCTGTAAGATATAGTTGGATTATTATTATTATTATTATTATTATTATTATTTGGTGGAGTAAAATATTCCTGCATTGCACGGGGTTGGACCAGATGGCCTTCAGGACACCTTCCAACTTTACACTACAATCTTATGACTCTATGATCCCTTTGGGAAGCAAACTGTTGTGCCTCTTTTTCAGAGCAGCAAGTATATTAAGCCCTGTGGGCAATAGCTTCATTTGTAGAAAGTGTGGGGTGGGGGCAGGGGCTTTTTAAAGATTTAATAATAAAAGAATCTTGGGATTCATAGCCATTCAAGCCTAACATAGTCACACTTCTTAGTAGCAAAAGAAAAGCAGCTGATGACCCAGAGATGAGACCCCAGGGCAGAGGTGAGCTGATACCAGGTGTTTGCAGACAAGAGGACTTCATTAACAGGCGTCATACGTCTTGCAAAGCAAAGAGAAGTAAGGCGTTTTGACAATGGCGTGGCATCCTTGTTATCTCAACTGAGACCAAAGGGCAACAGCAGGCGTGCTTCACCCTTTACATGTGGGTCTGCTGGGGAAAGCAAATAATAAAATCATGTTTTTAAAAGAAAGAAAGAAAGAGGAAACCTGACTTCACGTTTTGCGAATGCCATGAATCTTGTGGAAAGGGGCGGGGGGGGGGGAGAGTAAAATTCCACTTAACTGCATAAAACAGGGAGCTCAGCTCAGATTATATTTATTTCTTGGATTTGTATCCTGCCCTTCATCCCAAAGAAACCCATGGTGGCAAACACATTCACTTTTTTTAAAAGCAGCATTCTAAAACAATTCATACATTCTATGAACAGCTTCAGTTAAAACATTACAAAAAAACACTTTCAGTTTAAAAAAGCATTATATACCATCAACAAGTAATGATTTCTTATTATCTATTAAACAATATTTAGGAACCTCTTGATTGTAATAAAACCTGTAAGTGGTTTTCAAGAAATTTCATGTAGCTTCATGCCTATTGATAATATCTGCTTCTATTCCATTGTAAATGGTCGTAGGAACAACACAGAAACATAGGAAGCTACTTTAAACTGAGTCATACCCTTGGTGCATCTAGCTCAGTATTGTCTAAGCAGCTCCCCAGGGTTTTAGACATCTCCCTTGGAGATGCCAGGCAGAGAACCTGGGACCTTCTGCTCTGCCACCAGGTGCTATGCATCCTTCTTCCTATGTGCCACACTGCTCCCACAGAGGCACCCCCTACCTAGGTTGTGTGGCAGCAGCAGGTTCTAATGAGATCTCATGAGATTTGGGTGAGGTCTCGTTGTAAGAGGAGGGACTAGAAAGTCAATTCCAAATGTTGCGCAGTGAGAGGGAATAAACTATGCAGACAGGAGGCATTGCCTTTGTATATCAGTTGCTGGGGATTGCAAGTGAGGAAAGCACAATTGTACTCTAGCCCTGCTTATAGGCTTCCACAGGCAAAACACCCATCCCATCCAGCATACTGTTCTTATAGTGGCCATTTGGCTGGCCAAATGGCCACTATAAGAACAGTATGCTGGATGGGATGGGCGTTTTGCCTAATCCAGCAAAGCTCTTATCTTCTAGTCACTTTCCTGTAATCCTCATAAGGGGGCCAAAAAAGACTGATGGGAGTGATCTAGAGGACATTTCTACAGCAGCTATGGCATTTGACATTCACACCTATTTTCATTAGCCTAAGGCAAACATTGTTTTGACCAGATAGTGATGAGTTGATATCTGGTTCTCTGTAACTTGGTAGTGACTTGCCAGCATAGTCCGGGAGAATGGAATTGGGCTCCTAACTGGAAATTGCCAAGGATTTGGACTGTGCTGTCTGTGTTCAGTTGTACACCTCCTTGTGATATTTTATATGAAAGTGGGGTCTATTTATTTAAATAAATGGCAGAGGCCCACTTAAGCGCATTATGTAAGAGTATCTCATTGTCTACTGCAAACATAGTGCTCTCTCTCTCTTATCTGTCAGAGGAAAACATGGGAGTGGAAATAAATTTTATTATTATTATTACTCTATCCTATTAAAATATATTATGATGTGCAGCTGGCTGCATATAGGGTCAATGACTGTGCACTGAAATTATTGTGTGTTATTAGTAATTATAAGGCACTCCAATGCACTATAGTATAATGCATCACATATAATAGATCACCCATGCTGTGAATAGAAAATTGATTCAGGTCTGCCTCAGGGCATTGTGGTTATTAATGATAATTCATCATTTGGGTGCCCTGTGATTTTTTTATAATCATTTACATAGAATTTTAATCTGCAAAAGGGCAGATTTATCTTGGCTTTCTTTAAAATGTGATTGGTTGCTGGTGGTTCCCATATATGGTTGTGTGAGCCAAGGCCCCTCCAGACTGTGGCTAAGTGTGTGTATATTCTGCATCGTGTCATTGTGGTGATTTTATACTAAACCATCCACACACCATTCCAATATAGTAGTTTTCCTGTGATGCTTCCCCAATGTTGTGACATTGTTGCTGTCCCCAGGGCATTCTTCTACTGTAGTGCAACAAAACAGTACAAAAAGAAAGACCAGAATGTTTCGGGTATGAAAAGTTACAGGGGTTTAGCAGAAAACTATGGGGAATGCACTGATTAGGAAAAAGGCAGGATGTCCACCACGAAACCTTTGAAGGCAAAAACAGTATTGGATGTGGGATCACTTATAACTGCCCTGAAATCACTGTGAGCACAAATTATAACGAAGGCACAATGGAAAACATATATGGAAATGCCCCAGTTCACCAAAATAAAGGTAAAGGTAAAGGTACCCCTGCCCGTACGGGCCAGTCTTGACAGACTCTGGGGTTGTGCGCCCATCTCACTCAAGAGGCCAGGGGCCAGCGCTGTCTGGAGACACTTCCGGGTCACGTGGCCAGCGTGACATCGCTGCTCTGGCGAGCCAGAGCCGCACACGGAAACGCCGTTTACCTTCCCGCTGGTAAGCGGTCCCTATTTATCTACTTGCACCCGGAGGTGCTTTCGAACTGCTAGGTTGGCAGGCGCTGGGACCGAGCAGCGGGAGCGCACCCCGCCGCAGGGATTCGAACCGCCGACCTTTCGATTGGCAAGTCCTAGGCGCTGAGGCTTTAACCCACAGCGCCACCTGCGTCCCACACCAAAATAGGAACAAGTAAAATGATATAATGTAACCATGATGGGGTACCATGTAAAAATGCTTTCTCTCTCTCTCTGAAATATGGTGGACCCACAACATTGCATATCCATTGTGCGCAGTGGCCCCTTCAATGTAGGTTTTAGTTTACTGAGTAAACATTTGCATCTTTCCTGTTTACCTTGTAAAGTGTTGAAGCTATTCCATCAGTGTGTCTCTCTTTCAGTCATATTTGATTAATCAGGTAATCATACTGGATGCCGTAGTTATTACTGTCAGATAATGGATAGCATTTGTAATTAACCATTCCCAAAGGACCAGGAGAGCTAAACAAACAGGAGGGTCGATTACCTAGAAGGAGCAAGTGGTACATTAGAGATTATAGTTATTATAGCAATAACCATCGCACAATAAGACAATTTTAATTTGAGGAGCCATCTGCACTATATATATATATATATATATATGCAGGATGTGGAGTATTGATTCCTGTTTCCATCTTATCAAACTCTAGTGAGGGGGCAGGGGATTACAATAATTATTTACATAGACAAGTGATGAAGAAGTCAGCATGTTTTTCCCTCTCTGGTGACAAGTTTCCCTCTGTAATATTAGATTGCAAACAGAATGTTTCCTTACATGTTTTTGTAGGCTCCTTACAAAATGTTACATGCTGCCCTCACTGCCCCCGCCCCCCACAAAGATCATTGTAGGATACGCACACACAAACCAACAAGAAAGTCTGTTTAATGTTTCAGCAGGATACATAAGGTTTTAAATAGAGGTGGTAAATGTCTGAAACGATGTTATCCATCCTTTGGACACCTGCTTCTTTGGTCTATGCTTATTTTTTTTATTCAGTTCACTGTGATCTGATGTTATTGACCAGGCATAGGCAAACTAAGCCCTCCTGATGTTTTGGGACTACAACTCCCATCATCCCTGACCACTAATCCCTTTAGCTAGGGATGATGGGAGTTGTAGTCCCAAAACATCTGGAGGGCCAAGTTTGTCTATGCCTGTCATTGACAGTTCATGGACTAATGTGCAGATCAGAAAACTCCCTTCTATTTTCACACAACTTGAAATTCTGTGATAATTCTCAGCTCAAAAAAACAATAACACTTAAATGAGTATGTAAGAAAACATATTTCATTTTTTTATGTAGTCATCTGAAAAAACACAACACATATTGATAGACCACCCCCATATAAAATATCAAGACACTGTACGATAAATATACTGTGGTTAGAGACTGGGTAAGGATTCAGTTTGGTTAACTTTTTAATATGAACCGGCCTAACTGGTGCTTTCCAAAACAATGTATGAACTGAAAGACAGATGTTCTTCAAATATACATTTCTCTTGTTTTTGTGATGTAGTTTCCCACTCCATCCCCCAAAAAAACTGCTAAGTTGCACAAAAATTAAATATATTTTTCATATTTATTTAATAAAAATTATAGTTCACAGCCTCATACAAAATGTCAAGGCTGTATCAAGGAAAATAAGCAAGTAGAATAAAATCAAAAAATAGGAAAATATAATTGTCAGGACTGCCGCTAGGTCCCAGCTCACAGAGGACCAACGCCCAGTGGATATTATATACAAAAGTCTTTATTGAAGTTTAGTTTCCATTTCCAAGCTCTGGGCGCGCAGGCCCACGTCTTAACGCTAGACCGGCTAAGTCCCCTCTGACTCACTGCTCCACCCACACCAGTTTAAGATTCTAGCCCGGCTCCACCTCTTGCGCTGCTCTTTCCTGCGTTGGGTCCTTCTGCCCTCTGGGGTTCCCTCCTTCCTGGACTCCTCTGACGCGGAGCCTCCTGAGTCTTGCCCCTCCCTCCGGCGGGCTTTAGGACCTGGCTCCCTTCCCGGGCTCCCCGCTGTGCCGCGCTCCTGTACATTTGAACTTGGCGCGCGCGCCCAGCCGGTGACTTTCCTTCTGACCGTTTCCCCGCTTCCTGATGTGGGTGTTGCCAAACCTGACTCCTCTCCTCCCTCTGGTGGTGAGGACACTGGTCCCGACTCCTGGGACTCCCCCTCCCCACTGCGCTCTGGTGGAGACGCTGGCCCTGATCTCCAGCTGCTGTTCAGGGACTCCCCGCTGGCCCCTCCCTCTTGAGGTTTCTCCCTTGGAATCTCCCTTGCTCTGGCCACCGGCGCTCCCTTCTGTGAGTCCTCCGATTCGCTAGAGAGGCTTGTGGAATAACTCTGGCCACTGTCACTGCCTGCGCCCCCCTCGTACTCCTCCTCCTCACTCTCCATTTGCTCCCCCTCCTGTGTCTCTCCTTCTGAACCCCTGACAATAATGATACACAAAATAATCATAAAAATGGCTGGGTAATCCAGAAAAAGTTTAAACAACTGAATAGATAGCTATCATAAAAAGGTATTCAAGAGACACCTGAAAATTACCAGTGAAGATACCTATCAAATCACTGCTGGAAGAATATTTCACAGCATCGGACCAGAGACACTGATAAGGCCACATCCATACCATACATTTAAATAGCTAAAGTGCTATTAAAATCAGTCATGGTTTCCCCCGCAAAGAATTATGGGAGCTGCAGTTGCTTAAGGATACAAAAAGTTGCTAGTAGGCCCACATTTAATTGTCTCACATTCTGTTATTGTTGTTGTTATATTAATATTTATATATTACCCGCAAGTCTTTGCCTGAGAAGTGTGAGCTTTAATAATATGGAAGGGATGTGATAATCTCTCTTCTTCTTTTTGTCTTTTCACCTTCAATGTATCTGAGGATCTCTATTGAGATCAATGAAAGTCTGGCAACTATGTAATTTTTACCTAAGCTCCACAGTTAACTGGCTATGTGATGTTTCTTCATCTCTTCATCTAGGCTCAAGCACTCAATAATAGTTATCAGTAGAGACCAGAAGAACCTCCTTCCTAACCTCCTTCCTACTAAAGGCTAAATCCAGTCACCTGAAGTAAAAAAGTAAAAGTAGCTGTGGTGTACAATTGTGACTGGGGTGGTGCTGGGACAGGGGGAGGTTTAACTTGGGGTAGCATACAGAGTTCTTAGGGTGGGCGACAATTTTTTCAGTTGTACCTCCCTTGTTTTATTCCCCTGGATATCCGGCAGTTTATTAGGGCTGGGTGGCGTGTCAACCAATCAGGAGGAAGCGAAAAATTAATAAGTTAGAACCTGACAATGCAAGGTCCAATAAGGCTTGGTTACAGTCTAGATAGGACTTGGATAGGGGTTTGATAGGCAGGGCAACCCAGATTATTTCCCAGAGGGGAAGGAAAACATCCTAGAAAGGGCTGGAAGTGTTTTACTGGCTTAGCAGAACAAATAGCCATTATAAGAGGAATCAATTTAATTAGATACAGGTTTAAAGTGGAAGTTTTATGTAAACTTCTTAATCTCTTCTGTAAAGTGATTTTGACTGAAACAAAGTATTGTAGTCATTAAGCTTTAACCCTCATTGAATGTGTTTAAATAAAATTTCAGGGTTTTCTTTTCCCTCAATGTTCCTCATCCTTACTTTGATCCTCTGGCTGAGGGATAGGTGGTCACAGGTTTTCCTTTCACATTATTAAGGATCCTTGCTGTTGGATACAGTGGTACCTCAGGTTAAGTACTTAATTCGTTCTGGAGGTCCATACTTAACATGAAACTGTTCTTAACCTGAAGCACCACTTTAGCTAGTGTGGTCTCCTGCTGTCGCCGCGCCGCCGGAGCACGATTTCTGTTCTCATCCTGAAGCAAAGTTCTTAACCCGAGGTACTATTTCTGGGTTAGCGGAGTCTGTAAGCTGAAGCATATGTAACCTGAAGCGTATGTAACCTGAGGTACCACTGTATTAGTAAATGCTACCATATACAGAGAATCTGTGTTACAGAAATGGAGTGTCTAAGTTTCAAAGCACCAGAAAGCTGGCCATGTTACTTATATCCCATCTTTATTGAGGGAATTTTCCACATAGGGCAGTGGTCAGAATTTCCTGCACAGCAGCACACAAGATTTTTTGTTATGTGGATAAACATACTTCGCATGCTACTCTGGTAACTTCTGCTTCAGTTGTAAGGGCACTTGTTGACTTGAATATATGACCTCCATGCTTGAGGTGGCTAGTTCTTGTTGAGATTGATAGGGCAAAAAGCAGGAAGACCAAAGATAGGCAGAGACAGAACCAATAACAGTTGGAGACAACTAGGTTTAGCCATAATCTCATCCCTGCTGAGTTCTACAAGGGGGAAACAGAGACTAAGTAGTAGGAAGAGGACAGCCAGGACCTCCCCTTTGGACTAGTTGTAGGGTCCAATTCCTCCTAATGTACCAGCCTCCACTATGATGCATTCCGCATCACAGTAGACAGGTTCTAACAGCCGTGACATCAATCCTCCCTCTCCCTTGGAGGAGCCAAGGTGGGCTGTCAATTAGAGTCAAAGTTCAAGAAATCATCAACGGCACCACAGTGGGAAATAATAATAAAAAGGCATATCACATTAGAAGCAGACTTTAGAATGCAACTTCAGAACCATTGAGTTATAAATATGAGATCATACTCACAACTATGCTCTGAGTGGCATGCACTTCAAACATTGCTTTACATTTGTATACACATGATTGACACTAATGATTCTAGAAGAGATGCTGTTTTCTATCATATGCATAATTTGTTTTTGGTTGCTTATAACACAGAAACACAGTGCCACCTCACTCTATAAGCTATGTGTTTCCCCTGGGAAGACAGTGATGGAAAATGACTAGTGAAGGAGGTTTGCATGGGGTGGCGGCAGCTAAACTCCATGCAGTAACTGTGCTTAATAAGTAAGGAAAAGAACTAGTGAGCTATTTGTGATGCAACATATCAAACTCTAGATGTAATTAGGAGATGAGAAATGATTGGCAATCCTACATTAGTCCTCATCCTTCCTGTTATCAACTTAAACATTCTCTTGTTAGGGTTGATAGATCTCTTGGGACTCAGCAAAGCTACATATTACTGTATTTTTCCATCTATAAGACACCCCCATGTATAAGACACCCCCTATTTTGGGGGATTCAGATTTAAGAAAATCGGGGGAGATGTATCCTTGTATAAGATCCCCCCTAATTTTTGACATTATTTTTAAAAGGGAAAACCTAGTCTTATACACGGAAAAATATGGTATGTTAGCTGCGTAGCTGTGCCATTAAATATGGGATTCTTTTTAAACAAAATTGCAAGCATGGGAGCCCAAATCCAAATTGAAGCCCTAGCTCGGGGCTGGGGCAGGCTATACTTTTTTGTTCACACTGTGGCCTTGATCTGAATTTGTCTCCTTGCATCAGTGTTTTGCATGGGGCGGGGCTCTTAGTGCAGTGAATGGGAGTTCAAATAGTGTTTGGAGAGAGAGGTGGAAGCTTACAACTGTGGCAGGGAATGGTTTATCCCCACCCCTTTTTTATTTTTGGCAGGGTGGTTGGCAAAACAGCAGCAGCTGTAGCAGACCTAGGCCACCATCTTGATTGAAGGCAGGGTTATTGTGTGAGCAGACCTGCAGGTATAGTGTGTAAGCCAAAGGAGATGTTTTGTTGTCTGGGGTAAACAACAAGATGGCACCACCTCTTCATTCCACATACAGAAGCCAATTGGATGCTTAGCTGAATCTTACTTCAGTGTGGGTGGTAGAGTCCTCCACTGCACCAGAGACAGCATGACAGACTCAGCGGGGAGGGCGGCAAAAGCTATGTGGCAACAGAGAGGGAAATTGATAGGGTACTCAGAATGAACAGCTGAGGGCTTCTGCTGTTGCACCCACAACGTCTGCCTCTTCAAATAGTTGTCTCACTTTGCCTAATGGTTGTAACAGCCCTGCTAGATTCCTTCCTTCTATTGAAAACATCAACATTTCTTCATACAGTGTTAAGTTTTATTGATTTTGCCTCCCCTCCACATACACACTTTCTTTCTCCCAGGCCAGTTAGTAGGCAGATGGGAGTCTGATCCTTTAAAATCCACAAAACTGAATTAAGCCCATGCCTTATGAGGTTTCCATTCTTCTCTTTGCTGCAGTTAACCTTTTATGTAAATGACCCTAGTTCGTCAATAAGTGCTCAGACTCCTTAATCTGTTTGTATGGCAAACTGGGCTTTGACAGTAGGAGGCCAATTGCAGACAAGGAGAAAGTAATTCCACCACAGAAGGTCAGAAATCAGTGCTTTCAGTTACTTTTAACTGTTCTCAAAGGTTTAGTTAATGAGGGAACCCAAAAACATCATAATGGGTAAACAGGTGCTGATTTGATTCTCTACTGGCATTTTCAGATCACCATTATTATTTTAAATACTCACATTAACTTTGTTTTGACTGAGGTTGCCCACTTTCAGCAAAGCCTCTGAAGGGCAAATAAGTTTTGAAATGCCAGATTTCTGAGCATGGAAAGCTGATTGTATTTCATGCTCAAAATAATACTCCTCTCCTCTCCTGACACATTGTGAGTGGATTAAATTTCCTCCACTATTAAAGAAACCTTTCATCTGTATATGTAATATGAACTAAGAGTGCTGTTGACAAGCCTTTGTAAGCCTCCAGAATCGTTCAGCAGCCTGAAATACACTCCCCCCCAAAAGTGGCTTAGATTTTAGAGTCAAATAACTGTGACATCAGTATCCACAGTTGGGCAATGCCTTTATGAAGGCCATAAATGTGAGCATTAGAGGTTCCAACAGGCATTCAACACTTCTGTTGTGGTTCAACCCTATCTTGGGGCTTGACTACATGCCTGGAAGTTGATGATGTTCTTCAGCTCATCAAGAGAGGGAGGGACATCCAGCTCTTCCAAGACAGGTAGATTCTGGATGCTGTCAACTGTTGTGTCAGTGATCACGTTTTATGAAAAGTACAGCTCTTGACAGGGCTCTACCCATTGCTTCATCTCCTTGCTGCAGTATTGTGTTCATCTCTCCAGACAAGGTGTTCAGCAGTGCAGTTTTCCCCGACTGTTGGTTCAAAGACTTTCTTTATGCCTTCACACATTTTGCAAGTGTTGCTGGTGTCAGTAACAAGTAGCTAATGCCACAGAAGGCAGAATTGGGATTCAAGATGACCTAAACAGTTGGGAGAACTGGGCTTAAACTAACAATGTGAATTTTAATAGGGGAAAACATAAGGTCCTACGCTTATTCAGGAATAACCAGCTGCAACACTATAAGATGGGGGACGCCTGACTTACCAATAGTACATGTGAAAAGGATCTAGGGGTCCGAGTGGAACACAAGTTTAACAAGAGTCAACAGTGTGATGCAGCAGAAGCAAAAAGAGCTAATGCTGTTCTAGGCTGCATCAACAGAAGTATAGTGTTAAGGTCAATGGGAGTAATAGTACTACTCTATTCTGCCTTTGTCAGATCACACCTGGAGTACTGTGTCTAGGTGCCACAATTTAAGAAGAATATTGACCTGGAACATGTGCAGAGGAGGGCAATAAAGGGTCTGGAAACCAAGACTTATGAGGAATGGTTGAGGGAGTTGAGTATATTTATCTTGGAAAAGAGTGAGAGGAGATATGATAGCCATTGTCAAATATCTGAAGGGCTGCCCCATGGAAGATGGAGCAAGCTTGTTTTCTGCTGCTCCAGAGGGTAGGACTCAAACCAATGGATTCAAATGGCAAGGAAGATGATTCCAACTAAAGTGGTGAACTCTCATTCATTGGAGGTTTTTAAACAAAAGTGGGATGACCATCTGCCAGGGGTTCTTTAGCTGTGATCCCTGCATTGCAAGGGAGCAGACTAGATGACTCTTGGGCCCCTTCCAACTTTACAATTCTATGATTTACACCAGGCATAGGAAACTCGACCCTCCAGATGTTTTGGGACTATAACTCCCTTCATCCCTAGCTAACAGGACCAGTGGTCAGGGATGATGGGAGTTGTAGTCCCAAAACATCTGGAGGACCGAGTTTGCCTATGCCTGATTTACACACTCATGTTGCCCACCACCACCCCAGATTTAAGAAAGGTGCTACAAGACTGTTGTATATGGACTTTTAGGAGACTCCATAAAGGACAGCGACAAAGGACTTTTAGGAGACTCCATAAAGGACAGCTGCATGTTCGACCATAATCGCCCATAATCTCAAGTGTGGAAAGGAAGGAATATGCATATTAATTGGAGGGGCAGGGGAATGCAGTTCTTCATTTCGTTAGCAAGACTCCTTGAAAAGGCAAATTATTTTATACATCAGCTATGTGTTGGAACTGACAGATGAGATTAATATGCTTCTTAAATTACCATTACTAGGGGTCAATTAATAAGTGAACCAACCTTGTGAATGTCATTCCAAGAGACCAGTTACGGGTCCATAATGGTCCCTGTCAAATTACGTAAATTTGAGAAAATGAGAAAGCTGTCAAATAAATGGCGAGCCAGGATATACCTACTAATTGCATTCTACATAAGGTAAATGAGGTTTTTTTGTGCTTGTTGGTAGGAGGTTCATGGAGGATGAATCCATTTAAAATGGATTTATACACTGAATTTGGCGGTTCCAAACCAATCAAGCTTTGCCCACATTAGTTCCTTGCATCAAGCACCTACTCATGTCTGAGCTGTACATGCAGTGTCTTTTAAAAAAATGAAACACCAGCCTGACTAATAACTTTGAAAAATATATGCAACCCAACCTCAAGTATTATATGCAAAATATGAATGAAAGAATCAAGCCTTATACATTCCTGAAGCTTGTAAACATATTTGCTGATAAAATCAATTATTTTATCTTTTCATGTGCTGGTTACTTTATGGAACAGAGTGTATATGGATGTACTATGCATACTAATATACACACACAAACATGTTAGTAATGCATATAATATGCACTAATTTTTCATATTTTTATAGGGGGAAATATCTTGCTTCTCATTGAGATCAAGGAGTGAGATGGGAATGAGGAAAAAATATGTGTGAATAAATTATGCATCAAGATTTTTGGAAAGTTTTATCTCTAGGCATATTTACTTATTTCATATATTTCATGGAATTGAGTGTGTGTGTATCCCTCAAATTGAGGGTTTTGTTTGCAGGGGGCCTGGTGTGTGTTGGACACCTATGATGTCATGTGCAATGCATGTTGCACATCACAATTTCAGCACCCAGTTCCACAGAATTGGCCTAAAGTGAAATTTCGAAGTCTATTTGGATGTTTCTGCTTGTTAATATCTGACAATTTTTCACTAGACTTATCAAAACTTTTTTTTCTTAATCTGTTTGTGTTTTGGGAGGGGGGTGTTTGGTGTATGGAAGAACCTCAAAATTCTTCTTCAAATGAAAAATGGTAGCCATTCAGAGATGTTACTTATTCAGAGCAATTCAGAGATGTGGAAGAAATTTGATTCAGTTCACATTTAAAAGTCAATTTCCCTGATTTGTACTTTCCAAAGCACAGCCAGCCTTCAAAACCTGTGCTTCTCTGGATTTTACAACATAATTCTCCATGTATTTTTCTTTTGCACCCCAGCACTCATCCTAGGGAAGGGCTGCAGCTCAGCTGAAGAACATCTGCTTTGAATGCAGAAGGTCCCTGACTCAGTTTCTCTCCATCTCCAGGGCTAGGAGAAAACCCTGTCTGAAATCCAGGAGAGCCACTGCCAATCAGCATAAATGAAATTGAGCTAGAAGGACCAATGGTGTGACTCAGTGTAAGGCAGCTTCCGTGCTCATCTTGTGGATAAGTAAAAAACCGTTGGACAAGAAAGTTCAGCCTGACAGTACTTCAGAACCTTTGCACAAGTTCTGCTATATAATCTAGTGCAGCTAGGTTTTTTTACTCTCACTTGTTGCTTGAGCAGCAGACTTAAATCTGAACTCTTCTCACCTCAAGTTAACTTATTTTCCTAGTTAACGTTTCTCCTCACAACCTGCCTTTGTGTTCATTCACACCTCAAATCACCTCTGATCCTGTGGCCAATTTTCTTCTCTTATTTTGGTGGGGTGCTTTGGAGACCTCTGCCAATTTTCCTTCAAAAATTCACAGCCACAGGGATGAGTGTAATAACAAATATCCTGTTCTTTTTATTGTATGAACTGAAGAGTAATGATACTATCTCTTCGGTTCTCTTGCCAGCTCCCTCCTGAGAATAAACTGTCACCCTGAATTTCCCTTATGCTCACTCTCTTCAAAGCTAATTACATGGTTGCTCCAGAGAGCCTCAAAGACCTAGCTTTGTGTCCCCAGTTCCATTTTGTGTAAATGTTGAGCTTAGTTCACCACTATGGCCAATTATTTTATCTTTGTACTTAAAAGACGCATTGAAAGCAACACATGATTTTTTTTTTAATGTGTTCAATAGATGGAAGATTACAATGGGTATTATAGCTGACCAAATGTGGCCTACCCAATTAATATCAGGAAGGGATCAATAAAGAGTTTGTTCACTCTACTTTTTGTAGCAGACCAACTCAATTTGATGACCCCAAACTGGCTTTCATATTGGAGCACGATGCTTGATAGGATTTCACGTTTCTACAGATTTTGCAAAGCACTTTTAGTGCACAAAGGCTTGCACAAAAAATATGTACGGTATGGTGAAAAAATGCTTTGGATAAGTTTTTTAAAATATGCATTTTAGAGAAGATGTGGACAAAAATGCACACAACAAGGAATATAATACAATATAAATGCACACTTTCCCAGCAATCTTTTGAAAGATCCAAGCAAAACTTTGACTAAAAAAAATACTAAGACAATTACAGACAATACATTAAAACAAACTTACATAAAACAATCCAGACTACATTGAGAGAAAAGAAACTATGACTGAATGCCAGTGAAGCAGGATATAGACAAACTTAGGCAGAGATTGATATCAGAATCACTTATATTATACCTGGATCTTTAATGATGCTGATTCACCACTTCACTTATTCAGAAGTTTCACTCACCTTTGCACTTGTTTTATGAGTGTGAGACTTCACTACACATAAAGCTTTTAATGAACCCAAGCTTCCCTATTTACTACTGTAATGTTTAAAACAGATTTTAGGCACCTATGCTTCCATATTTTTTTAAAAAAATATATTTATTAAAGATTTTCTTAATACAATAAAAAACAAAAAAACAAAATAACATATTACTTTACAATACCCATATTTTCTTCACTTCTTTGGACTTCCTCGCATCTCTCGTTCCTGCGTTCCAAGTTTTTCAAACTTTACCCAGCAATTTATCACCTTGTTTCAATTCTTATATTATAATTTTCCAATATTGTGTCCCTGATTTTTAGATAATTTTATCCAAACCTTAAAAGCTTAATTTTAGCATAATATTTATCCAAAATTTATCTTTTCTTATATTTTCACTTATCTTCATATTCCTTTCAACTAACTTAATGGTGCCATATTGTTAATAATCTTACATCTTCTTAACACTCATACAATTTACAATATTTTTGTAAATAGTCCTTAAATTTCTTCCAGTCCTCCTCCACAGCCTCTTCTCCCAGGTCTCGGATTCTGCCAGTCATCTCTGCTAGTTCCATATAGTCTATCAGTTGCATCTGCCATTCTTCCAGTGTGGGCAAATCTTGGGTTTTCCAATATTTGGCGACGAGTATCCTTGCTGCTGTTGTTGCATACATAAAAAATGTTCGGTCTTTCTTTAACACCCTCTGGCCGACGATGCCTAAAAGAAAGGCCTCTGGTTTCTTAGGGAAGGTATACTTAAATACCTTTTTCAACTCATTATATATCATTTCCCAGAAAGCCTTCACTCTAGGGCAGGTCCACCAGAGGTGAAAGAACGTTCCTTCAGTCTCTTTACATTTCCAACATTTATTATCAGACAAATGGTATATTTTTGCGAGCTTGACTGGAGTCATGTACCACCTATATATCATTTTCATAATATTTTCTTTCAAGGCATTACATGCCGTGAAATTCAGACCGGTGGTCCATAACCTTTCCCAGTCAGCAAACATGATATTGTACCCAATGTCCTGTGCCCATTTTATCATAGCCGATTTGACCGTTTCATCTTGTGTATTCCATTTTAGCAGCAAATTATACATTCTTGAAAGTACCTTAGTCTTAGGTTCTAACAATTCCGTTTCCAACTTTGATTTTTCCACCTGGAATCCTATCTTTTTATCCAACTTAAAAACCTCTTTGATCTGAGCATAATGTAACCAATCTCGCACTTTATCTTTTAGTTTCTCCAAACTCTGCAACCTCCAATTATTTTTTCTATTATTTCCCAATATTTCGGCCATTTGGCCTCCATACTGAGTCTTTTCCGGGCCTTAGCTTCCATTGGTGATAGCCACCTTGGGGTCTTATTTTCCAATAAGTCTTTATATTTTGTCCAGACATTGAACACTGCTTTTCTGACAATATGGTTCTTGAAAGCCT
Source organism: Podarcis gaigeae (assembly GCF_964106915.1). Lineage (NCBI taxonomy): Eukaryota > Metazoa > Chordata > Lepidosauria > Squamata > Lacertidae > Podarcis > Podarcis gaigeae. The sequence continues at coordinate 36,336,584 of NC_139684.1, read as the reverse complement.
TGTGACTTTTAACCTTGTCATACCACAAATATGCATGCCATCCATAAGCATTGTTGAAACCTTCCAGATCCAAAACATCAGTGTTTTCAAGAAGCAGCCAATCTTTCAACCAGCAGAAAGCTGCTGATTCATAATACAACTTTAAGTCTGGCAGGGCAAAGCCCCCTCTTTCTTTAGCATCAGTTAGTATCTTAAACTTAATTCTGGGCTTTTTGTCCTGCCAGACAAATTTAGAAATGTCTCTTTGCCACCTCTCAAAACACTCCATTTTATCGACAATCTGTAAAGCGTGTTCTCACTAGCAGAGAGCACGTGTTGCGGTTGGGGAACAGTCCACCATCATGACTAGGCAAATTTGGTGGGAACCCAAGCCTTAAAGGGTTAATTGGGTTGCTGGGGATTTTTGAGTGTTGCCAATTTGGAGGAGGGGTCAGAGGCTATAAATATAGGAGCCAGAGGTTAGGACGGCCTCTTGGTCGTTTGCAACGGATCACCCGCCCCCCTCCCTTTTTATAGGGTGGTTCTTTGGTTTATTTGACCTTGCTATGCCTGTCATGGGGTCGTTCGCCTTTGAGCGGGGGCCTGGTAGGAATTTTGCCATTTGGCTGATTGGCTGGTGCCATTTGGTTTTTGCCTACTGCGTAGCAAATCGTCACAACTTGTAAGGTTGGCGGTTAGGCATTGGTTAAATTGGTTCTTGGAGGGGTAAGTGCCTACCCCTCCAAATGATGCTGAAAGGGAATTCCGTTAAAGGAATCCAGGGGCTTGCCATTCTTTCGTCCTTGTCTGTGGAGCCGGACTTGGGCCGTGCAAGCCCCACCGGAACATGAGGGTGAGAGGTGTTGGACTGGTTCCCAGCCTCATTTCTCCCCAATATTTGTTTCCCATGCTGGCTTCCGGTGGTGCCCGGAAGTGCCAGCTCTGTCCTTGGGGGGCAAGGACAGATAGTCAAACCAATGCCTAAGCAACCACTCACATTTGCTGTATTTGAATAAAGTTGTGGCCAAAATTATGCCAAAAACCTTAAACAAAAATTAACGTGTGATGTGTGAATTTTTGGGGGGTGGTACTGTGGAACTCAACACGCAAAGTCTGGAACAAAAACAGCATTTTTGGCAATACATTCATCTTTATAGCAGCAATTCGGCCCGACAAGGAAAGTTTCAATCTTGACCAACCTTCTAAATCCCTTTTAATTTCTGACCAACACTTTTCATGCTTCCATAATTTTTGACTGCCAGCAATTCACTGAGAAAACTTCCTTTGAAAAGTGTGTGTAGTAGACAGGCATTAATTAATTGCCTTCTGTACAGTGTTCTCAAGGTGATGTATAATCAAAACAATTAAAAACACAAATAACACCAAATACATGTAGAACAATTGTAACACAATGCTAAATTGAGACTCATATGAAATATCCATTTACCCAGGCAGGAAAGTCAGTTGCACCAAGAATTCCTTCTATCATTTCAGAAAGTGCAAATGTGGGCATCTGTAATAGCTTAACAGGATTGCTATTCCAGAGAACAGGGAATATGTTTTTTAAAATGACAGATAGTAAAGTCAACCTGAATGTTTCATTCAATGAAATTTTGGGTGGCTTTGAATAAGTGAGAGATGGTGTGAGAGGACTGCTGTGGTTCTTAGCAAACTTAAAAGAATACAGGGTTATCTGTTTTCTTCCTTCTTAGTGTAACTTACTTAAACCTAAAAGCCTCTCCAAGAGGCTATGAAATGATACACACTTCCATAGCAAGGCAATGTTCATACAGTGGTACCTCGGGTTACATATGCTTCAGGTTACATACGCTTCAGGTTACAGTCTCCACTAACCCAGGTTAAGAACTTTGCTTCAGGATAAGAACAGAAATCGTGCTCCGGCGGCATGGCGGCAGCAGGAGGCGCCATTAGCTAAAGTGGTGCTTCAGGTTAAGAACGGACCTCTGGAACGAATGAAGTACTTAACCCGATGTACCACTGTATATCATTGTTTCCGGGGGCTGATTGGAGAAGGGAGGAAGTAATGATTTCGTTCAACAACTTTTAATATTAAATTGAGTAGTGAAAGCAAACAAACTACATTGAGCAAGGAAGGAGGAACTCTCAAAAAAGAAGAAACTTTCATTACCTGAGGGAGACAAGATTTGTACAGCCTTCAAAAACCGCTCCAGGGAACTCTGCTCTGCCCTTTTTTGCTCAGCCTTGGGCAAGGCATTAAGAATGGTTGGGTACAGGCAAGGGAGGACTGAGTTGAAGGCTGTGTATGCCTTGTCTCCATCAGGAAATCTAAGCTCATTGCCTTGGCCTCAGGCAGTTGGGTGGAAGTGAATAAGAGATAGCTGAGTCATCTAGGGCTGGGATGTTTTATGCAGTGTTAGAAACTGAGATATGAAAGCTAGGAGCTAAATGGCACCTTAAACCTAGGTTATGGGTGCAACAACAGAATGTCTAGGCACGCTTTTTATAACAAGAATACAAAGTTGAAAATGAATGAACTGTAGTTAAAATATTATGCTCATTTTTCACATAGTCTAGTCCATGGGTAAGCAAACTAAGGCCTGAACCAGTCACCTTCTAAATCTGGCCTGCGGACAGTCCAGGAATTAGCATGTTTTTACATGAGTAGAATTTGTCTTTTTATTTAAAATTCATCTCTGGGTTATTTGTGGGGCCTGCCTGGTGTTTTTACATGAGTAGAATGTGTGCTTTTATTTAAAATGCATCTCTGGGTTATTTGTGGGGCATAGGAATTCATTCTTTCCCCCAAAAAAATATAGTCCAGCCCCCCCACAAAGTCTGAGGGACAGTGGACCAGCCCCCTGCTGAAAAAGTTTGCTGACCCCTGTAAGTCCTTCCCCTGTTCACCCCCCAAATATTCTTAAGAGGGCCTCTTCTCCAGTCTTCAGAGAGTAGCTGGAGTTGGGGAGGCTGAAAAAGGTTCCCCTTTCCTTCCACTCTGCAGTTTTACTCTGAAATCTTAGGTGCAATATTGAACCCAGAGCTCAGAAACCGCTCACACTAATGAAATTCCTGTTCACAAAACGTGCCTATAACAAGGGGAGTTTTGAACACTGGTTGTATGACTTCAAATGTTGTGTTGCAATGAGCAATGAATGGTTTTCCACCTTGAAGATCCTGTTTCCCACTCTAGATGGGTTTTGTTGTTGCTGTTGCATTTATTGCCTTAAATGACCTTGCTCTGTTAAGTTAATTCCTTGCATTGTGTAGATTACCTGCTGTCAAATCCCATTTGAAGGAGCATCATCTAGCAATGGGATCACCAGGAATATGTCACAGTTTAAAGAGTTATGAATCTGTAGTCTTTAATGAAATTTGTAAAGGTTTCCTCATGTTTTCCTAGCAGCAGAACTAAATAGAGGTGACTGATTTCATGACAGTTTTTATTGTACACGTGCAAACATTGCACTTCCAGTTCAGTTCTGTGATTGTAGTTTCTGCAGGAATGCTAACACAACTGATCTTAAAATTATCTGTGACTGCTGGATACCAAAGAGACGAATATACAATGGTTACATTTAAAATAATAGTTGTTTGAGTTGTTTGTGTTGGTTACCACAGATCAAAGGTAGGGAACTCAGAATTCTGATAAAACGATAAAGGAACCAGAAATTGCCAAAGTTCACTTATTCATCCCACATTTGGAACTGAAATCACTCTAGTGAATAGTGAATACAATCTGTATTCACTATTGGTGTTGCTGTTTGCCAACCTACCCATAAAGAAGACTAAAGAATGGTGAAAAATGTTTCTATTGATTCTAAGTAGAACAACACAGAGGATCTGCAATAAGCAAATTATATTTGATTAAACAGGAATAGCTGAATCAATGTATTGTCCAAGCATGGAAGCTCTCTAATGAGAAAGAGTTCAGCTCCCACCCATCTCCTGGGCAAGTTTTCAGGCACCACTTATGGCCCTGCAGCAAAGGATTAGAAGGATTTTTTCTTCTTGCTATGAGCGCGTTGGGTATGTGAACCTGACAATGGCACTATGACCCCACTGACTCAATGTTAACCCCATTGTGCATGCCAAGCCTAAAGGGTACATTAAGGTGAAATTCACAATAGAGTGCTAATGAAAATTCATGAGGATTTATTTTTTAAAAAATCGCAAACTGATGTGGAAGTGTAGTGTGGAGAACTGAACTTAAGATAACCCAGAATTGACAAACTCACCCAACCATAGTGGTAATTCCATGACCACTAAAAAGATTTCCAAGTATTGTTTCCCATTCTTTGCACAAGACTTGTGCTGCTACATATGCTGGCTATGTGTAAGGGTTTTTTTCCACCTTCATAGTGTCCTCCTGCGCTGTCTGCCAACCTTTTATCAGGAGCCTGGCCTAATTTTATCACTAAAAAGGCACTTGTTATTTGCAAATGAGGTACTGAAGAGCTCTAAACTATTGCATTTGTCAAGGAAGTAATATAATGCACATACATTCCTTTGCTCAAATTGCACTGAAATATGACTTGCTCAGTCTGCCTTTTTTATTTGTTACTACTGCACCTGTTTGGAATATAGATATTAGTATAGATATATATTTTAAAAATGAAGAGAGTATGTTGTGTATATATGATATATATTCACACACACATATATCAAATTTATTCCTAAACCATTTTACCTGCTAGATGGTGAATCTATTTACTGTCAACTGTAATGAGTGCTCATTTATATCAGGCTTTTACCCAAGTGGCATTTCTGCATGCAACTGGTCTGCTTTGTCAAATAATGGTTATAGAGTTGATGTGATGGGGCTGATTATGAAGCTTGGGGATTAAGATGTAGCTACTGACTTTTGCTAGTGGATTTCCCAACTTCAGTGGGTGTTGAAAATGAAATTGCTAGTTCAGGCTTCACCAGTCTGGTTAATGCCCCCCAGATGTTGCGGAACTGCAAGATGTTTCTGGATTGGCAGAGTGATGCCCAAATCTGATTGATAGAAATGTTTGTGGAGTTTTTCTGGGTTCAAATAGAAATATAAAATGGGGTGGGCAGGAAAGAGTGTATGGTTTTGAGAGATGTTTCTTCAGGGGATGGGTTTAAAAATTGTTCAGCATTCTTATTGGGAACACTATGCATAAGTGGACCAGGCTCCATAGGATAGAAGTGTGTAAAATTATGCATGGCATGGAGAAAGTGGATAAAGGAAGGTCCCCCCTCTTTCAAAGGGGGTACATTCTGGGATCAAATCAGAAACTGTGGTGGCTTTTGTAAATTTGGGACTGTCTCTGGAATCAGACACTTGGAGGGTCTGATTCTGAACTCTACAATTTCTGTGTGCTGATATGAAGGGGAACTAACTCTCCGCTTAAAGTGGTAATTGTTCCATAGAGGTAAAGTAAAGTAAAGGGACCCCTGACCATTAAGTCCAGTCGTGGATGACTGGGGTTGCGGCGCTCATCTCGCTTTGCTGGCTGAGGGAGCTGGAGTTTGTCCGCAGACAGCTTCCGGGTCATGTGGCCAGCATGACTAAGCCACTTCTGGCGAAACAGAGCAGAGCACGGAAATGCTGTTTACCTTCCCGCCAGAGCGGTACCTATTTATCTACTTGCACTTTGACATGCTTTCAAACTGCTAGGTTGGCAGGAGCAAGGCCCGAACAATGGGAGCTCACCCCGTCGCGGGGATTTGAACTGCTGACCTTCTGATCGGCAAGCCCAAGAGGCTCAGTGGTTTAGACCACAGCGCCACCTGCATCCCTGTTCCATAGAGGTAGCTAAGGTTAAAGCCATAACAGTCATAGTCAGTGTCTGCTGCCTAGCAATCACACTTCCCCCTCTGAACACAGCAGAATTGCCTCAGGCAAAACAAGAACTATTTTGCTATGTCTGTCATTGTCTCTGGCTCCACCTACTGTTGGCTTCCCTGCCTATTGTTCTGCCAGTCCAATGGGCACCAGTCACCCCTACAATGCAGGTCACCAAAGCTGAATGCATGAACCTGCACATGGGCATACTGTGACAGTCAATACATTATGAAGAGCATTTCCAGGTGATATGCTCAGCTGAGCAGTGCATTTGAAAGCAAATGTGCCCTCTCTTTTTCCCTTGTGAAGAACATTGATCAAAGGAGGAGGGAGTAACAGCATCCTTTGATGCTTTACTACATAGGCGTGCACTGAGAGCCTTCTGAGAACTCTGGGGTGAAAAAGTCCTTGAAATCTCACAGGCAGCAACCACTTAGCCATCCATTCAGCTAATTTGGGGCTCATTGGCAAAAGCATTATTTCTTTGCCAATTAATGCAGAAAGGTGCCCTGTGTTTCCTAGATTATTTTTTTGAGACAGAAAACAGATAATGAGAAAAACAGAAGCCTGTTAGCTGTCCTGCTTTGCTTTGAAACCATCTGCAAAGGCTACCCACCTTGAAATCTATGCACTTCTCTCCATTGTCCCTGGCTCATCATGATCAAAAATCAAATCAACTGTAGGAATCAATGTACGACCTGCTCTGAATCCTCACTGCTAAAATACTATCCTCACCCCACATCATTCTCAAATTTGCCCCTATAAAGGGAAAGGAGAAAAGTTAAATTAACTATACTTAGTATTCTGCCTTAATCTGTTTAAAGATCCTGGTAACAATAAGTTCTGTTGATAGAATTATAAAAAGATGTCGCTGAACATTGTATTGGCAAAAGAACTGAACATAATAGGGAATTCAATAGAGCTGACTGTAGACTGAATCAGTAGAAACTCATTTATTTAAAAGTAACAAGCAAAGGGAGTGGGGGATGGTCTGCTACCCAAACTTCCAGGCAGAGAGGGCAAAGAGAATAACTAGAATTGGCATACTCTAGCCTTTTCATGATTATTTTGATAACAGCAAAGATTGAGTGTTGGGACAGGGTTGGCAACATTCCCAGTTTAAATGTGTCCATTTAGAACAAGTTTCTGGTTTCTGGTTGAACTGGGAGATATCAGCCATAGCTGTAATGGATGCATTAGCAACAAAATATCTGGCATATGGCCCCTTTAAGAGAAATAGCTATGACCCAGGAGTACAGCTCCTAGATTGCTGACTCAAATGGCCAGGCTGAAGAAGTTCAGTCACATTCACACCATGTATTTAAAGCACCACTTTAAACAATCATGGCTTCCTCCCAAAGAATTATGGGAGCTCTAGATTGTTACGGGTGCTGAGAATTGTTAGGAGGACCCTATTCTCTTCCCAGAGCTACAGTTCCCAGAATGGTTTAATATTCAATCCCTCTACACTACGGGAATTGTAGCCATGTGAGGGAAACAGGAGTTTCCTAACAAGTCTCACCTTCCTACAGCTTCCAGAATTCTTTGAGGGATTAAACCTTATTGAACACATTGCAATTTATTACTGAGAAAGCATGCAGAGGATTGTCCTTAATCAGTTAAAACTCATACAATTAATCTCCCAATATTAATTTGTGTGATAGTCCAAGCATTGAGTCTCTGTGCTCTACCAACAGTGGGTGGATCTGTCAGTTTTTACTTCCCTCAGTTTCTCATTTTTGCAAACTTAAATTCAGCTCTCCATATTTCCACATCACTTTGAATATTCAAAGTCCTTTTGCATATTCATTATCTCTCATTTCCCGTTACATACACAATGTTTACAAATATTTTCCTCAACATCTGTATTTTCTTGAACACATTTTTTTTGTGTTATTTTTCCTAAAACATCTATTTTTTCCACACATTACCCTAGTAAATGCATTTCTTACAAACATCACATGGCTGGAAAATCCATAGAAGTGTGAATTTCAAAGTACTCTTGTGTTTCAGTTTATGCATTGTTTTGGAAAGTGTGAAATTAGTAGGTTCTTCTTTAAATGGGAACTGGATCAAATATTGCCCTATTATGCACAACAACTTTGTTTAGAGGAAAACAGACTCAAATAATTATATATTACATATATTGCTCTCTGTGAGTTATGCCACTGCTCCCAAGAAAGTGTTGTTTTGTTGTTGTTGTTGTTGTTGTTGTTGTTGTTGTTGTTGTTGTTTTTAATAAGCTGACTTTTCTTCCAGTTCTTCTTTGCTTCTTTTGTTAGTAGTGATCAAAACATTCTTGGTAGGGATGGAAAAGAGATAAGCAATAATATGGATAATGAATTTGGAACCCGTTTTTACTTACAATGCCTTATGTAAAAATCTTCATTTTGTAGATTGCAAGTTGAATTTGTAGCAGCTCCAAAACCAATAGCTAAGCCAGAGCCATCATTTACAGCTGATTCAGTGTTTTGTTGTTTTAATGAGTTTTTCATAATTCTGTAAAATCGCTGAGGTTTTGAAACTCCCTGAAGGGTTTTCTACCCAAAATAAATATAAAGATCTCTTAAACATTTGTACTGTAGATTGTGGAATGCAAATAAATTGTGTTTGTGTTTGTTTATTAATGGAAAAGCATAGTTAAGCCAAAGAAACAGAACAGACACAGTGCATAAAAGGTACATATTGTAACATTTGCAGTGAATATTTCTCTAGGAAACTATATTTCATAGGTCTGTAGCAGGATAGAGCAACTCCCTTATGAATAAAGGTTACAGAGATTGAACCTCTTTTTTTTACTTTAGAGAAAAGACGAATAAGAGGCAACAATGGCAAAAAATCATTCATGGCATCGAGAAAGTGAACAGAGAAATTTTCCTCCCTCTCTCATGACACTAGATATTGTGGACATCTGGTGAAGCTGAATGTTGGAAGAATCAGAACAGATGACAGAAAGTGTTCCTTTACACAGCAGAATTCATTCCCACAAGATGCAGTGATAGCTACCAGTTTAGATGACTTTAAAAGAGGATTAGAGAAATTCATGGAGGAGAAGGTTATTGAAGGATACTAGCCATGGTGACTCTTCCCTGCCTGCACAGTCAGAGGCAGTGATGCTTCTGAACAACAGTTACTGGGAATCACATATGGGGAGAGTGCTCTTCAGCATCCATTTTCCTTGAGGACTTGCATCTTGGTGGCCACTGTGAGAACAGGATGCTGGAATAGATGGGCCATTGGCCTGCTCTAGCAGGCTCTTATCATGTTCTTATGTCCAATTCTAGTTATACTAAGAAATGATGCATCTTAACTTTCAGCATTGTTCATGAGGTCTAGAAAATGTTCCTTTAAAGGCCAAAATGAATGCTAAAAAACTTGGGATTCCCAAAGCACTATGACTCTTATCTAGGTGGTATGTATGACAACAGCCACATGGTTTTGGACCATATGATGTTCTTCAATATGAAGCCTGTTAATGGGTATGCTCTGTGTTTAGAGAACTATACAAGTTAAACAGCAAGAAGGTGCTGTTGCACTCAAGACCTGCTAATCGGCTTCTCAAAAGCATTTGGCTGGCTGTTGCAGAGAACTGAGTGTTGGAGTGAAAGAATCTAGTCCAGTAGGGCCCTTCTTGTGTCCATATGTCCATATTTTCATATGTTGTGGGGAGGGAAGTATATATCAGTGGTGTGCACACAGTAGGGGTATGCATCAATTATATGGGTGGGCCATATAATGCAGCAAAATTAGGTAATTTTTATTGGCCAAATTATCAATGGGGTGAATAAAACACACCCCACACCTGTGCCACGTCTGATCAGGGCCCCCACAAAGCATCCTTTATATCCACTATTTCTTTACTTTTCTAATGATTATATAGCTGGGCATTTTTATCGATTTTTATTTTTCTAGGTCCATGGGCTTTGCAAAAAGTGAGGCTGTCCTAAATGTTGCCCATGAAGCACTGAAGAATTCTAGATTTTGTTTTTGTTGTTAAAACACAGTAGTGGAGGATTTATTTTATTTTATTTTTTAAAGTTAAAAGCTTTCACCAAATGTGTGGTGTGTTGTTTTTTTAAAAAAATAAAAAAATAAAAAATAAAATCCTGTGTTGTTCTTTAACAACAAAAGCAAATGCCATCTCTCTTCAACATTTAAAAACAGCCTCACATTTAGGGCCTATAAGAGGACAACAACAAGCTGTGACCCATCCATCCCTTTAATTCCCCTCCAAAAGCCCCTGTACTTATTCGTCTACAATTTGTCATGTTCATCTAATCTTACTTCACATAGCAGGCAATTAGATGTCCACAACTGGAGGAGGAGGAGGAGTTTGGATTTGATATCCCACTTTATCACTACCCGAAGGAGTCTCAAAGCGGCTAACATTCTCCTTTCCCTTCCTCCCCCACAACAAACACTCTGTGAGGTGAGTGGGGCTGAGAGACTTCAGAGAAGTATGACTGGCCCAAGGTCACCCAGCAGCTGCATGTGGAGGAGCGAAGAATCGAACCCAGTTCCCCAGATTACGAGTCTATCGCTCTTAACCACTACACCACACTGGCTCTCTCCCCACTTGTGTTCTCTGCAATGGGTCTGAAAATAGGAATGTGTCTTGTCAGCTCAGTATTGTCATCTAGCTCAGTTTTGTCTGCACTGACTGGCAGAGGGTCTCCAGGCAAAAGTCTCTGCCAACTTTAGCTGGAGATGCTGCTGTCTGAATCTGGAGCTTTCTGGATGCAAAGCAGATGCTCTGCAACCGATATACCACTTCCCCATATCCCACTTCTGATCTTGCCACTGATAGTGAAGGTAGTACACAGCCAGCATGGCTAGTCATCACCAATGGCTTTATTTTCTATGAATTAGTATAAACTGGTAAGGGATGTCCTTTATAATATAGCCCTCATTCATCACTATGTAACAGATACTTGAATTTCTCCAGGCACAACATTATTGTAAATGGACAACGCCTGGTGCTCTGGGGGAACAGAGATCTTTCTGAAATATGGGTATCACATTCAAATACACAAATAAAATGTGTGATCATGGGGGGGGGGGGAGTATTCATTTTGATAACTCTCTAGTGCTTAACATTTGCTGGAAATAATATCTCCCCAGTCAAACATGCAAGAGATAAAACATGCATAATAAGAGGTTTCTATCTAAAAATAAGACACTTGTTCAGTCTCTTCTGCCTTTGTGTATTATGGAATAGAGGGAAAGGAAGGGGAATTTTTAATAGCCTCTTTAATCTCAGTGCAAGCACCTCACAGCACCAATTTATGAAATGCTGAGCGCTCTCTCTCTCTCTCTCTCTCTCTCTCTCTCTCACACACACACACACACACACACACACACCCTCTCACAGACAGGATTCAGCTACATTAGTAAAGAAAATGAGTTTTAAATGTGTTATAACACTGTGACACCAGATGGCGCTGTGGAGTTCCATCTTTTAGCAAAGTGATTTCCCATTATTAGGTTTACAACACGTTTTCCTGAAATGCTTTTTTTATGTGTCTAGATCCAACCACAATCTGTTACATGTACATTACCTGAAACACAATTGATACAAACATAGGAAACTTCCCTATTCCCATTTTGACCATTGGTACATCAGCGCCTAGGACTTGCCGATCGAAAGGTCGGCGGTTCGAATACCTGCGGCGGGGTGCGCTCCCGCTGCTCGGTCCCAGCGCCTGCCAACCTAGCAGTTCGAAAGCACCTCCGGGTGCAAGTAGATAAATAGGGACCGCTTTCTAGCGGGAAGGTAAACGGCGTTTCCTTGTGCGGCTCTGGCTCGCCAGAGCAGCGATGTCACGCTGGCCACGTGACCCGGAAGTGTCTCCGGACAGCGCTGGCCCCTGGCCTCTTGAGTGAGATGGGCGCACAACCCCAGAGTCTGTCAAGACTGGCCCGTAAGGGCAGGGGTACCTTTACCTTTACCTTACATCTAGTTCAGTATTGTAAGCACTGACTGGCATCAACTCTCCAGAGTTTCAGGCAGGAACCATTTCTAGCCCTACCTGGCAACACCAAAGGTTGAACCTGAGAGCTTTTGCATGTGAGCTACAGCCATTCCCCTCTGAAATCTGCAGATTTGTGCTTCCCTGTTCAGGACATGGGAAGCTACTTTATCTTACATCAGGCATCCCCAAACTCGGCCCTCCAGATGTTTTGGGACTACAGTTTCCATCATCCCTAACCACTGGTCCTGTTAGCTAGGGATGATGGGAGGTGTAGTCCCAAAAATCTGGAGGGCTGAGTTTGGGGATGCCTGTCTTAAGTTAAGGTAATTGGTCCAGTTGACATTTACATTGACTCTTTGCAGGCTTCCCATTGGGACATCTGGTTGGCCACTGTGGAAACAGGATGCTGGACTAGATGGACCATTGGCTTAATCTGGCATGCTTTTCTTACATTTTTTAAATGAATACTGGGCACTAGTCTCCTCTGTGAGAGCAACCCAGGGCAATGAATATTTGGGAAATAGAGCTTGCTAGCCCACTGCATCCTTCCCAGGAGATGGAATAATCCACGGGGGGTCTTGAAAGTGTTCCGACTCATTTGTTTATGCAATTAATCTATTCCTTTCTCAGTGTGCATGATATTTATGAGTTATTTATAGGTTCACAGTGAACCCAACTGGGAGAGAATTAGGTCAGAATTCTAATTCCTTTGTTAAGAGAAATGGCTTATTATCTCATTCCAGTCTGGTACATTGTGTCTGTGTGGGGGCTTGGCTATGCAAGGTTGGAGAGCTCAATATTTATTTTTTGGAAGGGACTATCTGATCTCATATGTTACTACCAGAACACTTAACCTGAACACAGTTCATTTCACGTGTGTGTGTGTGTGTGTGTGTGTGTGTGTGTAAAACTCTCACCTTGAATTGAATCCCTATCCTGCAGTGCAGATCAGACGCCTATAAGTTAACTCAATACAGTTTTGTGTTTGGAACTAGTTCACTTCTAATTGGCTCAATACACAGTTTTGCTTTTCTCCTTCTTTGTACTTGTTAGCTGCATTTTAGGAGGTTGGTATTGGCTTTGTAGTATTAAGGATGGGGGAGGAATTCAATTGAGTTCATGCTTAAAGGTGAACCTACCCAATTTGCACTTTCTGAAACAATACATGGACCGAAATCTACACTACAGAATTTTGCAATGCTGTTTTCCAGCCATATGTAAAGGAAAAGGTATGCATATAATTGGGGAATATGGGTCTCCTAACTACTCTCAGCACCCTTAACTAACTACAATTCCCAGGATTATTAAAAGGAACACATGAGTGACTGTCTCACTCTACTTAATAGTACTGCCACTACATAGCTATGACAATCTCCAAACCCCAATGTGGACACCTGCATACTGGCCATGCTCTGTGTGCAGGGCTGGAGAAGCTGTGCAACATCAGTGGGGTGGGGGTGAGGACTTTGACTCAATGGGACATCTGCGTATGGTGAATGCATGAAAGGTGCTTTAGACTCTTTTGCTTCCAGGAAACCACAAAAGCTGATATTCTACTGCCATATATAGTATTTCCCCCCACTGTTTTAATTGGCTCTCTGTGTGTACACAACCATGCAAATGTGTGTGTGAGAGTGCATTAGGAAGTCCACTGCAGGCCACTAGGCCAGTGCTTTTCATGTCATTAATCAGGTCCTCACTGCAGGCTTTTTGTGTGACTCTGGGTACATTCAGATGTGGGGAGTATTACATTAGTTTTCCTGATTATAATGCAAGTGCTTCCGTCACATATCTGTATGTTCCTCTCAAATGGCAGTCCTTGTTGCATCATGGAATTGTGGCTTTTTGATAGAAATACCACCTTCTCGCAATGAATTTCATTCACACCTGTGGTGTGACAGCAAGCGTCATTGGTCAACATTGCTACTCCCTCACCTTTTCCGCACATGCCTGCTTTTGCTCCCCCATGCTTTTGCTCCCCCATGATCCCCACCCCCATAAAGACAGCATCGGGGGGAAAGTATGCCACCCTTACAATTAATCACTTTATTCAATTTCTTTAACACAGAAAATTGTGGGAATAATCTGCCATGTGAATGCAGCCTAAGTCTTGATGCAGTTGTGTGGAGTGGTTTTGAAGTCTGTGGCTGCAAAGAGCCATGTGACAATTTCTACCTTCTAAAGTAAAATCCTGGATACAACTAAGGAAAGGGGCTTTGAGTTCTTTCTGTCTAGAATAGGGCAGAGCTGATAATGATAGCAGATGGAAGTGGCAAAGCTACACCTCTCTACTCTGTTGGTTGCTTTGGATTTGATCTGTGAGCCACTAGATTAGGTCTGTGAGCCACTATTTTTGTCCAAATACTTGTCTTCATATCACATATATAGGAGAAGCAGTCTATTTGAACAATAGCTTCATGAGAACAGGAAGGATATTCCCCAAAGCCCACAGATACAGCAATTCTTTGCTTGCTTGCTTTTAAAGATTGCTGTAGCTGTGAAAGGTGGTCAAGGGTGTGTTTGGGGTGTGTGATCTGAACGTGCTTTTTGAATAGGGGATGCAATGAGGAAGGGTGATTTCTCAGGAATGTTTATTAGCCAAGAGTGAGACCTTTCTGGAGGGAATGATTGATTGTCGTGCAGCATATAGCATGAGCTACATCAAATTCTCAGCAAGTGCAAGACATAAATTCTGGATGCCTGGTGAAAGGGAGCCACTAATGGGCATATATCTGAACCAATCATGTTATCCCACTTGTGCTAGGAGAACTTCATTGGCTCCCATTGTGCATCTGGGATCAATTCAAGGTGGCAGGTACAGTCTAGGTATCAGTGGGGTAGGGAATTTGGATTTAAAAGAGAACATATACAATCCACACTTTCTGAAGCAGTATGAAAATGGAAACTCATCTTTCCATTGAAACTCACTATCCTCTGAATTTTTCAGTCTAGTTCTCCAGAAAAGGACAGTGAACAAAAAATGCTTATAACTGAGCATTTATTAGAGAGCATAACATACACAAATTAGGAGAAATTATTTTGCAAAAAGTTGCATATTAGGCAAACATACATACCCAAACATGTATACTGTGAGAAATTCACATCAAAGTGTTGATGACTTTTCATAAGGATTTTAAAAAATGCATACTGATGTGGAAATGTGAAAATGTGAACTTAAGGAAAATGAGAAACTGAACTGACAGATTCACCCATCCCTAGCCCAATTTCTGAAGTCCTAAATGGCTTGGAACTTGGATATATAGAAGAGGACCTTCTTTTCATCCTATGTGTCCTGAACCCCTGGACTACCTGGCAGCAAGTCGGTATGTCAAATCCAAAGTCCCAAGTCTGAGGGATAATCCATACAAGCAGCATGCAGAGGTCAGGAAATGCAATCCAGGGTCAACCGAAGAAGCCAAGTCTGAAGACCAGCAGTGAGGATGCAGTCTAGAATCAAACCCAAAGCACAGTCCCATAGAGGTTCAGTCAAAGCCCATCAACATAGGCAGACACAGCTCCTCAGCTCTGCTGCCCTTTTGTAATTTGCATACTGATTGCAACATCTGGGCTTGATGAGGCTTGTGACCCCCACCTGTGCTAAGCCTAGTCCTGCTGAGGAATCACACACTTCCTCTCAGAGCTAACGAGCTCCACCTGGCCAGCTAGGAAGCTGGGCTTTGGGCCCTTGCCTGCCTCAGCCTCCTAGAGTGCCACTCCCACTGCTCCCTACACCTCAGCGACTGCCTTGTTTGTGGAGACAGGGTCCCGTCTGGCTCCATTGATGGGTCCTGCTGCTCTGGTTCCTGTGCACTGACCTCCATCCCCTCACCAGCCTCCATTACCCTGTAAGTACTTTCTTCCCCATGCCCTGCTTGCCCCAGTATGCCCCAGTCCTGGCTACACCTCTTGCCAGAATCCTCTTCCTCCTCCCTGTCTTCCTGCCAGTGCATGACACCATGAACTGGATGCAGCCCATGAGTTCTCCCCTTCTGACCTACATCCTCCCCTTCTCATTCTTTGTCCCCTACTGCCACAATTAGGCTTAAGGGGGGGGGAACCTCCTTTTGAAGACAATCAATCATTGTTTTCCCAAGTCTAGACACAGGGTTCAGAGCCATTAAGCATTGCAATGTGTGTGAGAGAACCCCTTTCACACCAAAAATGCTGCCTGTGACATTTAGGCGTGAGGTAAGGCGTGAGGCTTTAGGCTGTAATATGAAGTACTTTAAAAAGAAACAACAGCTAAATTATCACACAGGGTTAGAGAGATTGCTGTTCGATGTGTGGTCCTGTATTAAGTATATCTTTGTGTTATGTAAGTAGATGTTTGTATTAAGTGTGCGTGTGCCATTCCATCAATTTTTGTGTAGTAAGGATTTGTTTGTGTGTATCCATGTGTGTGTATTGTTGTGTGAGTGTCTTGATGTGCTAACTTTTGGAATGCCGCCCTCAACAGCTTTGAACTGTGGCAATGTAGGCCTCAGACAGATAAACATTCCTCACTCCTGTCCTGTATAAATCTACCTGAAAGGTAACATCCAGTGTTTCCCCCCGCTAAAAAAATGTTTAGGGGTACTCTCATTTTGACTTAAGAAAATCAGCATTTTATAGTTCAAATCGCGAAAAATAAATACAGTGGAAGCTCAGGTTGCGGATGTAATCTGGGACGGAGGCAAGTTCACAACCTGCAGCGCCGCATCTGCGCACGCGTGTGATGCAATTTGGCACTTCTGCGCATGTGCAAAGTGTGATTTAGCGTTTCTGTGCATGTGCAAGCAGTGAAACTTGGAAGTAACCCTTTCTGGTACTTCTGGGTTTCCTGTGGTCCGTAACCTGAAAACATGTAACCCGAAGCGTCTGTAACCCGAGGTACCACTGTACAGTAAATGGACAAAAGTATAAAGATTCACAAAATGTTTAGGGGTATGCGTACCCTGCATACCCCCAGAAAAAAGCACTGGTAACATCTGTGTGGAGGGCTCATCTCTGGGACTCCCCATCTTCAAGGATGGGGTGGGTTGTGACTTGCAATAAGGCCTTTTCAGAGCCCTCTTTTTGGAATCTGCCCTGCATCAAATTCAGCTGGAACAAAATCCCACAGGATTTTTTCTTGTTGCAGCTCCTTGAGCTCCTTGAATTTACTTTGTTTTGTACTAGAATAGAACCCCAAGAGCCAAGGGTGAAAGACATGTAATTAGAATTAAAGAACTGGGTGTCTCTGAGCACACACTCATAATTTGTTTTCAGTTTTATAACTAACACTGCTTTCACACAGAAGTCTACTTCTGATTACTCCAAACTTTCTTCATTTCAGCAGCCTGATCTGCCTTGGAAAAGTCATGTTGTTTTTGCTATTATTAAATAATTGGGCATCATCCAGTGATGCTACTGCAAATGTTCTCCACTCTGCCCATCCCTAGCTTAGGAGCTTGATCCACTGTGTTAGATTGAGCCATACTTGGTGTGGTGACTTCTGAAATCATTACAAGGGACAGAACAGAATGCTCTGGACAGAGGCAGAATATAGTTGCAACAATTCCCTCCTCCTCCTAAGACTCTATTTGTGCATCTCCACTACAACCTATCTTTCAATTTATTTTGTGGTTCAGTATGTTCCCCTTAAGTGTAATTATGCTTGAAGGAGAGAGAGGAGGGGAAAGAAAAGACTTATTCTAAGCAAATATTCACTTCATTAGTATCAAATTGTGTTCCCCCTTTCTCCTCCTTTCGTTGCTTCCTCCAGCAAATTTGGCAATTCAATTGCAAAGTGCCCAATGGGGATCTCAGCGTGAACTCTTTCATTTTTCTTTCAAATGCTTATGCTCACAACCATCCTGCCTTTAGCACAGAGCTCAGCCATCCCAAGTGCTAACCTTGCCTGCGGCCTTGTTATGGCGAAGATGCTGATGTCAACATTTCCTTTTTATCTTCCTCCTCCTTTGATGCCCAATAGCAATCTGATTCCTGTTAACTTTCTCTTTCCCTTTACTTATACAGTTCCAGGTGGAGATCACTGATGCCAGTGGCAAAACCATAGAAGGCCCAGTCCCTCTAGATATCATCATTATTGACCAGAATGACAACAGGCCTCTCTTCCGGGAAGGACCTTACATTGGGCATGTCATGGAGGGGTCTCCAACAGGTAAACCAACTGCAGACATACTGCAATTGCTTATAGGTTTTGTTTCTCTGCAAATTTTATGCATGTTTATCCACTTGAACTCATTGTATTCTGGTTGACCATGATTGATAGGGCTCATTTGACACAGGGACTGTGAACCTTTGGCTCTCTGCAGATTGCTAGACCAATGACTCTCCACAGATGTCACAGGACCATTGGCCATGCTCACTGGGGTTGATGGGGGTTAAGTGTACAACAACACCTGGAGGGCCAGAGGTTCCCCATCCCCAATTTATATCATCCTAAGCACAAGGGACGATGGAAGGGAAGATAACAGATATATGATGAATAAAAGGAAAGGGCAGTATATAGAATGCAATCAGTAACATGCTAAAATGAGCTAATTGTTGCCAATGTCACATGGAAAACATTTTTGTCCCCTGAGCTCACTTATTCTAGAATTTTTTAAAATATGGTTGAGAATGGTTTCTTGTGCAGGATTTATTTATTTATTTTAAAAAGAATCCAGATGCTCCATTTGAAAAGTGTGACTATTTGATTTTGAATTATTTGATGGATACGTTGTGTGTTTGTTTGTTGTAAACCGATGTAGTCATAGAAATGTAAAAACTAGCCCATTGCCATTTTTGCAACACATCTGGGTTCTCCCACTGAGACTGTGATGACTCCTGAATGAAAAGATGTCTGCTGTATTATTATTATTTGGGGACTGGCTTGATGTACGGTAGCGCGACAATATCCTAGAGATGCAGGAAATTGTTTTCAAAGATTGCTAATGCACTTCTTGCAAAGCAAGACAAAGTTTGTCCTGTAAGGAGGGACATAAAACAGTGAGATTGTGATGTTGACTACAAATGTAATAAAAGTGGGGAAAATCTGAGGAAACACAACAAGGCTGCACCACTTCGGATTGTAAGTTGGAGTTGCCTTGTTCAAAAGTTTTCCCAACTACAATGGTACCTCGGGTTAACTACTTAATTCCTTCCAGAGGTCCGTTCTTAACCTGAAACTATTCTTAACCTGAAGCACCACTTTAGCTAATGGGACCTCCTGCTGCTGCTACGCCGCCACTGCACGATTTCTGTTCTCATCCTGAAGCAAAGTTCTTAACCTGAAGCACTATTTCTGGGTTAGCGGAGTCTGTAACCTGAAGCGTATGTAACCTGAGGTACCACTGTAACACAAATACATATACGCACATGCACATGCACACAGTATTCCTGAAAATTTTGTTAGCATATCAGTCACAAACATAGTGGCCTAACTCATGTCTTGCTGGCATTTTTTTTATTATTATTTATTTGGTAAAGAATGGGTGAATAAAAAATGGCACCTGCTCTCCCTAGGAAGCTTTCCTTTAGCACAAATGTGCCTTTGAATCCAAACCACTATTGTCAGGCATGGGAAACATCTGGCCTGCTGGCCATATTAGGCCCAGCAGAGTTCCTAATTTAGCCTGCAGGCCTGTTTTCCCCAAAACACTCCCATCTGCCCTACACTAGATGCAATGTATGGCTGGGCAGGTAAAGATACAAATGCAGAGTGCACTCCATTTTGTTCCTTGGAAAACAGGCCTCAATGACAGCAGCATTCAGCACATCAGTGCTAACACTGCTGTGACTGACACCTTTGGCCAGTTTAGATAACAAAACTGTCTGTTTGCAAATGTGGTGCACATCTGAACTGAGCCTGAAAATGGACAAAATGGGGCTTGCAGTGAGTCCATTTGAAGGCTTTGTCAGCACCAGTCAGCATTCAGAGGGGTATCACCTCCATGGCTAGTCGCTGTTGATAGCCTTACCATCCAAGGATTTGTCCAGTTTCCTTTTAAAGCTATCCAAGTTGGTGGCCACCATTGCCTCCTGTGGGAGTGAGTTCCATAGTTCAACTGTGTGCTGTATGAAGTACTTTCTTTTATTTGTCCTGAATCTTCCAACATTCAACTTCATTCTTTGTCCATGAATTCTAATCTTCTGAGAGCGGGAGGGAAACATTCCTCTACCCACTTTCTCCATGTCACACATGATTTTTATAAACTTCTTCCAAGTCACCATTTACTTGCCTTTCCTCTAAGTCTCAGTTGCTATAGGGGAGTTGCTCCATCTTTTTGATCCTTTTGGATCCCCTTCTCTGAACCTTTCCCCAACTCGACATCACCATATAATTGTGGACGATCAACAACATTGCCATTTAAAAATCCCATTCTTCCCAACCACCCTGATTTTTTCTTTCTTTCTATTTTTCATAGCAAGAGGGTTTTATAGGAAATTAATTTCTTAGCAGGACAGATGTTCTGGCTCTTTTGTTGTGTTGCAAAATGACTCCGTGTTCCCAGTGATCAAATGTCTGGGTTCCTTAATTAGGGGAGAAACTATAAAAGCTGGAGTGATATTAAACTTTCTTTTTAAGCAAAGATAAAAATTGCTGAAACCTGCAATGGAAAGCAAAGCAAATTCCCATTAGTCAATGTGACACCTACATTTTTTTTTAATGAATACGCTGGTGCAGGGGAAGCCAGTGTGGTACCCTGCAAATGTCAGTGGATGCAAAGGGTGGCACTAAATGCTAGTCCTACTCAAGAGTAGACCTATTGAAGTTAATGGGCATGATTAACTTAGTTTCATTAATTTCAGTTGGCCTATTCTGAGTGGGATTTAGTTTATATACTTTACATGTGTATCCTGTATTTCTGTCAATGAGCCAAAGGTGGCATACATGGTTCTCCCCATCTCTGTTTTATCCTCAAAACAACCTGGGAGATAGGTTAGGCTGAAAAACAGTGACTGATCCAAGGTCACCAAAGTGAGCTTTGTGACTGAGTGGGGAGGTAGTAATAGTCACCAACTTAGGTGGCTTTAAAAGAGGTGGCTTTTGTCTTGACGTGGAGACATGCCAGGTAGAATAGACCCCCGTCACTCCTTGAATGGATGTACACAGCATCTTCAGTCAAGTTGAAGGCTCTTCTTACATTCTTAGAATTTTTCACTGCTCTAGAAGATGCTCCAGAGTGCATCTGTGGTGGTTGGCTATTTAGGACAGCTTCAGATGGAGCCAAGCATTCCTAGCTCTCCCCTCAGTGGTTCCTGACGCAAACTGATGCAATTTCTTTTGTGTGAATGAGATCTGCATTGTAACCTGACTTCTTTGCGATTGCCACAGGCGTACATTTTCACTAATAGCGCCATTAAAGAAACTCTGAGTTCTGTCCATGAGCAAGGACAAACCCCCAATTTCCTTTCTTCTTTACCGGAGAAACAAAATTATAGATAGCTAACTCTCTAGAAGGACACTTTGTTGTGCCGGAGGACTGTATTCATAATGATCTAGTGAGGATGTTATCATATCACAGGTGAACGCGAGAGGCAATTACTGGCTGCACTTCACAAGCAGAAGCCATCCACTGTCTACAAATGAGCTTAGCGAGGGGACAGCTAGCCAGACACTTAACAGGCGTGCTGGCCTTTTGGAAATTTCAAAGCTGACGAAAGCTGCTGTTTTCTCCCTCCTTCCCTCACTTAGGATTGCTTAACAGTCATCACTAGGATCCTATTTCATTTGCTTGAGTCAGTTTGCACCAATGATTCCTCATATGTTTTGACTTCTATCTGCAGCTTGGAGCAAATCCTCCTAAGCCCAAAATGTGGTGTGTGTGGTTTTTTTAAAAAAAAGAGTGGCTGGTTAAAATTGCTTTTGAATCACATTTAGAAAAGAAACGTTGGCAACTTGTTTTTCCATTAAGCCATAATAACCCATGTATATTGCATTCCAGCTGAGGAACCCCCAAAGCAGAACTGATGGAAAGTGCCTGTAAAGAATTAGCAGGAACAAAGGGGCATTGAGAACAGCACATGGCATGGAATTAAGAACAGTAGCCTTGAGGAACATTTAGTATCATAAAACCATCATTTGCAGAACTGGATGCAGAAACAGGGAAGGGGCTTGTCTAACGCAGGACATGCATTATGGATGACCACATGCTAGGAGGTTGTAAGCTGCTGTTATTCATGGAATATGGTTTCACAGAAGCAGCCTCCTCATCAGTGGTGGCTGGTGTCCATCTGGACTGGTAAGGCAGAAGGAAGAGAGGCCATCAGCAGGTGGAGGTGGAGCCAATAACAGGCAGAGCCAATGACAGGCAGAAGCAACCAATTCTAGTTTTGTCCCCATTTTCCTCCCTGAGTTCTACAAAAGGCAACACTGAGGCCAAGGAGGAGGAGCAATCTGACAGGCAGTGCTGCCACCCCTGGACTGGATGCAAGTAAGAAGGCAGGCAGTGGGGGGCTGGAGGAGGGCAGACTGTGCACTGCCCATTGGCCCTAATGGACCACCTTGCACTGTACCTCTAGTCACATGCAGCATAGAAGGCTGCCCTCTTTCAGTTAATCTGATACTAGCAGCAGCAGCAGCAAAATCAAGGTTAGTGTGGAGATGCATAGAAATTAGATCTTCATCAGCAGGGTACAGGAATCAAAAGACATTAGGCAGAGTCATCAATACCAAAGTTCACCTGGGGAAATGGGCAAAGCTAGAGTGAATTCTTCCCCCATTGTCCATTCTGCAGCAATTATTGTTTGATGTTTATGTCTCCTGGGTTATAATGAGAGTTGGTCTGCTGTTGTGTTGTTTGTGTGTGTGTGTTTGCATGCTCAATTCAGTTTTGCTTGTGATCGTGTCTGGTGCGTAGGCAGGGGAAAAATAGGGCCACTTAAGCTTTCAAATGACTAAAATTGCATTCAATTTGCTGAGCACGGCAGGATCTCTTCTTGGCTATGACCTGTGATTCTAACAACCTCAGGGAAACTACGGGGGTTCTCTTAAGAGCTTTCTGTAGTCAGCAGATAGAATAGACATGTGTTTTTTTCTTCCCTTTCATATACAAAGCACTTCTAGCAGAAGAACCCATTCTCAGACAATTTTGTTTCCTTACTGCTAAGTATATCCATAAGTGTGTCCTTGAATAAAATCCAAGGTGTTCCAATTATTAATCCACTACAGCCAATACTGATCGTTTCCCACCTCCTGGGCTTTTGCATGCTTACTATACATGCACAGACAATTGACTTCCATACCTGGTTTTGTGTTTTAGGACAGAACATGAACATAACTCAGGAGCCAGCATGGTGTAGTGGTTAGAGTGCTGCTTTGGGCAGCAGCTACTGAGGGTATGATGCCATTGTGACCTGTCTGGAGGACAAGAGTTGAGTATACCATGTGGCTTCCCCAGAGCACCTTAAACTAGTTAGCTACCCCCAGGTGCTTTGATGCTGACCAATCCCTGATGCTGAAGTAAGATTCACATGTTGGGCTAGTTGATATCTGTATGTGGAATGGGGTTTGTGTTTACCGCATGCATCATAATGTATTGACCTGGAACACAGGAAGCTGGCTTACTCTGATTCAAATCATTGGCCCATCTAGCTCAGTCAATACTGATTCTCTTCAAAGTTTCAGGCAGGGGACACCCCCAACCCCACTTGGAGGTTGAACGTTGGCACATCTGCATGCAAAACAGATGCTTCAGACTTGGCCCTGGCACTGCCTGACCTACTTCTGCAAATACCTTCATGCTAAATGTTACATGTTCAACACTCAAAGCAATAGTATTATTTATAGCATTCTGCCTACAGAGTTTTGTGAAAATAAGCAACACCCTGATTGATCAGTGGAGAAAACCTTGTAATGATAGTTACAAGTAAATTACAGACATGCAATTAGACTATTGCTAGCTCTAATGATCTTAAATTAAAACTGTGAATAAAAACATTCAGGGCAACATCAAAAGCAATTTTGTGTGTGTATGTTACATACTTCACAGTGAGAAACAAATCAGTATAAACTCCTTTTGATGTTGCTTGCTTTTAAAGACCGGAGGCGGTGAACTTGCTGTGCAGTTTGGGTATGAACTCAAGAATTACGTTTGATACTAAAGGTCCAAAGGGAAACCCCCAAAGTAAGTCTTGTCTGGTTCTTGACTTGCCACTTGATTCAACTTGTTCATGTAGTTCAGAGGTGGCCAACACGGTGCCTTCACAATCTTGTGGATACAGTTTCCATCATCTCTGACCTTTGGTCAGATTAGTTGGGACTGGTGAGAATTGAAATCCAATAGCATTTGGAGGGCACCATGATGGTCATTCTTGATATAGAATCATAGAATTATAGAATTAGAAGGTACCCCGAGGATCATCCACTCCAATTTCCTTCAGTGCAGGAATCCCAACCAAAGTATCCATGATAAGACATCCAACATGTGCTTAAACATCTTCAATGAAGGAGATTTCACCAGATTCTGAGGGCATCTGTTCCACTGTTGAATAGCTCTTACCATCAGAAAGTTCTCCCTGATGTTTAGTGGGAATCTCCCTTTTTTTGTAACTTGGTTACAAAGCCTTTGGTACAGGTCCTACCCTCTGGAGCAGGAAAAGACACAAGCTTCCTCCATCTTGCATGTCACATAGCATTTTTCCTTCTTCTCCTTACAGAGGATTTACCATGTGCTTCAAACATAGCCAAATAAACATTTTTGATTATTTTTAACCTCTCTTGCAAGCCTCATTCTGAGCTTTGGCCTGCCTGACCTTTCCCCCCACAACTGTTGACTGCACATGTATTCTCTCCCTTCATGTTTCCCCATTTTTATACATCCCTTCTTAAATCTCAACTCATCTGTAAGCTCCTTATGCAGCTACACTGGTTTATTTAGATGCCTCTCACTTTTCATTCATTTGTAGCTTTCATTTGTCTTTGTATGTTGGGCATATTTCTTTTGAGATGTTGGTTCATCCAGCTGTGATTGGCACAAGCTCTCCCAGTCTTAGTGAGAGCTCACTATCAGTACTACTTTCTTAGATCCTTAGATATCAGGAACTGTACCCAGGACCTTCTGTGTGAAAAGCATGTGCTCTTCCACTGAAGTATGTCATCATCCCCTTATTTTAATCTGTCGTATATAGCATCAGAGCATTGATCCATCTGACTGGCAGCAAATCACCCATGCCTTGGTTTTCTATCTCCATTGTCCTTTTAATTGGACATTGCAGTGATTGAATTCAGAATTCTGTGTCCAGGGCAGCTGTCAACCAGTTCCATCTGGTACGCAGGCTGAGACTCTATGTGGGGCTACCTTTGAAGGTGACCCGGAAAGTGCAACTAATCCAGAATGCAGCAGCTAGACTGGTAACTGGGAGTGGCCACCGGGACCATATAACACCAGTCTTGAAAGACCTACATTGGCTCCCAGTATGTTTCCGAGCACAATTCAAAGTTTTGGTGCTGACCTTTAAAGCCCTAAACGGCCTCGGCCCAGTATACCTGAAGGAGCGTCTCCACCACCATCGTTCAGCCCGGACACTGAGGTTCAGCACCGAGGGCTCCCTCACTGCAAGAAGTGAGGTTACAGGGAACCAGGCAGAGGGCCTTCTCGGTAGTGGCACCCACCCTGTGGAATGCCCTCCAGTCAGACGTCAAGGAAATAAACAACTATCTGACTTTTAGAAGACATCTGAAGGCAGTCCTGTTTAGGGAAGCTTTTAATGTTTGACGCACTATTGTATTTTAAACTTTTTTGGGAAGCCGCCCAGAGTGGCTGGGGAAACCCAGCCAGATGGGTGGGGTAGAAATAATAAATTGTTGTTGTTGTTGTTGTTGTTAAGCCCTGCATTCATTTTCTACTGTACTTCCAATATATCTGTAACTCAGGACAATACTTGTGGCAATAGAGTGGAATGTACCACTTCAGGATTCAGGTGGTCCTTAAAAGTAGGGGGGGTTAATGTCCTGCTGCTGTTGGTGGAAGTATGCTTCTGAGTACCAGTTGGTGGGGATCACAAGTCGTGAAAGTGCTGTTGTGCTCAGGTCCTGCTTTGGGGGCTTATCAGAGGCATCAGGTTGCTCTGAGGACTGGACAGACCTTTGACCTGATCCAGCAGTGCTCTTAATATGTTCTTGTATTCTTTGTGCTACTATCTAGCAAGCCAACAAACCTCTCTGCATGGAAAACAACAACACCAAGGAGAGAGGTTCTTTCCTAGCTGTGTCTTTGCATAGTGTCATTTTCAGGGGATAATCTTTTGGGTGGGGGATGGAATGACAGGTACAGTAGCCATCAATACTTAGAAGGACCACTGCAGCACTAAAACTGATGGCAGAAATAGGGGGCGGGAATAGAGCTAGTAGTGGTACTACTACTATGTTTATCCCAACTTCTGATGAGCTCAGTGTGACATGTATGGTTCTTCCTCCTCTCCATTTTACCCTCACAACAACGAATGTGAGGTAGGTTAGGCTGAGAGGTGGTGAATGGCCTCAAGGGCTGAGGAGGGATTTGAACTCTGGTCTCCAAAGCCCTAGACCAAGACTCTAACCACTATGCAACACTGATTTTACACACACAGAGTACACACAAACATACTGGCACCTCAAAAATTCTAAATAAAACTTTAACCTTACCTTTAATCAAAATTGCAGTTGTGAGTCCTGAACAGAAAAGATAACAATATCTCAACCATTTTTCATCATTGCTTCTTCTGCATTAAAATGCTGCTTTTGCAACCTATTTCCCAGGCCCGGAACAATCAAAGCAACCATGTTTGGGGATCTATTTATATTAGACTGTTGGTTTGTTAATTAGGGAGGGAAAAAAGCATGTTCCTTAATTAAAGAACAAATGAATTTTTTAAGGAAGCATTGAGGATCCCCTCTGGGTACTAAAGATTGTGGGCTTCAACAAGCTAGCATAATTCTGCAATGCTTTGCGGGGAGAAACTCATTTGTGCCGCGGCATGCTGAAAGAGGCTTTATTGTCTCTCTTTAAGCATCTATTTGTGTGGCCTCTGAGGGACCGAAGGGAGGGGTATGTGCTTAGAAATAACAGGGGAAGGGTCAAGGAGATAAAATCAATTCATCTAAACAGCTAATTGGTAGATGGTACCACATGCCTTTGAGTCAAGGTGATGATCTGGAAAGTGAACAGATACTCTATATGTGCTACACTTGCATGCAATGCTGGGTGCTTGCCCCACACGTAACTCAGAGTTTGTTGTCTTGGGGAAGGCATGCTTGTTTTCCAGCTGGTGTATTAATGTATTAATTCTGTCAGAAGTGCAACAGCAGGGATCTTTGTTTGTAACTGAAGGGCTAATTCTGTTATCAGTAAGTCAGCTAACCAAGAGGTAGGAGGTGTTGCTTAGCAATCAGGCAGAATGGGCATGATGTTTGCTGAGGTAGTACATGCCCTGATTGCCTGAAGTTCTGAGGGAGTTTTCCCTCTGTATGTTTGTTTGAATGTCTCACTGCTGTGTAAAAAAGGTCTGATGTGAGAAAGGCCTGTTCCTTTCTCCTTAAGTTGTACACTGTTTTCATTCAGTTTCCACAGTAAAGTGTTATGAGGATTTATTTTCTGTCTGAACCCTGCCTGTGTTATATAAGTGACTTCATGTGGAGCTTTAAATGGAAAGTTCAAGGAAGCTGAGAAGTCTGCAGGGCCTAGTTCTAAGGAGCAGAACAAAACTGTTCAGTTTAATTAGAATTTTGGATTGTCATGTGCTATAGGTTCCCATGTTCTGCTGTTGCATTTTTTGTACTGCTGTTTATTACTACTCTTTCTTGTGGTATTTCAAATGCTTTATGATTTATAATATTTTAAAGTGAGATGCAGTGAAGACTCTCTGAGTGGAAAAGCCTCATATATACAGTATTAGGCCTGTGCACTAAATTTGAACCTCAAGCCAAATTGGGCCTATTTGGATAGAGTTGGGCACTGTATGAGTCTGGTTCAGAGAACCACAGATAGTTATGGGTTGGGCTGGATGGCTCAGGGTCTCCTGCCTGCCTGCATAATGCTTCCCACTGAGGAGATTTCACCCCTCCCATATCCAAGAATCTGCTGATGAGTCTGGTGATTTTCCAGAGAGGAGGGGCGGTGTTCTGCTCTCTACTTATTCCGCTCCAGCCTAACATCAGTCAGTGAGTGTCGGAGAGAGAGACTGAGTGTTAGATAAGGTTGCTGCTAAGAGCAGCTGCAGACACTCAGTGCAGTGCAGCATTCATTTATGCTTAGACCTATTTAGCTCTGTATATAATTGTGTATTATAGTTGTAGGTAGAATAAAGAAGATATTCTACAGAGCTGCTCTCTGAGTCGTTTATATGCTCTGCTATACTCTGCTGTGCGACGACTGCCTTCTTGTGGGAGTGAATCCGGTGCTCACAACACTAAGCTGTGAGTCCACAGCACTTTGACCTGTTCCTGTGCAGAAGGTGGTCTCTGGAAGTGCTACCCAGCTCGCCTAGCCCAGTCGCGTTTGAAGTGGATGAGTCCAGTTAGTGGCACTGGCTCAAGGGCGATGTTGACACCCACTTCCAGATTATCTCTTTCATGCAACAGTGTATGTATGGGGGAAATATTGCAAAGTGTGAATGATGCAAGTGGCTTTTCCCTATGTGCTGAGCAGAGGAGTTGATTAGGCGTACGGAGAGGCAAGTCCAGTTTCAGTAGGTAGCTGGGAATGAGATACAAGTACTTCTTTCCCCTGCCCCTCTTCTGGCTATATGTTTAATCAGGGTATTTAAATGGTAATTAAATATTAGCACATGGGTCAATTCATATAAACATTTGAATTTTAGTTAGGATCCTTTGCACAAGTGCTCTTCCCAGTGTGGTGTAGTGGTAGACTTGTAATCTGGTGAACCGGGTTCGCGACTTCGCTCCCCCACATGCAGCTGCTGGGTGACCTTGGGCTAGTCACACTTCTCTGAAGTCTTTCAGCCCCACTCACCTCACAGAGTGTTTGTTGTGAGGGAGGAAGGGAAAGGAGAATGTTAGCCGCTTTGAGACTTCTTCAGGTAGTGATAAAGTGGGATATCAAATCCAAACTCCTCCTCCCCTTCCTCCTCCTCCCCTAGCGTTCCACTCAATCTAAAATTGCATGGCATCTTGGTACATAGGAGGGGTATTATGGTCCCTATTCACATAGAATTACTGATGGCAGGAGCCGAGTAGTGGGGTGCCTAGTCCCATTCCTGTTTTTAGATGTGAATCATCCATTCTAGACACCGGCCTTGTTTCTTCTCTGACAGCCTCCATAGGTAGTTCAGGGGCTGGTACCTTAAAGTGGTGGCGCTGTTTTGCCTTGGGCCCAATGCTTATTTCATTTTTGAGCCCTTTAACATTCATGTAGGAGGTCATAAATCTCTCTCACACACACACACCTTGCAATCATGCACCATATATTTTAGGTGTCAGGTTTAGAGACTAATGATCTCAGCTGCATTATTTCAAGTCCTGGCTTTCCTGCCTTCTTCCCACACAAGCGGACGTAAATCCCACTGCCCCAGCTACAAGGGTCTTATAACAATGGAGAGTCATTTCAGATGACAGCAATACATCTGATGCCGCCTGATGCTGAATGTTCAGTAGAGGGCAGCGTATAAATTATTGACACAGGTGACATACGTCTGCTATCTGAAGAGCTGCCAGTATCAATCAATAGAGAGATTTGCTCCACCTTTGTCACCCCGAAAAAAGGAAAGGAAGGAAAATCTGGCTACCATGCAGATTTCCTGCTCTTCTTTTATTTTTATTTTACAGAGTACTGCAGTTTAAAGTGATTTCTGCCCTGTTTGAAAGAAAACCCCTGGTTTGGAATTACAGTCAACGACCATTACACATGTGGGTTTCATTCCTGGGCCCTACATGCATTGACAGAGCATGTATAAGTGCACCTCATCCCATTATGCCCCGCTTACATTCCACCCTTTTCGTGACATGTTTAGTGACATTTTCAGGTCACTTCCAGATTTGATGCCATGCGCATGTGCATGATTGCATGTCATTCAGATGCTTGTTAATCAGTCATTGCCTGTACTTTATTTTGAGAATCCTTTGTACTTGCTAGGAGTATGGTGGTGGTCTTGGGTGCTTGAGGAATTTGATCTTTGATGGTTCAAAGAAGGATGTTGCTTTGGCAATGGGTTTGGTATCTGGAATCTTCATTGCATTATCCTTGAGATACCGTGTCCGAGTCTGTGCACTAGTGCACTTCCTTCTGCAACAGCACATAAGGTCATTCTGTTGGTCTCCAAAATGATGTAAATTTGACTCAGCTCCGAGTACTGCTGTCTAAGCCATTTGGAGATCTAACTGTCAGACACCTAGATTGCCGGACAAAAATGTGAGCACATAGAAGATTTCTTCCTAAAATAATAATACAAGGGCATTTATTTTCATAAAAGTCTGCATTAAAAGGAATGCTTGTTCAACAGAATTTTGAAACCCAATACTGCAAAATTCACAGTATTATTATTATTTTTTTAAATGACCTCCAGCAACTCTTCTGCAGCTTCTGGGAGATGTTTGGCATGATAGATGATAGATTACTTCTTGATGTAACAAATCAATACATCTTTATTTGAGAGAAAAGTTTAAAAATGTAATCAAGAAGCTTTGGCAAATTGGATTTAATGTTTTCTCCGCTCTGTAAATATCAGCCTCTCTCCCTGCGGTTAAGCATTATCTGGCCTTCAAAAATCTAAATTGGTGAACCCACAAAAACACTCCTCGCTGGTGTGTTTGACAGAGCATTATCCCCATGTATACCTTGGTAGATAATACATAATGTATGTCCAATGAAAGGGCAAACAGCAGACCCTATGGACAATCTGCTGGATCCGTTTAATTAGCTCATTTGCTATAATAGCTTGGTCTTTATAAAGATAGGGCTTCCTGCTTGAAAATCTCATAAATAACAAAAACGCCTTGAAAAATGGCCCTGGAAGAAACATCGCAATGTGACTCTCCCAATTCGAGGCAACGTTTGCATTCTAGACTCCCTTGGATTTAGATGGACAACCACAGTTTTGATTTTAAGTTGAGATACTGCAAAACCCCAGAGGGGTTAGACCTCTGTTTGGGCTAGTGGTTCTTCAGATACTTCCTCATTATCAATAACACAATGTAACATCGCAAACATGTTAAATAAGATTTGCTGCATCAGACAAATTGAACATCTTAGTCCAGGATCTTGTTTTCCATGGTGACCACCCAAATGCCTCCTGGGAGAACACAAGCCTGATTTAAAGACAGTCTTCCACACTGCTGTTCCTCCACTTATAGTCTGGAGGCTTCATGTAGTCCTCCTTAGTAGCCATTGATAGACTTCTAATCCATAAAATTGCTTATTCCCTGTTTAAAGCCACCTCCACTGGAAGGGCCGGGAACCATGATTGAAAAATATATTCCTTACCATCCTTCTTCCTTCACCACACATTCTTGCTTTTTGCACTGGCAGCTCCTGGCAGTTGTAGGTGCCTGTGCTAGTGGTTCTTCAGGTTCTACAGAACGAAGCCATTTACAGCTACCAGTGGTGGCTGGTTCTCATTGGAACTGGTAAGGCAGAAGGTAGGGAGGCCAACAGCACATGAAGGCTCAGCCAATGACAGGCAGAGCCAGGTTATTCAAGTTTTGTCACCATCCTCCTCCTCCCTTCTCATTTCTACAAGGGACAACCTTGAGACTAAGGAGAAGGAGGAAGAGGCAGATAAGAAGGCAGGCAGGTGATGGCTGGCTGAGGGCAGGCTGAAGTTGGTGGAACAGTACACCATTCACTCTCATGGACCATTCGTCCTAATAGACCAGCATCCACTGAGGACAAAAAAAGGTAAAACCTTAATCTGGAATTACCCATCCACCCCCACCAATCTCCAAGCTGTGAGGGGCTTAAACAAAGGCCCTTCTAGCATGTATCTTGGGTTTAGTTTCCTTGGAATGAAGGTCACTGGAGACTTACAACATTTCTGTGACATAGGTTTTATACATACATCCAGGCTTGGCAGAAGATTAACACTCTCAACAGATCTTTCTTCCCCATTGGGTTTCTAGGGTGGCTCCAAAGCAACAGCTTTGGATTGTTCACAGAGAGCAGATCAGACCTCAGTGTCTCCTTCATCCCATGAAGGACTTGCAGGACTGCAACCGGAACTGAAGGCTAGCTTGCCATCTCCCCTGACCAGGAAAATGGATGTATCATACCAACTCCTGTTTTTCTTGCCTATTCACTAATATGGCAGCTTTGCTGGGTCCTCAGGGACCTGTCTGGATGTGCCTGGTCCAAGCTCTTTCTATATATATTGCTAATGCTGTGTCCTTTTATGGTTAGGGTTACTGAGCTGGGGTGGATGGGAATTGTACCCAGAAGAAACAACCTTCCTTCTTGCGGTTTTCCACAGATTGTAGAATGTGAATGATCACCTTGATCAGTTGCAGACAACATGGTGCCCTCCAGATACTGGTGAAGTCCAACTCCCATCAGCCCCAGTCAGCATGGCCAGTGGTCAGGGATGACAGGAACTGTAGGAGTCTAGCAATACATGGAGGGCACCATGTTGGTTATCAATGGTCCAGATTATTGGAATGTGATCAGTGAGCAGGGATCCTGATTTTTCCCATTCTGTGCACCTCACATCAGCAAGGATTGCCTCTTGGACAGTCAGTAGCCTGAGCTCTAAGCATGTCTGGCTGCAACTGTACCAGCCGTGCCTGCAGATGAGCTCATTTCACGGTCTTTGCTCTCTGGCTTTGGCCCAGAGCATTTTCTGCCTGCAAGTGGACTTCCTTAATTTGTCTTTTCCACACCCTGTAAAATAGCATGAAGATCACAGCAATGTTTCACATTGTTCTAATTGCATTTTAATTGTCCTGCGTCCACCCTGTTTTTACAGGGGGAGGGTGGATTTACAAATGAAATGATTGCTGTGTTATGTTACTCCAACGATCACACTACTCTAGCTGGAATGCACACTTTTCCTCTGGCCCTCCAGTCTTATGTATCATTGTTCTAAACAGCAAATCCAGTACAATATCAAAAGTCCACCAAAACACTCCCATTTAATTGTCCCTGGGTCCAAATCTATCAGTGCTTTGCCTTTTAATCTGGTGGTTTACAGACAGCATCCTAGCTGTTGAGCACAGAATGTGGCATTTATGAGATAACCTGCTGCTGCGATAACTGCACACTCTCAGATATAACTCCAAACCATGATTTGATTCAGTGTCCCAGGAACTTGGATTCAAGGACACCATTCAGACTTTCTCATCTCTGTGCATCACCAAAGAAAAGAGAAGGTAACTTCAAAAAAGAGGACCTGGATTTGCATTAAAAATGCAGCTAACCTAAAGAAGTACCTCTTTTCCACCCAACCTGCCTGGTTGCTAAGACTGTTGGATGAGCCTAGTTTTCATTTCTCTCCCTTTCTGATTTTCTCCAGTCTTAAATTCAGTTCTCCACATTCTCATATTAGTTTGTGAAGTCTTTTTTTTTTTTTTAAAAAAAAAAAACCCTCATCAAAATTCACCAGCATTTTAGTACTAATTTATCCACATTTTTGTATTCAATTCTGCTCAATATACACATTTCTTCAAGCAACTCCCCACATTGTTGTATGTTATTGTTGCCAATGTATGTACTTAATGCGCACTTTGCCCCCAGTTTATGTACCTTTTTGCACGTTACTCAGTTGCAGAACCGCATTGCAAAATTTGGAGTAGTGCATATTTTAGCTGTGTTTTGGTTAGCAAATTGCTATAGAAAAAACAATTTCACCTTTAAATGGGAGCTGAATCAAAATTGTCCTAGCTGATGCCTTCCTGTTCATGCTCTAACCTGCAGAATGCTCAGCAACAACCAGAAAGGGGCCTTTTTTTCAAAAAACAGCACCCTCTCCATGAGAACTGAACTGAGGCAAGCACCTCCATTAACCCAATCTCTGCAGTTTCTGAAAATGTATTTGTTTTTGTACACCTTTGGTTTGTATTGGATGTGTGTTGGTTTAAGGTCTTCAGGATTAACAAGCGTGGCTGTTGTTTTCCTACAGTGACACTTTTCATTGAATGCCTTTTGATTTTAATAAGTTCCTGTTTAATTAATTGTATTGTTGGTTTTATTATTGCATGCCAATGGTAGGGGCCTTCAGGCAGAGAGGTGGTGTGCATATTATAAATAACTAACTGTTATTGTTAATAAATAAGTGTGCTGTTGAATTGAATCTGGGCTGTGGCTTATGAGGTTCATGCACTAGAGCATAAGTCTACTTATTCTCTCCTTAAAATTGCAACATGCAATCCCTGGAGCTGAATCTAGTTCTCACTTTGCAAATGTTCCAAGAACCAAAGAAGTCATGAAGGTTGCTAGCGAAGAGGGCAGCTTTGAGTAGAGAGTGGGAATTATTCCCTGCTACCTTTGCAGGGTCATTTGCCCCCTGAGATAGTGGTGAGGAGGAATTGGTGACCTTTGTTGGGATGGCACACTTTAAAGTGAAGGGCTTGCATTCTGATGGCCAAAGGTTTTCCTTTTTATTCTTCCTTTAAAACACACACACAGAGAGAGAGAGAGAGAGAGAGAGAGAGAGAGAGAGAGAGAACACAAAGCTAAGCTACCACTCCAAGAGGCAGGTCATTCCTTTGTCAAAGTGGGCCAGAATGTCCCATGGGAATAATGCTGTTGCAGTGTCATTTCCAGGGGCATTTGCAGGGGGTGGGGTGGCCCAAAAGTGCTGTGACATCCCCACCTATTAAAATAAGATTAGTACCACCTTCAGAGAGGGTTTAGAATTGTTGGATGGATGGATGGAACTCAGATTGCAGAAGAGGAGTTTGCAAGGGATTCAGACAGAGTGAGGAACAGCTATGTGCCCAGACTATCCTCGTATCTTTATCCTCTCAGCTTCCATCTCTATTTCCTTGTTGTTCAGAGTGATACCTCTTAAGTTGCATCTTGTTTAGAACTTCCTCCTCCTCCTCCTCCTCACACTTCTCTCTTGGATCTCAAAATAGAAGTTATCTTTAACCATCTCCTGAGAGAACTAGTTAGATTACAAGTGGGCATTTTTCTATTACGTATTTTCTGCAGTCAGTAAACAAGTTTATTACTTTCTTACCCACAAGCATCTCTCTATGTGTAAATGAAACAGGTAAACTCTACTCTCTAACCAAGAACTATAAGCTAAATGCTGTATACTAAAGGGTTTCAGTAGATAGTTCACCCATATGAACCTGTCTGACCTCTTAGATCTTTGATGGAGGCCACCCTCACAGGCATGCTTGGCAAAAACACGGGAAGGGGCTTTCTTAACGACTGCTCCCAGACTCTGGAATTCCCTTCCTAGACAAGCCATGTCCTTCCACCAACAGGTGAAGACTGCTTTGTTCCAGCAGGCTTTTGGGAACCAATTGTTTTTAAGGAAGGGACTTTTAATAGTGCAGTATTGTTGGTATAATCTGCTTTTAATAGATTTGTTTTTACACTTTTTTAATTCTGTTATACTTTAATTTATTTTTTAACTATTATCTTTTATATGGTTTTAGCTTTCTGTATTTCTTGTGTTGTTTTAATTTGTGTAAACTGCCTTGAGTCCCAGTTTGGGGGAAAGGCAGGATATTACTACTCTTACTACTGCAACAACTGGAAACTACAGGAGGGGAGAGAGCTGCTGTGCTCATGCCTAGCTTGTGACATCTGGATGGCCACTGTGAGAATAGGATGCTGGAATGGAGGAGCCATTCGCCTGGTCTAGCAGTCTCTTATTAAGTTCTTATTTCCGTGCATTTGTATTGTTTTGTTATCCATACCTACTATTGCACTAGACACTAAGGGAATCACCATATAGGCATGTGAAATCATTAAATATTGCATGCTTGGCAGTGGAAATACTGGAGATACTGCCTAGAGTCTTCATTAAAGGATTTTTAATCACTCAAAGTGTATTTGTGAAGTAAAGGAGGGGGAAAGGAGATAATGCTACTGGCACATTATTAAGCTTCCATCGCAGACGCCAAAGGGCTGGAAAACATATAAAAAGGGATTAATTAAAAACAGGGAAAATTGGGTTGTTTTGTTTGTATATTGTCCTATAGAGACCTGGTAATTCATAGCTTGTGGGCTTTCATTTTTGACATCCTCACACAGGTTGTGTGACCTATGGAATGTTAAATAGACTGAACTGACCTGGGTCACAAAGTTCTGCTAGGAGTTCTCCTCACCCTCATTGGAACACAGGGAAGGAGAAAAAAAGAGGACATCAGATGCTCTTGCTTTGCCCAGGGACTTTGCAAAATTTGCATATAGCCTAAAACTGCTGATCAGAGCTGATCTCCACCACCATCATTATAGCTTAAAGAAAAGTCTGAATATTCAAGACTCTTTCCCCCCATACTTCTCTCCCCACCCTCCCAAACTTTAATAGTCTGAAGGGGAAGGGGATGTAGGAATGAAAGTGGGTCACCAATGAGCCATGAGCTTTGCCTGGTGCCAAGAGTTTCAGTGGACTGGTTCTACAGCGATAGGCCACCATGGGCCAAGCTGTACTCTTGCCTTGGCTCTGATCGTCTCCTCCTTTTGTCTTTGCTGTCTGCAATTAACAATTTTCTGTAGAAAAAAAATGTGCTATTATGCAACCATTCCTAGAACACACAGGACAGTCATACATATTCAACTATCTATTGAGTGGTATGTGTCCTTCTTCACACTGGACATTCCTCTGTTTGAAGATCTGTGTCTAGATCAGGTGTGATTTAAAGATAGAGTACCCTAAGCAGGAAGGACTACAGAAGCCTTGAAGTTGCCTATCAATCTTTAGCATCCAGGCAACAGACTGAAGCTGCATACCAGTCACCTGGGCTTCCTTCTGTCCCACTCTGGTGATATAGAGTGTATTTCTTTTTTTAATTTATACTCACCATTAATATGCATCTGTGCATCTCAGTCAGCAGATGCAAACTTATACAGAGTTTATCCTCTTTTTGATGCATTTCATTGTTTTTAAGTGATGTGTCAGTGGCTGCTCTAACTCTGTAGGATGGACATGAGAGTATGGCAGCATAATAGCCCATGATGCTGTGCTCTTAGACTGAATACTACCAGATGCTGAAATGATTTTGTCATTGGGATGTCTGTCTTCCTTCTTTAAAAAATTAGCAGAGATAACTGTTCAGGCTCTGTCCTTTCTGACATTACAAACACTGTTATGTTTTTGGAATTAGGCTGTTAATATTATTGGCCCCATAAAAGTTATTGCTCTGCATTGCCGGGGATTTTGAAGGTCACTTGTTATGCGTTTGCCACTCAAGATGATAACGTGAATGAAAGATAAACGGAAGGAAAATGGTGAAGTGTGTAAGCTAAATGGGAAGCAGGCAGGGGATGCTCAGACCCCATATAAATTAGAGGTTGCATCCTGTCAAATAGCATTTTAAATCTGCTGTACTCTTTTGGTGTTTATGCACACATACTCCTGGGCTCTTGCTGAGGCAGAGGTTAGGTTCATTATTCACTTCATGTCTGCCTTCAGGTAAACTGAATTTCTGATATTATCGCTAAATAAAGAGCAGAGCCCAGAATGGAAGGAGAAAAGGCCAGTGCTTTGGTGCTTATGATATATGAACATAAGAAGAGCCTGCTAGGTCAGGCCAGTGGCCTATCTAGTCCAGCATCCTCTTCTCAAAGTGCCTGTGGGCAACATGAAAGCAGAACCTGAGCACAAGAACACTCCGTCCTCCTGTGGCTTCCAGAAACTGGCATGCAGAAACATTGCGGAAGGACAATGCAGCAATGAGCATTGGATTGGCTCCACTTCTGCACCCCACCATCTTGCCCCTGACCCTCTCAGTGACCAGCAGTAAGGCACAGCATTGGAAAGTCCAGAGAGCAATGCAGCCCCACTTATATCACTCCAATGGCCTTTACTTCCGATTTATTGGTCCCTCTTGATATGCCTTGGTGCCCCCAGTTTCAGAAAGCTCTCACTATGCCCTGAGCTCATTTGGAGGCTGGTATGTAAATGATTGCCCAGGAAAGGCAATGGATCTCTCTGGTGCCTGCGTACTTTCCTTGCCCCATTTCTGTTGAATAACACAGCTGCTCCTCTGGAGCGTGTAAATATTGCACCATGGCTGTTGAAAGGGGATTTTTCGAGAATGTAGACTAAAGCCGGTGTGAAATAGAATAAAGTTACTCCCCCTGAAGCACAGCAAGGAAGACAAATGTGATGAGGAATTCAGGATGTGATAACAAAAAAATCTACTGTTAATCCCTCACAAGGGATTAAAGTTCCTTATCAAATTTCCCCTGAAAAGGCTAGCAGAGCTGGTTACCAATTAAGGAAGAGAGGAAAATATCTAGGATTTCTGCCTTTGTCTTTGGAAGCATGGAATCTGTGGTCCTACACCTCCCATCAATCCCTAACCATTGGGGGTGATGACAGTTGATCAATATTTAGAGGGCCACAGGTTCCTCATCAAAGTTCTAAAGGGTGGTGCTTCTGTCTGTTTGAATGCCCTCATTTAAGTGCAGTTTCCTCCTCAAACAATATTCAGATCACAAACACTACACCAAGCCTTTTTCAGATGTTCCTGTTGGTTTCCAGGCAAAATTTAGGACGCTCACATTAGCGTTTGAAGCCCCAAATTACCTGGGTTCCAAATATCTGATGGACAGCTCTTTCCCTACAGACTCGCTTGGGTGTCAAGATTAGCAGAGGTAGCCTTCTTGACCATTTCACTGCCCAGTGCCCTCAGACATTCAAGGGGTGGCAACATTGCATTTTCAGCATTGCATTTTAAATTGCCACAATCTACCCTGAAACATAATGGTGAAAGATGAGTCATGAACTGAAATGATGATGATGATGATGATGATGATGATGATGACAAGGTCCAACTCAAATTGTCTGAAGTGGTGGAATGTAACTGGAGAGCAAGGGTTAGTGAGGCACCTGATCAAAAGTCTGAAACCATGCAGTGGCTCCCTGTAGGAGATGTCTCCATCATTATTAACTCTCAGGAGGAACTTTAAAACATTCCTGCATTGTTCACCCAAACATTTGATGCCTGAGAGAGACTGTTCCTTGCAGCCCTGAAAGTATCAGCTGTGGCAGTTTTACATGTTCTTAGGTGTGTTCAATTGCTTTAAAATGTTGTTAGGTGTTTTTAATTGGTTTAAGTAGATTTTTACATACTATTTAATTTTATTGCTTTATGGCAACAAAGATCATGATGGAAGAGATTTCTAGATTTCTCACAAAGGCTACCAATTTCTGACCCCTGTCCATTATTTCCCATAACTCATCACTTATATATCAGGAATGCCATTACAAATTTTCTGACTGGCCAATTCAAGACAGATTGCAGCTTTTCACATTTTCATATTGCAAATGAATGAGTGAATTATTCAGAGTAATAAACTGCTGAACGCTCAAACTCCTCTCCTAATAAAAAGTGAAGGGCCTAATGGCTATTTACCGTATATAATTTATATTTATATTGTTAAATGCTGAATATCCTTGAGCTAAATCCTCCCTCCGAAATTCTTTCTAGAATAATTCATGCTGCATTCTGCAAGCAAAGACAAAGCAACAACAGCATACACACACACACACACACACACACACACACACACACACCGTACCCCCCCCCCCAAGTTATTGAAGACTGCTGGGTTTGCCTAAAGATTTTGGCAGTGGCATTTGTTGTGTGTGTGCATTGCAGGGATGGGAAGGGGAGATCAAGCAACACAAGGGTGGAATCCAAAATTATGTGAAGAGAACTATTATAGAGAGGGTGCCATTGTGCTCACAACCTGCTTGTAGGCTTCTCATAGGGGTCTGGCTGGGCACTATGAGAACAGAATACTGGACAGAGAATTGTAGCTCTGGGAGGGGAATAGGTAGTCTCCTAACAACTCTTGTACCCTTAAGAAACTCCATCATCCTTGATGACTGACCATGTTGAGTGGGACTGATAGAAGTTGGAACCCAACAACAACTGAAGGGACCATGTTAACTACTCTTGGTTTTGTTGTTGTTGTCTTGTTGGTATCTCTGGTCTAATAGATTTCTAGACAGTGTGGGCAGGGTCCCATGCATCCCATGGCCCCACAATTGTAGTGTGTGAATGCAGTCACAGGGGTTTGGCATTCACTGCCTGAAGAACCTTGCTTTTCACTTTTCACCCAACCTATTGATCCTGAATCCTGCAAAGGTAGATCTGGGACTGTTTGGCTGCTGCTGGGAAAAATGTAAGAGGTGATAAAGAAAATTGATCTGCCTTACCTGTTTTGGATAAAGCTCAAAGTTACATTTTATTCCACTTTCATCTGAAAATATAAATGAATCTTGTGTCCTGTTTCTGACAGTGGACAGCCAGTTGCGTCCAGAAAGCCTACAACCAGGTTATGAAATCTGTGTAGTATGGTGAGACTCAAATGTGGATGTAGACAAGCAAAGGATTAATTTATTATTATTTTATTAGTCAACATAATTTTCATTAATTAAATGGTACTTGCCCAAATCAGAAATAGAATTTCAAGTAGCCACTATATATTACACTTGTCTTTTCATCTTAACCAATAATTCTTCGGGAGTATGATACGTGGAACGTAAGCATAACCGAATATATTTCACTGGCTTCATCCCTGAACATTAAAGTTACATAAAAAAGTCCCAATGATGTGGAACTCTTTTCCTAGAGATGTCTGTTAACAAGCCCTTTGCGGAGCTCATATTGGGAGAGTTATGAGTGAGTGTGTTTTATGGAGTAGAATTATTTAATGCCTGGATTGTAATTGTCCAGGTATCACTACTTTGCTTGTTGTGTTTCATGGAGGAGCTCTGAAACAAAATTACCGTTCAAAGGGAAATTAAATCATTGGCGTCATATACCCCTGCTGAAAGTAATATTCTCAATTTTGGAACAGAAGCAGTGCTTTAATTCTTGGATCACAGTGTAGCAGCGTTTAAGACTTTAGCTGAGAGAAAAGGCGCGTAAGAGGTGACATTCCATGAGAGAGGCTTATAAAATTGTGCATGGCAAAGAGAAAGCAGATACAGTGGTACCTCAGGTTACAGACGCTTCAGGTTACAGACTCCGCTAACCCGGAAGTAGAATCTCGGGTTAAGAACTTTGCTTCAAGATGAGAATAGAAATCGCACGGCTGTGGCGCGGCGGCAGTGGGAGGCCCCATTAGCTAAAGTGGTGTCTCAGGTTAAGAACAGTTTCAGGTTAAGAACGGACCTCCAGAATGAATTAAGTTCTTAACCCAAGGTACCACTGTAAGCGCATTTCTCCCCTCTTATATGAACATCCAATGAAGCCTGAATATGCATTGCTGAATATGCAGCACATACTTAAACTATGGAACTCACTCCCACAGGATTCAGTTAACTTGAATACCTTTAAAAGAGAAGTAGACAAATTCACAGAGGAGAAAGCTATCAGTGGCTACTAGTCATGATGGCTGTACTCTGCCTCCATGACACTGGCAGAGGAAGAGGAGTGCAGGGGGAGTGCACTGCCCCCCAGCAGTGTGATCCCAGCAGGGTGCCATCGTGGCTGCCCCCCGCCCTGCCCCGCCCCCAGGACATGCACCAGCCCCGCCAGTGCCAGAGCATGAAGCTTCACCACTGCTTCATAGTTGGAGGCAGTAATGCTTCTGAATGCCAGTTGCTGGAAACTGCAGGAGGGCAGAGTGCTCTTGTGTTTGGATCCTGTTTGCATGTTTCCACAGGCATCTGATTGGCCACTGTGAGAAGAGGATGCTGGACTAGGTGGGCCATTGCCCTGATCTAGTAGGTTCTTATGTACTCAATATACTATACAGGTCTTTGTTGAATGACTAAGGAGTACCTTGTCTTATTCAATACAACTGGACTTACTTTTATTAGGCAGTTGTCACTTAGATGTGCCCCTCTACTAGTCATTAATTTCATATTAAGGGTAGGCAACCTGTCACTGTCCAGATGTTGTAGAATGAGAAATGGAACAATGGGAGTTGTAATCCAGCAGCATTCAAAAGACCTTATGCTATTTTTAGAAGCGTACATGGAGGCAAGAGCTTTCATTCTCTCCTCTCAGCTTAGCACTATGCTGGGGGTGAGTATAGTGTGTCCCTGATTGGGGTGGGAGAGAAAGGACCTGTTCTGCTTGTCTACATATACACTATGTAGTGGTCATGTGAGTTAATGGGTGGTGCATGCATGGGGAGCATGTATGAGTGGTTTCTGCAGATATATGTGGCAAGTGCAGTGGCAAATGTGACCACCCCTGGCACACAGACCTCAGAGGATTGCCCAGCTTTGAGAATGTTAGCCACCCCCCACTACTTTGAGAGGCTGCAAATACATTTCTAAAATAGATTCTTGGCACAGGAAGGTAGGGGTCAATGAGACAGCATTGTCCATTAGCTTTGGAATAATCAGGCTTGAGCCCATAGCTAACAATTGCAACTGACTCCTTTTGAATGGGAAAGCACACTTTAAAGAAATATACCAATGACCAATCTGTATAACACTCCAATTTTAAATGCTCCTTTAACTCTTGCTTTAATAGAATTTTAGGCACTATTATTTAGCAGCTTTTCCTATTTCTTTGTATCTTCCTTTTAACACAGTTTTTTTAAAAAAAACAAACCCAACAGACCTACAGATGGTCCACTTTTTTAGTCGCAAACGCATTGTATGTGAACTTTCAGACTCCATACAAATGGATCTCTTTTATTTCTTCCACTGGCTTTTCATTGCTTTGAAGTGCTAATTCCTTTCAAAAAGTATGGTTTAGAATGATTAAAACATCTTCTTGTAACCTATTTCTCCAGCTAGAAGGAGAAGGGAGAAACCTAGGAGTGATATTGAGAAACTCCTAAAGGTGAGATCTTGCTGATACCAATACACAGGGTGGGGAGCAAAAACGGGAATGTGACTTTACAAAATTGGGGAGAGACATTATAGTTTTAGAATAGTTCGACTGCTTAGCTTATAAAATGGGGGAAATAAGTG
Source organism: Podarcis gaigeae (assembly GCF_964106915.1). Classification (NCBI taxonomy): domain Eukaryota; kingdom Metazoa; phylum Chordata; class Lepidosauria; order Squamata; family Lacertidae; genus Podarcis; species Podarcis gaigeae. The sequence continues at coordinate 36,293,882 of NC_139684.1, read as the reverse complement.
GTGAGCCCTAAGTTTGTTGGAATTCTAGAAGCCATTCATTTTTCATCTTTTGATTTATATACTCAGTTAATATTGTCCTAACATTGCATGCCAAGCATATTGTCTGGCTTGCCCTGACTGGTAGTAGCTCAGGCAGAGATTACACATCCCCACTATGTTAACTGAGAAGCTTTTAAGATGCCAGAAATTGAACCTGGGACCTTCCCCATGCAAAGCATCCTCTGTGTCACAAAGGCCCATTATTTACCTGTTCATCATATGGACGCCTCATATGAATACATTATACCGAGTTATAGCATTAATCTGTATACTGTTGACTCCAAATGGAGGTGGTGCAGCTAGGTGGTTGTTGTATTTAATGGTCTTTTGGTTTGGTGAACTCTTTAGATCTCCAGGGTTTATTACTTCACTTCACTTTTCCCCTCTGCTGTTCTTGGCTTAAAAGTGCTCTGATTTTCAGCCAACAATGGGAAACCTCAGGTCCTGGGCCTGAATGTGGCCCTCAGCACTATCTCTAGGATGCACATCCTCCCTAATTGCACACACTCTGTCTAAGAGACCACATTTCTCACCAGCCCTGCTTCGCACCCTCCTTGAGTGTTTTTGGCCTGTCTAGAATGTGTCCTTGAACTCTGATGGTGTTTTTGCTTTCCTTGCTAGAAGACAGAGAGGGTGTGGGTGTAGAAAGTCACCTACTGTAGAAATGCAGCATTTCCATTTGTTGTTCCATCCATTTTTGCCTCTGGTCCTGTCTCCTCATGGCATGTGACCCACCCACCCTGAAGGGCATATGGTACATGGGCTGAGAAGGACTATATTGGGGTCAGCAAACATTTTCAGCGAGAGGCTGGTCCACTGTCCCTCAGACCTTGTGGGGGGCCAGACTATTTTTTTTTGGGGGGGATGAATGAATTCCTGTGCCCCACAAATTACCCAGAGATGCATTTTAAATAAAAGCACATATTCTACTCATGTAAAAATACGCTGATTCCCGGACCGTCAGCGGGCCGGATTTAGAAGGTGATTGGGCCAGATCCGGCCCCCAGTCCTTAGTTTGCCTACCCATGGACTATATACCACTGTGCTATATAGAGCTTTGTTCCATCATCACTTTAGCCATTTATGGCCACCTGAAATCAACCTCAGGTATTTGGAAATTCTGAAGAAAACAGGCTAACCGCAACTGAAACAGAATAAATAGACATCTACAACAATTGTACTTATGGGCACCACTGTTTACTTATCTGAACACTTTCTGTAGTGTGTGTGTGTGTGTGTGTGTGTGTGTGTGTGTAGGGGTGTTAGCTAAGCAGATTTTGTTCAGTGGCCCATTGAAGTTTACTTCAGAGTCACCAGTAAAGATGGTTGTGCATGCTTATCTAAGCCTAATACTACACTTAGCTCTAATTATATAAGAACTGTATTCTGAATGAGTTTGATAGTTGACTCCCACCATGCTTTTGTCCCCTTCAGGCAATTTTGGTTTCCATTGGTTCATGATGCTTGGGCCAAACCAGGTCGCGTGGGTGTTCTCATAGACTCAATTTTCAAAAGACATTTTCTGGAAGCCCATCCCCAAAAACAAAGAGCTCTACTTAATAACTCCAGTTTTCTTTTGGGAATCAGTCGCATGGAAAATAATTGGAAAGCATCTCAAAAGAAGTGACAAATCATGCTCATTACAGCTACATTTTAATGAAGTCCTTAATGACACTTTGAATGTACGCTGTGCAGGCTTTGAAAGTAGCAGTCATGAATTAATTGCAAAGCATTATGTGGTCCACAATATGTAGGGACTGAGCAAATTTCATCTTCCAAAGAAACACACTCCCAGTCTTCAGCAGTTGTTGGCGGGCCTGCAAAATGGGGAGATGCTCACCCACTTAGAGCAAGGACTGGAAGCAATCCCTACTCCTCTGGCTAGCTAGGTGACATTTCTAAGAGCCTATTCTGGGTGAGGGTGATGGTTAATGACTTCTATTGGATTTGAGTTTATAATCTCATCACATGGCCAAATCTAGCTTGGCTATGTGAAGGTGTGAAGACAGCATACTGCCTATGTGTGATCCCTGATTGGCTGTGATCGTTTCGTGAGGAAGCCCCTTTGCAGAAGATAAATTATAGATGTTGATTTGCTCAGGCTTTCTAGGAGGGATAAAGTTTAATCTTCTAACACGAGAGATATGGCAGGCATTTCCATATCCACCTCTATATAGATAGACGCCTTTGATGTATGTGTGTGTGTAGTCAGGCAAAGCTGTTAGTTTCTACCGCTGTTTTCACCTCAGTGGATATTTGCCCAAGTTTCACCTTTGTTCTTTACACAGAGACAGAAGACTTTCATTTATTTCCTTCTGCACTCCTGCGTAACATGCAGCAGTGCTCACACCGAGGCTTCTCTTCACATATGCTGTGTGGGGGGTTGGTGGTTTCTGCATAAATTTAAATATTAGTTCATTGCTTTAGCAAACCTCTAGGGTCTTTTTGATGCATCTAAATGATATGGCAGAAGCACAAAAGTGGGGAGAATATTTGTTTATATTCTTCTAAGAAACAGGGAGGGTACTTTTTATTTTCCTTGATGGAAACAAGCTTATACACCCCCCCCCCCTGCTAGCACACACACAACCCCCCTTGCATGAGTCACAACTTCTCTCTTTGCAAATGATTCCTGTGGAAATCTCTGAACAAAAACTTGTTAACGCCAAATGGGATTTGTGGACTTAATTCCAGCATGCATGAATGTTTTGCTTCCTACCCCCTCCCTCCCTCCACCCCGGGGCTGAAAGGAAACCTCAAACTGCCAAGTTGTTAATGGAATTTAGTATGTCTGTCTTTCAGGGATTTATAAACAGACAAAGTTCACCAATATCCAAATTATCATCAAAGTCTAAAGCTGAGTGACATTTCATTCCTTGCTTTTACTACTGTGAAGCCTTGATGGCTCCTAAATCTATTGGAATGCCTTTCACGATGCAGGTGGGAATCTGTGTAGGACTCAGCATTGAAACGAATAAATAGCACTAAAATCTTCAAGTTATTTCAATGTATTGCAATGGAGAGGATGGAGAGTGCTTCACTTTGCAGAGTAGGGGACAAGTATAAAGGTCATATAGGTTTATCACTGTCTGAAATATCTGGCCTCAGGTATCATACTTCTCTGATTGTCTAGGGTCATGCCCACACCATGCTTTTCAGGCACATTTCAAGCGCATGGCTCCCCCTGAAAAATCCTGGAAATTGTAGTTCACCCTTAGTTCAGTTCTTAAGAACCCTAACAAAACCAGTTTCCAGGATTCCTTGCGGGGGGGGGGGGCTTTAAATACTTTTAATGTTCTTTAAATGAATGCTGAGGAGGTGACCTAGCTCTTAAACTATTAGTGTAGTGCACTCAGATTTTCTTTTTGCAAAATGTAGGTTTGAAGATTAAGTAGGTGCATTGCTTGGGGTCTGATTGAAAGTAGCTGAAGGTTGGTGAGCGTGTTTTTTTCTTTCTTCCCAGTATGTAGGATCAGGTCCCTAATTGTATCTGAAGTTCATTTGAGAAAACCACAGGACTGAAAATGGATGTTTCATTTCATGCTGTTTCCAAATAATTTCTCTCTATCACTTCAAAAGATGTTTTACAGCTGAGTAAAGCTGAGCAAGATTCCCTGTGTTTATGGTCTTAAAGGAAAATTGCAGTCATCATTTTTTGCTGACTAAGTGATCTTCCTTCATTAATAAGCCCTGATAACAAAATTAGTTCATCATAGGAACATAGGAATCGAGTCTGACTATTGGTCCATCTAGAGCAGCATTGCCTGCACTGATTGGCAGCCGCTCTCCATGATTTCTCTCTGGGGAAATTCCCACCCATACCTGGAGAATCTGCTGGGAATTGGACCCAGGTCTTCCTGCATGCTCCAACACTGAGCGACAACCCTTCCCAACCCTTTTGTTTATTGAAAAAGAGGAAACTCTTGTACATAGTGTCAAAAACTTGAAACTTATTAAAAAATTCCCTGTTGTTGACATTAAGCAATTTCATATGTCCAAAGGGCAGATTAACATCCTAGTGTGATAAAATGCAGAGAACCCTATAAAGACATCAAATAGGTAAGAGAGCATGTAAGGGTGTCAGATCAGCATCCAACAAACTTGTTCAGATTGTGGACAGCAGAGGAGGGAGAGATGGAACCAGGAGGTCTATCCTGACAATGGAGTAGTAAGTCTGAACCACTTTCTGACAGATTTTGCAGCCTGTTCAGAAACTGCAAGCGATTTAACGGCTTACTTGCTTGTAAAAGGAACACAGTGCAAGTGTGTGTGTGTGTGTGTGTGTGTGTGTGTGTGAGAGAGAGAGAGAGAGAGAGAGAGAGTATATATATATATATATATATATATATGCAGGTTTTGGTGTCCTCGGGTGTCTTCCCGTGTAAAAGTTGGGGTGTCTAGGCGACGTTTCGACGAGGTCTCACTCGTCATCTTCAGGCTGGTGCTTTCGGCTTCTTGTTACTGGAACAGAGCGGGATCTCAATGTTTGAGTTCCTATAAATACTGTAGAGGGGGTGTGGTGTCTAGCCTCCAATGTTCTGGGCAGAGAGGAAGTTCCCAGGCTAGTGTGCCTTTTCTTCTTTTGTTCCTTAATTACTTGAGAGATACCTTGAGTGATTTCTTGAGTGATATCCTGAGTACCACTTAGGTGGGTCATTAGGTGTGGATTAGTTGCTAAAGTCTTTGTGTCTTGACCTCTTGAACTTTGTGAAGAGTTTTCCTGAGAAGATGGCTGTATTGCACTTAGTTGTGCTTTGGCTTGGCTTCGTGTATAGGGGCGAGCTGTGGTTTTGTGGCTTGTGTCAGCCAGATCTGTGTAGGGATTGCAGGGGGGTGCAGCATCCGGAGGTGCCACCATGGATTGGCTACTGGATGGTGTCAGTAATTCATCTGTGGAGAGGGTCTGGGTTTGGGTCTGGTGTGGTTGATTGGTGTTGGCGTTCTGTGTGCCTCTGGATCTGGTGTCAGTTTTTGTGGGGAGGGCTAATTTCCAGATGTCTGGCAAGCGTGCTTCCCGCTTGCCAGACATCTGGAAATTAGCCCTCCCCACAAAAACTGACACCAGATCCAGAGGCACACAGAACGCCAACACCAATCAACCACACCAGACCCAAACCCAGACCCTCTCCACAGATGAATTACTGACACCATCCAGTAGCCAATCCATGGTGGCACCTCCGGATGCTGCACCCCCCTGCAATCCCTACACAGATCTGGCTGACACAAGCCACAAAACCACAGCTCGCCCCTATACACGAAGCCAAGCCAAAGCACAACTAAGCGCAATACAGCCATCTTCTCAGGAAAACTCTTCACAAAGTTCAAGAGGTCAAGACACAAAGACTTTAGCAACTAATCCACACCTAATGACCCACCTAAGTGGTACTCAGGATATCACTCAAGAAATCACTCAAGGTATCTCTCAAGTAATTAAGGAACAAAAGAAGAAAAGGCACACTAGCCTGGGAACTTCCTCTCTGCCCAGAACATTGGAGGCTAGACACCACACCCCCTCTACAGTATTTATAGGAACTCAAACATTGAGATCCCGCTCTGTTCCAGTAACAAGAAGCCGAAAGCACCAGCCTGAAGATGACGAGTGAGACCTCGTCGAAACGTCGCCTAGACACCCCAACTTTTACACGGGAAGACACCCGAGGACACCAAAACCTGCATTCCTGTACCCGTGAAAATCTACGAAAGCAAATATATATATATATATATATATATATATATATATATATATATACACATATATATATAGTATGTATCATTTGCAAACTGAAAGCAATGACAGTGAATACCAATCACATCCACACTGGATCAATTTCTGTCCCAGATATGGAACGAATAAGTGATCATCATTTTCCACTCCTGTTTCTATTCATGAAAAAAATTATCTGACATGCCTAGCTGCAATGTAGCCTATTATCTGTAAAACTCATCCATTGTTCCACCCACGTCCCATGGCCTCCAGAAGGCTGCCTTTGAGAGAATACCTGGTGTAGGACAAGGGTGTCAGCAAGAACAATCAACAAAGTGTGTGAAGATTTACTGATGGAGACTGGGTAGGCTGTAAAATATCTGTGAACTTACCTTTACTCTTTTGGCCAGACCTGCCCCCACCACTGTATTTTCCATAGTTATCCATGCCAGATGTGATGTAGCATTTGTATGATTCCACCAGCAGCACCGTTTAGAAACTTTTAATATCCTCTTCCCTCCCCTCTACCCCTCCCCTGCAACAGTAATTTGTTTCATCAAGGTTTTTATGACAAAGGAGATGTTTTTTCTTATTACACTGGATGATGAAAATGTGTCTCCAGGAGCTCAATAGCCTTTCCCCCACTAAATAAATAAAGCAGGTGGATACGAATGCCAGTTCTAAATAATTGGGTAGTTTATATTCTAATTCTATTGTTTGTTTCTGAAAAAGGTTTGAGAATTATGATTCACAAGGGACGGGGACGTGTTAGCATTCTTTCTGTTTTTTTAAGCTCACTTTACAATGTGGGTGGTTGTTTTTTGTATGTGCTCCCCCCCCCCCCAGCCAACTACTAGTGTGCTATTAGTTATTCCATTAAGCCACATCCAATTTGTTCCCTTTTGTTTATTCAAGGTTTTTAAATACTCTGACATTTTCAGGGTAGCTTTTTATTGAAGAAAAATGTTTTGTGGAGCCCACCCCCTTTTTGTGTTTGGGTAAGTGTGTGGGAGAATATTAATGATTGCTGAGGTCTTTGTGCAAAGTGGAGCTGGTTAAATTCTGTGGTTTTGACTGTTTATTTTTCTACATTTGCTGGAAAACTTGATGCCATCTAGCAATAGGATTGAGGTGGAAAGAATCGGTTCAGACAAGGGGTGACATAACTGGGCTCCTGAACCCCACAGGGGTGCCAGAGAAGGAAGGTAGTTGGTCAAGGGAGCTGTGAACTCAAAAAGTTTGCAAGTTTGCAAATAAAACGTGTAGTTCATTTCTGAGCTTGGCTTTGATGAACTTTGCTGACAGCTCTATTTTTAACAGGTGTGCATGGTTATTCCTAGTGACTTCAGAACTCCCAGGTTTTGCAGCTCTGTACATCAGTCTTTTCCAGTCTGGTGTCCACCAAATGTGCTGAACTGCAACATGCTGGCTGGGGCTGATGGAACTAGTAGGGCAAAACGACTGAGGAACAGCTGGTTGGGGTGGCTACTCTTGATCCTTGCACAATGGCTCTAAATACCAGTCACAGAAAAGGTTGTTAGCATGTGTTTGTATGTAATTTCACTGAGTTTTCTTGCTGCCCCACTCTTTACCTTGGGGTCAGACTACATGTGACATTAGTAACACAATTGCACCCTTCTGTGCAGGGTTTTTGGTTGGTTTGATTTTTCTTTAAAAAGATATATCACTGGATTTGGATGCTAATGTGGAATTTAGAGAGGATGCAACCCTTGAACTCTTAACTATGTGTCTGATCCAGATTTCCACTGCCAAGAAACAATAAATAAATAAATAAATGGATGGCATCTATTTTGCCAAGCAAACTTTATGAGTGGAGACCTGATGTGGATTGGACTTCAAGCAAGTGGGTAAAGTGGGTAACCCCGACACACCCACACACCAAATGCTAGGGCTCCTGTCTGGATTTAGGGACACCCTGGCTCTTTGTGAGAAAAATTGTGTTAAGGCTGGAGCTTTGTGATTAACGTAACATGGTGTGACCCTTAGCTGCAATCAGGCTCTCCTGTTCACTTCCTTTCCCACCTTTTTGATCTGCAGCTTACAGGTTTTCCCCATCCCACCTGCATTTGATAGTTCTACCCTGCTTTGTTGTCTCTCCATAGCTCCTGGCCTTCACTTTGCAACTACTACCTTTCTCCTTTGCTGCTCTTCTCTAATTTTATTGTCAATGTCCTCAGTTCAAGGGAGCACAGCCCACTGAGCTTCATAGGGCTTTCATATACACAATAGCTTGGTCTTTTTTTTGTTGTTTGTTTTGGTCATTGCTGCTGGCAATACCCTCCCTTGCTCCCAAATCTTCAGATGTTGCAATTGAAACTTGTGCTATACATTCACAAAAAACACCACTCGGAGCCTTCAGCCTGTATTGCTATAGAGCTCTCCCTTTTTGCTGGCTAGCCAGCTACATCATTCACAGTTGTCATGGAAATCACCCTCTCCATGACAGTATCTGTTCTCTCCAAGATCCGCTGAGGACAAAGCAGGAATGATGGTGGCGGCAGCGGCAGCACAAAAGGCTTACATTGTGCTAGTTTCTCTGGCTTCTTTCTCTTGTTTGGAACCCAGCTCTCCGTCGCAGGAGCTCATTTGGGAAGTAACTAGATCTGACTTCTTAGAATCTAGAAGGCCTCTTTCCCACAACTGGGAGAGGCTGTAGTCCAGTGATAGAGCTCAGCCTTCAGAGCTGGTAGGCAGGTGAGGCTGCTGCTTCAGGCGGCAGAAGCCCCCCCCTCCCAAGGTAGCATGCCCACGGGTGCCCCAGCTGTCCCACCACCTCTGCCAGTGGGGAAGTGCAGCTAACATTGGTGATGATTTGGGGCAAGATTGTGGCCAATTTGGGTGAGATCTCACCCAAAATAGCCACAATCTTGTTCACAGTTGATGCCACTTCTCCACCAGTGGTGGATGTGACAGGGCATGTTTCAGAAGCAACAAGATGGTGGTAGCGATCACAGCAGGGCAAAGGGCACTTCCCATTTCACCTCAAGCGTTAAAATGGGACATGCTGTCCCTGCCAACCTTTTCATGTCAAAAGTGTCCCCCGTTCAATCCCTAGTATCTCCAGGTAAAGCTGTGGAAATCCCTATTTTCAACACTGGAGAACAGCTAAACGAATCAGTGGTCTGACACAGTAGGAAGCAGGTTCCTATGTTTCCCAGTAAACACTAGTGGATTAGCTGGATGACAGATAGATAGATATACCAGGGATTGGGACATATTTAGTGGACTCTGCTCAGTAGATGATCCACATATCTCTGAAGCAGCCAGAAGAGGGCTGCTTATGAAGATACTTTGTGTTAGAATGTACCCCTTGTAACACCATAAATGGGAAAAGGTTGGGATGAAACATCTCTGTGTCAGCGCTCACTTGCTGAGAGTCAAGGCTGAGCCAGACACAGCAGCAGTAACACATAGATGTAAATCAGCCTTCCCCAACCTCTCCAGATGTTACTGAACTACAACTCCCATCATCCAAATCCAGCTGTTGTCTAAAAACATCTGCCAGGTTGAGGGAGGCTGCTTTAGAATCTTCATACCTGACTGCCAAACCAACCTCCCTTAATTTGTTCGTGAATGATTATGACATTGTTCCATCATGCCTTCTCACAAGACCATTATTTTCTCCAGTATTGGAGAAGGGAAAGCATTGACAATGAAGAGTAGCAGACCTTGAGCTTTGAATTCATGTTTCTAAAATGCATCACATGATGGTTTCTGGTCCCCAAAGAGGTGCTTAGAATTCCAGAGTGTTGTGCCACAGGGAAGCTGAAGGCATCAGTAAGAAACTGAGAAGGAAGGTTTGGAAGGACATGGCAATCGTCAAGTTGTTGTTTTTTCCAGGAGCAGAATCCCAAAGGAAACCTAAGAATCTGCTTTACGTATACTGACCATTTGTGCATCCAAATTAGTACTGCCTATGCTGACAAGAAGGATTGCTATCCTTACCTAGCTTCTAGAATTTTATTTTCTGGGGGATGCCAGGAATGGAAACTGGATCCTTCTGCATTCAAAACATGTGCTCTAAAACTGAACTATTGATTACCCTTGTTCAAAACATAGGGAGTTGCCTTGTTCTAAGGGAGGCCATTGGTCCATTGAGCTCAATATTGGTTACACTGTCAGCAGCACTCTAAGGTTTCAGACAAGGATCTCTGCCAGCTATGCCCAGAGAGTGAATCTGGATCCTCCCTCATGCAAAGCATGTCCTTTGTCACTTTGCTATTGTCCCTCTCCAATAATATATAAAGTTGTATTCAGAGGAATGGGTCCCTCCAAAAGCCCAGTGCTGTCACCTCTGGCTGATGCTCTCCAAGGTCACAGGCACATTGACACTTCATAGTCCCCTGATCCAAGATTTTTCAACTACAGCATTCAGTTCCAAAGTTTCCATTGGAGGTTGATGCAATTAACTTCAAGGCAGAAATGAATAGATTTATTTGGTCCCTTTCCTTAGTTACTTCTTTGATTTCCACTCCTTTTGAAATGTGGTTTAACCGGGACCAAAAGAGTTCTAATCTTGATTTTTTTTATTTATTTAGAGGAAGATACTGTGATGTATACTGGTATTCTCTGTGAGGGCCATCTTATTTCTCTCCCACACATAAACACATGCAGCATCACAATCACTGAATATGCACACTTCAAAAGATCAATACTGTAAAAGAGTGAAATATGCAATCAGAGTTCTGGTGATTATATAGTTGGCCCCGAACCATCTTAAAGATTGCTACATTTCTAAACATAGAATAATTGCCTCTGGATAAATAATCCCCAGTGATATTAAAATTGCCCTGCAAGTTTGAAGGGCCTAGGTAAAATAAGTGGCCTGAATCATCAACAACCCCTTGCCATGTTGGATGCCAAATTAAAAAAAAAAACGACAAAAAAAACTACCTCTGCTAAGTTCACATGGGGCAGCTGTGACACCCAATAAACCTATCCAGTATCCCACATAAACTCATACTGCATCCCTTCTAGGAATGCTGCAGGGGTGAAATGATTCACTTTGCATTTAAAGGTGAACTTACTGAATTCACACTTTCTGAAAAAATACACAAATTGAAACAGCCATACTTCAAAATTTGCACGTCTGAATTTTGCATTATAGTTCTCTAATCAAACAATGTGTGCAAAACCCCAAATACTGGTGAAAGTGTGGATAAAAATGCCTAGATTAATGAAAATGGCATACAAATGTGCATAATATTAGGGGAAATGGCTTGCAAAAGAAGGTCAAAACTTCATACAGAAATGTGTTTATCTGAATAAATCCATGCTAAAATGAAGCCCCGTGAAGTAGGTTAAGCGGAGAGAGGCTGTGGCTGGCTCAAAGTCATCAGTGAGCTTTAAGGATGAGTGGAGATTTGAACCTGGTCTCACAGGTTCTAGTTCAACACTCTAACCACTACACCTTAGTGGCTCTCTAGTGTGCCCTCAGAATATCTGGATGGGAGATACCTTGGAATCTCAGCTGTAGATCGGAAATGTTCATTCAGTTCTCATCAGATTGAACATGTTATGCACTGTTTGTTGTTCTGTCCTTTGCATTTGGGCTTCGGGGCAGGGGGCAGGGTTTTGTCACCTGTTCCTTGGTTGTAATCAGATCAGCTGCCTCAGGAAGTGGTAATCAAACTTCTAGCTGATCAGCAATTGTGTATAACACATTTGGTAGATAAAGTTGCGCTGGAGGCTAAAAAAAAAGGCTGTGTTCTAGTCATATCAAGAATTATAATGTATTATAAACTTCCTTCCATGCTTTGTTACCCCCTAAAGAATGGCCCACATGGCTATTTAAAATTGTTCTGTGCCCTTCCATAACATGGTTCTCCTTTAATTCCTATATTGCTTTGGAAATTTTATATTGTAAGGCATTTGGCTGGGAATAATAAAGTTGACTAACCACCTGACACATTTGAACATGCCTAATCCTTGTACAAGGATTCCACAGTAGAGATGTAGACAAGGTCCATGGTAGACAAGTGAACACATCCAAAGGTTCTCTAAAGTTAGGGTAAGCATAAGAACATCAGAAGAGTCCTGGTGGCTAGGTCCATCTACCCCACTATTTCCAACCAGATGTGCTGGAGCTTAGGAACCTGCCTTATATGGAGTCAGATGTTTGGTCCACCTAACTCAGTATTGTCTACTGTATTATTTGAGACCGTGGGGAAGAGGGGTTCCCAGTCATACCAGGTGATTCCAGGGTCAAACCTGGGACTTTCAGTATGTAAAACACATGTTCTACCATTGAGATATGAGATAATGTTTTGATCCTATGTCTACTTATCTGAAAGCAAGTCCCAATTGACACAGTGGGACTTGTTTGTGAATAAACATAGCATATTACTGAGATGCACATCACTCTGCTAAATCTGAAGGGTCAAACACAAATCTTTGGGGACATAAATGCATGAGAATTGTATGATTCAAAAACTTCCAGATTATTCTTATTTTTTATATGATCTCAATGAAAAGAGATGTCTGACTGATCTATATCAGGCAGTTTTTTGTTTTAAGGATTTTTGTTTAAATGATTTTTAATGCATCTATCACATCTTTTTTATATGAGGCATTTCTAAGAAATACATTATAAATCGGCTGACTTTATGCTGATTTGTGTCAGTAGAAGATCTGAGTGTCAAACAACACTTGTGAATGCTGGTCTGAAATTTCAAAAAGCATAACATATCAGGGGAATTAATAATAATCATCATTCATTTGCTTTTGAAGCTTTGAAGCTTTATGATCTCCCCCCATATAGTAGACAGTTTCAACATTTTTAATAATTTGATTTTTTTAAGCTCTAGCAGAGATTCTGGTAGTTTGTTTGGGTTTTTTTTTAATTAGGCAAATTGTCTGGCAAATGTCTGTCAGGAGCTAAATGGGGCACTATGTATCTCTGAATATTATCTACAAACCAATACTGTCAACAAACTTCCTGGTAGGTTTCTTGTAGGCTTCTGGATTGCTGCGGCATGTTTCTGAATACAAGTTGTTGAAAACCACAGGAGGGGGCAGTGATTGGGGCATCTGGTTGGCTACTGTGAGAACAGGGTGCTTGACTAGGTGGGCCATTAGCCTGATCCAACAGGCTCTGCATATTTTCTTATGGGTAAAAATATCTCACCTCACATTTGTAGTGTACAGGTACCTGGGTAACATTACAAAAGGAGGTTCCAAAAGGAAGGATGGTGGAAGCAAATGCCTTAAGAAAGGCATCACCATGCCCACAAAACATCTCAGCAGATGTCCCCTTAAAAATCTGCCGTATGTGGAAGACTGCTTATTCTTCCTTCTCAGTTCTGTTTTCACTGGGTCAGCCTCTCCTACACCAAGCATTCCCACATTTCATTAGTTTACCTGTACACTCCTCCTCCCATTTTGAACAGTGAGGAAAATGCAAAGAGCTTTGCTTTGTTAGCCAGTACAATAATGGATGAGAGAGCCACATTTTCTCCCATTGATTGGGAAAGGAAAACATGCCCACACCATTTTGTGGCTCTGACTCTTTTTCTACATTTTTGGACGTGAAGCAGCTATTTTGAGTTTTTCTGTGACCTCATGGTATCCATTTTGTATTGCACCATAGCTTCATGGCAGCCATTGTTTGAGTGGTGCCCACAACAACACATCAAAATTCCAAAGATGCCCATTAGTCCAGAAAGGTTGGTAACCCCTGCTATAAGGGGAAGTCAGGATTCATTGGAATAGCTGAGGGACTGGACTTTAACAGCAACCCAAGAATAAGCACTAGAGACCCATGTCACAACCATGGACACATTTTGATAAACTATCCTGCCGTCCCTGGGGGTGTCAGAGTGTCTGACACATATTATGCAAACCAAGGACTCCAGAGCAGTTGCCCATAAATGCTCACTGGGTTTATTGCAATTTAACAATTACATTTTTTTTTTAAATGAGTCTCTACAGGACCTCTGTAGAGCCATGCTAGTTTAAGCTCATTGTAATCAACCGAGTTTTGGCTTGGTATGAACTTACAGCAACAGCAATAAATCAGTCCCTGTTCCTTTGGCATTCAGACTGCCCCTTGGAGATTCTCTCTGCAAAGTTTAAGAGAATTTAGAAGCATTGCCTCTAGCACGGTTGCATTTTTTAAACACAATCACACTTCTGGGTCCATAGAATATTGATTCCCCCCCCCCCTTTTCCTGCAAGTTATTAGTGGTTTTATTTTTATTCTTTTTAGGGAGAGAAAGGAACTTTGCGGATCCGTGATCAGAATCCGTTAGCAGGCTGTTTTCCTCTTCAGGATTTAGGGTGCATCTATGATTGGAGGCAGTAATGCTTTTGAATAGCAGTTGCTGGAAACCTCAGGAGGGGAGAGAGCTCTTGCATTCAGGTCCTGTTGTTGCCGAAGCATGTGACTGGCCATTGTGGGAGCAGGATCCTAGATTTGCCACTGGCCTGATCCAGCAGGCTTTTGTGCATACAAAAGTTGCTTCTGATGTTTTTTAAAAAAGGAACCAGAGATTTAGCTTCTTTCAGTAGAGGGACAGAGAGGTGCCTGCTTTTGCAAAATACCCTTCCATCCACCTGCGGCCAAGGACAAAGCATCTCCCATCTTGCATTAGATACAAATTGAAAAGGCCTTCCAGCAAGTGCTCAAAAGTACCAGAGACAGAACTGCTGTGACAAGAGTTGTGTGGCAGCATCTGAAGCAAGCCAAAGCCTTTATTTACTTTAGAGGGAAGCAAGGAGGGGAAGGAGGCGACCACCAGAGAGGATGCCCAGAATAAAGAATGATCTGTCTGAAGCGGCAGCGGTTGTCACATGTGAAGGACTGGTGTTCTTTTCCACCTGCCACGCTAAGTGTTTGAGGGCTGATTAAATGCACCTTTTGCTGTTGCTTTGCTGCTGTAGCATCCTTTTAAGCCACTTGGCTTGCTCAAGAGGATGACACAATATTGATCTCAGTGCACAGATTCATTCCTCTTCCTCCTCCTCCTCAGTACATTTCTGTAGCACTTTGAAGTTTGAGAAAAACAGCTTCCACCCATTATAATGGCCTGGCCTCCTAATTGCCTGCCCTTGTGCCCATTTTAAGGAAAAGGAATTAAGATTGATAAAGAGAAATATAATGTAATATATCTCTAGGCCAAGGATGAAGAACCTTCCCCAGTCTGAGGGCAACGTTCTCAGTTTGGCTTGATTTGGGCCTTGGGCAAATTTGGTGCACATTTGTGGTACCATGTACTTTATTTGAATATTTGGGTGGACTGAAGAATAGATGTTATGGACTAAATGTTTTCTTGCACATTTAGTCCACTTCTTTTATAAGCACAATCTAGGTAAATTGGCAAACCAATAAGCAGAAGAAAATAGTAAAGTAACTGCTTTTCTTGTCTCAAAGGAGCTGAGCACTGGTACACATTTAAAATCCTTAACATGTCTGACTGGAAGGTGGCAAAGCCTAAGGCACCTCCAGTTTGGACTCCAGGTAGCAAGCATAAAGAAAGCAAAGATGTTTCCATTCCTCCCCTAGTCCTCAGATGTCCCACCTTCTACTCTGCTTCTGAATCCAGATTAGACAACACTGGACTAAATGGATCAGTGACCTGATTCAGCATAAGGCTGTTTAATATGTGTGCGTCTCATGCTTCTCTTTTCCCGGGAAATGACCCTTCTTAAGGCCCTAAAGAGCTGCTGCTCAGAACAGCCAACACTGAACAAAAGCAGGCATGCACCCCTTAGCCTAATTTTGAAGGTGTTTGGAATGTGATCAATTCACCCTCCTGGTAAGAGAGAGCTGCCTCTCTCACAGCATCCTATTGGTTTGGGAGATAGGAGATAGAGAGAGAGGCCCTGCCTACTTTTTTTTTGGGGGGGGGGTTTCTGGCCCCACCCACTGCTTAGCTTCAGCCCTGCCCACCACTAACATGTGGGGACATTGACACAACAGTTGACTGGTTCCCCACACCCAGGGCAAGAGGGATCTAAGTCTTGAGTCAATATAAGTCAAATTCATAATTCCATGTGGCTCCCACAATGGACATCTGAAGCGTTCTTCATGAGATACCTCCAGCCTTTCTTTCTGAGTGCCAGGATGCTAGAAGTGACCTTGAGGAAGCAGGTTTTCCTCCAGCACAGAGTGAGCATTATGAGGTTATTTATAGGAGCCTGCCTGGGCAGTGTAATCAAGGCCTTGGTATGAGAAATTGAATTGCCATTTCAAGAGAGAAGGAGAGACAAATTAAATTAGGCATTTGAGGGAGGGACCCCTAACATCTTTAGTGCAGCTCAAGTACTCTTAGCACATTATTAAGTAATTTCTTTGTGGTTTCCCCTTCAATTATAGCTATTTCATGCATGTGTTAGATGGGGCCATTGTAGCAGTCAGAGACCAATTTTCATCATAAGGCTGATTAGACATTTAGCTTCATTCTGCTTCTGAAATGTCATCATTTTCTCTCTCTTTTTGGCTTTGTTTTTGCCACTCTCTTCATCCTCTTTATTGATTCATTCATATCAGTCTCTCTTCCCCCCTCAAGTCATCAACTTATTGTCTTAATGAAAACTTGTTTGCGTTTAACCTCCTGGTGCAAAAGAGAACCCCTGTTTGCTGTTGCAATGCTTTGCCTGAACATTTCAGCATTTTCCTCTTGATTTCTGCAGACCCAGTACATCACACACTGCAGAAACTACTGGGGCTCAATATTGCTGCTACAAACAGCTCTGGCAGCCTGCTTCCTTGCCCACCCATGACCACCAGCAATTGAGGCGGGGCACAGAACAATCAGGAATGGGAGAGGGGAAAAAATTAGTTTGACTTTAAAGATGGAACTACCTAATACACAGTACATGAACCAATACATAGAAAGTCTTCAAAATGGTGACTTCCCCAAATTTTGAAATGCAGTTCCCAATCCAAATAATGCAGCTTTTAAAAATGCATATACTGGGATAAAGTGTATACAACAATGCACATATAACATGAATAAAGCATGCTACATTCGGAAAATGGCTTTGAAAAAAAGAAGAAGTGCATTTTAGGCAAGGTAAAGGGACCCCTGGCCATTAGGTCCAGTCATGGCTGATTCTGGGGTTGCGGAGCTCATCTCCGTACAGCTTCCGGGTCATGTGGCCAGCACGACTAAGCCGCTTCTGGCGAACCAGAACAGCGCACGGAAACACTGTTTACCTTCCCGCCGGAGCGGTACCTATTTATCTACTTGCACTTTGACATGCTTTCGAACTGCTAGGTTGGCAGGAGCAGGGACCGAGCAATGGGAGCTCACCCCGTCATGGGGATTCGAACTGCCGACCTTCTGATCGGCAAGCACTAGGCTCTGTGGTTTAACCCACAGTGCAAACTGCATGCAAAAAAGACTATTAGGAGAGATTTGCATTCAGATGCTGAATTTTTTTCGTGAGGACTTTTGAACACTGATGCAGAAATATAGGGGTCTGAACTTGATATTGAAAGAACAAGAAACAGAGATGAACTTAAAATGGACAGATTGGCCCATCCCTTATGATAACCATCTGCCTAGTAGCAAATCTATGACAATGGACTCGCAAAGCTTTTAGGGATGTTAGCACAGTAGTAGAAGAAAGATTGAAGCATTGCCTCTCTATGCTGGTTTCCTGCCGGTGAATGCATAATCACAGTCTTCCATTTCCTGCCTCTCTTCGCTTCCTTACACTCCAAAGTATGCTCTTAATGAAGTGGCCACCTTTTCATTTTGTGCAACTCTAGTAGTTCTAGACAATAACCATTTGCGGAGCACATTTCAGGGCAGTGATTCATGGTGCTCTGTGATGCCCACATGCCTCCTGGATTGATCACGTCAACAATGCTTCAGTTCATTCATTCCAATTTTATTTTATTTTTTTAATGAGATAAAGTGGCCCATAAAAACTAACTGAGGGGAAATAAACTCTGCTTCCAGAACTGGCGTGACCATTTTGGATCAGTTTCAGTGGCTCCAGAGCTAAGTCCATTCAACTTGCATGTGGCTTTCCAGTCATTCTGTTCTCCAAGCCTGACTCCTATAGACTTCTGGAGCTTCTCCCCTGGTAGTTTCACACCCACCACCCCCTCCTGTTGCCACAGTAAGGTGTGTGGGTTTTATAGTCACCCAAAGCAGAGATAATGAAATGTAGCCCATCTAGGAGAATTAAAACTCTGATCCTAAACCTCTGCTGCCTTGTGGGATATCTTTGGGAGAAGGTAAGGCTAAGGAGTAAACCTTACACAAATCCGGAGTGGGTGGTTGAATGGCAATTTGTATGCCTCCTTCTAGCATCTTCTGCAGCAAGGCTGGTGCCAAACGTATGACACTGCTTTCTTTGGACCTACATCTGCAAGGTCTTGTTGTCTGGGCAGCCCAGAACCTCCATGCACACTGCTGAGGTTGCACCCCAGAGAGGTCACTTTGGCATTGCTGACGCAGCGGTTTGACTTCACTCCCAGAGGCATACTCAGTCAGCCTTTATTGGCATAATTTAGACAATAAAATCATAAGGGGAGGGGGACATCCAGAAAACATTGGTAATCCAGACATATTGAACACATAAAACATATAAAAGACTCAGTTTGGTTGGTTGTTTAGTCGTTTAGTCATGTCTGACTCTTTGTGACCCCATGGACCAGAGCACGCCAGGCACTCCTGTCTTCCACTGCCTCCCAGTGTGGTGGAGTGGTTAAGAGCGGTAGTCTCGTAATCTGGGGAACCGGGTTCGCGTCTCCGCTCCTCCACATGCAGCTGCTGGGTGACTGTGGGCCAGTCACACTTCTTTGAAGTCTCTCAGCCCCACTCACCTCACAGAGTGTTTGTTGGGGAGGAAGGGAAAGGAGAATGTTAGCCGCTTTGAGACTCCTTAAAGGGAGTGAAAGGCGGGATATCAAATCCAAATTCTTCTTCTTCTTCTTCTTCTTCTTCTTCTTCTTCTTCTTCTTCTTCTTCTTCTTCTTCTCCCGCAGTTTGGTCA
Organism: Podarcis gaigeae; assembly: GCF_964106915.1. Taxonomy (NCBI): domain Eukaryota; kingdom Metazoa; phylum Chordata; class Lepidosauria; order Squamata; family Lacertidae; genus Podarcis; species Podarcis gaigeae. The sequence continues at coordinate 36,275,167 of NC_139684.1, read as the reverse complement.
AACTCATGTTGGTAGCTTTGAGAACACTGTCCAACCATCTCATCCTCTGTTGTCCCCTTCTCCTTGTTCCCTCATCTTTCTCAATCTTTTCCAGGGAATATTCTCTTCTCATGGCCAAAGTATTGGAGCCTCAACTTCAGGATCTGTCCTTCCAGTGAGCACTCAGGGCTGATTTCCTTAAGAATGGATCGGTTTGATCTTTTTGCAGTCCATGGGAATCTCAAGAGTCTCCTCCAGCACCATAATTCAAAAGCATCAATTCTGCGGCGATCAGCCTTCTTTATGGTCCAGCTCTCACTTCCATACATCACTACTGGGAAAACCATTGCTTTAACTATACAGACCTTTGTTGGCAAGGTGATGTCTCTGCTTTTAAAGATGCTGTCTAGGTTCATGGATCACTGCCTTGTCGTGGCGCAGGAACTTGAATAACTCAGAGAAGCTATGAGCTATGCCGTGCAGGGCCACCCAAGATGGACAGGTCATAGTGGAGAGTTTTGACTAAATGTGACCCACCTGGAGCAGGAACTGGCAAGCCACTCCAGTATCCCTGCCAAGAAAACTCAATGGACAAAAGACTCAGTAACCACCATTGAATAAAATTAAGTAGTTTTAAATTTGAGTTTAAAAATCTCGCCTGAATATCCTGAAACAATTTCAGAGATTGGGAGGCACACTCCATTGTCTCTCAAGACAGACAGATGACAACAACCCTACCATTTCCTGTGAAGTTTGTTGCTTGTGCAAAATGGTTGGAGGAGACTCTCTGGAGACATGCTGTGTTGGAGCATGACATAGGCATTCTGTGCAAAAGAGCAAACAGCAGGCTGGGAGTGGTCATCTCTGCCACTTTTGGGGTATGTGAGTCTTTAAAGTAGTAAGAATGTGTGGATCTGTCAGTTTCTCTCAGTTTCTCGTTCTCCACATTTCCACATCCGTTTGCAGTTATTCTTCATGAAACTTTGTGAGAAAACTATCTGATGGATAAAAAAGCAAGGAGACACTAGTGGGGCAGACAACCCCTGGAGGGTAGGCTGATATGATTTGCAGTACCCGATCATGCCTTTAGTTCTTGGAAACCTCTTTTGATTTGTTTATCAAGCTGCCTGTGGGTCCAGCTATGGGAACTTGGTGTTATGGCACAGATTGTGATTAGGTCTTCAGTAGTAGGTGTGAGAGAGAGAAGGAAAGAGGGGGGAGGAGGGAGGGGGAAACCAATTCATGTGGCAGCAGCTGACATTTCATGTAAAATTTCAAGCAGGTTGCCTCTCTGGCTATTTTTAGTTCAACGTTTCAACCAGCCAGCATAAACAGCATCTTAAGGTGGTAAAGAGTGTCACGGTCATAAATCTTTCCCTCTTAGGAGTTTGCACTTGTGCTATTACGGAAGCATAAACCTATTACTTATGGACTGAGTGACACGAATCCAGGGCTGAAGCTCTCAGAAGCACAGACAAAGCAGATTAACCCACAGAACGTAGCACCAGACCCATGTAGAACCCATCCTTCCTGATCTTCTGAAAGGGCTGTTTCATCACTGAGACTTATCCAATTATTCTCCCCCCCCCATTGTATAGCCACAAGAGAGGAGTGTAAGAAGGCATTGTTTTCCATTCTGCCCTGTTTTCCTTGCATGCAGCACCATTACAGATTCAAGGGGGGGTAGCAGAGCTCTAACATACATGGCTAGGTGCAAGCTCAGAAGTTGTTCCAACACTTGACATGCCCCCTACGTTCCTCTTTTGAAGAGTGGGATGGGCATAGACATTACTGTGGGTGTTTTCCTGGGTCTTTGGATTGGACAAGAAAGCAGGCACTCCTCCAAGTAGGCAGAGTGTATATATAGAATGAGAGGAACAAGAGACAGTTCCAAGTGATACCAAAAAAGCTTATGCTGCAGAGGCAGATGCCATCTTCCATAGCAGGTTTGGGAGTCACAGGTGCAAGCTGAAAGGGCAGGTCTTCCTGGGACACACCCAGCCCCAACACACCAGCCTTGTGGTCTTCCATAAAGCAGCCTTCCATAGCTAGAGGGAAAGCTATGTTTTCCTGAATATAATTTATGCAAGGGTCTTTCCAAATGACTGTGCGTGACTCTGTGACTTTGATGTTCAGTCCTCCAGGTCTTTAAGTCCTCACATAGTTGTGGTAGTAGTGACCATTTGCTGCAAAGTCCATGAGGCAAGCAAAAGGTGATATCCAATGCTACTCTTATTCATAACACACCCACTGAAGTTAGTTGGCATAACAAGCTTACCTGATGCCTGCAATTTCCCCAAATGCGGGAAACTCGACTGCATAATTTGTGACAGCAATACCTAAATAAGTACCTCTCCCCATATGAACTGACTCAGACCCTGTAATCATAATCAGAGGCCCTTCTTCATGTGCCTCCTCCATGAAAGGTCTAGAGGATGGCAATATGAGAACAGGCCTTTTCTGTGGTGGCTCCCTGTTTGTGGAATGCTCTCCCCAGGGAGGCTCACCTGGTACCTTCACTACATATCTTTTGATGTTGGGTGACAATGTTTCTCTTTAACCAGGCCTTGTGCTGATTAACATTCTGTGTTCTTTTAAATGTGTTTGTGGTAAGATAGTTATTGGTTTATTCTTTTCATGTCTTTATAATGTATTTTGTGGTCTCTTTTTGTATTTTTATGTTGTGAACCACCCTGTTACCTTTGTATGAAGGGAGGTATACAAATTTAATAATCCCAAGGGTTCTAATCTTGCCGCTAAAAGTTGGGGAAATGACCCAGCTTTTGTGCTTTCCAAACCAAACATTATATTATCTCAGCTCAAATTAAGCCATGTCTTGGAGATTATGCAAATTATATTTCTTTAGATTATCAACAATATTTCCCATTAGGAAGAAGGGGAAGTGCGGGAAGCATGCGTTTTGATATTCTTGTTGTGCTTAATGCAATATGGAACTTGTTTGCTGAACCTGTAAATAGTTGTGAATTCCAGCCTTTGTTTTCTGTAAATATCTATTTCCATGTTAGCAGGTTTGAAAATGGAAAGCATTTGTGAAACCACTGCTTTGAATCACAGCAACGCAGAGATATCAGATGTCTTAACTATGGTTGCTATGGGCATTAGTGGTATGCATTTGGATGCCTGTGTGCAGTAACACACACACACACACACACACACACACACATATCCACACATCTGGGAAATTGCTCCAATTTAGCTTAACAATCTTCAGTCTTTGTGACAATCATATATATCATCTGCCAATATTTTGCAATTCTGTTTGTTTTATGTTATCACAACGGCAGTAGAAAGAATGATATTTTCCTCTCTTTCCTTTATTTCGTTTAGTAATTATGGTGCAGCTTTCAAGAGGATCAGTTACACCGCCTTCACATTCCTAATTGCTTTTCAGTGCAATATAACAGGAACAATGCAGTTGCTGAATCTGCACTGAATATTGCTTAGAATGGTTAATGGTTGTTTCTCTCACCCACTTTCTCTTCTGTGCTGTTAACACCAAGGGTCCATGGATGAGAATGCAGGGAGCATGTAAAATAGAGAATTTCCAGCTGGAGTCAGATTTTAAGGACAACATTAAAGGTCAGCTTGGGGACATATAACAGGGGAAGTCCATAGCCTTTATGATCTGCTTGTGAGTATCCCAGATCCATTATCCATCTGCTGCTGAAAGCAAAACACAAGACTAGATGGATCTTCAAGTCATTCTTTCATTCTTCATGAACAACATTCCTTCTACACATGGCAGCACACAGATAAACTATGGAACCTGTTCCCACAAGAGGCAGGGATGGCCACCAACTAGGATGGCTTTAAAAGAGAATTTGACAAATCCTTGGATGATGAGGCTATCAATGGCTACTAACTATGATGACTATGCTCTGCCTTCACTGCTGGAAGCAGTAATGCTTCTGAAAACCATTTGCTAGAAGCCACAGGGAGGGGTGGGGATTGCTATTGTTTTCAGGTCCTGCTTGCCAGTTTCCCACAGACATCCCACAGGTTGACCACTGCGATATTAGCTAGAAGCTGGAGGCAAAGCAGCAAGCAAGGAAGTGAGAAAATTAGAGCGAAGTTTGGTGTCTCTTTGAAACCAGGGCTGTAGCTATGGGGGAAGCAAGACCCTCTTAGGCTGTTAATGCTGTGAACCTCGGCATCGTAGGCTCAGGTTGTAAATAATGTGTAAATAAACCATATAAAGACACCACAGTATCTACTGTGCCTCATTCCAAATGGAACATGAATCCTGGGTAAGCACCAGGAACCCCTGGATTTTCTTACTACTCAGAGATTGTGGTAGCATGCAGCAATGATATCTATATCTGTTTGTTTGTATGTATCAGCACAGAACAATGGAATTCCTAATGGATTATTTGCACTTCCAGCACTCCAAAATCCAGGAAGATGTTTGGATAAAGAGAATTTTGGAAGATTCTCCCAAGTAGGGAAAATGCTTTAAAATGTACAAACAGCTTCATTTGACTTTGACTCATATAGCTAGAGTGTGCCCTAGTTGGTTTTCCAAGGGCTGAAAGATTTAAACCATAATTTTTCAAATCTGACACATAATCCATAGGTATAAATCATGTGGCTCAGTATTAGATCACAAACTGTCATTGGCATTTCTTTGTGGATAAACAGACATAAAATAATAATGTTTAAAAGTCTATCAAAGTCAGTAAGTTATTTATTATATACTCATTCCCTCCCCCCTCCTCCTGTAAAAAGAAAAGTCCTATAGCAAGCAAGAGGAAAGTTTGAAGGGTAATGAATTCTCTATCTCCTCTTGAGATATAGGATCTAAGTGGGGGGAGGGGAATGGAATTATAAATGCAATTCCTGCAATTCTGAAGAGCATTGTTAATGCCTTCGAAAGAAGCAACAACTGAGCAGTTGTCTTAAAGAGAACCTTGCACATTGACTTTCAGCTGTTCGGGTGACTAATCTGAAGGTTTACAGTTCAAATTCACAGAGAGTAAGATTTCAAATAAGCCAGTGGAAAAGGATACTAATAAATCTCAGAAGTGAGTAAGGCCCCAAGCAAGAGCTCTATCCACTTCTTGTTGTTCTTGTTTTTAATCACACTGAGGGGTTTTTGGGAGATGAAATTCCTTTATGCAGTTACGGATTTGATCCTGTAATATGAAATATCTTATAAAACCAGATGAGAGTATTTTGTGTGGTTGTTTTTTGGCATAGAGAAGCATTGCAAGCCAATGTGGTGTATTGACCAGAGTGTTGGGTGCTCGGAATTGCAGCTCTGTGAGAGGATCCTCTCACCATCCTTATCAAACTAGAATTCTTTGAGGGAAGCCAGGTATCTTTAAAGTGGTATCATAGTGCTTTAAATGTATGGTGTGAATATGGCCTGTATTGTTGACATTCTGTAGAATATACACACTCCCTCCCCTTTTTTTTAAAGGCTCAGCCTGGAGTAGACACAAGAATGAATGTTAAATAAAGAAAATCGTATTTTTATTTGTCATACACTGAAGGCTTACAAAGTTGCATGATTCTAACCATGTCTACCTTAGAAGTAAGTCCTGTTGAATTCACTGGGGCTTACTCCCAGGTAAGTAGGGTCAAGATTGCAACCTAATGCACTCCCATTATCACTGGTGTCAACCTAAGCTGAATAGCAGTAACAAACATTGAAAGGTTGGAAGGTGCGCTAAAAACCAGTCCGATCGCCGAAAGGAAAGGAAGAAGAAAAATGCAGGTTAATCACCTATAATGAAATTGCCTATGAAAAAAATCAGTGCTGTAGGAGGAAGAAAACATGGAAAGGGCAACATGTTGTTTTTAATCATTTGTATTAATTTGAAGAGGATTACTTTTGGGGAAATCAATAAACAAGTATATAATACTTCACCCATATAAAAAGAGTCATGTCAAGCCTTAATTATCAGTTGTGCTTGGGCTTTGAGATCTTTAGTGGATCAATTTAACAAGAGCTGACTCTGAAATCAATATTAGGATGAAATGATAAATTGCAATACTGTGGTGCACTGATGCTCTAAGATCATCAGTGGTGAATGAGGAGACCTGTGTGCCCAACCTCCAAATGTTCAGCAGCAACAAAAATAATGTACATGTATGACTGGAACATAGTCTCCATTCAGAGTTTCCAATTAAAATGTGGAGGTTGGGAGCAAAGCAAGACCCCTGTCCATATCCCTCCTCACCCTTTGGGTTGGGTTCAGACATTGCAAACAGGAGCATTCCTTCCACCTGGAGAAGGCTTTGGATCCAGCAGAAGTACCCCACAGATTCAGTGGGTGGGAGGGCTGCTGTAGAGAGGGAAATTTGTCAAAAAATGTCTCAACCCTATCTACTGTGGAAGTGTCATACAAACATAATAACAAAAGACAATCCTGCTGGATAAGACTAATGGTAATCTACTCCAGCATCCTCTTCTCATGCTAGCCAGTGAGATGCCTCTGAGAAGTCCAAAGCAGGATCCAAGCACATGAGCACTCTCATCCCTGTAAGTTTCCAGCAGCTGATATTCAGGAGCATTACTGCCTCCAACTCTGGAGGCAGAACATATCCTTCAAGGGTAGTAGCCATTGATAGCCTTTCTCTTCCGTCTCATCCTTACTTAAAGCCATCTAAGCTTGTGGAAATCAGTGCCTTCTGTGGGAGCAATTTCTGTGAAGTACGTTAAGAAGTACTTTCTGTTATCTTTTTGTCCTAGCAATGGGACCTCAACCCCTGCTAACAAAGTACAAGACAATGAAAAATCATTAACATTCACTAAGGGCTCATCCACAATATTTCTGCTTTATAGGCACAGGCCCGTGCTTTTCAAGTTTGGGCCTGAGCATATGGCATGTGGTCCTCAGATAGGTAAGTGGCCCTCAGGCTGAAAAATGTTCCCATTTCTGCCCTAGAGAGCCACTGCCACTCATAGTTAACAGTACCTAGATGGACCTAGAATCAGCTTTGCACCAGGCATTTGATCCTCTCTCATGGTTGAGTGTCCTACATTCTGGGAGCCACAGTGGATAAAGTTCATTTTCCTACTTACCCGCCAGCTATACTACTCCTATTGGTGGAACATGGCTATGTATGTTTACATATTACATCCAAGTAATTAAGCTGTACACTATAAAATGCAGTGTTCAATGGGTGTACAATCTGTGTGCCTGTGTACACAATAGTTGAGCAGTACAAATCAACAAGTGGGCACTCTTTCACCTTTACCTGTGTAAAGACAGCTTCTACCTGTGTTCAGTGTAACATATCAACAAGAGTAGAACAATACCACATTTACATTCATTCAGGATTTCAGTGAGCGGTTACAAACCTGTGTTGCACGAATAGGGTTGTTGTCCCCCCCCCCAAAAAAAAGTATAATTCATATGAATACGTCTCTTGATTGGCTGTTCTGTAAGCATTGGCTCACATGCAGATTGGAGTTAGAATGTGAGCAAATGTGTGAAGGCCATCCTTTGCTTTGATGCCAAACTTAATAGCAGAGGATTAGCACGCAGCCAATTAAACTTGCCACTCAAAAGAGGAGCCACAGAGTGCAAAAAAAGAAGAAGAGATGAAGTCATGAAATATTTAAGAGTTCATCAATTCATCACCCCCAAAATATAATGCATGATGTGCAGTTGGAAATAGATGATGATAAATAATAGCATTGGACAGAGAGTGATTAGTCTTTTTCAGCACAGAATTTAGGAGCCAGGAATTAAAAGGCAGTGCCGATGACCTCATGTTTTAGAAAACTGGAACATGACATTATTCTGGAAGTGAAAAATACAGCATTTCAGCCAAAGTGATTCTTGCCTGAGAGGAACAGAGATTTTTTTGGTGTCTGGAGGTGATGCTCTAACTTTTGAAAACAAAACAAAACAAAACAAAAAACTTATTTCAAGCCTAACTTCATGCACAGCGACAACTGCATAGAAAGTAACCACAGGCAAGCTTCCTTCTACTCCTGGTTCATAAAGAAGCTGAACTATCACATCACCATCAAACTGCAAAGTGGTTGGCTTAATTTCTGCATGGTTTTGTTTGCAGGAGGAGTGTGATAAAAACTATCTCCTTGTTTTTGTTTACTTTTGCAAACTTGGAGGTTCCACTGAGCCTGCTGATACTTCACATTTGAACACTGATGGTGCTGTTTTGGTGGTACTCAAGAGTCTGAATTTGCTCCTAGCATACAGCATGTTAGCCTTCATTGACACTTTATTCTATCGTCCTGAGGTTTCCTTGTCTGTTACTTTTCATGTTTTATGTGATCCTTTGCATGACATAAAAGCCAGAAATCTAGGAGAATCTAGTGGAAACTTAAGTTTGTGTTAATTGTTACCGGGGAATGCAGTGGGATGGAGTTTGCAACCCAGTTAACTTCAAAATTTGTTGGCGTTTTGCTTTGCAATTGCCTCACAGTTCTTATGATCATGCCACTTCCACTCACATGATGAAGGATAAAATATAATGGAATAACTGATTGTGTGCTATGTTGTGAAGAAGCATTCTGGGGGTGGCACTGTTGCATTTGTGGTTGGGGGTGTATTTTGTTCCCATTATAGTAGCAAATAAAGACTATGTGACATTTTCTGTCAAAGCTGGAACAGAAAAGAGACTGGTGGCTCTGATCACGTAATGCAGTTATCAGCAAGGAGAGAGAGAAAAGAATATATCTCGCTGTAATACAAACTGAGTCTTCTCCAAAGTAATTCTTTAACATTGTTATTTTTCTTTTCTCCATTGGTTTTAATTAAGATAGCTCCTGGCTTACAAAATTAGTGGAAGTGGAGAACGTTTACATATATCTATTTAGAGCAAATTAACTAATCAATTTCATTTTGCTCAGTTTATTTTCTTCTCTCTAATATATTACAGAGGGTGCATGGGTGGAAGAATAGTACAGAATTTGGGCTGCCCCTGTTCTGTGGAGTAGCATTCCTGTCAAGGTATGACAGGTGCCCACTATCTGCACTTTCTGGAAACAATTGAAAACATTTTTGTTCTGACAGGCATTCCCAGATTGAGAAATGAGTCTTTGCCAGGAGTGTCTAGTCTGTCTTGTTTAAGTTTTGTTTTAAATGTACCAGCAAGTTTTTGATGTGTATTTTTCACTGCTTTTTGCTGTTTTTATTGTACATTGCCTTGAGATGATTGTGAATAACAACAACTCATGTGATAACAACGCTTTGTGCTCAGTTGCTGTGCACCAAAACTGCTTTGCACAATCTGGGGAAGTGAATAATATGCCTGGGACTTGCACTTCCATCCTCAGGCATGTTTAGTTGCCATCAAATTGGGTTGAGCCACTTCAAAAAGAGAACCAAACTAATTCTTTTTCTATCCGTTGTCCTAGGCTGGCTCCCTAACTGCTATTCTGTAGCATGGGGAAATGCTAGGAGAGAATAAGAAAGCAAGCAGAGAAGCAATAGTGGGAAGGGGTGAACCACCCCCCCCCCACAACATTTGGATATGGAAAGCAAGATAAGGCAAAAGTCTTGCAGGATTTATTTCTATTCGTAAGCTCTGTGCTTAGCCGTTCTAGACTATAAAGTCCGCATCTGCATTTAAACAGCCTGTAAATGTCTGGAATCAAATTTGAATTATGGGAAGCAATCCCGGCTCGCTTTGGGGGGAAACGAGGAAACTGGCAAGGCAAATCCAGCAATAAGTGCACATCTATGATGGTATACGGTAACAATAAAAATGTCTTGGATTGAAAGCTGACAAGTGAAGTGCTGAGGCCAGGAGGAGATGGGTGAGAGATCAGCATCTAGCCGTGAGACAGATTCTGCCTGCTCAGCCTGTGAAGGTGCTAAAGGACAGAGCAAGCTTAAAGGGCTTGCTCTGAGGGCTTTCCCAGCCCTGCAACCAAAGTTCCTATAATTAAGGATCAAGCTTGCAGTTCCCAAGCTGATACACAAATAGGATTGCACACTCCCCACTCCATTTTGTAATGCAGTTTTGAGTTTGCTAGTTTGTAATACATATACAAACATGTGTTTTATGGGGGAAATGGGTAGAAAATGAGAATTTTAGGAAGAGAATGCATACAAGATGCACATTTAAGGGATAGGTAAAGGTGTGGCTCTCTGCCAAAATCAGGCACCCTTGACAAAACCCTGTGCCATTGCCCACATGGTGTGATTTGAAACCATGAGGGCAAAGCAAAATGTGCCACTTGACAACATTGCGACATACGACTATTAACTGGTGGACAAGCCCTGCTCAGCTGTCAAAATGGTCTGTGAAGATTGGAGGAGCCCCCTAGATGGAAATAGTTTCTGACTTGGGATGTCAGAGAATTCCAAAAGATACAGAAATGGGCACGGAAGTTGCCAGTGTTTGCTTATTCATTCCATTCACTCCAGAATGGAATTCAATCCAGCCAATGCAATCAGTATTTGCTGCTGCTTTCCCCCCCTCATCCCACAAACAATACATAATTGATGGCTCCCCTGCTGTTGCACTGTGTTTCACAAAATCATAGAATTGTACAGTTGGAAGGTACCCCAGGGGTCCTCTAAACCAACCCCCTGTAGTGCAGGAATCATAGCTAAAGAATCCCTGATTTTCAAAACCTTAAGTGAAGGAGAGGCCACCACTTTCCAAGGTAGTCCATTCCATTGTCAAATAGCTATTAGCACCAGAAAGTTCCTCCTGATGCCTAATCAGAATCTCCTTTCGTGTACAGTGGGTCTGCCCCTAACCTGAGGGTTCGGTTTCAGGGGTCTGTGCACAAAGGCAAAATTGTGCAGCCAGGAACCCCTGGAATCACTCCCATGTGAGACAGAGGGCTGCTTACTAAGGGCATGAGAGGGCCCTGAGAGCTTCCCAGAGCCCTCCTGTGACCCTTCCAGACCCTGCTAAGTAAGGTGGCACCTTCCTTACTGGCCTCTGGGATACCCCCCAGAGCATCCACACCTCCTTCCCAGAGGCTGGTAAGGAAGGCAATGTGAGAGCTCTGAGATGCTGCTGGAGCCTTCATGCCACCTTCTCAAAGTCCAGTAAGAAAGCAAAGGCTCTCCATTTATTTCTTCCCCCACCACCCGCGTAAGACTGTGATCATGGAAGTAAAGCATGCACAAGTTGTGGGCTTCCTGCATTTTGAATCCATTGGATTGGATGCTGCTGCATCTTCCAAGTGACAGCCCTTCAGATATTTGGAGATGGATATTATGTCACTTCTCAGTTTTCTCTTCTCCCGGCTAAACATTGCCAACACCCTCAATTATTCCTCATAAGGCTTGGTTTCCACACCTTTTACCATCTCAGTTGCCCTTTGCACATGTTGCAGCTTGTCAATATCTTTCTTAAACTGTGGTGCCCAGAACTGAACACAGCATTCCAGGTGGGCTCTGACCAAGCCCGCACAGAGTGGTACTATTCCTTTCCTTTATCTGGTCACTATACTTCTGTTGATTTAGCCTAGAATTGTATGAGGATATTTTTTTGCTGCTGATTCACACAGTTGACTGATGTTAAGCTTGTGGTCTACCCCTAGATTCTTTTTACCGGTACATGCACTGCTGCCAAGCCATATGCCCCCATCTGATTTTCTTCACATTGAAATGAATGGTGCAGAATAATATATGTTGTTGTTGTTTAGTTGTGACTGACTCTTCATTACCCCATGGACCAGAGAATGCCAGGCACTCCTGTCTTCCACTGCCTCCCGCAGTTTGGTCAAACTCCTGTTGGTAGCTTTGAGAACACTGTCCAACCATCTCATCCTCTGTCATCTCCTTCTCCTTGTGTCCTCCATCTTTCCCAACATCAGGGTCTTTTCCAGGGAATCTTTTCTTCTCACAAGGTGGCCAAAGTATTGGAGCCTCAGCTTCAGGACCTGTCCTTCCAGTGAGCACTCAGGGCTGATTTCCTTCATGGAAATCACTTCCTTGTTGTAGCAAAGGGGCTTGAGTAACTCAGAGAAGCTATGAGCTATGCCATGCAGGGCCATAGTGGAGAGCTTTGACTAAATGTAATCTACCTGGAGCAGGAATCCAATATTCCTGCCAAGAAAACTCCATGGACAAAGACAACGGAATAATATATAAATAGCATAATTAGTTACACAAGTAAGTAAGTAAGTAAGTAAGTAAGTAAGTAATATTCCACCACAGAGGACAATGAGATGAATAACCCTATTCCCCATCTCTGCTATAGGGGGAACGTAACATATAACATTTTCTGACCCTTCCTTCCTCTCTCCAGCTATCTTTGGATGTAGTAGTTTGGTTCCATCTCTATAAGGTTGCTCAGCAGCAGCACATCAGTATCAGAAATGGTTCCTTCCCGACAATGCACCTTCACATCCTTATTCCTGGATGTGCCATATTTCACAATCCCTCCAAGAGCGCCAGGCTCTTAATGAATGCTTTTTAACATATGCTGGCGTTCAACAACGAGGTATATTTCTACCAACAAGAGTGGACATAACTCATTTCCAAGTAACCTTAGCACATGAATAATTTCTCCTACCCAAACACCTATAAAGTTCCCTTGGGTGGGGGAGAGGGTGGAGGGAGTAGGAGAGGTTAAGCGCTGGAATTACTAAAGTCTGACCTGGCTGTAAATCTCCACTTGGCTGATGTTTTATGAGAGCATTCAATGGAAAAGTAATTCCCACTTACTACTGTTGCCTTGCCTTTATAAGTCATTTCTGACTGATTGCTGTCATCCTGGAGGTTTTAGCACCAATCCCGCTCCCCAAGGGCTTCAGTGGTATTTTAAATCTCATCCAGTTACAACAAAAATACTGGGTGGGAAATAAAAAACCTTCATGGAATAGCGTTGTTGGGTGTATACAGTGGAGACAATCAAGCATTATTGTAGAAACATTTAATTGGTTACTTCTTAATAGCTGCAAGATTAGCTAGAAACTGGAAAGCAGCAAAGGGTTTAAATGTGCAAAAACAGTATAATGTAATGTAGCTTGCACTTTCTGAATAACTGATGCAAAACTGTTGTGTGTCTAGGGGGCAAAAAGAGAGATACTTTGATGACAGACGGTTGGCCATTTATCCATCACATGAACAAAGACTCTACAGGGCATACTGTACCTGCTGCATTCTATAATATATGGTTGCGTTAACATTTTTCCTTCATGTTAATATTAGCAACTTTCAGTCTCTCTCCACTTCATTGCTTGTATGAACTTTGCTACTATTGTTTACACCTGAAATATGCGGGTTAGGGAAAATCGAGGAAGGGGATGTTCAGTTTGCTTTTTTCCCCCAGTAGAAAATTAAATAAATTATAAGACTGGTTGCTGTCATATTGGAGGTTTTAGTGGCTCCCCCGTCCCCCAAGTGTTTCTGTGGTGTTTTAAATCTCATCCAGTAATTGATCTGAAAGAGAAAGTAACAGTTGCACAGAGTTTTACACTGAAAATGTCCAATGTTCCAAAAGTCTGTATCTGTCAGCTCCTCCTGTTCAACTTCACATGGAAAAAGAACGCTTCGCAACAGACAGGGTATAATATGCATAAAATAGATCATGGATAGAGATAGTATCCATATAAGATTGTATGTATGTGATGCTTGGGTTTGCCTGAGCTTGGATTGGAAACACTTGCGTGTGGCTGCCTCATGTGGTGAACATGCAGAACTTCATCTTGGAACATCTTCCTGATTCAGAACTATTTTTAGCTTCCACAAAAACACAAGAGCTTTCTGGATCAGGCCAGTGGCCCATCGGGTCTTCTCACAATGGCCAACCAGAGGCCTATGGGAAGCCCAAAAGCAGGACTTGGGGGTAACAGCACTTTGCCTACTTGTGATTCCCAGCAACTGGTATTCAGAGGCATACTGCCTCCAACAGTGGATGCAGATCATAGCCAACAGGGTTCACGGCCACAGATAGCTCTCTTCACCATGCATTTGTCTAATCCTCTTTTAAAGCCATCCAAGTTTGTGGGCATCACTGCCTCTTGTGGGAGCATGAAGGGGGGCTGCCTGTGCAGCAGGAAGTTTCCCATACTTATGGAAGTTACTCATGAAAAGTAGAAATTCTACATTGCATGGACAAGCAGAGCAGGCTTCTTGCTGTAGTAGACAATCAGCCTCCAATTCATGGATCACAGCAGGGATGACAACAGGCACAGAACTTGCATGCTTGTTACCAACATCTTTGCTTGCACATGCTACTTCTCCATAAGCATAATGAGAATAAATGGACACAGCCTTCCTGGTTCTGGTACAGTTCTGTGCATCCATCAACTTGCGACTCCTGATTCAATTCCTGGCTTCTGGATCAATCCCAGTGCTGTCTGGTGAGCTTTGGGGACTAGTAAAGTGGAAGGCAGGGAGATCAACAGTAGGTGAAGGCACAGTCAAGAATAGTCATTGCTAACTAATTCTAGTTCCCCCCCCATCCTCCTCCCTGTTGAATTCTGCAAGGGGCAACACTGAGACCAAGGAGGTTCCAGGCAGTGCAGTTCCCTGGACTAGTTGTAAATAGCAAGGCAGGCAGGCAGGGACCATTTGAGTGTAGACTGGGGCTGGTGGGCCAGTGTCTAACAGCTGCCTAAAGCTCAGCCTTGATTGCGAGAATGGGTCTTCATCTCATGGACCCATTGGGCGGGGGGGGGGGTGTCCTTGCACCCACTGCCCCAGTGAATTTATGTCAGGACAATCTCAACCAACTAGCGTTATGCTTGTTACACTGACTTTTCCTTCACAACAACAGTGACCTGCAAGTGTAGAATATGGAATATCTATCTATCAGCACATATGAAACTGTCTGATACCAGATCGGACAAATGTAAACTTACCTGATCTGCACTGCCTGGAGCAATCAATTTGTGAACGTTGTTGTCTCTTGAATTCTCCTGTGACATCCTTCTCATTTATTTATTTATTTTAAAAGAGAAATGTGTTTGAGAATTCATTATTTTGAGAGAAACTACTTTTAGATAAGCATATTTTGAAAGAAATGAGGTTTGGAAATGTGTATTTTGAAAAGTGAAAGAAGTTCATATTTTAACACTCCTAAATTGTGGATTTTTGTGGGTAAATGGGACAGGGCAGATTTAACGAGTGAACACCTGGGGCACAGAGAGATCAAACATCTCTAGTACACTTCTTGGGCTGTCAGTATGGAGGCTCCATTAGTAAGCAGGGCTCTCCTGACCTCTCCATATTAGCCAGGTGAGATGTTTACTGTGATGAATGCTGAAAGGGCAACTTGAATCTTTAAAGTAACTTGCATTAGGCAGCCATGTAAATATGCATTAGACAAAACAAGAGTTCCTGAGGTTAGGAAATTTTTGACTCTGCAAAATGCTCAGCTATTCTAAGAGACTGAACTCATTAATTCTTGCTAAACATCCTTCTATTGAGCGAGGCCTCCAAGTTTAATAACAGCCATAAGTTAATATTTGAGGCTGCAATTCAAATGTACTTGATTGGAGACATAATAGATCGTTCTTCTTTTATTTGTTTTTGCTTCCCCGGGGCTTGTTTTTCTTTAAAGTACAAATTGACAGTCAAACATGTAATTAGTTATGATGAGCATCGCAGCCAGTCATCTACCCTCCACCATTCCACTTTCCAAAAAGTTGATTTATTTTGATCACAATGAATTAGGCAGGCCTTTCATAATCTAGGCTTGCTTGCTTCCCTCACATCCCCTTTTCAAATGAAAGAGGCAACCATTATGTGTAACTACCTTGCTCAAAAGGTGACATGAGGTACAAGATTGACATGAGAGGATGGGCTCTCACCAGGAGGTTTCGCTCTTATTTATTATTATTTATTCATCACGTTTATATACCATCTTTTCCTCTAGGAAGCTCAAGATTGTGTAGATGGTTTTTCCTTCCCCATTTTATTCTCAGAACAACCCTGTGAGGTAGGTTAGGGTGAGAGTGAGTGACTGGCCAAGGTCACTTTGTGAGCTTCATGACTGAATGGAGATATGAACCCAGGTCTTCACCACACACTTCACCACACTGGTTCTATTGACCAGGCATTGCCAAGTCTGTCAATGTTGGTTTTCTCCCAGTTCCTCATTTTTCTACTCTCCAGTACCATTTTCTACATTTCCACATCAGTTTGGGATTTTTTTAAAAAGAATTCCTTAGGGGAATTCATCAACATTTGAGTTTAAACTTCTCTGAATAGGCATATTTTTATAAAGCCACCCCCGATATAATGCATTTGGTATGTTATTTTCATGAATATATACATTCACATAGACACTTTACCTTAGTATCTGTCTTTTTTTGGTACCTATTACTTGGCTAGACTGCACTACAAAATTCAAACAAGTGATTTTTTTTTTGAAAGATTTGTGTATTTCAGTTTCTGTATTCTTCTTCTTCCAGAAAGTGTGAATTGGGTAAGATTTCCTTTAAACACAGACTGGATGGGAAACTTTGCAAAATGAATGGAACTACTTCCTCAGATGCCTAGCTTGAAGTAATGACCAAAAAAAAAAGCCAAAAAAAAAAAAGCCAGTGTGCATGAAAAACTGAATTTTTCCTAACTGTGAGCACAAAAGCATTGTTTGCAAGTATGCGAAAGAACTTTGACAATTCTGCTGATTGTACATATGTTAATTAACTTGTTCCACCATTTGATTATATAATGCACACAAGCACAAACACACGTATGCAATGCAAGAGACATATTGTTTTAACACAATCATTTTGCAAGCTGTTGTTTGGGGCCGCAGAACCCAGCTGCATTTATGATTGATACCCAGAATGGAAGCATTTATAAAATGACACCAAATTAGAAATAGTCAGTTTATGAGTCTTGGGAAATGAATCTTTTATGAAGAATAAAACTTTATGATGGAGTAATGCCAGGGAGGTATGCATCTTCAATTTAATACATTTGGGTGATTACTGAGCTATAGATCCTTTTGAAATATGAACCCAGCTACATGAGCACAGACCAAAACCAATTGATCTTCATGTTATTACCTTTTAAAGAAATGCACAGTGCTTTTTTAAAAAAAACAGAAAAATCTTGTGCAACAATAGTGAAGAACACACACACACACACACACACACATTAATGCATTAGTATTAGTTCAAAAATGTGTATCATTTGGATGGGTGGGGATATGTTTGTGGAGGGAAACAGCAGTATCAGTGAGGTGCTGAGGAGCAAAACTGTGTACCGCATGGTCTGTCTTACACCCCCCTAAATAAAACTTCAGCCCCCTGGATATGGTGAGTTGAAAGATATTGCCCTTAAAGGAGGCATAAACATCAAGGGGCATGAATCCCCTGTGGTCCCATAGCTGGACCCAACCACTGGGCAGAATGATGAAGTTGCCTTAGGTGGCAGATATTGTGGGGCACATAACAGCTGTAGTTAGGTGTTGACAGCTCTTTGTGCTTGTTTGTAGCCTCTCAGCCTCCTGCTAGAGGGTGCTGTCCCATCACTAGTGCTGAAGTAAAATTTAACTAGGAGTCTTTGTAGCTTTAGCGGTTGGAAATGTGGGTGAAGGGATCTCTTCCTTCTCCCCAGGCAGAAAGGTGTATTGAACAGACCCCAGCAAGACCCTGCCTTTCCTCAAATGAGTGAACAGCAACACTCATTCTTACAGGGTGTGGGTGAGGGAAGGGATGTTACTCACATACAATGTTAGCGTAGCCGCCTGCTCTCTCTGTCCTTGGTGACTCCAACTATATCAAGACTCACTCTCCTCTCAACTGAAGTCTCTTGGGATCTCTATGACTGAGCCATGTTAGGTTTATGCCATTGATCCACTAAAAAGGTTCTCCTCTTACATATTATAGAGGATGCCTCTTCCCACATGATACTTGCAATGGCACATTAGTGTTTCCTCTAGAAACAAACTATATTTCTTGTTTCAGAACGTTTGTCTCACTCGTATGCAAATTTAATTAACAAATTGATTGGCTAATTGACTAAAACTCACCTCACTAATCAACAAAGATTCCTGGAATTAGGTGGCAGGCAGAATCACAATTATGTGATAGACCTAATCATTATTATTCATTATTACTATTTCTCTTGCAACAACAGGATGAATAAATACGCATATATGCCTTTACCATAGGATATTCCCCAAGTTCAACTTCTAAAATGCCAGGGGAGTGAAGCCAATGTGGTAGCCATAGCTGTATCCCAATCTACCATGATGCTCTTGAGCAACTCCTAATTCATTTTGGTGCAACAGAGAACCTCATGGTAGATTATGACCAATCTCTCTAGGAAATATGCCCTGTCTGAAATCCTGGGGAGCCATGGTTGGTCAGTGTTGAAAATGTTGAGGTAGATGGACCACTGTCTTGATTCTGGAACTTGAATTAGACTTTCTCACTCAAAATCATTTCAGCACTACTTGGAACTGAATGTAAAAGGGGATTTTGTGGGTAAAACAAGGTTGTTTTCCCCTCACTTCAAAATAAATATCCATTGTTTCTGCTCTTTCTGCAGTGGTGGTGAACCAAAGGGGTGAAAGCTATGGCCTACAATGTTTTAGGGGACTGTTGCAGGGTGTGTGTACCAAGTGGGGTGGCACATCAAATTGCACTCCACAAGCACTGCTCTCCATTTCGAGCTGCCTGACTTTTAATCACTCATGTACAAGCCCTGGTTGCTGTCAGTTCTCAGTTACATTTCTCAAGGGTGTAACTGTGCCTGAGGTGGCAATGAAGCAAAGCCTTAGAAATCTTCTTTTCAAGGTCGCTATAACAAGAAGAAAGAACCTGGAAGGGGTGGGTGGCACTGAACAAAAACATTGTTCCTGGGGGAGGGAGGGAGCAAGGAAGCAGCAGCAACAGCAGCAATATACTGTATTGGCTTCTTTGCAGTTCATGAGCTTGTACAATGAGGAAGAGGTGGGCACAAATTGTTGCCCCTAATTATCCTAAGAGTTAGGATGTCCTAAGAATGCTTCTTTCTTTCTTTTTTTAAGCAAACCATTTCTTTGCACCACATCTGTGATTTAAGGAGAGAGGAGGAAGGAACACTTGATTCCAATGAACCTAACAGATTGGTGCAAGAAAGCCCAGGAAAACCACCTTTGCAGATCTCTAGCCAGAACTTGGTTTGGGGAGTTTTGCTGTGTATTTAGGAGGCAGGCGTTTGAAAAGGCAAGTGAGAAGAGCCAGCTCATGTAAATTGGAATGCTAGATTTGGAGAGGAAGGAGCGGTCTTAGGCCTCCGGGGTTAATAATCCCCTACCTTCTTTTAATTACAACTTGATCACAGCAGGGGATTCTTTAGGCTGCTGAACAATATGCCTAATGAGGTGGGTATGGAAAAAATCATTAAAGACTTTTAATTGAGTTTGCAGCATCCCCTGGTTGATTGAGGATGAAGTTCTCCACCAGTGTACTTTGGGTGTTAAGTTCTGTTTGGAACTGAACCACACACTGCAGGGAGTGAACACCAATAATGCCTCTTTGTATGCATCCATTGTCACATAGATGGGATCCTTTGAACACATCTTTGGTTGGTTTTGGAGTTTGTAACGAAGCACATGGATAGACAGTAATCTTTTTGACATGTAGGGCCCATATCATTGCCATGCTTCTTTTGTTGTGTATTTGCTTCAAATGTTGGTGGGGTGGAGGTAGCTTGCTCTTCAACTCAAAAGGCTCCAAAATTGCCTTGCAAGTCCACTTAGCTTATTGGGTGAGTGGCATTGTGGCCAGGTCTCAGGGCCTCCAGTGATCCAGCAGGGGCCTGAGATGCGCGCCCTCCCCACAGGGGCTTGGGCTTGGCCATGACGACAGCACTAGGCAGGCCCCCGCCCGGGAGGGTAGGCCCTGCTGACCAATCAGCGCCAGTGGGGTGTGTCTCTGCAGTAGATTTAAACCATGGCATGGCCAGGAGACCGCCCTTCCACCCATCTTCTTTTTCATTTTTACTAAGATATGACCTTGCTATAGAATAATGTTGACCGCCATATGTATGGGACCGGGAGGGAATTTTTCCACTTGTCAAATTGGCTCCAGCCATTTGGTTTTTGCTTACCTTGTAACAATTGTCACAACTTTGTGAGGTTAAGCATTGGGTACGGGAATCCTGTTAATGGGATCCGTGGGTGTGGATTCTGTCCCAGGCCCAGACATACCACTTCCCCAATAGGGACCCTTCAGGGTGCCCCAATTTGATGTATGTTATAGGGCTCTCCCTATTGGTGGTTTACATTTAGTTGGACTCCCTGCAGACAGGGATATAGTTGGGATATAATCCAGCTTCACCCAATGCCTAAGCCGAACCACTCACGTTTGTAACCAATAAAGTTGTGGCCTATTTGAACGCATAAAGCAAAATCCACTTGTTCATGTGTTTATTTATGCACCAGGAAACTGCAGGTCATGGGGCCTTGGCACGCAATGAACATTAGAACGTAAGAGCCCAGATAGATCAGGCCAATGGTCCATCTAATCTATCATGGTGTACTCGCAATGGCCAACCAGATGCCTCTGGGAAGGCCACAAGCAGGAGCACAAGAGCACTTCCGTCCCACTTCTCCACTCTTCTTATGTTCACATTATCTGTATTGCTACATGCCAAATATGAAGTTTTCATATTGGTGTTATTCTTGTTCTTTTCAGGAAGTACTGTGATGCGTGTGACTGCCTTTGATGCTGATGATCCAGCTACAGACAATGCTCTGCTGAGGTATAATATCCTTAAGCAGACCCCGGACAAGCCATCCCCAAACATGTTCTATATTGACCCGGAGAAAGGAGACATTGTCACTGTTGTGTCGCCAGTGCTGTTGGACCGTGAAGTAAGTTGCAATTTTGTCAGTTGTTTATGAATAGATGCAATATGCAAAAAGAGGTAAAGGTGGTGTACTGGTTGTTTGTCTACTGCAGTGATAGCCAAACTTGACCCTCCAGCCGTTTTGGGACTACAATTCCCATCATCCCTGACCACTGGTCCTGTTAGCTAGGGATGATGGGAATTGTAGTCTCAAAACAGCTGGAGGGCCAAGTTTGGCCATCACAGGTCTACTGTCTCTGCATTCTTATATGGAGTATAGTAGGCCATGGTTGGGGGAACTTTGCCATGGGGAAAATATGGTGCTCCAGGACTCACTCTCTCTCTCTGGCCCTCAGGACTCTGTCCAGGCAACAACCCTCTCCCTAGGCCACACCTTTCACAAGTCCTCATCCACAGTCTCATTGAGCGCTTTTGTGTGGCTGAAATATGAAATTGAACTGTGATAATACCTCTTGCTTCCTGGATGATGGGTGGAAATTTGTGTTTATAGATAACTTTGACTTCTATATAGAATGCAGCTCAAAGTTATGAGTTGCATCCATTGGTCTGTATTGTGCTCCACCAACCACTGGCATGTGCCCCCCCCCCCGGGAGGTTTCCCAAGAGGGAGTGCAGTCCTTCAGCTAAATAAGTTTCCCTGCCTGTGCCGCCAGCCATTCATTGAACATATTCTCTGGAATACTTTAGGAAAGCATGGGGCAGGGAAATATCTAAACAGTTGAAGGCCTTCTTGGTGACCAGCAGAGGCTGTGGAATCCCAGCTTTGTCCTTCCTTTTCAGCACCTTCTGAATGTCTCTTCAACATTCAGCCAGGATTTTGACTAGTGAATATATCTTTATACTCTCTATTGTTTTCTGAAGTCTGAACTGCCATCCCTCTCTTTCATAAGTTGTAAATTTCAGCATGTTTTGCCATTGGTGGTTTATGATTGTTAGCAGGAGCTCAGGAAAAATATCACGTAGTGGAAAAAGAATTCAGTGACAATCCAGACTTCCAAAAACCTATCTGTCTGTTTACTTTTCTAACTATTTTTATTTTGCTGTGTTCTTCAGGCAGTGAGATGAGTTTGGTAGTGAAGATCTTTGTGAGAATCTTAGGAAGCCAAGATCCAGATGGAAGGGCTTCATTTGGGGAATGGCTGTAGCTCATTGGCAAAGCATGTGTTTTTCCTGCAGACAGTCCCAGGTTCATTACCTGACATTTCCATGTAGGGCTAGGAAAATCCGTGCCTGAAACCCTGAAGAACTTCTGCCGGTCAGTAGAGACAATACTGAACTTGATAGCTCAGTGTAAGGCAGCTTCCTTTGTTTCAGGTTCTTAGAACATAGAAAGCTGCCTTAGACTGTCTAGTCACCAGTCCATCTAGCTCCATGCAGTCTGTACTGACTGGCAGGAAGTTTCCAGGGTTAAAGACAAGGAGTCTCTCCCAGCCCTGCCTGCAGATGCTGGGGATTGAACTTGGGACCTTTTTCATGCAATACAGATGCCCAGCCCCTGAGCTACGGCTCTTCTCCTGGTTCAAGACCTGTCAAAGTTGCTACGCCTGACAACTGTAAAGTTCAACAATGCTGAGAGATGAAATCGGAGAATTTAGTAATATGATTTAGGAGCTTTAATCTGCCATCTGTTTGTTTGCTGCATTCAAACCAAGACATTGCTGATACGGAATTTCATAAAACAGATAAAGGTCTTACATACAGGATAAGCTTTGTAAATTCCTCCAGTTCTTTTGAGGGTTCCTCCTTTGCATAAGTTGGAAGGGAGGGCATGAATCTTTTAAGCATCGAGATCTCTGTGCAAAAACAAAACAAAGGAACAGCCTTTGGAGAATCTGAGCCATTGTAAAGGACCCAGATGTGATGTATGTAACAGGGCTGGCCCAGTATGATGCTGAGACAAGGTGGAAAGTGGTAGCCCTGCCACTGATGCCCCCTCCCCTGGCTGACGATGACCACTCTGCTGCTCCCCTCACCAATGACACTGATGCCACCGAAGGAAAGGGAGAAAAAGAAGACACCAAAGGAGGCAAGTGGGGGGAAGGAGGAGAAATTGGTGAAGGGTGCAGTGGACTAGACACAGGTGGTGAGACAGGGAAAAGATACTGGGTAAGAAGGAGCAAGCAGTGGCTTACTGGGTAGTCATGTTTCACAATTCTCCTTGGTCTGAGGAAGGATTAGGTGAGAGTTGAAAATTTCTTTGTTGTTTTGGAAACTCTAGTAATAAAGTCAAGTTTAATTTGGAGCATCTTGACTCTCACTCTTGTTATGGGACTGCCACTGAGAATTGCGATGGGGTAAACTTCCTCAGTCGGACATGGAATTGGGGTCATTTCTCTTCCCCCCTGCTGAATTTCAGGAAAAGGCCCACCCACCTTCCTGCAAATTCCTTCAGACTAATATCTGACCTGTAGAAGAATGTTCAGGGACATTAAAGCCACCAAGAATTGTATCTCTGTGCCAGGAAATGCGAAACCTGCTAACATCACGACTGAAAACAGTTTATCGGTGATCCATTTTGTAGCTTAGTTTAGGGACACTAATTCTGCGATGTGAATGCTTGAGTAATTACATGTTTATGAGCTGCTAAATAAAACAACATGATCTGTATTTTGTTGACAAATGTACAGATCAAAACTGGTGCTACCCATTTCCATGCAGCCCTGGTGGTAACTGTGCATAGGGAATTGCAGCCTAACTGTGATGACTCATTTGCTATGTAGTGTGCCATCAAAATAAGGGCAAGGCAAACGACTTGGAAGATTTCCAAGGGTGGCATCTGTATAACTCAAAACTTGTGAAAGGATTTAAGAAGAGGGGCCATGCCTGTTCAGCTGGAACTACTATGTTCTGTTATGAAAATGACTTGCATACATAAAATTGTAAGTAGCTGGCAGCGCACTCCCCCTCCCCAGGTATCTGATGTTATTCATTTCCTATAAGTTTGAATACAAATTTAAGATTTGTAGAGTCATAATAACTGGCTGCCACATTCGACAGACTGTCTATGATTTTTCAAGTCAGGTTGGACATTCTCCCCCTCCCTAAAATATAAACAATCTTAGGATAAAACCAATTTTTTGAAAACTGAAAAATCAATAGGAGGGAATGAACAATACTAGCTTCTCAGCTGTGTTGTAAAGATCACTAGTGATACATGAAATAATGATGCTATATTTACATAGAAAGAATGTCTTGAAGACTGAACGGGTATTACTACTGGAGAGATTGTGGCAGTGAAAGAACTGAGCCACTTGTGATTTCCTTTTAATAGCTCATGCCCCCCCCCCCATTTCTTTATCAGCGTGACCTTAGGGTGAAGAGTGGGTAAAAATAAACAAACAAACACATAAATAATAAAAATAATATCTTAAAGAAAATAAGAAATACAGAATGATTGGGAGGTGAGGTTGTTACCTATCATAAACTTCTAATCGAGATACTACTTAAAGTTATGGAGCAAAAAACAAAATAAATTTAGAAATTGACATGATCCAGCTTAGGAACTGGGATTCAATATGTGAAATATTCAGAAGCATAGAAGCTATGTGGGGAGAATGTGGGATTCAGTCTATTTTTCCAAAGGGAATTAAAATTTTGACAAAGACTGATAATGCATGCGATATTAATTTGTTTGTCAGTTATTAACTCACTTTATTACTTTGAGGACATAAAATATATTGCTTGTAACTTGGGCTACAATTCCTCTTCCCTGAGAAGCAGCTCCCTTTAACTCAGTGGGACTACTTCAGATAGATAGATAGGTAAATAGTTTTGAAATAGCCACGAAAACAATGGGGGGGGGAGAGAGAAACCCCTTAACAACAACAACAACAACAACAACAACAACAACAACAACACCCTTAAAGTATCACATACACTGTTTCACATACTGTGTGTTTATCTTAAGAGTTTTAACATGAGTAGACAAATAGTTAGATAAAACGTGTCTTTTTGGATGGGCTGTTGCTGTTTTGAATTACAGTGGTACCTCTGGTTAAGTGCTTAATTCATTCCGGAGGTCCGTTCTTAACTTGAAACTGTTCTTAACCTGAACTTTAGCTAATGGGGCCTCCTGCTGCTGCCGCGCCATGGGAGCACAATTTTTGTTTCTCATCCTGAAGCAAAATTCTTAACCTGAAGCACTATTTCTGGGTTAGCAGAGTCTGTAACCTGAAGTGTATGTAACCTGAAGCGTATGTAACCCGAGGTACCACTGTACCACCCCACCCCGCACCCTCAAAAAGAAGGAAAGAAAAGGAAGGTTTTTATTAAGCTCATTCCAATCCTTTCGGGGGGGGGGTGCATGGTGTGGAGACTCAAGGGTGCTATGTGCACCCAAGATATGTTTCCTGGAATGAAGTCAGTGTACTTGTTGCATGTTTGTAATACACACACACACACACACACACACACACACACACAAATTGTCATGCTGTAGTTTGCCTGGCTGCCAACAGATGGCACTGAGAACTGCTGTCCCTGAGCTCTTCTCACTCATCTACCTGCCAACCATGGGTCCCCTGTCCCTGGGATCCAGGGCCCCAGGCTGGTGGGGTTACTGTCTTCCATCTTTTGGTGTCAACTGTGTGTGGCCTGGCCTAAATGACCTCACTGGCCAAATGTGGAGGTTTAGTGGGCCAGATTAGGCCCAAAGGCCAGACATTCCCCACCTCTGCTTTAAAAGAATTTGCCCAGTTGTCATGCACTGGGCAATAGGTATTAGGGCTTTGATTTTAGACCTATGTCACTTCCCATTCCAAATAGAGAGGTTTGTGTGCTGATTTATTTATTTTTTTAATTATTGCATCAAGCATAAATGCCAGAGACACTATAATACAAGCCAAACCTGATGAAACTTACCTTAGTGATTTTTATCTGTGGTTGTGATGGCTCAAATGTGGTGCTTTTATTATTCTTATTTGTGGCTTCCATCAAAGAAACTGGCTGAGCTGAAAGATAAAAAATAGTGTAAGCTGAGGGAGTGCAAGTGCTCTTGTTCTCCAAGCGTAAGCACAGCTATAAACTGTTTTTAAAGTAACTGCATTCATTCAGTGATCAAAGCTATTCATGTTTTCATGTTCTTTTTATTAATTTTTGGCCATTGCTTAGATGAAGATGCTTACGGGTAGCGTTCCACTTAATTTAAGCCAAATTGTCAAGGATGCAAAATTCTACTTTATATATATAAATATAGTTCAAGTCCTTTCATGTTTGCATGTTGTACAGAACAGGAACCTGGAGATAAGTGCTGGAGGTAGAATATTGAAATGGAGATTGCATCGTATCTGGGGCTTTTTGATTTCCGTTTTGAACAAGCTGTAACCAAGTTACTATTAAAAGAAGAAGAAGTAGTTTTCCACTTATTAAGAGGAGCTCTTGTAAGACAGCGTTGAGATTTATTTCTCAGCAGCAATTTGAGAAGCCCCTTCTATCAAACTTTTATCATCAAGTCATATTTGAATGCCAACAGGCCTTTTCACTTGATTGAAGCTTTTCTGACTGGCCAGTTCTTTTAATTATTGTTTTGCACTTTTTGTTGTACACCACCTTGATATTGCAGTATTTAAATTGTGTCATCTCTCTCTCTCTCTCTGTATGATAGTTTTAAAATAGCCAGGAAGACACAAAAGAGGGAGGAGGAAACTCCACCCCTTAACAAAAAAACAACAAAAAAACCCTTAAAATATAACAGTGTTTCACATACAGTTTAAGTCTCTCTCTCTCTCTCTCTCTCTCTCTCTCTCTCTCTCTCTCTCTCTGTGTGTGTGTGTGTGTGTGTGTGTGTGTGTGTGATGTTTTAAAATGGGTAGACAAACAGATAGAAGATGGCCTTTTGGATGTGCTGCTATTTGAATTATTTCTCCCCTCCCCCCCCCCCGAAAACAAGAAGGAAACAAAATGAAGTTTTATTATTTAACTCATTCAAACTCCCCAGGTGTTGAAAACTAAAGAGCATTGTGTGCACCAAGGGTCTTTCCTGGAACAAAGTCACCATACTTGCTGCATTTTTGTGAAACATTGTATACATACTGTACACAGTGGTACCTCGGGTATAGTACTTAATTCGTTCCGGAGGTCTGTTCTTAACCTGAAACTGTTCTTAACCTGAAGCACCACTTTAGCTAATGGGGCCTCCTGCTGCTGCCGCGCCGCCGGAGCACGATTTCTGTTCTCATCCTGAAGCAAAGTTCTTAACCCGAGGTACTATTTCTGGGTTAGTGGAGTCTGTAACCTGAAGCGTACGTAACCTGAGGCATCACTGTATCTATATCTATATCAGCCTGAATAGCTCTGTTGGCTAGAGCATGGTGCTGATAATGCTCAAGGTTGCACATTTGATTTCTGTATGGGAGAGCTGCATATTCCTGCATTGCAGGGGCTTCAGCTAGGTGATCCTGAGGACCCCTTCCAACTCTACAATTCTATAAATCTATATCTGTATCTGTATAGATATGCACACTTACACATTGCCATGCTGTTTGTCGGGCCATCAACAGATTGCACTGGAAACTATAGTGTGACAAGAGGCAGTGGGGGGTCACATGAGGGGCAGCCAGAACATGCTGTGGAGCCTCTGAGCTCTGCTTACTCTTTTTCCTTCCAACTGTGGTCCCACTGTCTCTGGGATTCAGGCCAATCCAATGCTCCCCCCAAAAGTCCTGTTCAGCCCCACAACATGTATGTAGTGGAGCCCACACTTCAAAGGGAGGGAGGGAGGGATGTGGGGTACTCCAATGATGAAGAGTTGAGTTTGGGGTGGAGCAGGCTTATAAAGCCTGACTGCCCACCACTTCCTGATTGGCCATTCAGCCTCCTCATGCCTCCCCCAGCTTCTCCTTTAGGAAAGACTTTGAAAGTTTTCTTTCCTATGAGAGGGAGGGTGTGGCAAATTCATTCCCTGCTTGAGGGTGGGAGCAGTGTTGCCACTTCTGGGCTGTATAGTACTTCCGGAAGACCAGTTCTTCACTGTAGGATTTCTGCAGTTGGTGGTTTTTACTGCTTTTGCAATTCACACCTCGTTGCAGGTGTTTGCTCCTGACCTGCATTGCGTTCTCTCCAGCCTAGCAAAGTTCTGTTTTATTTATGGATTTTCTGCTGGAATATTATTTTGAAAAGTGCACGCTCTTCAGAGTTTGTGGCAGACTCCAGTAATTGCAGAACAACATCCATTTTCATTTTAACAAGGCACATAAGGATATATTTTGTGAAGCTTTATGTGCATTTCTCCTATGCCTTGGGAAATCTCAGCATCTTTGAAAGTGTCAGAAATAAAGATTGAGGAGAGAAGGGGGCAAATCATACCTGCAAACTTCCATTGGCAAATCTCCCCCCTCTTTTGGTGATTCACACATTTTAAGCACAAAGGCATTTCTTGCAAACGTATGTGATGTATAGGCCTGCAGGTTAGAAATAGTAAATCCACAGTGAAAGGTTGAAAAGTCCCCACCACCCTGGGTGAGTGAGTGGGTGCGCTTTGTTTCATTTGTTAAGATAAAAATGATGTTTGTTTAAAAGCATTTATAAACCACTTAATATTTTGAAGATCTCTAAGTGGTCAATTGAAGTAAATAGGAAATTATGCAAGTCTTGCATTTAGAATGGCTTGCCCTAACATTCAAGACATTTGTTGGGCTACTACACCATTGGCCATGCTGCCAGGGGATGATGGGAATTGGAGTCCAGCAAGATCTGGAGGGCACCAGGTTTGGGAAGACTGGCATTCAAGTGGATGCAAAATACTCTCGAGCTCAGATATTCCATTATCTTACCTGCCCCTCTAGATGAGCACTGATTGGGAGAACAGACTCTTTCTATGTCAATGATATCTCTTCTAGTGGTTTGCTGGAGGGCCCTCCAGCATCTGCTTTTGGGGGGGGGCATGGGGACAAAGCCAGGCACCCTGACCAGATGGTATTGTGAAGGGGGAGCATGGGGGAAGCTACTTCAGCAACATTCAAATGCATGGTGGGTATTCAGGTTAAGGGTGTTGCCATCAGCCACCTCGACCTTTGTGGTGCCTGCAGTGTCACCCCACACTTTGCAGTGCATTTATCCATCACTTTCCTGATCACAAGAAGTCCAGTCTTTTGAGGAAGCAGGCTTGTTGTTGATCAATCAACTATAATTGTGGAACCTGAATTTGCCAGTCTGTGATTGTACTTACAGCCAAAATTAGCAATAGCCTTGAAGTGCCCGTCACAGTGCTGGTGGGATCACTGTGTGAACCCTCCAGATTTTCCTCAGTGGAAAATCTGCATGATTCAGAAAGTAGTTAACTCTTTCTGGTGACTATTTTCTAGCTCTGAATTTGACAGCACATCAAATTACCTGCAGAAGTCGTACACCAGTGCTATAAGTGGCAACGACACTGAACATCATAAAATTCACACAAATTCTTCAGCTTACTATCACTACATCTATGAGAGGACAGGGACATCTTTTTCTGCATCCTTCCTTTCCCTGTTTTTGGTAACATGAATTTGTAAGCAGTCAATACACTTGCCACCTACTCGATCTAAATGCAAATTTTGAGCCCACCGTTGCTCTCTTCTCTTTTTAATGAAAAGATATTAATCTTTTGAGCGAATGCATTTTGGTGTGATCTCTGCATTACCTTCCCAGGTACCTGTGTTTACATTTGCTTTTACCAACAAACTCCTTTCTCTCTTAAAGTTTTGTCCTCTGTAAATTAGAACACTAACCCTGTTTAGGGCTGCTGTTTAGAAGCTATCTGCTTTGTCTTTCAGATGCTAAAACATAAAGGGTATAATCTCGGGGGAAAGGCAAGTTACATGCTTCACAATTCTTCCTTCACGGGAGGAAATAGTTAGTTCCTTCCAAATAAAGTAGAGGAAATAAAATACACTTTTACTTCAAGGCTGTCTGTTGGTATTAATTTGTTAGAAGAAAGGAACAGGGCTGGCTCAGACTAGTTCATTGCCTTAGGCAAAAAATAATTTTGTCCTCTCTTTGAATATGGTTGCATGTAGCAGGAGAGTTTGGATGTCACTCTAAACCATGGTTTAGCATGATGAATATGAGATCTAGTGAACCTTAGGCTTATGAGCTTTCCTCACGGCCATCCCTTCTCCTCCTCTGGCACAGCCTTGAAGAATTCAGAAGCACCCTATTCCATTTTTGTTTAATCACCAGCAACTGTGGTTAGCATTAGTTATGGTTTGCTTCCCACCAAAGTTTATGGAGCTGCTATGCTTAAGCAAGCCACTGTTAATATTAACCACAGTTTAGGGTTTGGTATAAACGAGAAGCCACAGTTGTGGGAAACGGAAGTGACAACAGCTGAACACTTCCTTTGGATAAAGGATAGAGGGAATGTGCACATCTGAGGTTCACTGGGGTCTTGTTCTCATCCTATTAAACCAGGGATAGCCAGCAGAGTGCCCTCTGTATGCTGTTTGGACTCCAGCTCCCATCATCCCCAGCCAACATGGCCAATGGTTAGGAAAAATTGGATTTTAAGTCCCCACATCATCCAGAGAGGTCCATATGGACTATCTCTGCACTAAACTGTGGTTTGGCTTAGAAGTGCCTTAGGATCTCACCTGTGGCATCCCCTCCTTAACCCCTTCCCCCTCGTGCTGCTTAGGAAAAATCTCCAGTTTGCATGAATTGTATTTTTTTTTAAGTCTAAGTCTATTTTTTTTTCTAAGTCTGTTTGCTGTGTAAGGGGCAGCAGGGAGGAGAGGAGAGAAAAAGAGAAACGTGGAGAAAGGAGTGAAGAAACAAATGGAGATAAATGCATACAGAGAGAGAGAGATGGGATGTGGCCCAAACAAACTGAGTGAACAACCACAAGCTCTGAACTTTGCATCTGGCACAGTTCAAGAGTGGGAGTTGAAACTTAGGGACTAAATGCTTTCAGGACTTTCTCAAGGTCACACATCTCCACATAACTCACCTTCTCCTCCTGGGCCACACCTACTTACCCCAGGCCACCCATTACATCACCTTCTTTCGCTAAACAACACTTTTCTTTCACCTCCTCACCGGTCTTGCTTCACACACCCTTTAGTGTTCTTCCCTTGACAACATGTGTTCTAGAACTCTGATAACTTCCTCTTCCTTGAGTGGATGGAGGATAGAGGTGTGTGTGCACAGATATGTAGGACAAACATTGGCTACCCATTATGGTTAAGAAGGAGAGAGCTTAAGTACTATGCTGGGTTTGTACGACAAGCTAAACCAAATATTGGTTTAGCTGCTGCTCCGTGCTGACCTAAAAAGTCTAGGGAGGAAAAAAATAACTATGTTCTCCTCAGGAACCAGAATTTTCACGCATTTGTGCTAAGCTTAGTCAGTGTGCCATGTGAACATGACCATAGGCCAGGATCTATTAACAGGGATTGGAAACCCCAGTTTTTCAGCTTGAAGGGAGCTCAAAGCCTAAAGACATTTAGTCTGCCATGCCTTTTATTGGTGGTGGCAGTTGTGTACCATTGAAACAGGGAGGGAAGGAAGGAAGGAAGGAAGGAAGGAAGGAAGGAAGGAAGGAAGGGGCTGACTAGAAAGGAGAGCAGAAGGAATTCCTCTCCAGTTCAGATTAATATCCAAGCTGGATAATAATTGGGAGGTTGTAATACTCACTTTGTGATAAAGGCAGGCATTACAAGACCCCCAAGTTTGTATTCCCAAATCTAGAAGTAAGAGCTCCAGAAAATCTCTACATAATCCAGTATGGGACACACAAACAAAACAAAATCCCTTTGCAAGTATCTTCATGCCAACACTCCTAATTTACATAAATATTAGCTGGCAAAACTCTTCCAAACCTTTCATTATGTTATTATCATTCCCTTTTCACTTTCACATACTTCAACAGGTAGTTTAATAGTCAGATTGTATTTTTTTAAAAAAGAAGACTGACATTAATAACGAGTGCATTTTCTTTTCCATTACAATCTTTGATAGATGAACAGTATAACACATCAGCAGTATCATAAATGAGTGTTAAATCTCAAGGACACCCCATGGTTTTGGATGTGGAATAAAGCATCTTGTAGAACAGGCCAGCATGTAGGGTTTATTCACACTCTGAATGGCAGATGACTTTACTGTTTGTCTCTTGCTTGTATCCCTGTCAGAGCCCAAGCATAATTTCTCTGGGATTGATATCAACCTTTTTCCACAGGTCTCCTCCTAGGGATGGAGGATAATTTTGTTCAATCTGTGTTTTAACTAGAACTTAAATTATTTGTACACAGTGAAGGCTAGGCTGAGAGACAGTAACTGGCCCAAGGTCACCCAGTGAGCTTCATGGCTGAATGGGGATTTGAACCTGGGACTTCCAGGTCCAAGTCAGCACTCTAACCACTGCACCACACTGACACACTTGACTAGGCATTGCCAAACCTGTGAATTTTGGTTTCTCTCCGTTTCTCATTTTTCCACTCTAAAGTTCCATTCTTGAAATTTCCAACTCAGTTTGAGATTTAGTTGTAGAAGTCCTCATGAAAATTCCCCAGCATTTCAGAGAGACCTTCTCCAGAAATACTTATTTTTATATGCAATTTTGTCTAATATTCACATTTTTATATGCATCTTTTACTAATGCAATATATTTTTGTTAGTTGCTTTCACTAAGACATGCATGCTAAATCTTATGTAACTATTTTTGTAAGCTTTATGTGGCTGGATTGCAACATTTTGAGAAGTGTGATTTTCAAAGGGTGGCAGTTTGACATGGCACAGTCCATTCTACCATTTCAGGACTTTACTATCACATTCTGTTGCACCTGTAGATGGAACCTAGGCAGATCCAGATTAACAGAAATGGGAGGTTCTATACCAAAAATGAAATATCAACAACCTCAGATATGCAGATCACACAACATTGATGGCAGAAAGTGAGGAGGAATTAAAAAACCTTTTAATGAGGGTGAAAGAGGAGAGTGCAAAATATGGTCTGAAGCTCAACATCAAAAAAACGAAGATCATGGCTACTGGGCCCATCACCTCCTGGCAAATAGAAGGGGAAGAAATGGAGGTAGTGAGAGATTTTACTTTCTTGGGCTCCATGATCACTGCAGATGGTGACAGCAGTCACGAAATTAAAAGACGCCTGCTTCTTGCGAGAAAAACAATGACAAACCTAGACAGCATCTTTAAAAGCAGAGACATCACCTTGCCCACAAAGGTCCATATAGTTAAAGCTATGGTTTTCCCAGTAGTGATGTATGGAAGTGAGAGTTGGACCATAAAGAAGGCTGATTGCCGAAGAATTGATGCTTTTGAATTATGGTGCTGGAGGAGACTCTTGAGAGTCCGATGGACTGCAAGAAGATCAAACGATCCATTCTTAAGGAAATCAGCCCTGAGTGCTCACTGGAAGGACAGATCCTGAAGCTGAGACTCCAATACTTTGGCCACCTCATGAGAAGAGAAGACTCCCTGGAAAAGACCCTGATGTTGGGAAAGATGGAGGGCACAAGGAGAAGGGGATGACAGAGGACGAGATGGTTGGATAGTGTTCTCGAAGCTACCAACATGAGTTTGACCAAACTGTGGGAGGCAGTGGAAGACAGGAGTGCCTGGCATGCTCTGGTCTATGGGGTCATGAAGAGTTGGACATGACTAAACAACGAAAACAACAACAACATACCAAAAATGAGGAAGGCTGTTCATGTGCATTTAATACCACAAGGAAGAATGAAAAACTGAAGGCTCTACAAAGGAGTCTGTTCTGTGCCTTAACATCATACAGATATGAGTCTGCTAGATCAGGCCAACAGCCCATCTAGTCCAGCGTCATGTTCTCACAGTGGCCAACCACATGCTTGTAGGAAACTGGCAGAACTGCATCACCACATCACTCTCTGCTGAATTGAGTTGAATTTATTATTTCGGTCACAGACCAGTTCCAGGTCACATACAATATCAAGGAAGTCATAAAACACGATAGGGATACATTTGAATTTGCAATTAGGTGTAACAGGGACAATACAGATATAGCAACAGTTAAAAATATATATAAATTAAAACTTAGTCACTAAAATATAACCTAAAATTATCATTTAACGTCTTAATCATTATGATAGCACAACTTTGTTCCCTAAGTTTTATGGCAATCACACAGAATTTGGCTACGCTTAACGTGATCTCAAGATCCTTGTCCTCTCCCAGGGAATTTATGAAGTTCAGACTCGTACTCTCCATTACTGTTGTTCCCAGAAATTGATATTCTGCCTTTGACAGTGGAGTAAGATCATAGTCATTGCAGCTTAATTGTTCAAGGAACCGACTTGTGGAACTTTCTGTGTTTCTTTCTCCACCCCTTTCTGCCGCAGCAATGCCTCTTTTTTCAGACGGTGTAATATGTACAGGTCCTCAAAGAATAAAGAATTGTGAACTTGGCTAACAGAGCAGTTTCATGACACCCACCCACATGTTGTTTCTTTTCAGGAAAGTGAAAGGTGTGATTTGTACTGTGATTTCCTGTATTTGTCACAAGCAACACTGTTTCTGTTCCACTCTGTTCCATCTTCTGCAAAAAAAAAAAGCTACATTGTTTGTCTTGAATAATTTACGTAATTTCCATAAGTAATTATGTAAATTATGTCGTTACATCATTCCACTCTATTCATTTCAATGCAAAGGAAACACAACACACATGTGTGTTTGGGGGCAGGGAGACATAATCAATTACGTATTGTTTTTGGACTGTATAAAACAATAGGGAATACTGATTGCATTATTTGGACAAAGGGATAAAGGACAAATAAAGGAACACCAGCAATTACTGCTCCCATTTCCATTTTTAACAGAATTGTCTGTCATCCTTGAACACTTCCTCCCCCCACTCTCCCCCAAACATGCAAGTGTGTACTACAAAACACATCTTTTTCTTCAATGGCAGGGTGTAGATATGAGTTCCTAACACTGGGGAAACACGACCCATAGTGAGGGATGAGGACAGCCATCTCCCCCACTCCCCCCAAAATTCTCATATATTAGATAGAACATCTAAACCACACAACAATGGTTTATCAGGAATCAGGACACACACACCCCTGCCGCTGCCGCCAGATTCTAATATTCCTGTTAGGTATCTGTTCACACAGTGATAACCCCATTAAAAGATGCTGCTCTTAGGAAATCAAACCATTATCTCATGCTGAGATGACTAGGCTATCAAGCAATAAATGATCACGATGACGATAAAACCATTATCTGAATCTACCATATATGTATTTCCCATCAAATAAATGTTATCTGTATCAAGCACAAAACCAGTTAGTTCTCCTAGGAAATTACACTTCCCTTATAAAATATACTTTAACCTAGTGGTCTCCCTCTCACACACACACTCTCTTGCTCTCTCTGTGTTTATATATGACTAATGAACTCAATAAGAATACTGAACTTGTGAGTTTTCTATGTGTGATAACCTTTTTTCATATGTGTCCAAAGTATATTATAAATGTAATACTTATTAATTAGCAGGTGTACCTACACCTCTCCCCCCCCCCCCGCAATCATCCTGCCACTGCCGCCATTTGCCCACCCACCTGCTCACATCTTTTTGCCTCCTGCTTTGTCCTCCGCCACTGCCACTGCTTCCTATGATAGCAGGCACGCCCTCCCAGAGGCACTTTGGTGCAACTCTTTTACGATCGCCTAAGTGCCTTCCAGAATCGTAAATAGGTTGCACTTTGGCTGGTGCATCCCACTACTCCTCTGCCTCTATCCAGTCCATGGCATCTGTTGCATGAAGCCAGCTCCCTGTACACCAAACCAGTGTAGACATTGCTGAGACAGGAATGTAAACATGCTGGGAATAGGAGCTTGGGAGAACACATCTTTGTTTGAGTCTTTGTCCGTCATGTGATACCCCAAATCTTCCTGACACAGCACATGTGAAAGGCGGGTGTAAGTTGTCCACCACTCACTACCATAAAGCACCACGCTCAACGCACAAGCCTAGTAGATCTTCATCTTGGTATTGGCTGTTAGCATCACATTCTCCCATACCATTTTAAAGAGGCAAGCCATTGCCATAGCAGCCTTGCCAATACACTTGTCCAGCTCAGTATCAATGGAAATGTTGCTGGTTATGGTGGAACTCAGGTGGACGAAATCATCTACCACCTCAAGCATGTGGTCACGCATGCTGATGTGTGGTGCGCTGACAGCATTCTGACCCAGGATGTTGGTCTTCATCAGGCTGGTGTTAAGGCCGAACTCCATGTAGCCTTGGGCAAAATGGTTGACGAGTCTCTATAGAGCTTCATTGGAGTGTGCTGTGAAGGCTGGGTCATCTGCAAACAACATTTCTTAGATAAGGACTCAACATACTTTTGGCTTGGCATGGAGATGTTCCAGGTTGAACAGATCCCTGCCACTCCTTGAATGGATGTACACAATGTCTTCAGTCAAGCTCAACACATAGGAGGGCAACAAAGAATATGTCAAAGAGTATTGGAGCAAGAACACAGCTCCAACCCTGTTTCATACCACACTTTATAGGGAAGGCATCCAAGGATGAGCCAACATCCTGGATGGTGCCTCGCATATTGGTTCACCTTATGATATGAAGAGTCTCAGACCACCTAAACAAGGATAAAGTGACTCACCAAGTCACCTCTGCAAAACTGCATAGACATGGGGTTCTGAAGGAATCTCATTAAACTTCTGTGTTGTTCAAGTCAATAGCTTAGAACAAATCATTATTAGATGAAAACAACAACAGTTCTGAAAAATGCTCTTCTGATTGCCACCTCATTCATTTTAAAGCAGCAGCAGTATGGAACCCATAAGTGGGTTGTGGATTCACTTAGGAGGATGGATATAGCAGCTTGCTAGTTGCACATGTGTTCAATCATGGGTATGTCTCATCGTATTTCCCCCCCCACACACACACCAAAAAGTAAACTACTAAACATTTCCATTTCAATTCTGCATGCTTTCCCCTAAAGTAGGCATTTTGTATGCATTTTGCACACATTCCTCCCCCAACATATGCATTTTTCCATTTATTTTACCATAAAATACACATTTTGTGAGCATTTTTCTTAACCAGAGCAACATCACAAAATTTAGAGAAGTGTATAATGGGCTTGATATCTCCATTGTGCTAAGTCTGGAACTGGTGACTTAAGTTGGTTTGCTTTAAATTGATGTCCACACCAGTGAACTGCATGCATTGGGAACACATCCACCTTCCCATGGGGCAGATCGGTGAGTGACCACTTTGCATGATGCTTAAGAGCACTGAAGGAGGAAACATACATTAATTGCACAACATCTTTTGCCATTTACTTCTATTAGGAACATAGCAATTGTTATTTGTAGAGTCCTCTCATGTGCCCACATTCAAGACTGTCAACTGCTAATGATCAAGATGACTATATGCTCCCTCCAGGATCAGAATCACAAATAGTGAGAGTGCTTCTTTGCACTCGGGTCCTTCTTCCCATAGGTAACTGGTTACCCACTGTTATAAAAGGATGCTGGACTAAACGGCCTTTGTTCTGATTCAGCAGTGCTTTCCTTGTGTTCCTAGTTGTGGGGGAAGAGGGTGAATGTTTTTGTGCCCTGCTTGTGGGCTTTTGTTTGTTTGTTTGTTTGTCTGCCATTGTAGGAAATACGACGCTGGACTAGGCAGGCTATTGGGCTGGTCTAGAAATGCTCTTCTTACTTTCTTCTGAATATTTGGCTGTGGGACACCACAGTACAAGCCCCTTCTGACCGTGGTCTTCAGGAAGTCTTAGAGAGTTGTTGGGAAGATAGATGGTGATGTAAGAATTGCAGAGCCTTTAAGTTTGATGTATATATTGTTAGAAAATGTATCTTAGAGTGGTGGTGTAGCATAGTGTCTAAAAGCATAAGTCACCATCCAGAAAGCTGTTATTTATTGCATTTATCCATCACGTTATACAACAAAAATTCTCAAAGAGGTGTGACAAGATAAAATAAAACACATTAAAGCAATTGAAGGACATTTTAAAGAAATGAATGATACAAAGTACACAAAATGCTCGTTCAGCGATTTTTTAATAAGGATAAGTCCTACCCCAACCCACTAAAAGATGAACACCTCACAGGAGACAAGTTTAATTAACCAAAGACCTGGCTAAACAAAAGACTGACAAGGAGGGTGTCAGGTGTGTCTCCCTGGGGAGAGCATTCGATATCAGTTCTCATCTCAGTCACATACTCACTTGGTGATTCTAGACCAGTGGCGAGGAACATCTAGTTTTCCATATGTTGTTGAACTGCACTTCACATCACCCTGTCTATGGGCAATGCTGGCTGGGGCTGGAGGGAGTTGGAGTGCAGCCATATCTAGAGGGCCACAGATTAGCCGCCTATGTTCTTGGTTCATTACCCTATCTGCTCTATAGATATTCTACTGGCCCATATTACAGTACAGTTGAAAGGATCACTGAGATAATGTTTGTGAAGTAGTTTCAACACTGAAGTGCTATATAAATGCTACACTGCTCAGTTTTGCAAAGTGTATAGCTTCATGAGAGCTTTGCACACTTGATGTTGCATAAAATCTAGTTTATTCCTTTGAGGTGGCCCCCTCCACATTGCTTAATTTTTTACTCGTTTTTCAGGGGAGAGAGGTTAGGCTCTTATTTTTCTTTTTTTCAAAAGGCTCCCACTGTGCTCTGAAGAGACACAAACCATTCTGGCTACTGCTGACTCGATATGCTATCACAAAGTCATCTGAGGTGAAATGCAGGATGAAATTATGGATTTATCTGCTCTCAAGATTTTTGTTTGACCTGAATACAGACTGGAAGTAAAACAACTTCCAAATAGTTGATTCTTTCATTTAGTCAGGCTGTTGGTGAACATCCACTGACCCCGAACTCCTTCAAGGGGCATGGAAACGAACAGATATAAAAATACTCCAAACCTGCCCCAAACCATACCTTTACAGAGTCATTTCTATTGACTTCCACAAAACTTCAAATTGAACCCTTGGTTAACTTCTAATGTTTCATGTCTTGAATTTTTTTAATGGTGCTTAAGAGCTATCCAAACCCACTGTCACAAACAGAGCCCTATTGTTCATGCACACCAGGGTGGAAAATACCAGAACAGTATTTTTGCTGTGCTAGCTCCAAGCTGGCATGGCAGAAGGGCTTCAGTTGAATACCTGGATGGCTTATCATTCATCTGATCCTTGGCTGACCCAGATTCTTCCCCAGCCCCTTAAACTCCCCATTTCATTGGTATAAACTGGCTACCACCCACCCATAATTTAGGTCAGGACAACTGGGAGCTCCATAATGGTAGAAAGCTTCACCACCACACTGGCAGAGCCCAGTGTAACCATGCACAGTTGGGTATACGGATGCCTTGGTCTCATCCAAACCCTCTCCAGTGTGGCAGCTCTGCTAATTTCTAAAACTAGATGCAGTAATGAGCTCTGAAGCAAACCAATGAAGCTCATCTCCCACTTTGTTGGCATATGTGTGGGTTTATTTTTGAGACTGGCAGATCACTCTAAAAAACAGTTTGTCAGTTTTCCAACTCTTGATTCATAATTCTATGTCCACATCAATATTCTTTTTAAATAAAATAATAATAAATAATAATACTTTTTGCAATTATTTTGTTTTGCCAAATACATGTTTGCATGCATTTTATACCCAAATGCATGTGTTCCAATCCATGTGCAACCCAGCATAGTTGAGCTGGATCATTTATCTCTCCCACCATGGGCCAAGTTTGACAGGTTGATGGGGTTGGCCACTTGTCATTCACCCGATATCACAATGATGTCAGGCACCTTGATTTTGCAAACAACTGATCTTCAGCACTTGCACAGACTTGCACAAGCTGGAGGTTTCACATTACTCTTCAAGGAAATTAACTTAAAAATCCAGACTGAACAAAGTCCTTGAGCATTCCTACTTGGCACAAAGGCCTCTTCCCATCTTTGGCTAGTTCAGTACTGTCTGCTCTGCTGCATCAGGCCAATGGCCCATCTAGCCCAGCCCTGTTTTCACAGTAGCCAACCAGATGCTTTTGAGAACCCTGTGAGGAGGACTTGAGTGCAACAGTTTTCTCTCTCCACTTGGGGATCCCAGCAACTGGTATTCAAAAGCATACTTTCTCTGGCTGTGGTCTTCAAGTCTATTGCAGATGTATCTGGTCATTGGGCCAAGCTTTAAATCCATTCCACATTCTTACAGCAATCGAGGGTTGTATGTTTCATGTCTTTGATGCTTCAATAAAAGTTTGGTTTGAGGAAGCTATGTATGACTAATAAGGCATTGTGCCTAATTATGTTCTTTAAAGTTATAAGTTGTTGCAATTAAAACAGAGAAAAATATTGACAGACATTTGTGACATAAATGCCATCTCCTTGAAAAGAGCTAGATATATATAAATTGTTGAATTATACCCTAAAGAA
This sequence comes from Podarcis gaigeae, assembly GCF_964106915.1. Classification (NCBI taxonomy): domain Eukaryota; kingdom Metazoa; phylum Chordata; class Lepidosauria; order Squamata; family Lacertidae; genus Podarcis; species Podarcis gaigeae. The sequence goes on along the minus strand of NC_139684.1, from coordinate 36,235,072 downwards.
TGGTGCTGGTGCTGGGGAAATCTCCAGGATGTCAATCAAGGCTTCCTTTTGATTTTTCTCTTGGATCAGAGAACTTTTCTCCCCCTTCAAAACACATTGAATCAGCTGGAGAATCATTTATAAAACATGAATACGTGCGAGATTTTGCCGACTTGAGTGCTTTTCACCATTATGAGCAAGAACAAATAAATAGCTTTGGAATCTTGATTAAAATGTAGCTGTGGAATTTTGAAGGAACTAGCAAAAAAAGAAGTGCTTGCAATTGCTTCAGCACTTTGAAGCATTGGGCTTACATGCAGGCAAAGTGTTTAAAACTTTAACAATGCTGAAGGGAAAGTGTACATATACTAGGCCAAACTAGACACAACTTCAGAGGATTATTGATGCCATTTTGACAATGCAAATACCAGCATCAATGGATGGATATTCCTCAGGACCGCAGGGTGCCAGTGCAAGGGGGCTGTGACTCAAGTGGATCTAGGCAACTACGTCCTAGATTGGTGTCAGGATCTATTTTTAGGGTCTCCACAGCGTACACCATGAGACTCCAGGACCTTCAGGTACCCCTTCTCCTGAAGCAGTGACTCAGAGGTCATGGAAAAAATACATACAAATTATTTCCAAAGGGGTGGCCTGCCGGATGTGCTTCCACTTATAAACACTTAACACGCAACAGAATACGGGAAATTGGAATTGTGGTATGAAACAAGAACCTTGCCTGGGGAAAGTCAGCCTCAGATGTTTATTCCCATCTCCAGGACCAAGATGGTGGATGAACTTCAATGGAATCTTCCTTTTTAGAATCCGGGTTTTGCTTTGTGACACATTTTGCTGATTTGTTATTCATTCAGCCAGAGATCTCCAGTTGGTCTAAGGCAGTGACATTAATAGCAGAAGATATTTCCACCAGATGCTGTTTTACTAGCCATTTAGAAATGATGAGATACATCATGCTAGTGTACACTGCTTAAGTGGTGTTCCAGAATGTACCATAGTTTACTCCAGAAAGAAGGTGGGGTTCTTTTTCCTTTTCCTTTGGGCCTGGTTGTATATCAGTATAATAAACAACTGTCATGTATATTTAAAACTGCCATTCCAGGATTTTAATTATGTCATCTCCAAATAACTTCTCCTCAGAAGAAAGCCGTAGTGACAGCTTGTGGACTGAAGAAAATGAAACATGACGTGGCTCGTTTTCTTTTCCTCCTAGAGCTAAAATTTAATTTTCTTCTTCTTGACAAGAAAGTATTTTAATTAGAAATTATTTCTAAATGTGCTCTCATCCTTCCCCCCTCCATAACAATCCAGAGAGGATTTAGATGGTTGCAGATTGTATGCAAGCATGCATCTATCCACAAATGTTGTCTTTGCCTGTGCAATATTGTATTAAAGCAGGATTCTGCAGATATGAAATAGATGTCTGAATAAAGAAAGAATCTTTAAAAGAATGAGAAAAGGGACCATTTTTGAAATCCAAGTCCTGCAGAACCTTGCAAAAACAGAGATGGGGGGGGGGGTAAAGTTCAATGGTAGAAGACCTAATTTGTACACAAAAGACCACAGGTTCAATCATCAGGTATGGCTGGAAGAGATGCTTGCCTGAAATGCTGGAGATTGCTTCCAGTCATTGAGCCATCATCAGTCATATTGATCTAGACTCTAGATGGACCAATGGTCTGACATGGTATAAAGCATCTTCTGATGTTCCTAAGGGTATGGAATTTGCAAGTGCCTCCCCTGGGTCAACACATACTGTAGAATGGAGGTGGATTTCAGACTGCATCTGGGGGATACTACCTTTGAACGCTTCGTCTCCCACAAAAACCCCTCCAAGACCAATAACAAAACCCCACCACCCAGTCTGCAAATAGCATCATTTCCTGTCAGGGAGCATTGCACTGAAGTTGCCCCTGCCCTCCAGTTTAATTCAGGACAACAGCATTAGCACCCATGCTCCATGGTAGGAAATGACCGTTCTGAACATACTTCGTTTCCAGTAAAGTATGAGGCCTGCAAGCAGGATTTTACTGCTTCTAACAAGCTAGTTATCCACACCCCTTTCTGAAGGTGGGAAACACAACAAAATAAGGAGAGTGTCAAAGGCCCAGCATCCTATTCTCATAGTGGTCAAGTTGGCGCCTAAGTTTGGCAGCCGTAGTTTAACTATGCTGCTTAGGAAGAGTCACAGCTCAGTGGCACAGCATATGCACTGCATTCAAAATGAACATAAGAACTTAGGGGGAACCCCGCTTCACCAGGCCAATGGCCCATTGAGCATCATGTTTTCACAGTGACCAAGCAGGTGCCGGCAAATAGAACCCAAGTGTAGCAGTACTTGCTACACCTATGATTCCCAACAACTGGTGCTCAGGGCCACACTGCCTTTGACAGTGGAGGTAGAAATTAGAATTTGTGGAGGTAGAATGTATCATGTTCAATCAGTTTAAGGGACAGTGTAGTCAATATTAAAAGGTAAAGGTAAAGGACCCCTGACAGTTAAGTCCAGATGCAGGCGACTGGGGTTGCGGCATTCATAAGTCCATTTCCTAATTTTCCATGCAAATATGATGTAGTTATGTTATTTTTGCTTGGGATGGGGAAGTGTTGTGCCTGTTGAGTTATTTCAAAGAAGAAGCATTAAAAAGAGACAGCCTAGTGGCTGCTTTTAGAGAAATAGACATGAACCCACTCGTATGAAAGAAGCATCTCCTAAGAAGCCTTCTAGACAAAGGGTGGTGGTGAGGGGGCAGCCCTAGATTTTCAGGACCCTTTGATCCGGAGGGATGCTCTCAACCTTCTGCATTTGACCTTTGTAGATGGAGGTCGTTTCTCCTTGAGAAAATACTGGTTATAACTTTCCCAAAAAGAAATATCACCAATAGTTGCCTCATAATGAAACATTTCAGGCCTTTACAGCCTCCAGATGTTTTTTCTTGATCCGCCCCCCCCCCCCAGCCTATTGATGTCAGGTTTTTCCTTTGAGATGACCTTCAAAATATAAGAATCCCCCTGTCAAGATTTAATTCTCATCTGTACAAAGGAAGCTACTTTTCAGGAAGCACACTTCACGTTTCTGAATTCTTTGTATTAATATGTATGTTTAATTGTCTGCGAAGGATTTTGCTCAAAGATTTTCTTTTTCTTTTTCTGTCAACAAAGGAGCAGCATCCTTCTAATTCAAAATGACATAACACAGGGAGCAGAGCGTGATTGTCTTATGGAGTGGTTGTCAGAAATTCTATAAGCACCTTAGTGCCGAAAGGGCAATTACATCTGAGTGGAAAGCTGTAGATTCAATTAAAGCCGGCTTTCAGCAAGGCAGTTACAAAGGAGGGAAAGCATGTACAACTTAATTTAGGATGGGTCATAATTGTTTTAAAACAAAGTAAACATTTACAGCTTTCTAAATCAGCAGGATTCCCTTCTTCCCGATCTGTCAGACGAGGCCATCTGCCTCCCAGCCAGAAGCCACAGCAGTAGCAGAATGTTAAGCAGGATGTCCCAAACATTTAAGGGGAAGCTTTCCTGACATGCAGTTGGAAACCTTGTCCTGTCCTCTTGCTCTTATCAATTAAAATATGGTAGTGACCAGATGAGGGATGGAGAATCTGCAGCCCTGCAGAGGTGGTTCGACTCCAACTCCTATCAGCCCTGACCATTGCCCATGCTTACTGAGATTAAGGGGAGCTGGAGTCCAAAAATGGCTGGAGGGCCAGAGGTTCTCCATTTATGGTCTATATAATATAAGAGATGGCAACAATGTACTCTGCATGGTGTCTTAGAGTTCATGTGCATGGACTATCCATGTGTACTATTTAGCAAAGGGTTATAGCTTGATTGTAAAGCATCTGCCTTGCACATGGAACACCCCAGCTTCAACCTCCAGGGTAAGGACCCTGCCTGAAACTCTCCAGAGTTGCTGCCAGTTGGTGTAGACAATACTGTGCTGGTCTGACTCTGTATAAGACAGCCTCCTGTGTTTCCTATGTTTCATCTTATATTTTCCACTAGAGACAGACATATCCACCTGTCACTCTGAGATTTAAGGTATTTTCCAGGAATGGGGGACTTGCAGGACTCATGAGCCAATGTCTTTCAGATGCAAACCAAATCAAATTTATCCCTTATCCTTTATGGACCACCTGCATATAATGCACCTTAATGGCACAGGCTCCGAATGCACACTCTTTCTTCTGCAAAACCAATATTATCGAGGGGGTGGAACAGCTCCCCAATTAAGAAAGGATTCCGTATTTGAGGCTTTTTTAGTTTAGGGAAAAGGCAAGTGAGCAGTCACAGATAGAAGTGTATAAAATTATGCATGGCAAAGAGAAAGTGGTTATCAATGGCTACTAGCTATGATGACCAGGCTCTGCTTTCACAGTTAGAAGCAGCAATGCTTCTGAATACCAGTTGGTGGCAACCACAGGAGGGGAGAGGGCTCTGGTGCTCAGGTCTTCAGTCCCTGTCAGGGGGAAAAGTGGAAAATATATATATGTGCCGTGTGCTCCTTTGATAATACGACTATGCTGGACTATGATGAGCCATTAACCTGATCCAGCAGTCTCTTCCTATGTTTTAATTTAAAACTAACAATGATGTTTTCACAGACTATGCACATTGAAAGGTTTTTGTATCATCTATGCATAAGTTTTGTTGAACGCATGGTGGTTTTGGGACTGGCCCTGCTGATACAGTCTCTCCACATTTTTTATTTAGGTAAGCACCTGCTTACCTAACACAACATGTGAGTTGCATAGGAACTTATTTGTTGCATGTCAAGGGCCCCAAGCCAGCCCCCCAGAAGAAATAAATTCACAGACACAGATTTTGGTTTAAGGTTAATGGGCAAAATTTAGGCCACAACTTTATTGATTACAGCAAATGTGAGTGGTATAGGCTTAGGCATTGGCAATAAACTCTGTCTCCTGCCCACCTTGCAGGGAGTCAGAAAGGGTAAAGCACCAATGAGGGAGCCACATTGGGGGAACTTGCCTGCAGCTCTCCTCGGTGTTCTCAGAGGCCTGTCATGACCCTAGCCCTTCAAGTGGACTTCGGACAGGATCCAGGCCCCGGATTCCTTTAACGGAATACCCTTGAACATGGAGGAGCAGGCAATGGTCGACCAATGCCTAACCACCAAACCTTATAAAGTTGTGACGATTGCTAAGAGGTAGGCGAAAACCAAGTGGCCAGTGCCAATCTGCCAAACGGAAAAAAAATCCTACCCGGCCCCCAGCCTAAGACAGGCGACCAATCAAAGTCCAAAGCAAGGCCAGAGGGCACCTAAAACAAAAGGGAGGGTGGGCTGGTGTTTGGCAGAACGAAGCAGGTGCTCGGCACACATCGCATGGCCACTTTTGTACCCCCCACGATCACCCCACTCAATCGTGATTGGCCAAAAGAGGCCTGGGGTGGTATAGGCTTAGGCCTGGAGTAAAGGGCATCACTCCCCCCATGCCAGGGAGGGGGGGGACTATGTTTTGGGCACGCCCACAACCAGGACCATCATTTAAGATGATCCAATATCTGCAACATCTAGCTAAGTCACCTATTTAAACACAATGGGATTTACATTTCATTGGGGGGGGTCATTAGCTTCCAGAGGACACCAAAAAAAAAAGACTTCTGGGTGGTTGTTGTTGTTTTAATCTTTGTGGAAATATAGGGATGTGTGTATTATTATTATTTTCTGGCTGCTTAGTCCAGACACAAGAAGCCAGCATGAATGTAGAAATACAAATTTGGAATGTAGATGTTGTTTGTCGAGAAGAGATAAGCTTGGTTGCTTCCATCTTCATAGCAATGCTGCCTGTCCCCCCCCCCCCTTCTTTTTTCAAATCCTTTTCAGGACAGATAAATTAAATTTCTGGATATTATACTGCGGCAGATAAACCTAATGGATCCAATATTTACTGTAAATATTGCAGCACATAGTGATGATAGAGGCAACTTTATAAATACTTGAGCCTTTTTGCTATCAAATACCTCTGAAAAAAACTGACACTATCTGGAAAAGGTATCATGCAACGCATTATGAAAAGCATACTAGGGCATTTTGTATATCTATTTTATTAGCAAAGTGGCATTGGCACTAGGCCCCCTCCCTCCCTCACAGTGCTAAGTTACAACATATAGAGGGGGGAGGGGAAGTCAGGCAAATATATTGAATCATTTTACATGTAAATATGAATGCTATTCAAATATTGACAGAGTCTGGGATCTGATAGTAGCTTTGAAATGAACAAGGAGAAACAGCTGGCATTGAAGAAAGAGAAAGGGAAAAAATGTAGGTGTGTGTGAAGGGCAGTGACAAAAACATTAAGAGTTAATGGGGGAAAATAAGAATGGCAATCCAAAGTAACATGATTATGGGCACCATAAGAATTGTTTTTGAATTAACCTCACGGGGGAAGATGGTCCAAGAGGGCACTTCCAGGAAGCCTATTTATTGAACATTCATCCTAATTTGTTTGCAGGCTGTTTAATTTATTCTGATTTCTGTTGGCTGTTTAATTTATTCTGATTTCTTTGTTAAGAAGATGTTTCGTTAAGGCAAGTGTCACCCTGCACTGTCCATTATTGCATCTTTCTGTCACTTTCCTTATTGCAAAATGTCTGATATTTGGGGGGGTGGAGGAGTGGGTTTGTTGCAGAAGTCCTCCTGATCAACTATAACAACAGAGCCTGAATTTGCTGGCAATGGAATCCCACCTGAAAGTGGGGACAGTCTAGAATCTCACATAGTGAATTCAGTTCTCCAACTCAGGCCTCTTTCAGCACATAGCTAAACTGTTGAATTCACCCACAAGAGTTAGTGATGGCAACATTTCCCAGAGTTCATTGGGAAGAGGGATTGATGGCTAAACCATAAACTACACACCCCAAGATTCTTTGGGGAAAGCCTTGAGTGCTTGAAGTGCCTTAAATGTACGGTGAAGATGGGGCTTATGATATTAAGCTAGTAATAGGAACAGGGCTCTAAACAGAGCTAATTATATATATTTTCATGAGTTTAACTGAATAATGTTTTCTTATCTATTTGCAGTTTTATTTTAAGCTACTTGGAGAGTGCCATATGGTGGGAACAGCAGCATTTAGATTTAAATAAATTCGCTGGTATATCTCAAGGGGAGGAAGAGAGATCCCTGCAAACAGAATCTTCCCAGCAATATCTGATGATTTGTGCTCTTAATGATGTGTTGCCCATTTCCATTCCACTTCTACCTTGTTCCAAAAAGCAGCAGAAGGCAAACCAAACAATAATTTGTCAATGTCAGGGAAGGGCAGGAATCCCACTTTGGACAACACTGAGTAGGGATGTCGGGGAATTCCAACAGGTGGATAAAATCAATACAGTGAATGTGATTGGTATTCACTGTTGTTGCATACAATCACTTATGCTTTCCCCTACCCCAATTTGCATTGAAGTGAATTGGGATAGAGTAAAGTAATGTTAACTTAACTTGCTTAGTGTTCATAATTATTTTACTTGTGTAAGTTACATAATTTACAGTTACAGCAGACAGCAAGATGAATCGTGTGAGTTTTTTAGGCAGAACTGCAGCAGAATGGAAATAGTGTTGTGTGTGTTGGACACAGGGCAGAATGGAAAATGCTTAGGATAGTTCAGTTGGTAGAAGATGGGTTCAAGCCCCACATTGGGCAAAAGATCCCTGCATTGCAGGGAGTTGGACTAGATGACCCCCCCATTCCCCCCTCTTCCTGTGCTACAGTTCTATGATTCTATGATGCTGGATGCTGATTGACTATGACTTATGGGATTTCCCAGCATCCAGTGTTGACCACAAGGGGTGGGAAACTACCCAGTCTGGTATGCTGAGGTTGGGAGCTAGCTGCACACATACCCACCATGCCAAGCCACAAACACCATTCCTGATGACTTGGGGAAATGGGACGACTAATAGGATTGCCTGTTACATCACATTTACAGGTCACAGCTTTAACACATTTGAAGAAAAGTAAAGAGAAACCATTGACAACAGATTAATATGAGGAGTAAATGCTGAACAGTGTGTTCATTTTGATTTGAACAAAAAGATGCAATTTGTCAAGTTTTATAGTTAAATAATCCCATCCATTTAGTTCAGCGTGTCCCAGATGTTCAGATAAAGCCACATTATTTTAAGAATGGTGCTGTCATAGCAAACCTTTCTCTGTAAAGCTTTTCTGCATACTTTATTTATCTGCCTTTTCTTCTGCCTTAAAAAAAATACATTCATTATCTCCTACAGGCTGTGGGGTTGGGGAACGCAAACAGCAAAACAAATGGCCAGGAAAAAGAAACAGAAACAGAAAAATTGGGGGGGGGGGGGTGGAATGGGAAGGAAAGAAAGTGTTGGCAACATGTTTTTGTGTGTGTTTTCTGTTTTGTGACTTGTGCAACTTTTCCGCTTCATGGTAGAAAATTGCTTTACAAATTGCTCCGGGCAGTAAACTCAAGAAACATGTTTCCAAATTTGTTCCCCAGTCTAATACTCTCCCCACATCTCCTCACTTTGAAGGGGCTTTAACAAGTAGTTTAAATGTTGCCATTCCGCCCCCACCCCTTGCTTAGAAATTAATGGGAAAGAGCTGGAATGGGGGGGGGGAGTTTTTTTTCTGTATTTTATTTTGTTTGCTTATTTTTTATATATAAAAAATCACACCATACCAAGCATGTATAATATCACAAGTAATTTCTTTAGGGGTTTAGTCTATTCCCTCTCAGATCCCAAACCCCTTGAATAAATTCAGAATCTAGATACAGCTCTAAGAAGGAGCGTCATTTTCCTTTGGGGGCTACCTCCCTTGCAGAGCAATAGCCCCAAGGCTGACCTAATTTGCTGCTTCTGGACATGTTAAAAGAGAGAAAAAGAAGTCCTTCCAGGTTGCTAGGCAACAGCCTGAAGAATCTCTCCAACCAAGACCAGGTGGAAACCTGCATCCCATGGTTGTTTGCCAACCATAAATGACCTCTTTAAAAAAAACAAAAAACTTAAATTATGAATGTCTTGGTGCACCAGAACAGCAAGCGGAAGATAAGCCTCTTGGGGGAGTAATATTCAATGGGTATGATAGTGAAATGGTAGCTCTGCCTCTAATTACCAGTTTCCAGGACACATATAGGGTCCATTCATTTGCTTGTGGGGGTTCCTGGATGGAAGAACAGAGCTCCCCTTGTCTCCATAACTTCCAGATAGTCAAATTCCAATCAATCTGGATCACAATTCTTCAATACGCCTTCCATCTTTATCATCACCTTTATTAACAAATTTATATACTGCTTAATTCCATAACAGGCTTCAAAGCAGTTTGCAAGTATAAAAAATCAGTTACACACAAATTAAAACAGGCAATAAAATGACACAAGAATTAAAACAGGGGAGTTGGGTCATGAGGTCAATGGAATGCCTGTGTAATCTTCAAAAGCCAGATAGATAAATACCCTTATACAGGGGCAGCTCATATTTCAGCATGGAGTGCATTCCATAACACTGGTGTTACCAGTGCGAAAGCCCACCTCTGCAACACACAAGCTGGTAATCATTAGGCTGTGGCAAGATGAACTGGCTTCCATTTGTATGTGGTTGTGGCCACAGCTGAACCTAGAAGACTCAAGAGGAGGGGAAAGGCTAACCTGGATGAATAAAGTCCAGTTATTTAGTTTGGGTCAGAACAAAGGAAGGGCCATGAGAAGTTGCTGTCCATAGGAACAAAGGAAACTGCCATCAACACAGGGACATTTCACTGCAACATACAAGAGCTGGTTCCACATTTGCAAGTCCTGGCTTCTGTTCTCCTTAGCTGCAGTTGCACCCTCGAAAGAGGAGAACCCATCTGTCATCTGTATGACAACGTGTTTGGAAGATATCTCAGCATTTTTCAACCAAGGAGTCTTCAGATTAATTTATAGAATGTGGGAGTCAGCCCATTTTTTAATAGATTCCTCTTAAATCACAGTAAAAACCCATTTACAGTACATCAGCCCTTTGATCTGTGGAGTGATAGGCTATTGTGATTTGACAGGGATGTTCCTTCTTCCAAGGTGTTTGAGTGAAGAATTCACACCCGCATTTGCTGGTTTCTGCATATTCCACAATATGAATCTATTGGGGAAGTAAGCAGTATTGCTGAACCTGACAAGGATCTTCTATTGGAAATCATACTGAATATTAGCTGATGTTGTTGTAATGGACAGGTTCATAGAGACAAGAAGATAGGAAATGGCCATAATGTCTATCCATCTAGTCCAGTATAATCCACTCTGATTGGTAGACACACTACAGGTTCTCAGTCAGGTGTCCTTCATATCACCTATTAGAGCCTTTCATTGTCTCTACTGATTAGGAATGCTTTAGAATTCTGATGAAAGCAAAAACAGGAGCAGAAATTGGTGGTGCTTGCTTATTCATCCCATGTCTTGAATCCAGCGCATATGATCGGTACTCGTTGCTGCTGCTTGCAGCCCAGAAACAATATTTAATTGATTAGCCTCCTGTCCCATTTGCATCGTGCTTCTTTGCTCAGGTGAAGGCAAAGGCAATTTGAGCTGGCAATACATCACAGCATCTCGGCTGCTGCCAACATAGCACAGGCAGACAGGGAAAAGGGAGTGAGGTGCAGTGAGCTAGCAGTGGCTGGTGAGCCGTGAGGTACTGGTGGCTCAAAAAGTCTGAAAGCGGTATCACAATGGGAACGCCATACTGGTTTTAGACAGTGAATCAGAGTATTGCCCAGGGCTATTGTTGAGCTGTACAAATCAACAAGTGTACAGTGTTTCACATGGACATTTGTGTGTAGCAGCAGTGGCGGTGTAGTTATGTAGAACAAGCCCTATATAAAGTGGGGATCGGGAACCCACTTCCCTCCAGATGCTGTTGAAGTCCAACAGTATATGGAGACCTACACAGTTTCCACCCCTGATATAAATGAATCACCACCACTAGCCTCACTTCAGTAGCCTTCAGCGTTTCCTTGAAGCCCTTAATGTGTGAGTGTCTCTTTCAAAGTTGCTATGACACCGTGCAACAAATTTGAAAACTTCCTCCCTGAATCCCTAAATGATCTGACGCCACCCACCCCACCTCTGCTGTAAGTATCTTTGCCAGACACCAGCTGCCGTTAGACTGTCTGGCAAATTATTCTCCATTGTCGAGGGAAGAAAAGGTCATATATCAGTGGTTCTGATAATGAGTTTGATAACACAAGAGCAGGGTATGCATTTGCTATAGACAGAGTGCGGGAGAGCCGGGATGAGTGAGAAATGCCATCACCACCTACAGATAAATGGTAGAGCTGTGATTGAGGGCTCACCTGATTCATGAAACACTGTCAATATAATCTTCCCCAGGCAGTGAACAAACTCTCTGACTGCATTAGGTGCCTCTGTAATTGTCTTTCCCTTGCTTCATTTTATGCTCTGCGCTTGGCACTGCTTTTGATTCTCATTATTTTAACACACTTTTTTTTTTGTCTCTGTTTTTGTGAAGCTTGCCCCTGAGATCGGTTGGCTGGCAAGCTTCAATCGAGAACGGCCTCTGAACAGCAGCCCGATTGCAGTGTTCTTATCTCCCTCCCTCTCTGGAATCACACACTGGCTCAAAGCTGTTTTTGTTCAGAAATATTTCCCATACCTCCTCCATGCCTGGTCCAACCCTGCCCCATTGATGGCATCCAATGTTTCCCTGCTTGATTGGATGCCCATGTGGCCTGCTTTCCTTTCCTTTACTGGAAAAGCTGTCAAGACAGTTCTGCACTCGAAAGTGCCCTTGATTTGAAGTAGGGATGCAAGAAGGCATCATTCTCCGCTCCACCTTATATGCATCACATGCACCACTGTTTCCACTCCACTGCAGTTCATCTCTCAGCTGGAAGCCACATTATCTATTTCATTATCAGCTGTGGTGAAATTCTTATTATAATCATTTTACTATTTATTAGATGCCTTCTCTCACTGCAGAGAACTATGACTTGAACAGCTCACAACTTTAGAAAGTTCTTCCTAATGGTTTGCTGAGCAGACTTTCTTGTAATTTGAACTCCTTGCTTTGGGCCCTATCATATAGATAAATAAGGATTGTTGGCTGGAGATATGAACCAGCCACAACCCCACTTCTAACCACATACCTGATTGTAATAACTATTTGAGAGTGAAACAGGCTACTGTGGAATGTGGTGGACTCTCCTTTGCCGGAGGTTTTCAAACAGGTTGGATGGTCATCTATCAGGGATTTTTAAATTGTGATTCCTGCATTGCAGGGGGTTGAGTTAGATCAGGGGTCGGCAACCTGTGGCCCATGGGCCACAAACAGCCCATGGGGGTCATTTAAATGGCTCACTAGCCGCTCCCGAACTGAGCCATCCGCTCAACAAGTCCCCTGCACTGCGCTAAACCAGTGGAGCGGGGACTCACTTCTGTGGCGCCGGAAATCACGTCTGTGCTGATGCAGACGCAATCTGGCCCACGGAGCGATTCCTGCAGGAGTGAACCTGCCCAGGCGAGGTAAACCTTGCCGACCCCTGAGCTAGATCACCCATGGGTCTTTTCCTACTCTGAAATCCTAGTGTTCTATATTAATAGTGGGCTACATTGCAGGGCTTTTGCAAGCTATAATGCATCAGAAACACTACTTAAGCACAAAAAACTGTGTCAGCTTCTGATTCTGAATGCTTTTCAAGGGTATCCGCACAAACGGAGTGTTACAGTAGTCCAGCCAGGATGTAACTAAGGTATGTATCACCATGGCCAAATCCAACATACCATGCAATTGTATCACCCCTAAAGAAACATGGGAACTGTAGTTCAATAGTCTCTGTCTTAAGAGTTCTGAGAATTATAGTTCGGTTCCCAGGATTCTTTGGGGTTAAACTGTCCTTTAAATGTATGGTGTGTGCACAGCCTAATAGTCTTAGCATTCCATATTCAAATCGTAGCAAATTTAGCCTCTGGATTGGTGTGAATATTTAAGCCATTGCATTGTTATGATTTTAGAAGGATTTAGAAAGGTTTTAGTAGGATTTAGTTTGTGCTGAGGATCCTTGCCTTTAACAGCTGCGAAAGAGAGGGAAAAAGAGAACTCAGGTTTTGCATAAAATGTGCAGATGCCAATTTACAAGCATAGATCCACATTTAGAAATAATTACTATAATTTAAATATAAATGCATCTCAGCATATTGAGGGGAAACTGAGGCCAGGTGACCTGCATGCCTGCTCAGTTTGCTGTTGATGGGAAACTTCAAGGCTCTCCCTCCACAGGGTTCTTTATCTTTACACTGTACCTATAACAGCACTTCCAATAAAGGATGCCTTCAGGTAGCAGGGAGGTTTTCTTGGGGGGGGGAATGGCAGGGGGCAAGGAAGCACTCGGACACAGAGCTTGAAAGCATGGATCTGTGCCTGGGAAGGGTGGAGCAAAAGGTTCATGTGGATAAGCCCTCACTATAAGGCACTGGGGAAGACACTCTTTTACGTATAGTATGTCCCAGCATACCAGTGGAGTGCTTTAAGCACCAGAGTGGTATTTATTTATTGCATTTATATCTCACCTTTCTCCCCCTCCAAGGAGCTCAGTGTGGTGTGCATGGTTCTCCCCCTCCACATTTAATCCCTACAGCAACCCTGTTAGGTAGGTTAGGCTAGGAATCACTGACTGTCCCAAGGTTGCCCAGTGAGCATTATGACCTAACAAGGTCTACCAGGTCCTAGTCTGACACTCTAACCAACACACTGGCTCTCATTAGATTATCCCTCCTTGCACTTCTTGACAACAGTGAGGCTGCAACATTCTGTACCAGCTGCAGCTCCCTGACCATCTTCAGGGGTAACCCCACATAGATATTTGCATGAAAAAGGCTACTTCATCTTCAGTCTGGGTTGTTGTCTTTTTTTAATTGAAGATCTCTCTTGAGCCTGTAATGAATCCTTAAGATGTTTTACACTCTTAAATATATATCCTGAGACAAACATACTTTCTTTACTGAAGGGACCAAGCCAGAGACTTCCTACTCATCCATGTCCCGTCCTGTCAGGAGATTTAAACAGGAATTATAAGATGTTCTCCCTGTGCACAGTGATTTTCAAAAAGCAACAGTAGATGAGCTGTAATTGCATGCTGAGAAGGGGCCCCAGGGACAAGTCTAAATGATAAACTGGAAGCCTGTACAATCATTCATTAAATATAAATTATTTGGGAGTTAAGAAAAAACTAAGCATACCAAAAATATGTTCTTCTTTCCATTAAATGCTTGCTTTATTAGAGAGTGAAGAAGTCCTATGGCTGGTTCACAGAATGTTCTCCACTGTCCTTCAGCATAAACTTCTCATTGTTGCTTGATTTGTATGCTGTCTTTCCATTAAATTATAAAAATAATAATATGGCTTACAATTATGAGAATGGCAATACATAAAAAACCAACAACTGCAAGAACAATGTTATAATGACAGCAGTATGAAAAGGGCATATATGTAACAACATACCCCACAAAAATATTTCAGTGCTATAAATGTAACATTAAATCTCCGGGCAGAGGCCAAACAAACACAAACACCAAAGGGAGTGTGAACAGTTTTGCCTTAGTCACAGGAACATATGAAGCGCTCTCATATGGAGTCAGACCAAGGGTTTCAGGAAGGAAGTCCCTCTCAGCCCTACCAGGAGAAGCCAGAGATTGAACCTCATCTGCATGCAAAGCAGTTGCTCTATCACTGAGCTACAGTCCTTCCCACTTCTAACCACGGGGGTTATGTTCACTACAAATTAAGGGAATACATTCATGAAAAACAGCATACAACAATGCATCACAATAGGGAAAAATTCAAAAATGGCTATATATATTTTTTGAGGGGGGGGGAATATGCACTGAAATACATATTCATTCTTCATTCATTAAAGTGGAAAACTGAATTTAAGACTAGGGGAAATCACAATCTGAGATAAACTGAAACTGACAGATTTACCCATTCCTAGCTAGGGTTCCTTAGGAGACAGCCAGATTCAACACACGGATGATGAAGGAGATGTCACATCAAGGGCAAGATTAAAAGTGCACACCACTCCTACTTCAACACCAAAATGAGTAATGTGTGATTTAGGCTAAAGTTTAATTCCAGCTTGATATGCACCTCATGTCAAACATCTGAGGACTTGCACTCAGCTGGCGACCGAGAACGCCATACTTTTCCAGCCTAGATTCCACACCAATGAAAGAATGTCCTACCTCCCACAAGGTTTGGTTTGGAAGACAACATTCAGAATTTGGGGAAAGCAGAGGATGTACAGACAAAATTCATACTGGGGATGTTAGAAAGCTAAAAATGAATTCTGACATGCACATACGCCATTATCCTCCTATTTGCTGGAGATCCACATATTTGCAGCTGCCTTTAAAATAACTACAGTTTCTGAGGATCAAGTAGTCACAACCCTTCCATTCTGTTCAAAAATTCCTCTAAGCGGTTTGACTGAATCTGATTTGGAATGGGACATTAGGCTTCAAAGACTCCCCGAGGGACTTCTCCGAAAATGTCTTACCTCTCATCTCTCTCTCTCCCTCCTTCCCCCTTCTACATCTTCTTATCTCTGGTGTTGACCTCCTCTTTGCTTTCTTCCTGGGACTCAGTGGGCAGGGACGTTGTTCTCATTTTCCATTGCCCCGTCTGCGACTTGGAACTTCACTACCGTCCTCGCTTTGAACCGCTTGGTCACTTGCTGCCTTTGTGGCGTCCTTTAACCTTCCTTTGAATTTAGCTGGGGGGGTTGGCCGACCTCCACACGCTCCTTTCCTATCTTTTCTTGCAACAAACTTGAGTGTGCCTGCTAAAATGTGAATGGGATTGGCGCAGTATCAAGAACAGGTAGTTCAAGGAGGGATTTCAAAGGAGTACATGGATAAAAGAAAGGGAAAATGTTTCTTAATACTAACCTGCAGTTATTACTATGTTGCTTTTATCAGTTGGTGACCTCATGTGATGAGTTTCTAGATGGGGGCGGGGGGAACCTCCCAAGTCTGTCTTTCTGGTTCTTGAAATTCTCCCTACACCACACACACTCCTCCCAGATCATGGCTTTGTACACTCACTGAGTGTTTTTGCCTGGCTGGGATGTGCCATTGAAATCCGATGACGCTTCTCACTAGCCTGGATGGATAGGGTTATATGAATGTGTCTATCATCATCATTCTTAATTTGTATAGTTAAAACCATACTCAAGGCTTTGCATGCAACATGAAAAGATCTACATAATTGCAAAAATATAACTAAAGTAGTCATAAGCAATAAATAAAAACATATCAAAAAGTGCACAACAATAAACCATCTCCACATAAGTCCTAATAAGCTAAAAATAAAGATACAAAAATCAATATCAATAACAGCAAAATTAAGATCTCCCAAATTAAATCTTGACCCCCAACAAAAAACCCTAAAGAATACCCTATGACAAGAGTCTGGAGACATCTTGAGAAGCAGGTCTTGAAGGAATCACAGTGAATATGTTCTCTTCTGGCCTCTTCTGCAACCTCAGCTTTGTGGCTGGAGTCAGGACTCTGCTTTCCCCAGCAAGATGGAGAGAGCCTAGCAAGGTAGGGAGCAAGTATTAAAGAAGTCACAGAGATATATTTTACATTCCTTGGTTTGCCCACTTCTGCTTCTGCCACTATCCCCCACTGACATACAGCCCCTGGAAGATTTGTCAGGAAAGGAGCTTGGTCTTTGGGGTGAAAAAGGTTCCCCACCTGAACTCTAGATAATGCTGAACATGCAGTTCAAAGTAATGCAGCCAATTAACATGGGAGAAAAAGCACTGGCTCAATCTTACAAAAACTTAAGCCCCAAATGCAAGCTGAAACAAATCTCCATCAAATTAAACAGAGACACTTCCAGATAACCTACTTATTTACCATTCGTCATGATTTGTTTGCAGGGAGGTTAGATAATGTAAGCCATTTATTGTGCATGGGTTCTGTTTTCTTTACAGGAAGTTAGATGACATGGCATCAAACATTGTCCCACACTTTGCAGTGCATTTCCCTGTCACATAGCTTATTGCAAAAGGTGTGACTGGGGAAGCAGGTTTATTATGCAAGAGCTCCAAATTTGCTGGTGTGTGAATGAATCCCATTGGAAAATAGTGGCAGCCTGGAAATGTCCAGAGACTAAAATCAGAATCAAAAGCCAGGAGGGCACAAATAGGTCTTCTCCTGGTACTAAAAATACATTGAAATAGGCCCCAGGAAAACCTCTTTGGGGAGTGCATTCCATGCCAGGAGGACCACTACCAAGAAGGCCCCCTTCTCTCTGGTTGCCATTTTCTAGGTCAATGGATATTGTTATTCTCCTGCCTCCCTTTCCATACCTTATAAAAACAAGGGATACCAATTTATATGCAACATACTTAGCTTCGGTTCATGGAAGTATTGGAAATTGGTCTGAATGTGCATCAATGAAGAGAAAACCAATAAAATCTTCATCTAAGACATCTAAGTGCATATGCTTTGAGTTAGATCTCTACATTTTCCCTGTGTGGGGATATCTGCTGATGTTTAATTTACCTCTTGAAGGAGGACTACAGATGCTTAATGGTTCAATTAACAAACAAATAAATTGGTACACTTCCAACCTTCTGACTGGTTTACCAACCTTCTGACATCTTGCTCTTCTTTAATTGATCCCAGGCTATGTAAGCAAACTGTAGTAATGACAATGCAATAGTTTAAAGAAACATATATGAACCTGCCTGGTTGTGCTAAGGAAAAAAGACACACCTGTAGCCATTTATGAAAACTCCCTCTCAGTTTTACGGCTCCCTTGGTGCTGTTGGGACTTAGCTCAGAGATGGCAGAAGCTGCAGGAAGGAGACTGGAACAGATAGAAGCCCTTTCCTCTTCCCACTTTCATATTAAAGCCAGAGAGAGAACATACAGCCCCCTCCCAAGGGAGAGAGAGCGTTGCTGGAATCTGAGGAGGGCTCTGAGCTACAGCCTGAGCAGAATTTGGGGGGGGGGGTAAGCATCTCCATCATTCTCTCCCAGGATTAGTTTCTATCCCAGGAGAAGAGACAAGTTGCCCCCGCCTAGATTCAATGCACGTTTAAAGATTAGGTCTCACTCGTGAATGAGATTCTAATGAGTGTATCCATCTCTGCTTTAAAGCTGGATAGGTGGGTGTGGAATTCTTGTTAGAACAACTTTTCAGGTCCTGCACAGTCTTGAACTTCTTGCAACTGCCCCTGGACTCATGAATCTTTGCCTTTGTTCCTAGACCAAGCCCATCCTAGCAAACTCATTGCCTTGTGAGAGCTCTGAGGCTGGGATAACTCATTCCCTCCTGCTGAGGCCATACTTTAATTTTGCATTATTCTGCCTTAATAAGGAACATTTCATTGCTTACAAGTAATAGCATATGCCGTCCTGTTTTAGAACAGGAGCCAAGGGCAATCAGGCATTTTCAAATGGAAACAGGTAGACCTGTAGTTAGCCAGGTTCTAAGCTCCACAGGGCTTCATAAACCCAAGCCAGCTTGTTGAATTGTGCCTGGAAGTAACTTGGAACCCACTTTTTCCAGCACAGGCGAGATAGGTGTACCCTGCTAGCCAGCTGCTGCTAAGGGTCTTGTTTTGCCATATGCTAAACCAGATCAGGATTCTGAACTGTTTTCAAGGGCAGCCCCATGCAAAATACATTGCAATAATCAAAGCTGAACTAATATTTATAGGAGTCACTGGAGAATAGCTTCCCAGGGAAGCTGTTGTAGAATCTGACAATCTACACATTTGACAAGTTGAAAAGCTGGCTCAAAGAGCAGCCAGGGAGTGTTTGTCACTCATAAATCCTTCGCTGGTGCAGCAGAGGTTCAGCTTGAGGACCTTGGAGATCATGGACTGGTCCAATGAGTCCATAAAAGAAAAGCTAAACCATCCATTCAAGAAATATGCAGAGATGCTGGCCTAATGAAAACTTGATGACCTGTTTCAGAAACCAAATTGGGAGCGACCACAGCTAAATGACATCTGGCAGTTCGCAACACACAGGGGATCAGCAGGCGCTATTATTTTTAGCTTAAAGGCAGAAAATGCAATAAATATTAAATCGAACCATGCCTCACTCTTATGCAAGTGTTGCTGGATTTGAGTTGCTTGCTTTAACAGTTCATTATGTTCCTGTTAAATATAATGAGTTTTACTTTGAGTACCGTGGACTTCTGGATTTCAGCAAAGCCTATATACATGCACATATATCTTTTTTTATTTAATGCACCACTTCATTTAGAAATAGAAAGTGAAATGTTGGAATGCGTTCCTGCATGCTTCAAATATTTATTTGTCGTCCCCGCTGCTGTTTAGTTTAAACATTTGGAAGTCTCTCCCCACACCCCCTTTTCTCTTTCTCTCTTTCTCTGATCCCATGAGACACCCCATGAAAGAGTTTTGCCTCTGGGTATCAATATCTCCATGCAACACAGCTGTTAGACTTGGGAGCGTGATAGATTCGGCTTTTATGAACGTAATGAAATGGAATTTTTAAATGCAGTAAAAGGGGGGGGGGGACAGACATAAGCTGGCACATCAAAGGGAATAGTGTATTTCTGCTTTGGTTCCTTCAGGAGCGCTCCACGCTTTTGTGCCACTTTTTTGAAGCAGGAGGCGTGCAAGAGATTCAGCCTCCGACTCTCCAAACTCCAAATGAGGCCAAGCCCCGTGTTCACAAATCAGAACGGATTGAACTGCATATTAATCAAGATCTGTTTAAACTGCTCTCACCACTCAGGGTGGTGATGGCAGGGAGGGAGGGGGGTTTCTAATGCTTTTCTTACAGAGAAGGGCATTGTCATCACTGGTCTGGGTTATACGCAGGAAAACATCTTGCAATGGAGCGACCCGTATAATGAATCAGATGCAATGTGATATCAAACAGGAGGACCTTGTCTTGTGGGCACCATATGAATAGGTTTTATCTGCCCACACGGTGTGATTGAAATCAGAGGTTGTGTGCCTCCCAAAGGACTGCAAGATTACACTGTAATCTGCGCACAAACACAATGCAGGGATCCTACTTTCGAGCAGACAGCATATCGGAGACAGTATTCCCATGTTACCAGCAATATGAGCTGGTGGTTGGTGGTAGGCCAGAATTATAGTCTATAGCAAGGGAAGCCAACACAGTGCCCTCCATTTGTTGTGAACATCAACTCCTATCTTCAGTGACCAGTGGCCATTCCTGCTGGAGAAGATGGGAGCTGTAATCCAAAGTATCTGGGAAGCACCAGATCAGTGACTCTGGTCTATATTCACCTATGTGAAAGGCTTTAAAAGAAGATCAGGCAAATTCATGGACAGCAAGGCTATCAACAGGTGCTAGTCTCAGTGGCTATGCTCTGTTTCTACCGTTGCTTCTGAATACCAGTTGCTGGAAACTACAGGAGGGAAGAGTGCTCCTGTGCTTGGTTTTACCACAGGCATCTGGTCAGCCAACAGGATGCTAGACTAGATGGATAACTGGCTTAGTCCAGCAGGATCTTGTGATCTTATATGAAGCAGTTTTAAGCTCCTAAGTGGTTTGAAATCAAATGCCTGAAGAAGCAGGCATAAAAGTTTGCCCATGTCTTGAGAACTTATTCTGAAACTCTTCTTGAAGTTCCTTCTGTATTGGAAGTACACTCCGTGACAACTATAAACAATGTACATCCAACATCCAACCTTTTTATTCAACCGTCAGTCAGGAAAAAAGTACATTTGTCAATACATAGTTAAAACATAAACAATGTAAAACTAATGCTTCTGTGTGATAACCTTTTGCATGGCTAAATTGCTTCTTCATGGGTTTCCTTCTCTCAGTAGTTTCTTCTACATATTGCTATTTCTCCATTAACATATAACTTTGCCTTGTTTAAGGGGACATTCAGTGAAGAATGCAGCTGTTTTCCATCCCACATCTGCTTAGTGTCCCAAGGCATTTTGTGAAATTCCTTGCTTCACCATGTCACCAAAAACATGGCTAAATAAAGTTTGTCGTTTTGTACCATACTGTTGTTGTTGTTTAGTCGTTTAGTTGTGTCCGACTCTTCTTGACCCCATGGACCAGAGCACGCCAGGCACTTCTGTCTTCCGCTGCCTCCCGCAGTTTGGTCAAACTCATGCTGGTAGCTTCGAGAACACTATCCAACCATCTCGTCCTCTGCCATCCCCTTCTCCTTGTGCCCTCCATCTTTCCCAACATCAGGGTCTTTTCCAGGGAGTCTTCTCTTCTCATGAGATGGCCAAAGTATTGGAGCCTCAGCTTCACGATCTGTCCTTCCAGTGAGCACTCAGGGCTGATTTCCTTAAGAATGGATCGGTTTGATCTTCTTGCAGTCCATGGGACTCTCAAGAGTCTCCTCCAGCACCATAATTCAAAAGCATCAATTCTTCGGCGATCAGCCTTCTTTATGGTCCAGCTCTCACTTCCATACATCACTACTGGGAAAACCATACTAGGTTGTCTTTTTAGCTACTACCAGTAAGCCCTTTTAAAGCATCACCATTGGAAAACATAGATTGCCTGTCTGGAGTCCCTTTTTCCCTATTTCAAGACCTGTCATTAAACTAAATTTGACCCACCTACTGTACGTTCTCTGCACAGCGAGGGGGAAACACAGTGTGATTTGAAGAGCTTCTGGATGATGATGATGGTGATCGAAGGTAGTGAAAAAAGCTGGTGGTTCAAAGCAATGGAAAGTAAGAGCACTGCCCCACCCGGGCAGTTTTAGCAACATCTGATTTAGAGCTGGATGAATCTGTTTGTTTCAGTGTCTCTCTGCTTCCTCAGGTGTTCACCTCAACACATGAGTGCTTGAAGTGTGGGCAGGGACAAAAATGCAAGCCCTAACCCCAGTGTCATTGATGGATCATGTCCCTTTCAGTCTGAACATGAGTAGAACCCCTCATGTGATCAGGATCCCTGTGAACATGAGATCAGCCCTGCCAGATCAGTCCAAAGGCCCCTCTAGTCCAGCATCCTGTTTTCACAGTGACCATTCAGATGCTCCAATGGGAAACCTGCAGGTAAGCACTGAGCACAGCAGCCCTCTCCCCTCCTGTTGTTTCCAGCAACTGGTATTCAGACTCATACCACACCCAACTGTGGAAATAAAACATATATATTAGAGTTAGTAGCTATTTACAGCCTTATACTCCATCTGAGTAGAAGCTGTTGCCCACAGGTGTTCCTTGCTCAGTGCAGGGATAGTGTGCCCAGAGACAATGCTGGGGATGGGCTTGCAGGAGCATGTTGACCAATTCCCCATTTTACTTCTCCAGTTTTCAATTTTTCAATTTCCACATACATTTGTGTTTTTAAAAAGTCTACATGAAAATTCAAACTCATCCTCATGTCTCCTAAAATAGGCATTTTTTTCTGCATAGTTTTGCCTAGTCACCTGCGTTTTTCCAAACATTTCCCCCTAGTGCAATGCCCTTTTTGTACATTGTTTTTATGAATACATGCCTTTTCACATGCACCTTTCACCATTGTTTTTCTATGTGGTGGAAAAACGGCACCACAACATTTGGAGAAGTGTGCTTTTCAAAGCAGGGCTCTTGAATAGATTCACAAGGTGTGACTTTTATAAATTAATAAATTCATGTAACAATGCAAACCAAATGAATTTTTCTCAATCCCCAGAGAGATGGCACCACCTTTAATGACATTTCTGGTCAGTGCTTGAATGAATGGGTGACCATCTGGGAACCAGATGTACCTTGTCTTACATGAGAGAAGAAGGTGGGATCTAAATGTAAGAAAATTAAATAAATGTAGCTAAGCAAGATCAGTGTGCAAAAGGTCTGAAGTTCAGTTCTTGGCATCTCCAGGTAGGGCCAGGTAAGTCTCCTGTCTGAAAGCTGGGGAGCCACTTCTAGCCAGTGTAGACAATAGTGATAGTTCAATACTGGATGGTTCAATGCTCTGACCTGGCAGTTTCCTATGTCCCAAGGATGGTGGAGACAGTCCCAAGGCTGTACATATTTGAAAACATTTGGTCAGCATGAGTCATCCACTGGACAATGTAATGAGTGGCATCTCCAGCACTCAAGTATATTGCAGAAGTGATGTAATATGCTCTCATTGCAATGACTTTGAAAATCATAGATGTAAGACTTTTACAGTGTATCTGCTCCAAGTGTGCCCAAGTGAATTGTGGACAGAAATCCAAAAGAGAAGATGAATGTGTGCAGTGATATGGAATATGGATGTCATCCTATGATGATAATCCCCCCCTTCTTTAAAAAAAAAAGTCAACATACATGCTTAGTTTAATTGGTTAGTTGATTGAAGTTCTGAATCGCTTCCCACAACAGGCAGTCCTGATTTACAACTATAAAATTCAACAATACAGTAGAAAATATATCAACATATTAAATACATAGCCAGAGTAAAACATTTCAATCATTGATGCTGCCCAAATGCCTGAAAAAACAAAGATCAAAAGCATTTATTTATTTATTTATTTATTTATTTATTTATTTATTTATTTGTACCTCGCCCATCTGGCTGGGTTTCCCCAGCCACTCTGGGTGGCTTCCAACCAAGATTGAAATACAGTAAAATGTCACACTTTAAAAACTTCCCTAAACAGGGCAGAATGATGACATGGGTGTTCTGACACTGAACTGGGGCTCCTCCCCAGTCTTCACCCAAAAATTACTATTTGTCTGAAAAGTGACCTGACATGCAGTGGATTTTCTTTTATGTCAGCAAACAAAGTCATTCGTTTTCCACTGCTGAAAACATGTAATCTACCTTTGTCAAATGTGAATATTGCTTGGTACTGATTTTTCTTGCTACTTCTATCAGCAAATGCTATTCTCTGATGTAGCCAACTTAATTGAACAGCTCCTTGACAGGAATTAAAACCTGTTTTACAAATTCGTATCTTTTTTCTTTATTTTTCTGCTTTCTTGCTTTCATTTCCCCCCTCTTTTACTCCCCTCTTTCTACACCCCGATTCTTCTAAACAAGGCAGTTTCATTCTGAATATTTCCTAGGTGGCAGAAATAAATAAATAAGTAAATAAGTAAATTGCTTGTGGTGGCATTGAAATTCTCCCTGAAAAAAACACACCAAAAAAACATCGCATTATGCTTTCCACCTATTTCTCAGAGATAGCTGCAGCCCGCGGAAAGCTGCCCACTGTGTCTATACATATTCAGAGGACCATAATAGAGATTTGCGACTGAAATACACAGCGGCATGTCTTCCAAATGCCTCCATTTGGAAAAGATAAGAGTGTGAAGTTTAGAGAGTACATTTTTTGTGGGGTGTTTTTTTAAAAAAATATGTCAAGGGTCACTTTGGACATGACAAAATCCTCACAGGGATATATGATGATAATATGAGTGCACAATGATTAGCACCCAGGTTTAGCATAACATATGGACTGATGGACACTCCTAGGTCAGAAGGGTTTACCTTCTGACAGATAAATGAACACCCGGAACTGCTCTTTCATGGATATAGATATACTTGACTTGATTGTACACATGTGATTTTGTTTTGTTTTACAATCATCATGCAGATGGCTGGATGTTTCCTACATAGTTGCCTTTCTTCCTGCAGGAATGTTGTTCCCATGTCCTCAGACCATGATCCTAAACGGCACTAGCCTTCGCTGCTTGCACTTTGAGCAGGTGGAATGGGGGATCTCTGTGCTGGTGGAGTGAAATTAGCATCACTCTATGGGCGGAGGCTGGTAGAGCTGTTCTGAGCTGGGCTGTGGAGGCTGGTCCATTAGGGAAAGTGGGGCATAGCTCCACCAACCTCATTCTGCCTTAAGCCAGCCCTCATCTGCCTACCCCCTTACTTACAATCAGTCCAAAGAGTGGAACTGTCTGTCAGCCTCCTCCTCCTCTGTCTTAGTGTTGCTTTCATAGAACGAGAAGGATGGCAAGAAAAGCAGAATTTGTTGACTCCCCCCATTGTTGGTTTTGGCTCTGCTAGACATTGGCTCTGGCACCACCCACTGGTGGCCTCCCTATTAAGTCCCAGGCTCCACTGGAGCTGCATGGAGGGAGAACTCCACCCTGTATAAACCCCAGCATGGCGGGCTTGGGACTTGGAGTTTACTATCCATGCATCTAAGGAATAGTCACTTATCCGACATGTGCTAGATTTAATAAATACATCTCTTGGTCTGTACCTGACATTCTTTGCCTGATAGCGTAAGGATAAGTATTAACGTTGTACAAGAGAGGGATCCAGTGCTGTTGTTGTGGTAGATGAAAATAGTAGGGCAACACATGGCGTGATCTATTGTGCCACAAAGTTACCAGCACTTTACTTAAGCATTCTTTTGCACAATCTCCTGCTGGTGCCAAATGTTTCCCCATCAGAGCAGTATCCTACCAAGTGACTTTAACATAGCGCTTCATGGGATGTAGCCATTTGTGTCTTCTACTTAAAAAAATGCTAAATATAAACGCCAACCATAAGTAATTCATAACGCAAAATGAAAGAGAGCATTTAAGCCCTTAATTCCAGGCATTAATGTAAAGATCATAATATTTCAAATTTAATTAGAAAAATCATGTTCATTAGTAGATCTTCAGAGATTATCTGCGTATAAAGCCTTTTACCAGCCATTATACTTCCAAAGTTTTATTCTTCTCGGGTTCCAATTTTCGATAGGCTGTCAATTTCACCAAAGCTGTTAAAAACCAGTTTTCACATTGAGCTCCTTTCCCTTTACATCTGTATTTGCTTCCCCATTTTTGTGTATATGTTAGACTGTGATCCTACCCACACTTTGATATTGCTAGTCGGGGAGAGCGGGATAATTTGTGGGCCCCTCTGCACCAGCCTCCATTGATGGAGAGCAGTAGTGTTGATAGGGGGAGATCTTTGTTGTGGAAATGGCCAGCCTTCGCTGGAGTGGAAGGTGACCTTGGGCCAGTCATACTCTCTCAGCCTAACCTACCTCACAGGGTTGCTGTGGGGATTGAACCAGGTGAGGGAGAGCTATGCAATGCCACCCTGAATGGAAAGGGGGGGTATACTAAAATAAGTTTAATATTGGCAGTTGCCAGTGGATGACCCCTTAAAAGGGCGTAGTGGCAACAGTGGCAACAAAACCAAAGAGGTAACAAAGCACATCTAGATCTCAGTGTGGGGCCCCATTATGCCTGGATCTAGTGCCAAGGGGGTGGGACCAA
Organism: Podarcis gaigeae; assembly: GCF_964106915.1. Lineage (NCBI taxonomy): Eukaryota > Metazoa > Chordata > Lepidosauria > Squamata > Lacertidae > Podarcis > Podarcis gaigeae. The sequence continues at coordinate 36,208,891 of NC_139684.1, read as the reverse complement.
GAAAAACCACACCCACTTTCTGCCAATCAGGGCTCCAGCTCTGGCTTTACCCTTCCAGTCATCCCCTGGGGCAAGGTTAAGATTGCTGTGCCTGACTGATGATTTACTAGACTTGCCACTTAGAACTTGTTTCCTTCAGTCTCCAAAAGACTTGCAACACATCTGGAAACATATGTACAGTGGGTGATATTTCCAATGCTAATGCTATCCATTGAAATTAATGGACATGATGATTCTTGGTCTGTTGTTGTTTAGTCGTGTCCAACTCTTCGTGACCCCATGGACCAGAGCATGCCAGGCACTCCTGTCTTGGTCTATTATTTTCAATTGGTTTTCTCTGAGTAGAAATTACTTGGATACAATCTCTTATGTTTTCAAATGAATCCGTGCAAAACCTCTACAATTATTTATAACACACCTGCAGACATTACAAAAAATGCAGTCCCTTGTTTGTTTAAAAGAAACACTTTTAAAAAACCCATTCAGTTCACCACTAGGTTTGGTCTCCAGTGTTTTGTATTTGCCTTCCATTCACATGATTGGAGCAAACAAACAAGTGGCCAGTCACTCTGGGCGATCTAGAGGTGCTTGTGAAGCAGTAAATAAGCCAAAGAATGTACTCTTGAGTATGCCTTACATTAACAGAGAGGACAACTGATTGCAGCATATGCCAAGGGACCATCTTGACTTTACAGCTATGTCTGCACTGTAAATACAGCTTTAGTCAGGATCTTTTGTTTATTTTTTAATAAGGAAAAAGAAGAAGATATGGCTGTTCAGCTCAGCTGGCTAGTCATTCAGAGATTCTAAGGATATAGCAACATAAAATGTGCACAGTTCTGAGCCATTTCCAGACTGCTGCTGCTATTTTGTGGGCATGATTAAATCATATATTGGCAAATTCTGGATGCACGATTAAAGGGGATTTTGAGCTCTTGCACAACAAAACCCTCTCCATCCCACCACACCTTTTGTGGGAAGGAAAATAAGGGCTCATCCACATTGACCCGTAATTTGATTGTGTTGAGTACCGATTAATTCTCCTGGGTCCGATAGCTTTTCTTGTAGTTCTGCAGCTGTGTCTTGCGAAAATCCAATCTTGCCCACTGAATCAATCTTATCAGATGTTAAGAAAATACAAAACGGTGGGAGTCTGGCCTGGGGAAAAAAATCTTCTAAATTTCAGGGTGCAGGAAATGTACATTTGTAGTAGTCAGAAGCAGAGCCAGTGTGGTGTAGTGGTTTTAGAGTGTTGATTACGACCTCAGAGAGCAGTGTCCAATTCCCCACTTGGCCAAGAAGTTGACTGAGTGAACATGACTAGGGTGGCCTTCAGCTACTCACCAGCTTTCAGGCTAACCTTCCTCACAGGGTTGTTGTGAGAATAATATGGAAAGGGAAAGAGCCATGTGTACCATTTTGAGCACCACGGAGGAAAAATGGTGTGGTATGCAAAAACAGTAATAAATAGACGAAAATTAAAACGGATTCTCCTTTCCACCCATTTCTTTTAAAATTGTTTCTGTGGTGTTTCTATTCCGATCTTGACTTATTTCACTGACCAGGTAGGGAAGAGGAGGCATTCCCCCCACCACTCTTGCAGTGCTCTGAATTTTCCTGAGAGAGAAAACTGGAGATAGGAATATTTCATCAGGTCACTCAGGGTTGCAACTTTGGAGGCCCCAGGCATTTTGAATGGAGGAAGACTCTTAAGATCATGTTGTTGACACTCTGCTTTGGGTCTTAATTGGTGACTTTCTTTGTAATCTAACAAGCTCCTGCAACAAGGGGTCTCATTCCCAACTGTGCTGGACCTTAAACTTTGCACTTTCTCTGTACACAGCTGTGTACTTTTAAAATTTAATGGCCAAAATACTGACCATTTCTCCAGACACAAGGGAAGCTTTTTGTGATTTCTATGTGATCAGCACATAATTTCTACTGTTATGGCTATCGGATAAGGGGATGGTTGTTGTTTTTTAAGGCTTTCATTTAGCTAACAGCTTTTAAAAAATATTATTATTAACAACAATGATTTATTCATTGCCTTCTAAACTGTCATTATATATGAGATAATTAAAAGCAGTTAAACAAAAACAACAAATACTTTTAAAACAAAACTAAAACACTAACAAATGAACACTTATGATAAAGACCTGTTTATCCATTTGGGAAAGCCTGTTGGAACAAATGGTTTCTGGAAAAGGCAGATAGTGGCCACCTGTCCCACAAGAACAGAAATGCTATTCCACTGTCCAAGGGCAGATCTCAGATGGGTTGCATTCAATTAATGTTTACTTAGAGTAGACACATCAAACTTAATGGTCCTAAGTTGGTCTTGGTCATTAATTTCAATAGGTCAGAGTAGAAGTTAGAGGAATACAACCCACTGTGTTTTGCAAGGCTTTTCAGTTTAGGCATGAATTTGCTGGTTCCTTTTTATTGTCATTTTGGATAAGGAGTGTATTACCCCAGGTTTCAGTAGCCCTCCTCTTTTGCAACTCAGCTTAATGGTTGAATGGCTTTTGATTAACATATGTGTGTCCATGTGTGTCCATGTGTGATCTCACTTATGGACCTAGAAACCATTTCTGGTCTCTTTCCTATCCTGTTTTGTTATTCATATCTCTCTCTCTCTCTCTCTCTCTCTCTCTCTCTCTCACACACACACACACACACACACACACACACACACACACTTTGTTGTGAAAGGCAAGATTGAGGAGCATAACTTAAAATTCAGCAAAGCAAATGAATACTATTAATCCTAGATCCTTCTAGACAGGAGATAGCACTTCCATACTGTCTCAGTTTTGAGGTGGGGTACAATCATGTACCAACAAATTAACTTTGCAGATTCACAGTTGTTTGGGAGATCTTGTCCAATACTTCTCCACAAAGACCAGATCTTTTGCAATAAGTGACAGGGAAATGCACCAGAAATTGTAGAATAACATTTGCTTCGACACAGTGTCACATAGCCTCCCTGCAAACAAATCAGAACAAATGCCCATTAAATAGCTAATGTCAGCTAATCTTTCTGCAAAACAATTCAGGTTAAATGCTCAATAAGCTGGTCATCTGGAAGTACCTTGAGCGAGAGAGATCTCCATGCCTTTCCCTTTATGTTTATGCTCATGGGGAAATCTCCCTTTTATTTCAAGCAGGGAGCAATCCAGCACTTATATTTGCATCATGATGTTTCTTGATGAGCCAACCCTGGTACAAAATGATATATTCTATTATTATATTTTCACTGTAGTACCTTTAAGCCTCTGTAGAGAAATGCATCTTTCTGTAATGATCTGTTTGATGAAAAATATTCCACTTTCCCAGGCGAAGCTCCATTATTTTGGTACCTGCAGCCAGGTGTTTGCATTCCTCTCATGTCCCCCATGTCTACCGCCACAGCACAGACAAATAGGCCAGTGTCCAATCCCATTATGGAATACACACTTAGAGCCCATATGGTGTTAGTTTTCTCATAAATAAGTCATGCTGAGAATGACTGGATGCATAGAGGACCCCTGTTCCTGTTCCTCCATAGAAGAAAGTATTGTTTTGTTTGTGTGTGTTTGTGTGTGTGTTTGTGTATATATACATATATTTTAAAAATCCAACCCAACTGCAATTTCAGGTCAGCGATCTTTGTATACTTTATTGGAATTAGATGAAACAAATGAGATTGTGGTGGATGAGGATCAACAAAATTAATAAAATTAAATTGTAATTGCCGTTTAGCAGCCGCATGTTGTGTGATTTGGTGGCTAATTTGAATCCAAAATGATGTTAATTAAGTGCAACTATTGCAGAGCTAGATAGTTTCCATCGACAAGCAAATATATTTTGCAAGCATAGCTCAGAATCTGGCAGACAGGAGAGGGGGGAAAATAAACATGTCCAGAGCAAAAGTTGCCACTGCACTAATGTCCTTCCCAATATAATCCATGCATGCATATATTTTATTACTGGTTTTGGAAAATTGGGAATGACAGCAGAGTTTGACTTGTGATAAGCTGCACTAGACTGGACCTATAGGGCAACAGACCCTCCTTCTGCAGCTGCTTATGCTGTGTGCTTTAGGTCTTGGTAAGGTTTCTACAGTCCTATCCATTGGAAGAAGTGCACAGGCTGAAATATTCCGTTCAGACTTCACTTTGGTGCTTTGGAAAATAGCAACGTTAAGTCTGAAGTACTGTGCAGTCTGTCTGATTTGGTTCGAAGAAAGAGGTCCTCTGGCTGGGTCGGGATGGCATGGGGATGAGGGACCAACTCCCTTCTCTTGCGGGGGCCCAATTAGTGCCAGTGCCTTCCGCTAAGAGTTTGGGTGTAATCCTTTATTGCCTCCCTTTCCATGGAGGCGCAGGTTACAGCAACAGCTAAGGTGACATTTTTCCATCTTCACCGTATTAAGCAGTTGGTCCCTTACCTTTCCCCAATCTGGCCCCAATCTGGCTACAGTGATCCATGTGATGGTCACCTCCAGGCTTGACTACTGTAAATCACTCTATGCTGGGCTGCCCTTGAAACTGTCCCAGAAACTCCAGCAGGTGTAGAATGCTGCAGCGAGCCTCCTCATGGGGTCCCTGCCATGGGAGCATATTCACCCGTTCTTTACCAGTTGCACTGGCTCCCGGTGGAGTATAGGGTCAGGTTCAAGGTCCTAGTTTTGACCTTTAAAGCCCTTTGTGGCTTAGGGCCCTCGTATTTATGGGACTGCCTCTCCTGGTATGCCCCGCAAAGGACCTTGAGGTCCATGAATAACCATAGTTTAGAGGTCCTGGGCCCTAAGGAAGTCAGACTATCCTCCACCAGGTTCAGGGCCTTTTCAGTGACGGCTCCAACCTGGTGAAATGCTCCGTCCCATGAGACTAGGGCCCTACAGGATCTAACCTGTAAGACAGAGCTATTCCGCCTGGCCTTTAATTTGAATTCAGCCTGATCTATTATTTCCCTTCTCTTCCTTCCCCCTTCCCTTTTATGAAGATTACCCACTCTGGGACCCCACAGCTAATTCTCCCCTGGCCTCCTCGCTGGCCCAAGTAGGACTAATTCAGCCAGCTAGCCCTGGTGACTATCTAATGTTTATTGGATGGATTTCCCCCAAATTGATTTTTTGAACTTTGAATTGTATTGCTGTTCATGTTTTTATACTGTATTTTATGCTGCTTCTATGTTGTATTACAATTAAGTGTTTTAAATTGGTTGTTAGCTGCCCTGAGCCTGGTTTTCTGAACCGGGATGGGCGGGGTATAAAAAAAATTATTATTATTATTATTATTATTATTATTATTAAAGAACAGGGGTCAGCAAACTTTTTCAGCAGGGGGCCAGTCCACTGTCACTCAGAACTTGTAGTGGGCTGGACTATATTTGGGGGGGGGGATGATGCAAGAGCACCATGAGCCCTGGTGGCTGCTTACCTGTGTCTTGCAAGCAGCAGGGACTGACGGTGGTGGCAGTGGCGGTGGCGGCAGAGGGATGATGAGTGGCACACGAAAGGGCTCCGGAGAGGGGCTGCTTAAAATGGCGGCTGCTTGTGTGCTGCTGCTGCTGCTGGCACCAACAAAGCCCAACCCCCTTCCTTCTTAAGGCAGGGCGAGGAGAAGCCAGGAGGAGGGAGGGAGGAAGCGCTGGCGCCACCGCCATGTGAGGGAGAGGGAGGGAGAGGGAAAGAACGTGTGCATGCTGGCGATCCTTGTGGCGATTCCCAAACCATCCACGGGCCGGATCCAGAAGGCAATTGGGCCTCATCTGGCCCATGGACCTTTGTTTGCCTACCCATGTTACAGAACAACAACAACAAAGGTCTCCCTTTTCTCTCTCCCCACCCTGATGTTTTCTGCATATGGAAAGCTTTGGGGAACACGTTTGGATTTTTGCAGACACACTGCACATCTCTTCTAAGCTTAATAAAATGCATATAAATATTTGTATGTTTATATCTCCCAGCATATGTGCCCACACTTGTATGTGCATGCTTTCTATATGATTTGCTACTATTTTCCTTACCTTTTTCATGGGCTGACAGATGGAGTGATTCTATGGCAATGCTTCACGTGGAGATTGCTTGTGTGTTTTTTTACTAAGTGCTGTCCTATTGCTGCTCAAAGTAGTAGTTATACATGGGTATGCATGCGTGTGTTTGTATATGCCCAGAGAAATGAGTAGGGCAAGTCAGACACTAAATGTTTTGTATGCTGGATATATGGAGACCTGCACCATTTGGCTGAGCTATGTTGAAAAGACAAAACACTCAATGCTTGCAAAAAAAAAAAAAATGAGTTAATATACATTTACAAAATTGCACAAATAGTATTTCATTGACAGTTGAGTCTGGGAATGTCAGTATTCACACACTGTTCTATTCTGCTGTGGATCTGATTATGGGCAAATTGGGCAAATGGTAAATATTTCCAAGCATTTCACTCCATGATCTTGACTTGAGACTAGAAAGGTGAGAGAAATCAGAACTGGACAGATGCATCCATTTCTTGCATCCAGCAAAGTACAGACCACAGAGCTCCTCCATTGCTCTCCCTCCTGCCCAGAGTACCAAACCACCACCATTGCAACTTAGATGTGGAGAGAGAGCAGAGGCTGCAGTGCAAGTCAGCAACAGAGAAGAAGTGTCACCTGCGCTGTTTCCTCAATACCTTTTGCTTCTTTTTCTTCCTGGTGCTGCATTGAATAGGAGCATAGGAAGCTGCCATTGGTCCATCTAGCTCAGCATTGCCATCCCACTGACTGGCAGTGGCTCTTCAGGCTTTGAGACTGGGACTTTCTGTGTATTCCTGGATGTGCTCAGGATTGAATCTGGGACCTCCTGTGCGGACTGCAGCTGCTCTCTCTTCCCCATAGTGGTGCTTTTCCATGTAGGAAGAAAGAAAAGGAAGGGGGAAATTAAGGTGCTGTGGTGTCCAGAACAACATAGGGAGTGGCACTCTTATTTTCTTGCTTCTGTTTGTTGAATGTTGGGTGGCTTCTCCTTTGTTACTAGACATTCCCAAATAAGCAAGGAGGTCACTAGACAAATTGGGGGTCTGTTGAGGGCCGCTTTTCCAGGGCCCCCTCAAACCTGGAACTGGCCTGCCTGCTTCTTATAAAGAAAAACATTGCAAAAGCCTTTTTCTTGTGCCTAAATTTCTGTTAGAAATTGGTGCTCTCACTGAAGGGTTTTGAAATGCACTTTTACTTTGTCTCCGGCTGCACTTCTAACCAGAAACCTGGGATGCCTTTGCTCCAGCTGGCCCACAGAACATAAAAATAATCCCAAGTTGATCTAACCTCTTTCCCCCTTCTGTCATTCTTCTAAGCAGAAGTTGGGGGAAAACATAAAATGGAAAATTGAAAAGTATGTATTTGGTTGGATTCTCCTCCTCCTGGCAGTTCTTTATTTGAGGATCAGCCGGTTTCGCATCCAGCGGTCAGATGAATGACCTGATATAGTGACACTGAAGATGAGAGAGGACTTGGCATATTTCAGGGCTTGACAATGAAGGAACAAGAGGCAGGGTTGTTTTTTTTCCAGTTGCCTGATTGCTTGGACATCAATATCACAGGTGGCCAATGTGGTGCTCTCCAGTTGTTGCTGAACTACAACTCTCAACCACCCTAACCCCTGGTCATGCTGTATGTGGCTGATATGACCTGGAGTCCAACAAGATCCGGAGATTGCCTTCTGTGATTGCCTTCCCAAGCTTTCATGCTAGAACAAAGAATTGTAAAATATGTTTCTAGTGCTGTGAAGAGAACAGATTGCTTTAAAAGCCTGAGTTCTCACAGTGGCCAACCAGCTCCTGGTGGGGAGTTTGCAAGCTGGACATGAGCAAAACGGCACTCTTGCTACCTGTGATTCTCAGCAATCGGTATTCAGAAGCATTACTGCCTCTGGGAAGGTACCCCATCTAAGGAGAAGAAAAACTGATCCTAAACCTCTCCTGCCTTGCAGGATATCTTTCGGAGAAGAAAAGGCTAAGGAGTAAACCCTACAGAAATCCAGAGTGGAGTGCCCAAGACAGTTGTGTGGCAGATGCCCCAGTCTATGCAATAATTTGCAACCTGCTCTGTCCAGGCTGAATTTTGCAAGATGCATGCACAGTCTTCTTCTTCTTCTTCTTCTTCTTCTTCTTCTTCTTCTTCTTCTTCTTCTTCTTCTTCTTCTTCTTCTTCTTCATTTCTGAGCACAATTCAAAGTGCTGGTGTTGACCTTTAAAGCCCTAAACGGCCTCGGCCCAGTATACCTGAAGGAGCGTCTCCACCCCCCATCATTCTGCCTGGACGCTGAGGTCCAGCGCCGAGGGCCTTCTGGCAGTTCCCTCATTGCAAGAAGCAAAGCTACAGGGAACCAGGCAGAGGGCCTTCTTGGTAGTGGTGCCCGCCCTGTGGAACGCCCTCCCATCAGATGTCAAAGCGATAAACAACTACCTGACATTCAGAAGACATCTTAAGGCAGCCCTGTTCAGGGAAGTTTTTAATGTGTGATATTTTAGTGTATTTTTGGTTTCTATGGAAGCCGCCCAGAGTGGCTGGGGAAACCCAGTCAGATGGGCGGGGTACACATAAATTTATTATTATTATTATTATTATTATTATTATTATTATTATTATTCAGCGGCACTTTTGTCCACCTGGAGATTAAAGACCTCCCCTTGCCACCTGGTGGTGGGCATGCAAACCTATAGATTTCAGGGCATCCCTGGCCATCTGGCAACCCTGTTTAAATCACATTCAGTGCTATTCTTCTAGAAAAAGAGGTGCCAGAATTCACCATTAGTACCTCCCTCATGTTCCTAGAATGGCAATGGTGCCCACTTGAGAGGTGCAGGAACTGAGTTCTGATGAGTTGTGACTGAAAAAGCCATGTTTAAAATAATTTATTTAGCAATAGGAGGGTTATTTTCTGCCCACATTCTAAGTGTAACTAATTTAGAAGTAAACATTTTTAGAAGCAGGGTTCTAGAGAAGATTTTCAAAATTCATTTGCTATTTATAGTTGCAGTTCAATTGCAACTCATGCCTGAAAAAATGAGGCCTTTGGCATTCAGGATGAGTCTTGATGAATCTCCCCACCACCAACACAGCCATATATCTACATAGCAAATCCCTGTCTACTTTTGGCTATTAGCATATCTGTCAGAATGTCCAAACCAAAGAGCTTTGTCAAAATCTGTTTCTTTCTTTCCTTTCCTTTCCTTTCCTTTTCTTTTTTCTCCCCCCCCCTCCCAAATTCTTATCTTATTACAGGGTCATTTAAGGGGTAGAAAAGCTCAGATCATACAATAGTGCAAAAGCAGAACAAAGCAGGACGAAGAGAGTGGGAGATGGGGGTGGGTGGGCAGGAAATAAATAAATAAGCCCAGTATCTGATGCAAAATCTATCTGCATTTCAGGAGCTGTCAAAATGAAAAATTATGCTGCAATTTTGGCCTTTGAAAATATTAATTCATTTTAAAGAACTACATGCACACAAACACACACGTTGTGGAAAAGGAGAGTCGACTTATCTTCAAGAATGAGCGTGGAAGGCTAAACCCTTATTGCTTTATCCAGATCTTGAATGTCACTTCTACGATGCCCTTAAATCTTGAAAGAACAGCAAATATGTGCTTGTCATTTTCTTAAATGGCATAAATCCACGAGGCAGGGTCACTTGGTTATTAGTGAAAATATATTAACCAGGATTTTATGGTGTTATATTCTCCAGAGATGTTGTTTGTCATTTTTGCTGAACAAAGCTGCTTCTACCATCCTCTTTTGACCCTGGGCAGCATTTCTGAACGGCTTGGCTAGACTGACCAAGCTTTGGTGATGGGTATGCCAGAATAGCCATCGTTTGGAAACAAATTTTAATAGTGAAAATTTGGATGATGACCCTTTCAGTATCAAAATTTGGCTTCCACTTCCTCCAACATTTCATAAACAAAAACAAGACTGTGCTTGTAAGAACGCTTCAGTTCTCTTATCAAATATTACTAGGAGAATGTCGTGTTTCTTTTGTCTCTCTATGAAATGATTTGATCCTTAAACTATAGAGGAGAAAGCAGTCAATGGCAGCTTACCATGATGGCTATGCTTTACTTCCACAGTTGGATGCAGTAATGTTTCTTAAAAGCAGTCGATGTAAACAATAAGAGGGGAGAGTAGTCTTCTGCTTGCATCCCGTCTGTGGGTTTCCCTCAGGCATCTGGTTGGCCACTGTGAGAATAGGATGCTGGACTAGATGGGACACGGGCCTGGTTCAGCAGGTTCCTTGCTTACCTGGAGTAAACTCTATTGAATTAAAGAATTTCTGAAAGGCAGCAAGTCAGTTGGAAAATTGTGGGCTCTTTGACATTTTTGCGGTCTTCCTAAAAAAATTCTCAACAACTTTTGGGGTGCTCTGGTTTTTACTTTTTGAAATATGGCAACCCTAATTTAAAAGGACTGATGGCTTCTGTTAGTATTGCATTGTAATAAGCTAGTGATCAGCCAGGTCTTGCTCATCTCTAATTTGCAAGGACACAGTTCTTGGCTAGTTAAATGTACAGTGGTACCTCAGGTTACATACGCTTCAGGTTACATACGCTTCAGGTTACATACTCCGCTAACCCAGAAATATTACCTCGGGTTAAGAACTTTGCTTCAGGATGAGAACAGAAATCGTGCTGTGGCAGCAGGAGGCCCCATTAGCTTAAGTGGTGCTTCAGGTTAAGAACAGTTTCGGGTTAAGAACGGACCTCTGGAACGAATTAAGTACTTAACCCGAGGTACCACTGTACCATGATGAGGCCTGAATCCCGACTGGAAGGGATCCAAATGGTCCGCTTCTTCCAGGCGTGCCTGGAGTTGTTCGGCAACCGCTCGCTCTATCACCTTGACCAAGAATGGAAGATTTGAGACTGGGCGATATTATTATTATATAGATACACATTTAAATAAGTATTTTGAAAGTAAATGTGCCCCAGCTGTGAAATATACTCCCTCCTGAAGTTCAACTGCCATCAACACTATCCATCTTTCATCACCTTCTGAAGACCTTACCTTTTCCATCTGTCCTTTTAAGTATGTTACCTATACGACCTGCGCTATGACAACTGAGAGGCAAATTATATTTTGACTGATTTAATGGTGGTATTATTCATTTCGCTATCTCATGATTATCCAAAATGATGGACAGGATGTACATCCAATAAACAAATGAACCAGCAAATGAAAAAACAAAAACATATTTGTTTTTGGAGTTAAATACACCATTAAATATTAAGACATAGGCAAAATAATATTTTGAGAAGTTTTGAGAGGAAGCAATTGAAGATCAATACAGAAATAAAACAGCATGACAATAAAACATGCAAAAGCAATAGAGACCAGGAAAGTGGCATAGGCCCATCCCTAACTATTGCTCTCTGAACCCTCTCTTCATTACATCTTAAATTCAGTTCTCCACATTTTCACACCAGATGCAATTTTGTAAAAGTTCATGAAAATTCATAGGCAAATATTACATATTTTTGCAGAGCAATTTCACCAAATAAAACAGATATATTATAATGCATATATATTTGCTGCAAATCTAGAGGCAGAGCATACCCTTCATGGCAATAGCCATCCATACCCTTTTCCTCCATGAATTTGCCTAATTCTCTTTTAAAGACATTCAGATTTGTGGCCATCACTGCTTCCTGTGGGAAGGAGTTTCATGGTTTAAATATGCACTGGGTGAAGAAATACTTTCTTTTACCTATCCTGACATTCAACATTCAGCTTAATTGGATGTCCATGGTTTCCAGTGTTACAATATACTTAGGGAGAGAAACTTTTCTCTATTCACTTTTCCCGTCCAAGCATAAGTTTATAAATTTGTATCATGTCACCTCTGTGGTGTAGTGGTTAAGAGAGCTAGCCTCGTAATCTGGGGAACTGGGTTCGCGTCTCCGCTCCTCCACATGCAGCTGCTGGGTGACCTTGGGCCAGTCACACTTCTCTGAAGTCTCTCAGCCCCACTCACCTCACAGAGTGTTTGTTGTGGGGGAGGAAGGGAAAGGAGAATGTTAGCCGCTTTGAGACTCCTTCGGGTAGTGATAAAGTGAGATATCAAATCCAAACTCTTCTTCTTCTCTTCTTCTCTTCTTCTTAAACTGAGCCTTGCATTGGAAACAGGCATCCATATTTAACATTGGTAGTCATATCATGTCACAGGCTCTGCCAGACCTTAGTTCTTGATCCAGGTGTGCTTAACTCCTTACTGGTAGAAATATGCCATGTGCACACACACACACACACACATGGATTCATGGAAATAAATAAAGACACATCAAGTCATTGGTTGATCTAGTTCAGTAGTGTCTCCTGCAGGAGTAGGGAACCTCTAGCATGCTATACAGTTGTACCTCGGGTTACAGATGCTTCAGGTTACAGGCTCCACTAACCCAGACCTTTGGCCATGCTGTGTGGGGCTGATGGGAACTGCAGTCCTAAAGGTACATGTTTCCATCGTGTGCTTCTGAACAAAAATATTAGGTGTTTTCACCACACAAACAGCCACTCTACTCTTTTCTTTTAATCAGACTAAGTTGGAAGAGCTGGCTTGGGATGGGGGAGGGAGAAAAATTATATTCTTTAGCAGCATAACAAATCTCTCCACTTGTCATTTTCATTTGCCTTCGTGTTGCGGGTGCTCTTCTGTACTAACTCCAATAGAATTTAAAGTCATCGTATCAGCATAATAAGCCTCTGCCTTTGTTCCTTTTATTTCTTGGAGATTAGCTCTTTAGACAGTGTATATTGAACTTACAAATTATTAATGATCCGAAATTTGCCAACACTGCCAGTTGGGCTGAAGTTAAACTAATCAGAAAAGTGATTTTGAGCAGTAAAACATAGCAGTTGTATGATTTAGTGCTGTGAGATTATATGTAGAAAATCTACTGCTCAACATCATTCTCTTGTATCCTGGAAATTAAAGAAAATGTTTTAATGATTCTGTTAGCAGAGTGTGCTGAGCAAGTAAAGCCCACCAGGGGTGTCCATTGCAAGCCAAAACTTGTTACTATATTGCCACCTAATGGCAAAGACAAACAGGAAGTGGTTGCATTTTGATGGAGTTTTTCAGTTGATGACATTGTGTAATTAATTGGCCATTCAAACTATTGGGCCTTTGCTCCCTTTTCAGGTAAATCAGAAAGCAATAGAGCCCACAAGAAAGATGAGTGTATCCCAAGGAAGTGAGTTAAGTGCCATGCTATGGCAGAAAATCTTCCAGGGCCAGTGTCAAGAACTGGACTTGCAGAAGCATGCCCACTCCTGGTAGATGCTGAATTGCACCCAATAGCCGGAATACAGTACCTGACCACCACTATGTAATTCAGATGCCAATGTATCAATTGCAAGCACATTCAGAAAATGTTTGCAGTTTGGATCTAGATCTGGGGAAGAGGGGAACAAGCATATCAGTACTGTCCAAAGATTCACATGCTTTGCACACTTACTTGGAGGGTAGTCCCAGTGAACTCAGTGGGGTGTGCTTCTCTTTAGAGATGCCATTCATATCTTATTTCTGGGAATTCCAGTGCAAACCTGATCTGCAGCTCCTGGTGGGGAGGTAACTACCAGCCATGATGGTTATGCTGTGTCCACAGCTGGAAGCAGTAATGTTGTTGAAAACCATGGGAAGGGATAGTGCTCTTGTGCTTGGGTCCTGCTTGTTGGTTGGTCATTGTGAGAACAAGATGGTTGACTAGATGGGCCATTGGCCTGATCTAGAAGGTTCTTATTATGTTCTTACAGGATATCAGAGAATTTTGACAAAAATGGAAATGGGAGTGGAAACTGAAAGTTTTTGTATACAGTGGTACCTCAGGTTACATACGCTTCAGGTTACAGACTCCGATAACCCAGAAATAGTGCTTCAGGTTAAGAACTTTGCTTCAGGATGAGAACAGAAATTGTGCTCTAGCGGCACGGCGGCAGCAGTAGGCCCCATTAGCTAAAGTGGTGCTTCAGGTTAAGAACAGTTTCAGGTTAAGTATGGACCTCCAGAGCGAATTAAGTACTTAATCCAAGGTACCACTATATATACATTCCATGTCCAGAATAGCATTCAGTCCAGTGCATATGCTTGGTATTCACTGTTTGTTGCTTTCAGTCTCCAAATGATATGTAATTGGTCAAGCTTTCCTTTGCATTGAAATGAACCGGGTAGGGGAATGTAATGACAATGTAATTTACTCAAATAATAAGTGACATAAAGTTACATAATCACTACAGCAGACAGTGAGACAAAGTGGTTTTGGGGGCAGAAGATGGAGTGCAGCAGAATAAAAACAGAGTTGCATGTGATGTATCACATTTTAATGTGGAAATCACAGGACATTCTTATTAATGAGCACATGTGAAACTAACATAGACTGGGAATCGACTGATCCATCCAACCCTGCTTCTGCGTTTGACTGGGTATCCTGTAAATCAAATTCTGATTCTCCCTGTCAACCTGTCCAGAATACTGAACAGCAAGGAAATGAAGCTAGGACCCTTGTGCCACACTGGTGGTGTCACCCAATTAAAGAAACCTTGTTTGATTAATTCTATGAGATTCCACCAACCAATCAATTCATCAATTAAATCAGCATACCTTTGCATTTGAATGAAACAGAACAGACAGACTTCCATTTATTTTCTTCATTATTATATGATTGACCCTGTCTAACCCAATATTGTCTACCCTGATTGTCAGCAGCTTTCTCGGGTTCAGGCAGAAAAAAAGGCATTTCACATCACCTTCTCCCTGATCTTTTAAACTTGTAAACCTCTTAAACTTGGTTTGAATCTGGAATCTTCTGTGTACAAAGCATGTGCCCGACAACTAAGTCATGTCCCCATCCTCTGAGGCTATTCATTCCCTTCTCTACCACTAACAAAACATTGCTTTTCTAATACATTGCTTGTATAATATAAGACATAAGAATACAAGAAGAGCAGGCTGGATCAGGTCCATGGCCCATCTAGTCCAGTATTCTGTTCTGGTAATGGCCAACCAGATGCAAACTGGACATGAGTGCAACAGCACTCTGGTGATTCCTAGCAACTGATATTGAGAGGTAGGGTACCTCTGATAGTGGAGGCAGAACATAGCCTCCATGGGGGGCATCCATTGAGAGCCATGTCCTCCATGTATTTGTCCAACCCTCTTTTAAACCCCTCCGAATTGGTGGATATCACTGCCTCTATAGTTTAACTGGTCACTGCATGAATAAGTCCTTTCTCTTATCTGTCCTTAATCTTCCAACATTCATCTTCATTGAATGCCCACAAGTTCTAGTGTTATGAGAGAGGGAGAAAAACATTCCTCTAGCTACTTTCTCTATTCTGTGCATATTTTAAAATAAACTGTTTATAAATAGAATCTACTCACATTACTGTTCCCAACTACCACCACCACCATCACCTGGAAAAACATAAATACCTATTTATTTATTTATTGTCCCACCCTGTATCCCAAAGGAGCCCAAGGCGGCAAAGTCACTAACAATCAAACAAAACATCTTTTTTTAAAAAAATCTAAATAAGGTCCAACTATAGATACAGACTAGAAGGGATACGGGTGGTGCTGTGGGATAAACCACAGAGCCTAGGACTTGCCGATCAAAAGGTCGATGGTTTGAATCTCCGCGATGGGGTGAGCTCCCGTTGCTTGGTCCCAGCTCCTGCCAACCTAGCAGTTCGAAAGCACATCAGAGTGTAAGTAGATAAATAGGTATCACCCCGGCAGGAAGGTAAACGACGTTTCCATGCACTGCTCTGGTTCGCCAGAAGCAGCTTACTCATGTTGGCCACATGACCCGGAAGCTGTATGCTAGCTCCCTCGGCCAATAAAGCGAGATGAGCGCCGCAACCCCAGAGTCGGCCACGACTGGACCTCATGGTCAGGGGTCCCTTTACCTTATAGATACAGACTAGGGAAAAATCTGTATCTAAAAGGCTTCTTGGAAGCTTCTCAGCATGCCCTCTGTACTCCATCGCCCTCCCACAATCAAGTACATTGACACTGTGGTTTGTTCATTGTCACCAACAGATATCAGAGGTGCAATGAAATGATAAGCTAGGCAGGCTAAAACTGAGATAGCAACATGAAATCTGCCATTTGGCTGCAATGCTCGTCATATATAGATCCACTGCCCTTTACATTTTCAGTAAGGATTCCTCTGACGTTGATGTAAATGCATCACTGACTTGCAAATTTAAATACAGGAATGTTTTATAACCAATGCTTTCCATTGTATTATTTTCTAGTACCATGACCAATGAGGCAAATAATCCACGGCCATTAAGTTTTCTTTATGAAGAATTGAAATGTATACACTACTTACAAGGCCATGAATAATAGAGTTCTTTTCTTAGGCCTTGGAAGGCTTGACACACATTTATTTCTCCTTCTTTCAAGAATGCATAGTGGTCCTCTGCACTCAATATGCTTGTCATTGTTACAGGTTTTATGGCTGCTTTCACAAACCATCATGCATCACTCGGTGACTGACTTAAACCATTGACTTGCATGCAAAACTGTGAAAAGAGCTGTTTAGTTCTCCATTTGTATTAGCTAACCAGAGCCATCATTTTCCCTACTGTTGCTAGATCTAAATCACTAGGATAAGTGACTAGTTGCCGCCACCACTGCCAGAAGAACTCTGTATGCTAGTTGCTAGGAATGCTAAGTAGGGATATTACTATCGCATTCAGGTCCTGGTTGCAGGTTTCACCTAGGCATCTGGTTGGCCACTCTGAGAACAGGGATGCTGAACTCGATGAGCCCTTGGCCTGATCCAGCTGGGCTCTTCTGTGCTTTTATTTGCCTGATTGTGTCTCCATGCTCTTAGATCCAATTGAAGCTTAAGATGTGGTGACTGGATCTGTATTATAGTAATCTTGACGTCTCCAGATCAACAGGCTAGCTATTTAAGAACCTTCACCATATTTTGCAGTCTTTGGCTCCTACATGGATGGGGAGACAAGGGCAGTGAGACACTCATTTGAATCAGAGAATGACAGGGCTGTACCCTCTGACTGGGAAGGTCCTGAAGAACATCATAGTGGTCCAAGGATGAAGGCAAAACCTGATCTTATTCTGTGTTCTCTACCACACAATTCTCAGTCTGCAGGCCATGGGTCATGGGAGAGGGGGTGGAGGTTGAAAGAAGAATGTCTGAAGTGGGCTTATTTTGTATCTGGTACTCACAGTTCCAAATAAAACTTTAAATAGATCTCACCAGCCAAAAGTCTGCTTCCCCCCATGGTGTCTTGCAGTAACAATTTTTTTGTCAGATTTACAGTTTAGAAATAAATGATAGGCACAACAATCAAATGGTGCAGAAGAGAGCATTGTAGACATTCTGAACCCAAAAGGGATGGTAGTCCTTCCCAGATCAACAGACTGAGTATATACAACTAGCTTTCTCCTTCCAGCTTCATCTTGTAGCATTTCTGTATATGCAAACTGACTAGCTCCCTGCAGGGCTGCAGCTCTGCTTCCACACTCCTGTGGCTGAGCAAAGAAATTAAATGGATCCTTGCTTATTGAGAATTATCTACTTAACCCACATGGCTGACAGCAGTTGGGAGCTTCTACCAGCTCAAGAGAGAGGGTAGCATATTGGTCCTTTCCCCCCCAAATATGTGCAGAATTTGCTCAGGAAACTATGTTTAAATACCCATATAACCTGCAGCATCTTTGCTAAACATGGGCCTTATTTGAAAGCAAAACAGACAGGAGTGTCCTGTGATACCCAGAGAAATTTAGTGATCATGTGCAGAAAATTGAGAGGAGCTTTGGCTAATTCAATAGGCACTCATGGAATGCAAATACAGGGCATTCTGGACCCCAGATTTATGGGCAGATTTCACTCTCTCCAAACAATTTCCCATGCCACCCCAAGCAGATGGTATATCTCATCTAGACTCCAACTAACTAACTCCTCAATTAATCTATTAAATGGGTATAATCATGTTGATCTGAGCTGCAGGATGCTGCCCAGTTCAATTAATTAATTTTCTCAACAGGCTTGGAGATCAGAAGATGAAAGCCATTGGATAACAAAAATAAAGATATAATAATATTAATAGCCCAGAGAGCCACATCAAAGCATCATATTTTCATCTTCTAATTGCACTCGTATCCTTCAGCAGATGGTACAGCAGGAGCCTTTATGGCAGCTTACTAGGGAAAAGTCTATAACCGGGGAGATTCAAACTTGTAGGCTCCTAAGTGGTTGCTTGGCCATTGAAGAATGGACTTGAAAGAAGGAAGGAAGCCCCAGAAACAGGGCCAGCCCACAACATGGCACCCTCTCTAGACATAAGCAGAAGCCAACCTCGTCCAGCTTCTACTGAAGATGAGACATTGTCCTCCACTGTGAAGGCAGCAGGCTAGCTTAGGAAGCCAAGGGCAACCTGTATGTAGCAGTTGGGGAGAAATTCACATTTAAAGGGGAACTAAGCTGATTTGCACTTCCCAAAACAATATGTAAACCAAAACACAAAATTCATACTTCTCTGAATTTTGCAGTGCAGTTCTCCACTCATGTAACTGTACAAAGCTGCACATACTGGGAGTGAAGTATGCACATGCATGCATATATTAGTGAAAACAACATAAAATAATACATTGCATCAGGAGAAGTTGTTTGCAAAAATGTGTATATTAGATAAAATTGCTTATAAAAAAGAAATTTGCCCTAAAATACTGAAGGATTTTAATGAGTACTTTGAAAGAGAGAGACAGCTGGTGTGGAAAAGTGGAGCAACTGAACTGAAGATTGGAAAAATGAGAATCTGAGAGAAACCGACATATACATTTGTTCATCCCTAGACGCGGGTGGCGCTGTGGGTTAAACCACAGAGCCTAGGACTTGCCAATCAGAAGGTCGCCGGTTCGAATCCCCGCGATGGGGTGAGCTCCCGTTGCTCGGTCCCTGCTCCTGCCAACCAAGCAGTTTGAAAGCACATCAAGTGCAAGTAGATAAATAGGTACTGCTCTGGCGGGAAGGAAAGCGGCGTTTCTGTGTGCTGCTCTGGTTCGCCAGAAGCAGCTTAGTCATGCTGGTCACATGACCTGGAAGCTGTACCAATAAAGCGAGATGAGCGCAGCAACCCCAGAGTCGGTCATGACTGGACCTAATTGTCAGGGGTCCCTTTACCTTTTTACCTGCGTGTTACACATAGTTCTGTCTGGCTATGGCTCTTATAGTCATTGCCGGCATTACTTTTTGAACCCAAACCTTAAGTTAGTTTGACTAATGGAGTGACAGGGAAGGACCATAGCTCACGGGTATACAGCATTTGTTTGATGCAGAAGGCCCCAGATTCAGTCCCCAGCATCTCTTGGCAGAACTGAGAAAGACACCCTGTCTAAAACCATGGAAAGCCACTGTGTAGATGGTACCAAGTTGCATAGACTAATGGTCTGACTAGATATAAGGCTGATTCCTCTTTTCCTGTGAGTTTGGTAAAGAAAATATCTGTGTGCACAAAGAAAGAAGGTACAGTAAAAAGAACTCTCAAAGACCTTCAAAGCTGACTCCCCATCACTGAACCCCTTGGCTTCACTTTGATTTGTGCCCCATAGTTTTGTTTCAGTACATACGTATTCTCACCAATAATTATATTCTGACATTGATAAGCAGGACTGAATGGTGTGGTGAACATTTCATGAAAGGCACTCATTTTCTGCAGTGCTCTCGGTGTATTGATTAAACTAATTGTTTCACCAAATGCCTCCCAGTGCCTCTTTTCTTTGAGCTAAAGTTTAGCATGTAAACTCAGCAATTATGTTTTGCTCCAGAAGCTTGCTTTTCTTGAAGTGACCTAGATAGTGGGGCCTTCATGCTGCTTCAATATGGAATGCCATTTTAAGTTTAAGCAAGTTTATCTTTCTTCCCCTCCCCTTTCCTCTTTGTCTCTTGATACAGTTTGAGCAAATAAAATTAACATTTTGTCTAATAGGTCCTGCTTTTAATCCCCATTGAAAAGATGAAATTTGCAGCTAAAGGACACACCCGCACAGCTCTGTTGTGGAAGGGCTGGGTAGAGAAATGACGCAGCTTGCTTTGTGTTTCCCACATTAGTTTTTGTGCCATTAAAAGAAAAGATAATCTTGAATTGTCATGATAATTTAATATCCTAGTTTTTGGTGCTCAATATTAATTGCATTCAAATCATATTAAGGGGCAAAAAGAAGTTCTTAAGGAATTATAACTTCTCCTGCCAGTATGCTTTAAGTAGTTCCAACCAAGTTCAGGCCAATCTAAAAGATCTTGCTGTCCACAGGAAAAGGCAAAATGGTGCCCTTCATCTATATATTTATTCCAGCTATTTCACCACTCTCATGGGCTACATACTGTGTCTGCCAGGGACACAGATTCCCAGCATGTTCTACTTCATGTACATTTAAAAAGAAGCCAATTGCAGCTTTGTAGACTAAGGCAAAATATTTCGGGTGCTTCCTGGTGCCATTTTATGAGATAAACATTGTTAAGTCCAGTCTTTGCATGTGAAGGCTCATCAGGCTTTAGGTTTTTCATTTAATATATTAGAAAAAATAAAAGTTTATTCCCTCTAATCTTCCAGGGATTTCCCTATTTAGCAGTCGGTCATGTTTTTCTAACTCCTTGCAACTTCCTTGTCAATTGACTTTCTTTTAATCTACAAAGAGTTGTCAGTAAATGAAGTGCTTACAGACCCTGCAAGATACCCTGCCTTGTCACAGACCTACTTATCTACCAACTTGCTCTCCTTCCTTCGATGAACTGGCATCCCTCTGTTCCATTTCCCTTTAGGGAGTCTTTCGTCTTGCTTGTGTTCCTTTGCCTGCCCATAGTTCTCATCTTGCTCCTTCCATGGCTCTCACACTTTTTGAAGTCTTCAACTTGTGTCTTTAGCTCCATCCTTTTATCTGTGCCTTATAAGAATGTATATCCACATGAATGCTTTTGGCCTTCAAGGAAGATATAAAATCAGTGTGTGCACTGTAAAAAAACAAAAAAAAAGGCCACCAAAAATTAATATCTGGTGTTTTAGGGGTGTGTGAGTTAGGAATAGGGGAGGAATATATTTGGTCCATTTTCACCCATCTGAAATCCTGGAGAGCCCCTGCCAGACAGTGTAGACAATACTGAGTTAGATTGAGCAATTGGGTGGTATCGAACTAACTGTTACTCATAGCAGACAAATTGGAATTAATGGACCTGTGTTCATCATCACCTGTAATTTCAAAGGGATTATTCTGACTATTGGATACAACTCACAGGCTGACTCTTTATAAGGCACCTTGCTATGTTCCTCCGTTTTCTATGGAAGGGCTGTAGCTCAGTGATAGAGCATTTCATTCTTGCTGTACTCAAAATTATTCCTCTTCTATTCCTTAGCTTCCTTATGTGAAAGAGTTAATGTTTGTGGAGCCTTCAGATATCCCATAGTACCTTGACACAATGTATTTCACTCTTGCTACTGTGTGTTGTCTTCAACATTAAGTTCCAGATTAAATATAGTGAGTTAGAACAGATTTTTATTAACAAGCAAACACCCATATATGCACATCTGTCAATGGAACTTAACCTTCCTTAACTGGACAAGGCAACTTAAGCCTTCCTCATAAGATTATATTCATCCGAAAGATACAGTAACACACATAATCACGGGGGGGGGGGAGGGTGTGCAAAGGGGGATGAAGTACAGGAGAGAAGAGGAGGCAGGAAATGTGAATAATCTATGTGCAAGGGAGAGCTGGAAAAAAAGGAGAAAGTAGGTAAAATAAGTTGAAGGTGAGGACAAAGTGTGTGCAAAGGAGGCTGTAGAATAGAAGAAGAGAAGGGACAGAAATGGGCATGATCTGTCTGTGATGGAGAGTGGGGTTGGGAAAGCAGGCTGAAGGTGAAAATGTGAAAAAGGGGTTGCAAAAAAGCAGGTAGTATGAGGCATGAAATGGGGGCATGGAAGGGTCTGCAGAATAGGAGATGATGCTGGTTTCATAACTGTGTGGAAGGTGAAAATGGGTGAAAAGCAGGGCGGCAGAGGAGCAAGAAGTGGCTTTAGAAGTAGGTTTGGAAAGATGAAAAAGTAAACTTAGTTGCATGGGTCAGGAAAGGGAAGCTTTGATTGACATGGGGGAAATCAAGGTGGGTTGTCAAGATGAGCAAGCAGGGGTGCACACATCCCCTAGTAAAGATAGATATGGAAAATTAAACTGATGTTCTCATCAGTGTGTGTGGGAGACATATTCCTATAGAGATGATAATTTTGCCCACCCATTGTAAGGTAGGCATCTTCTTTTATATCGGGGGTAAAACATCAATGATATAATTGAAATCCAATTTATGTGATCTTTCCTCTGATCATTTAGAATCAGATGAATTTATATTCCTCAGGAACTACCTTACAGGCACAAAAATGCAGGCACTAGGCAAGGTTGATCTCATGTGTTGATTCATTACACTCTCTGCAGGGTGCTTAGTTTTTGAAAGCTACCTGGAATTACTGCTGGCAATAGAACACTAAACTAAGATAAGCTTTCCATTTTTTTAAAAAAAAGGAAGCAGAAGAAGAGGAAGAGGAGGAGGAAAAGGAGGCAAGGTGGGGCCACACATAAAGGGATAATAAAAATACTGATTACAACTAATATTAGATACCCTGCTTTGATTAAATTATCAGACACCAAACTGTAAATATCACTGATGTTTCAAATAGGACTTAGCTATGCGGAAGGATCTGCTGGGTTGTGTATGTGTTATTTATGATTTCTCGTTACTTTCGTTTATATCCTTGCCAGTCTTCACTGGTGCGAGTGAAGGTGTGATGCAATTATGAATGGCAAAGGTGGGGTTGCCAAGCAGGTAACCCATCCAAGTACTGAGCAGACCCAGATCTAATGGAAGTTCTGATGATTTCATTTAATGCACACACAATACATTTTTGGCCACTTCACCCCCAAAAGCAAATTGTACAGTTCAAAAAGGGCAACCAACATGGTCAAGGGGATAGAGCAACTCTCCTATGAAGAAAGGTTTCATGATAGAAGTGTGTACAAATATGCAAAGCATGGAGAAAGTGGATACAGAATAGTTTCCCTCCTTCTCTCATAAGACTGGAACTTGTGGACGTCCAACGATGCTGAGTTTTGGAGAATTCAGGACAGATAAAAGGAAATACTTCTTCACACGGTGCACAGTTGGAACTCACTCCTGCAGGAGGCAATGATGGCCGCCGACTTGGATGGCTTTAAAAGAGGATTGGACAGATTCATGGAGGAGAAGGCTATTGATGGCTACTAACCATGATGGTTGTACTCTGCCTCCATAGCTGGAGGCAGTAATGCTTCTGAATTCCCACTGCTCTTGTGCTTGGGTCCTGCTTGCGGGTTTTCCACAGGCATTGGGGTGGCCACTGTGAGAACAGAATGCTAGACTAGATGGTCACTTGGCCTGATCCAGCAGGCTCTTTTATATTCTGAGTCTATGTATGTGAAGCTGCTTAACATGAAGGTTCCCTTTTGCAGACCTTCTGTCAAGACATTGTGGGAAGGTTCCACTCCCCCCCCCCCCAATATTTAGACTGAATGCAGCTGCATTAATAAGGCAAGGGTTGACCAGCTATTGAAACTTGCCCTGTTTTTCACTGCGTCTAACACCTGCTTTGTGTCAGTATGGGTGGGGAAAGAGAGAGATGCGAAATAGCACACCACTTTCCCTTTAATATTGAAGAACATTAACATCATGCCAAAGATGTAAAATTGGAATTGTGGGATGTTTTGCACCTCGCAGCACTAATTTCCAAACTAACCTCTATGATTTCATCCAGTTGAGGTAGGCTTGACAGGAAACTCCAGTAATTGAGTTCTCTTGGACATTCTGACCATCGGCACTAATTTGCAAAGCAGATTAGACAGAGGAATACATTTTCCACCTTGACCTTTATCACATTACTTTCTTGTGGGGGAATAAGGAGGTGTATTGAGGGGGATGTGGCCTTTGGTGCACCTAATTTGTAGCAATGTGGTGTCTCTGCAGTTCCTGCTCCCCCCTCCCCACCAATGTTAACCGAGTAAGGTTCATTTTGATTCTCTTAATAAGAGATTATGTTCAATTTGGCGTAAGGGAGCTGTCATAAAACATGTTATCTTTTATTACCCTGGTGGAAGATATTTTTCTAGTGAATCATAAATGGCACACTTAAGGAAAACTTTAATTTGCACCTTTATGCAGGAAAGTTGTATGTGTGGTTTAATGTCACATTCTCAAACCCAGACCCACAGATTTCATATTGAACTGAAGGCATATTGAGGTGTATTTTTCTTTCTTTCTAAATAAAATAAAATAAAATCTACCTGAGCTCATAGAGCTGAATTGCAGTGCTTTGAGGATTATTTCCACACATAGCGGCAGCTGATCAGAATTCTTTGCAGATTATAGGAGACAAATCACCTGCCTAAATGGTATGGAGAGCAGCCAATATCCAGGCATTGCTGATCTCAGTGATAAACGCACATTATTTGCAATGTTAGACTTGGGGGGGGGGGGCAAAGGGAGAGAGAGAAAAACTCATAATGGAGTAAAGCTGTATCTGGGTCAAATATTGAATTTGCTCCAAAGGACACCAGTTTGAAAAGTATGTTTGAGGAGGATTTACAAACTATCCCACCTTGTCTGGTGCTTAAACAGTGGCTGTCATGACCAAAGTTCAAAGCGTTCTACAAATGTGTCCTCATCTGAAGACCCTATATGTGTGGAGCTCCTACAGGTGAAGACTTCGTAGCATTAGACGTAGCCCATCTAATCTAGCATCCTCTTCCCTGCAGCAGCCAACCAGATACCTCTAGGGAGACCCAAGAACAGAAGTTGAAAGCAATCACCCTTCTCCTCTATACAGCCAGTGGGCCTGTGCAATGGATTTGGCAAAAGCCTGAATCCCAAACTGATCTAGACCAGTTTGGGAGGGATGCAGACTTTGGACAAGTTGGGTAAAGAAAGCCTTGGATCACCCCAAGTCAGGTTGGGCATCCAAGAGCAATCTGGGGATGGTGCCAGCGCCGGGCTGGAAGAAGGTGCTTTGGCTACTAGGGAACACATAAATGGAGCAGGGTTGAACCCTCCACTGACAAGCTGGTGAGCAGAGGATCAAATGCTGGGGTTTACTGTGCCAGCATGTTCCCCATCAGAAATGTACTGGAGAAACAGGTCCCAAGAGGATTCACCCTTTTGCTCTCTGCTGTGTGGTCAGGGGAGGGGAGAGACACAGTATCTCCTTCTGCCATTCCTTCCCAATGTTACGCTTAATTCGGGTTTAAGGAACCCTAATTAATCGTTACTCCCTGCCCCACCCCAATTGATTCAGGGCCAAATTCAAGCCAGGTCAGGGGTGATCTGGGCTCTGGAATAGGGTCAGGTGACAAACAGTGAACATAAATGATTTGAGAATAACTAGGCAGGAATGAGCCTGAGACCTGCATAAAAAACATGCTTTCTGAGTGAAAAATGGTCCCTCCCCACATATACTTCTATAGGTGCTTCCACACATCTGGATCTTCTCCTCCCCACTGAAATCAATGAGGTACACTGGAGTTTGGCTCCAGAGCCTCTGCATGCTTGCACAAGATAGCTGGGATTATTTTAAGCATCCTTTATGGGGCATGATTTACAAGCAAGTGAATCAAGTGAATTGGCGGTAGGCAGGCAAATGTACTCAGAAGGACAATTTTTGTCTTTCCCCTTCTATCCAATTCTTACATCCAAATTACGCTTCTTCTGCAGACAGTAAATAGACACTGGTTTTCATCATAGCAGAAATACCACATTGCTTTGATTAAATGGTAGAACTTCCTTTGAAGCATCATAATTGGAAAATGGGGAATTAAAAAGAGAGTTACAATAATGTTATTGTGAGGTTTTGTTTGTGACAAACCATAATTCACGCTCTGAAAGCGCAGCTGGTCTTGTGTTTCCTCTTTGCCCTGCAAACACAATGGGCCCTTTAGAGTAAATGTTAATATTATGATAATCTGAATAGCTGCATTCCTTCAATTCCAATTCCTAATTTGTCAGGGTTATAACACTTGTTTGCATTGGCTGCTCTATATGATTATTTTATTTCAGGTAAATTGAATAGGTACTAATAGCAGGTGGATTTGGGGTGGTGGGGAGTGATGGATGATCCCGTTGTTTTAAATAAACATCAGCTGTTATTTCCTACAAGTGTACATTATCTTGCATATTTGCATAGTTTATGTGAAAGAAGAACAGCAACAAGTCTAATCATTAGATGTGGGATAGCCAACATTGTGCCATTCAGATGTTGTGGAGTGTAAGTCCCATTGCGTGACCAGGTGGCAACAGCCCAAGCCCCCAGGGATCATAAGAAAGGCATAAAGACTCTGACAATGTTGTATGGAATTAAAATTAGGCCACAACTTTATTAAACTTCCAAATGTAGGAAAACCTTGGTTTAGGCCTTGGGCGTATATCCCTCCCAGCCCCCCAGCCGGGGGGAACAGGGGCTCATCAGGGTAAATGGGATATGGGAGTGCTCTGCGAGACGTAAGTGTAGCAGGCAGCCAATCACATATCCCCGCATGCAGGGTAGTTCACTGACGACTTTCAGTGTATGGCCAGTGACCCCCATATATATAACCCCTTCAAAGGGGGGATCCTGGAATTGCTACTGCAAGGGGGGCAAGTCACCACTTCACCCCCCCCCCCCGGGGGGGAAGAAAAAACTAAAGGATTCCACCCAAGGCCATAACCATCAAAGTTGTAATGAATTGCTATGAGGAAGACAAAATCTGCCAATGGAAGAAAATTTATTCCCAGTCCTTCAACAGCAACCAGTCAAAGACCGTAGCAGCGCCCGCTAAACAGGAAGAAAAAGTTAACTTGCAAACAATTGGCCAAAATTGGGGAGTAAGATCCTCCTCTTGAGGAGACCTCTGGGTGAAGACAACTGATAGGAGTCAGCTTCATTTAAGGTGTGGTTTCAGCAGCTCCAACCCAGTACTAGGATGGAAGAATTGCTGGAGCAATGCATTTGTACCAGCACTGTGTTTTGATGAGTTTGGCCGCTTGGTTATTGTGAATCTGATAATGGACTCCCCTGGGGCTGTCTCTTGTCTGTACCCTTGTCTGCCCAGTGATCAACTTGAACATAACCTCAGACTGCCCTGATCTTGCCTCTTGCATGATCCCTTGTTATGGAGCTGGGCCTTGGCCTTGGATACTACTACTGTTTTTGCTAATTGTTGATTTTGCTGCATCAGATGCAGAGCAGGTAGGTATGGTGTGGGGGAAATGGCCTCAAGGGCCAAATTTTAACACCTGCTGGGCCTGATTAAGTCCATGGGCTGAAGGTACCCCACCAGTGTTTTCAATAATAACTCACATATTGTAGTATGCATGAGGTTCTGTCCCAGAAGCCAATTTACTTCCTTTGCAATGATTAATTAATTTTTTCCCCTCTGCTCTGTCTTTCATGGTCTGTTCCGAATATTGGGAGTTTAGGGCTATTCATCTTTCCTTGGCTGAAACAAATTTCTTTTGGTTTTAAAGCCTCAGAACTGTCATGAAACCACAGCATTCTTAGAGATTGCATATCTTCACCCACAGATAAAACTCTCTAGATTTCAGCTTGGTGTTTGGTGTTGTGGGGGCAAGGGAAAGAATGATGGATTGCTTGGTTTAGGGGGGAGTTTTAATTCTCATTGTTGGTGATATTCATAGATGGACTAGATGAAAGACTTCTTAATATTCAGTAAGGGCAATAATACAGTTGTGTGGAGGTGGACAAGATTATTATTAACACTGTGGGTTGTTTCCCCCCCCCCCCTTGCTGCTGTAAATGGTTTCAGAGATATGACAGCTGTGATTGATTTATGAAAGGAACTTTTTGAAATGCTTTTCAAATATTTTTCCCCACACCCTTTCATTTCTACCTCTTGCATTTGGAAATTCTGAATATAGTGGATTCTCTGGTCCCTATAGATTCTGCTTATTGTAGCTGACTGTATCTGAATCATTAATGCATATTCCTATAGAATCAGGATAGTACAATCAGCTATGTTGGGTCACTTGCTATACCTCTCAGGTATTCATTAAGCTATTGGTGTACCAGGACATCAGATTCCATCTGTGAGCAACCTAGGTCATTTTGGAGAGCAGGCTTTCAAAACGTTCTTGAAGTGAACATTTTCCCTACCAAATTATTTGGGGGGTGGGGGAGGCCTGAAACTCTATCATGCCGCCCAATTAACTTTTCTATGTCAGTATAGGGATTCTCCGCAACCCCAATTGAAAGACAAATAGGCACTGAAGCAGCAGCTAAAGAAGATCTTATTCCCAAAGGCAAAGAGATTTGGCCATACTGTATTATGACTTTGATGAGGGATAATTAAGCCAATTCAGAGTGAGGGCAATATTTATTGAATGGGCATTATTCTTACACAGGATTGACTTATTTTTGCCACCAGTGATGTCATCACATAATCAAACCTGATTGGATCTGTAACAATGTCTCTTGCTTCATGGAAACGTGCCCACTTTAAACAGAGCCTAGTCAAAGCTAAAAAGAGGTATAATGATCTTAATGGGTGGGCATTAAATCATTGCTCCTATGGTGTCTCATTTATCAACTGTAGCTAGATGTTGGGAGAATTGACATAATTACAGCAGGGAACCCCTTCATTATCCCATAAATTTGCACTTTAGTCATTTAGCCTGCTGCAAAATGACTAAGGCTTGCAAAATTTGTGGTCTGCCAAAGAGAATGAAGTCAAAAAAGAGGTGAATTACACCATTTCTCGTTGATTTTTTCTCTTGCTCTACAAAAGTTCTGACTCTGGCAATTTTGGAGTGTCTGTGGCTGCATTTGAATGGTTGGAAAGCTACTCTGTGGAGTGTGCAGTACGCCTTCTAGTGCTATCTGTGCTAACTCCTTGTAAGTTAAACAAAATTAATGGAGGACATTGATGGCTATAAGTTATGGTGGGTTAAGGATGTCAGAATTGGTCAATTTTGGTTTCTCATGCTTCCCAGTCATAAACATTTAGTTCACTACATTTCGATATCAGTTTGCACTTTTGTTTTTTTAAAATATAGGGGTGAGGGAAATCTCTTGAAAATTCACTAGCATTTTACCACTGATTTCTCCTACTATATGCAATTTGTATTCAGGTTTCTATAATATACACATAATATACGCTCCCCACTATACATCTTCATTTGTTTTTATTAATATCTTCACACTTCACTCAAATATATGCATTTTTGTACAGAGTACTTGGCTAGAGAACTGCATTACCAAAATTCTGTGGAGTGCAAATTTCAAAAGGTGGCAGTGTTTCGGCATGTGCAAATAGAATCATAGAATTTTGGAACTATAGAGTTGAAGATACCATCTAATCCAATCCCCTGCAATGCCTAAATCATTTGCCCAATGTGGGACTCAAACTCACAACCCTGATATTAGCACTGAATACAGCCAGATATTATATGGAATACCAGCAGCCCTAAACAAACCGTGAAAGAGAGAGAACAGAGGGGGGGGGATAATTAATCGTTGCAAAAGAAGTACCGTATTTTTCGCACCATAGGGCGCACCGGACCATAGGGCTCACCTAGTTTTTAGATGGGGAAATCAATTAAAAAAATCTCCCCCCCCCAGCCCCAAAGAGCAGTATACAGGCTGTGCACAACCTCTCCCTGCCGGAGGGGTTGCGCGCGGCTATGGAACAAGCCAAGGCAGCGAGCGGGATGGATCCCACTGGCTGCTTTGGCTTCCTCTTTAGCCCCACGCAATCCCTCCCTGCCGGGAGAGGCCACGTGGAGCTAAAGAAGCCATAGCCCCATGCAGCCTCTCCCTGGCACAAGCCTGCATTCACTCCATAGGACGCACACACATTTCCCCTCAATTTTTGGAGGGGGAAAACTGTGTCCAATGGAGCAAAAAATACGGTAAATTGGCTTTGGGGATAGAACCTCATGCATAGTACAATATGTGAGCTATTATTGAAAACACTGGTGGGGTACCTCCAGCCCATGGACTTAATCAGGCCCCACAGGTGTTAAAATTTGGCCCTTGAGGTCATTTTCCCCATGCCATACTTACCTGCTTTGCATCTGATGCCATATAGGGCATCCCAAGACATGGCTCATTGTCATAAGCAGCATTTGCAGGCCCCTGTCCCTTTGCAAACTGCTCATTTTCTTGATTTTAAATCACGTGGGGCAAAGAATGTAGGGCTTGGAGACACCAACAATCAGTTCCTCGGCAGGGCATCATTGTTATCATCCCACCCTTCACCATAAAGTCCCAGGGCTGGTTACAGCTATTAAAGCACAATGTCAAAAGCAGCTTAAAGCAACTTGCAATCACGGAAATAAGGTTGGTCCTCACATTCTACATCTCAGCTGGCAAAAGCCAGGGAAGAGGTACATATTCAGTATCTGCCAAAAGCTGTACAATGAAGATGCCAGAAACATATCCTTCAACATCCTGCTGATAAAAATCAGGACATTCATTTTTTGGTCGCGAGCTCTCATGGGAGCCAGCCGATTCATGCCAGAGTATGAAACCTGAGTGTCTTTTGGTCAAGCACTCTGGCATGAACCAGCTGGAGCGTTGGACCAAAAAATGGGACATTTGGAGATGTTATCAGAAGCTGGGATGGCTTCTGTAATTTCAGGATGTCTCCTTTAAAATTGCATGGTTGAGGGGTATGCAGACACACCTCTGTGTGTGGGGAGTTCTACAACTTAGGAGCTGCCACAGAGATTTTCCTCCCCTGGGTCATCCCACCCAGCTATGAGGGCAGTGGAACAACCATAGGGTCCCCTCCACTAGTCCTAATACCTGAGGGGTCTGTAGGGATGGAGGTGGTCTTTCAGGAATTTGGGGCCTGAGTCACTTATGGCTTTAAACACTAACATGAGGGCTTTGAGTTGAGCCTTAAATGAACTGGCAATGGCAACCAATGTAGGGCTGCTTCTACAACTTCTAATAAACATGTGTTGTTTGTATATCACTAGGGTTGCAAGGTCTGGAGCATCCCAGACCCTGAGATTTCAGGGCCCAAACCTGAGACCTGGGGCAGCCCCCGGTGATGACATAAAGGGCAGACCCCGGTGATGGCATTAAACATAAAACATTATCAGATGACATATGATCAGCTGCTTTTTACAATAATCAAGCCTCAAAGTGATGACAAAAGCAATTCTGTTTAAAACCAGGGGTAATTAAAATAATGACAATGAAAAGACATAAACACTTGCCCAGCAACCAGGATCCTTCGGGGGGAAGTCCTGTGTTTTCACTGTGCTTTCAGTGTTTATTGTGTACGCAGCTTAAGACCTATATGGCTGCCCCTGGACTTTTCACTTTTCAGGGAAATGGGGAGCGTCTAGCAATGCAATCAAAGTCTCCAGTCCTATGCACACTTACTAGGAAGCAATGACAAAGTGCTATTTACTTCTGAGTAAGCATGAGTAAGATTGCACTATAAGCCTTGTTAGATTTGTAACGGATCTGTTGGAGGAGATAAAAACCACCTTAATTGGAATATTCAGCATTTTCTGAACACTTTCTTGCTTTGTGGTGTGTGCGATGGCTATAGGAGTTTGGACTGCAGAAAGAATATATAATTGGGCCCTAGAATTTGATAGTCACTCATCTCTGAGGATGCTACAGCATGTCAGCTCATCTTTTGATTATTGGACGTGGTAGGACTCTACAGGAGCTCATCATTGCCACTCAATAATTGTCACCAGCTTCTCTCCAAAGAATAAGTTGCTCAGACTCTCTCTCCTCTTCCCCACCCTGTGTGTGTCATATGCAACTTTTCATCAGCATTCTCTCTGTATTTCCCTCTTGCATTCCTCTTACCAACATGTGGTCCCCTCTCCTGTCCAACTCCATCTCTGTTGCTTTTGAAGAGCAGTCAACTATCACCATTCTTAGCTGACTGGTCCCCTCATGCCTTACTGATGCTGAAAAAGCACATTGTCGGCAAATATGGATAAAGCTGCGATGGATCCACATTACCTTTTGGAATAATAAAGGGAAGAGTTTTGTTATCCCATCCCATAAGATTTTCACCCACTACAAAGCTTTATAAGAATAATAGGCAAACAAGCAAATGATGAAAGCTCAGGTTGTTGTTTGAGTGAATGGAGTAGAGCATCTACACAGCTGATAATTAGTTGCTGTGGGTGCAATTAAAATGGCATTTGGATGAAGCAGGAGACAGTTTCAGAACTCAGATTGGTACTTAACTAAATTCTACTCAGAATAAACCCATTGAAATAAAAAAAATCTAGCTTACTCATGTTTGTTCTGCTGTCAGGGAAGCTTAATTGAATACCAGACTCAGCTCCTAAACAGGAAGCACACACAGTTCCCAGTGGTTCACATACATATATGCTCAGTGGATATAGCGCAGTGCTCTGTGTCTCCGAAAAGCAGAGGGGAAGATTTAACTTTATAATGATTCTTTCTGTGGCCACACTCAGTCCATAGATTTAAAGCAACAGCTGTAGCTTCTCCCAAAGAATTCTGGGAACTGTAGTTGGTCAAGGGTGCTGAGAGTTGTTAGGAAACCCTTATTCCTCTCCCAGAGCTACAATTCCCAGAGTTCCCTGTGAAGAAGGATTGATTGTTAAAGCACTCTTTCCCAGCCTTTTCCCAAATGTATTCAATTGTAAATTTGTTCTAAAGTGGAGTCATTTGTCTCTCTTTTCCAAAGGCTAAATGTCTTCCTGTCCTTTTAAAGTCTTTCTCCTATATCACTGTTGTGAATCGCAGAATAATAGCTTTTGAGAATGCATGAGTGAAGTAGCTCATGACTTTAAAAGAAGATGACCACCACCTGCTCTTTCCCATCTGCATTCCCCATCAGCGATGTGGCCCTTGAGGTTTCCCAGCAGATGGGCCCATGCAAGACAGCCACACAAATCAAGGAAATGTCACCTTTAATAAGTTTTAATACCATTTCCATACAGTTAATCTCCGTTCCTGGTAGAGCCTGAAATAGAGTAGGTCACTTGAAATACACTGGGCGTGGCTATGCCCCTCTCCTTGTGTGGAGGTAGGATTGAAATAAGAGGAAGCAAAGGAACAAGAGACTTCTCTTCAAAAGACACAATTAAAGAGAATGAGTGAACTGGAACAGTTATGGCAGGAGGCAGAACAACTCCGGAATTAAAACAGAGTTGCTAGGAACATGCTGTTCTTATTTTCCACCATTTTATATGCTTTTCAGACAAAAATAAGAGTTGTCATGCTTGCTAGTCCAAGAAAAGGTACCCTGTACTGATGCCCTCCAAATGCTTTGGATTATAGCTGATCAGAGTCTGTCAGAGTTGTAGTCCAAAACATCTGGAGGGCACAAGGTTGGAGAAGGCTGGAAGACATGTTTTGGGCTATGGCTCCCATCAGCCCCAGCTTGGGTGACCAATAGTCAAGGATGGCAAGCACCAGGCTGGGACACTTCAACATATCTGAAAGTTACTAGGCTGGTGAAGACTGGCATAGATAGTTAGGTAAAATTCTCAGCACATCTATTTGTCAGGGTTTCCTGGCTTTTGTAATAAGCCAGTTGCCTTCTTTCTATTAATAGAAAAACATCCTGCAGATCAGTTTTACCTAAGGGTGCCTCTGATGCCTTAATGGATATTTCTAAAATGAGATCAATGCATTGCACACTGGGTAATGTATTATTCTTTTTTCATCTCTGCAGACAATGGAGAATCCGAAATATGAGCTCATCATAGAAGCAAAAGACATGGGGGGCATGGATGTTGGGTTAACTGGCACTGCCACAGCAACCATTGTCGTTGATGACAAAAATGACCATGCACCGGAATTCACCAGGAAAGAGGTAAACATTTACTTTAAGATGCAAAACAGTTGAGCATTGCTTGTTCAATCACGCCAGTTCCTGGAAAATCAGGAGAAGAGAGTGTTCTTGCGCTTGCATCCTGCTTGTGGGTTTCCTACAGGCATCTGGTTGGCCACTGTGAGAACAGGATGTTGGAGTGGATGGGCCATTGGCCTGATCCAGCAGGGCTCTTCTCAACCTGATCTTGGATCTAATAGAAGTTGATGGGCACCCTCTGTGCTTCAGACCTGTGCGGAGGTTTCTGCAGGGAGGTTGTGGATGGTTTCAGCATGGCACACAGCAAATGCTTTTAAAATATGCTTGGGAAGGTTATGTTTGTTTAAAAGTGTGTCAATTCAACGTTGAGTATTTCCAAGAGCAGGCCTTTAAAACTTTGCAGAGAGTCTTCCTCAAATAAAGTATATTTGCCGTTTCACTCTATTGAAATCCAAACATGGTACATTGCTTGTGTTGAATTGTGTGTGGTGTAGAGAAAGGATTGAAATAGTAGGAAGCAAAAGGTTTGTGCTGGTGTCTGGTCATTTTAAATAATACTCTCCAAAAAAGAAAAGAAAAACCATCCCATTAATTGGCAATGGTGCAAATCAGTGCCAGATTCTGTCTCCAGTTTCCCATCTTCCTGGGGCTGACTGGGATTATTTCACATGAGTATATCCCTTTTCACCTGGAATTCACTACCATTTGAAGCAAAAGCTGTGACATGGAACTTTGATGCGAAGCATTTTCTTTTGTTTGATCCAGTTGTGCGGCTTTTCTTATATTCTTATGATCTTACCATTTCTAGTGTCCAAAGGGATTTTTGACCTTCATTAGAAAAGCAGACACCTCAAGCAGATTTAGGGGACCAGCACTGGTTCCATTCACACTGCATGTGGAACCTCGTGGATACTATAGGGGACATCACAACTATGATTTAGAATAGAGCGTGAGAGGCAAGGGGTGCTGATTTTTGGCATCGTAAAGGGTGCCGCTGAAATTTCAGAGCCCAGGATCCTCCACTGCAGGTACCTCCATTGCCCTACCAAAATTCCTCTCCATTTAAAAAACAGTTGGATAGAAGGCAAATGGACCTGTTGTCCCAGAAACAGAAGTCCCAAACCACTTTTGATGCACAGAACCAGTTGTGAGACTCTTTGGATCCAGACCTCAATATACACATGAATAAGCCTATGTCGCCTCCAGGTACGTTGACTATTATAACCAGGTAGTACTTAACACACAGTGCCGATTAGTGTGGCACTACATTTAGCGTTAGTCAATGAATTAATTAGCAAAAAGAAATGTAAATTATACTGGTAAAGTGTATGCAGTGTCGACTATTAATTGAATCCGCCTGCAGGTGTGGCTACTCTCTTCAGCTGGAGTAGGAGGAGTGAGAAAAGAATGAAAGACTCAAAATAGCCTTTAAAAGAAAATTAGACTCATTAACTAAAGAAACAGAGGCATAACCTTTTAGATTGTAATTACAGCTGCTATGAAATAAGACCCTTGAATTTTAGCGCATTTTACAGTGGGGCTTCTTCCTCTCGTTACATTTTCTTTGCAATATGCACTGGGATGCAGCATACATATTTCCAACCCCCTCTTTTATTAGTAATCTTAAAATTGCAGCCAACTAAGTCCTACTCCGAGCAGACCCATTGAAATTAATGGGCCCATAAACTTAAATCCATTAATTTCAGTGGCTCTACTCAGAGTCAAATTTAGCTGGATGTACCCCCCAAATGTTGATTCAAAACCAAGAATTTAAGCAGTGTGGCTACATCTAGAATGACCTTCCCACAAAAGCACCCTGGATAAAATTCCCATTAAACTATAACAACTGTTTGCAAACAGTGTTCCTGGACAACATGGGGAAATGCAGGAGGGTTTCAGTGGTTGGGGGGATCATTAAATGCGGAAATATTTCCCAGTAAAACAACTTCTGAGTTCCTGATCAGGTGGAAGTCCCCTGAAGTGTATGACAGTTGTACTTATGTGTATCAGTGGAACAGTTATGGAACTTTGGCTTTTTCACCGATCTACTGGCATGTCACACCAGTTTCCTTCACACCAGTGTGCGTAACCACTAGACAACATGGCTACTCCCCAAACTTTATGCACATGCATCTTTCTTTTTTAAATGGCCTATGTTATCGACTGACAGAATAATTTCTGGCTGAAAGTACCTTTGGCTTCTATTTTTCATTCATTCTGGGAGTTGCTTTGGGTAGCTTAGAGTATATCTGTTCTCAAGGTCCATTTGTCAATTCTGAATGAATGGAGACCAAGATTGTCCCAATGAAAGTCAATTAAGCTACACCAGGGATGCAGCTAGCTCAGAAAACTCTAGGCAATACATTATTCCAGGCTTGCACTTCCTTCTGAATGTGAGCAAAGGAATTTTGAAGTACTCTCAAGTCTCTCGTGGCAGCACTGATTTGTGCACTCTCATCCATCTAAATGAAGCATGAATAGGAGAACTTCCCTGTGTCTTTTGTCCAAAGGTATTTGTAAAACCTGCACAGCTTCTTCTGATTTCCCCTGTTTCTTATGTCAGCACCTTCTCTGCTCTTTATCAACACGGAAAGAAGACTGTCAGTCTATATGTGAAGACAAATGTAACACGAAGGAGGATTTCCAGCAAATTCTCCAGTTGCCATGCTGATCTCTACATATAGCTCATATACATGACACAGACACTGTTCAGTTTTACCCTGGACTTGAAGTTATCTCCAGCAGAGGGAATGGTCTCTGGGGAAAGTGTAGTTGAGTGGTATGCATGCAAAAGGTTCCAGGTTCAATTCCCCAAATCTCAAGGTTGGGATTGGAGAGACTCCTATCTGAAACACAGGAGAGCTGCTGCCAGTCAGTGTATGAGTTACATGGACCAATGGTCTGACTCAGTATGAGGCAGATTCCTGTGTTTTTCCAATAGCACATATTGAAACACCACACGAGGGACTTGCCAGTTTAGCCTCCTACAGGAAGTCTGCAAGCAGGAATTGAGCACAACAGTGCTCTTCCCTTCTGTGGTTTCCTGCAACTGGTGTTCAGAAGCATTGTCTGCCTCCAGTTGTGGAAGCAAAGCATGGCCATGAGGGTTAGTGACTACTGGTAGCCTTATCTTTCACGGCTTTGTCTTCCTTTAAAGCGATTCAAGTTGGTGGCCATCACCTCCATCTTCACAGGACAAGCAGAACTACTTCTACTCTGGACTGCAACCTTTCTGCTAGTTTGATATGCACTTCAAAATTGTTCACTCTGCCTCATGTGACAAATGCACACACATACGGCCCCATAATTAATTGGTTTCCTTTCACCCAGAAGCCTGGGTCATAACTGCAGAGGCACATGTGCTGTAGCCAGAATCCATTTACAAAGTGCCTAATTAGCTGCACATACAAAATGTCTATTACTCACATTGACAGCTATTAATGACAGGATGCCATAAGGAAGTTCGCATCCAAAGTGGAATTAACAATGCCCCCCTCCATAAGTATGCATGCATTTCTCAGAGGACGGGATGTTTTAAAAACAAACAAACAAGCTGACTTAATGTATATTATTTGAAACAGAAGCTTCCACCACCATCCCCTCAGGCTTAATTATCATCCACATCTATTTGGTTAAATATGAACACCTAAATATTTAGTGGGCCTGCTGATTTGCATAATAGCTTGAATTGCAATTGAAAAGGCAATGATCAATAGTCACATTCTGTTCATTTAATAATGTGATGTTTAGTAAAATGGATTTATTTTCTGGGGGGGAGGGGCAAAATATTTCTCTCTTGCTCATGCTATATTTTGTTGTACTCACAAGCTTGGTCCAAATGATTGTTTGCCATTATGTGCAAACCAATGGTAAACCTTGGCCTTGGCACTTCCTTTTCTTCTTCACACATGAGAAGAGGACACTTAGGGCTTATCCAGACCTCTGTTTGCCCCTCCACTTTCCCCAAGGGAAACCAGAACTTTAGAGCTGAATAAGAACAAAGAGCAATCAGGTTTTCCGTGAATTGCCTTTAGTTCCAATTTAGCACTAAAGAGTGGGTTTTCAGGGGGGAAGCAGTGAGGCAATGTCAAAACTGCTCAGACCTATGCTCTCTAGGTGTGGGACAAGCAGAATTGTGGATGAGTCCTAACCTTTGCAGTTAGCAAACTGTGGTAGAAAAACTGCCCAAAATATGAGCAGCTTAATCTGTTGATTGTCAGGCCACCTTTTGAATGAGCATAATTAAAGTCAAAGAAGCTGCTTGTGAAACAGTGCTGTATATAGGTTGTTGTTGTGCAAATAAATGTGGGAAGAATGGGAAATGGCTGGGATTCTTACTGCTGTTTTCACCTGTGTAGTTCTTGTGGGGACAAGAGGCATTATGGCAGTTGAGGATTATTTGCACATACCTTAGTTGTGGCAGCAAGGGGGAAAGCAGGGAGAAGGGGAATGATGCACAGAATGAACAAAACCTCTCACTGGTGCTCAGTCATAGATCTTTCCTATCCTGTTTTGTGTGGATTTTTTTTGAAGGGCTGTAACAAAAAGTCTGCATTTAAATTGTACACATTTTGTATAAATGTGCTTCACATTCTAAACCAAAATTTAAAAATCCATATTTTTCCATGCATGCCCTGTACAACCTGCATTTTGTGCACATTTTCTGTACTCCAAAACTGCATTGAAAACCCTGAAGAATTGTGTGGTCTGATTGAAGGCTGCTTTCCAATCCACAAGCAAGTTCTGGAATGTCAGACTGGGTTGGTCTGCTGAGAAAAGTGGACAAAACAAATTCCTCCAACATCTCTAGATAGCTGAAAGAGGACTTATGATATTCAGATTTCTAATGGCCTGTTGCATGGAAGATAGAGCAAACTTGGTCCTGAACCCATGGATTCAAATAACAAGAAAGGAGATTCCAACTAAACTGACTTTCTGATGGTAAGAGCTGTTTGACATTGGAACAGACTACCTCAAAAGGCGATTAACCTCAATGGAGGGGTTTTTTTAATGCAGAAGTTGGATTGCCATCTGTCAGAGATCTTTAGCTGTGATTCTTGCATTGCAGGGGCTCGACTGGATTACCTTCCAACTCTCCTATTCTATGATTTCCCATTAACCCCTCCTACACATTTATTCAAGCCAATTCCTATTGAGAAGTCTGGAGCCAGCACCTTACATCCTTGGGAAGCTTCCAGGAGCCCAGGGCCTCACCGTGGATGTATTTTCTGGGGCCTCCTTCAAGCAATTTCCTTCTGCCATGCACAAATTTAATTTCTCCACAATGCCCCCAATTTAGTATCACTCCAGGATGCGACGGGAGGTTTAAACGATGGCCACTTGTCCATGTGGTGATGCTAAGAACCCTGCCACTGCTGGCACTGCTACTGCCATGGAATGCTGCCCAGATTTACTGGTGGAGGAGAGTTGATCATCAGTGGGCCCCTTGCCCAGAGTCCTCTCAAAACCAGAGCTGACACTTCCTATTGATTTCATGTTAGCAATGCAAACTTGCTTTCATTTCCACCTTATGATTCACTTAATGTTTACACGGAAAGAAAAGTGCCTTTCTTTCAAGCAGCCCCGCCCAATTATCCCACCTCTGGCTCCACCTATGAACTCAATCCTGAATATGTATGGCGGGGGGGGGGGATCCTTAGCATCTAAACTATCTAGTTGAATGATTGACAGTCACCTTTAGAGGAGGAGAAACTTGTCCTCAAAGGAGAGAAACAAGATTACTACTCATTTTAAAATAACAAAATAGAGTGCCAATACATTCTCTTCAGAGGAAGAAAGAAAATGAATGTTAACAATAGGATATGAAAAGGGCTCTCCTAGCCCATTTTAACATCTTCAGATATACACTGCCTGCATATTAATTTGATTTCCTCAGATATCCTCTTATGCCTTTCTCAAGAACACCTTATTGCAAAAAGGGGGAGCAGCGTCCGTTTGCCACCACATCCTTCCACTTATCACATAATTAGACCTGGATATGCAGCATAACAGTGTTTTGCATTTATCTCTTTCCCTGGCAAGGGTTGGCTGCAATGCTTTTGTTCCACTCTCTGCCAAGGTCACCAAATGCATGCCGTTGTCTCTGTAATCTCCCGATAAACACATTTCAGTGGGCTGCAAAGTGACAGGGCACCTGCTTTTTACAATAGAAAGCAGCAAACCCTTGTAAAAACATGAAGAAGTTGCAACGATCAGGAAGGAGCATTCAAAGAGTGCAAAATTGGCCACGACACTCAAAGGTCCTTTGGAGTTCTCTGGCCCTCTCCACCGTCCACACAAGAAAACTGATTCTTCTTTGTGAATTGTGTTTTCTCAATTTGTGCACAATTACCTCCAACTATTTCCATACATTCCTTCAAAAGGTTTGTTTTCATAACCTTAAAATTTATTCCCCTTGTTTAAGCATCTCAAATAATCAGCTCAGCATGATTCAGATACTTGATTCTGACTCACCACCTGCCTCGCTCCCCTTTGATCAAGGCTGGTGAGCAAAAACAGATTCTTTTTTAAAAAATAATGCAGCCCTGATATGAACCTCCACCTGAGCCTGTGACTTTTCCAAGACCTTTGGCTGTGCTCAGGTCAGCATCTAAGCCATGGCGATAAAAGCATCCTTCCCTCTAAGCCTGTTGCAATCCCAACTACTCTCAGAAAGCTCTCCCCCCCCCCACTCTAATCTGTGCAACATCTAAAACACAGAATACAACTCCCAAATAGCATTTTCCTCCCAACCTTTCTGATCTCAAAAGAGGCAGGTGGGGAAATTATGTACAGAGGATGAGTTCATAGTGGAGAAACACAATTCCATCCCTTGGGCCCACTTTTTTCTGGAGATCAACAAATGGGTACAAGTTTTACATGTGCAGGCTCTGGTCAGACCTCTGGATGAGTGCATGGGAATTGAGGGAGGGGCCGGGATTAACTATTCCCTATACACCCAAGACACACCACTATGCTTCTGAAATACACACACACAGTGTCTATATCTATCATCTATCTATCTATCAATAATCTAATGTAGCATTTAGAAAGGCATCTTTCAGTGGGGTTCAGAGCTGATTTAATCAGTTCAACTGGTTTGGTGAACATTTCACTGTGCCATAATTACTTGAATAATATATCCTTTCCCCTCCCTTGTGAATAGGGAACAAGCCTCAGGGTTGAAGGTGGCCCTCTAGTTCTCTTTATACAACCCTCGGGACTCTCCCCAGACCACACGCTTCATCAGTGCTGCCTAACTCCCCCTTGAGTGTTTTCGCATGGCTGCAATGTATAATTGAAGTCTGATTGTGTATCTCGCTTGCCTGGATGGAAGAAAGAAAGGATTTGTGTAGACTAACCTACTTCACCCACTTACTCCTCTGGCCATTCCAATTGGCATCTGGCCCTTGGGATGTTTCCCTGTCCCCCATGAATATGTCTAATCCTCTTTTAAAGCTATCCAAGCTGGTGGCCTCTTGTAGGAATGAGTTCAATAGTTTAACTATGTACTGTGCAAAGAACTATAATTCCTTTCAGGTCGTAACTGGATGAGATGGTTTTGTTTGTCCCCAGTCTTCCAAAATTCTGCTTTATTGCAT
Organism: Podarcis gaigeae; assembly: GCF_964106915.1. NCBI lineage: Eukaryota > Metazoa > Chordata > Lepidosauria > Squamata > Lacertidae > Podarcis > Podarcis gaigeae. Next base: position 36,167,413 of record NC_139684.1, on the reverse strand, counting down.
GAAATCCTAGTATTATGAAAGAGGAAGAGAAGCTTTTCTACCCATTTTTCCATGGCATGCATAGTTTTATGCCCTTCTACCGTGTCATCTCTTACTTAGTTGTTCCATCCCCTTGATCATTTTGGTTGCTCTTTTCCAAAAAGCCCAGTTAGCAGCCATGTATCCATTCCAGGAATATTTCCATAAAAACTAGGAGAGTCTGCTGCTTATGGGTAAAGCACATGCTTTTCATGCAGAAAGTCTCAGATGCCATCCCTGACCCTTCTTAAGGGATCTTAGTTACTAGGACAGACTTCTGCTGGTCAAGACCTTGGAGAGCTGCTGTCAATTGGAGTAGATGATGTCTGGCTAGATGAACTCATGGTCTGACTCAGTTGAGGGCAGCTTCATACGTGTAGCTCTACCGACTTAGAGCACAAGGGGAAATCTTGAGAGCTTGCCTTCTCCCTGACCTAGTGAGGAAGTCGCAGGGAAGCAGATGTCTAGATTTGCATCATGCAACGTTCTTGGCAACCGAAGTTCCTTTTGAGCAAAATAGTCCAGGCCAAGTGAGTTATCTGGAGTCTCGTCTGTTCCACTTTTGGCTTGCTTCCCTGCCTTGTTTTGCTTTCCAGCCCAGATGCTCACTGGCTCACTTGCTTAAAGGGTAGCTGTATCTCAAGCTCACTGTCTGACAGTCACTTAATATTTATTTGTTGGCACAAATACTTTTTCCACAGTTCCCAGCCATATGCTACTGGGAGGCAAGGAGGAACAGCTTTGTACAGTGCATAGCACTAAATATATCATGAAGTGATGGTTTATATATTAACAGCAACAGGCTTTTGCATGTGTTTAGGGATGAGGGTGGTGCTGTGGGTTAAACCACAGAGCCTAGGACTTGCCAATCAGAAGGTCGGTGGTTCGAATCCCACGATGGGGTGAGCTCCCATTGCTCGGTCCCAGCTCCTGCCAACCTAGCAGTTCGAAAGCACATCAAAGTGCAAGTAGATGAATAGGTACCGCTCCGGTGGAAAGGTAAACAGCATTTCCGTAAGCTGTTCTGGTTCGCCAGACATGTCTTAGTCATGCTGGCCACATGACCTGGAAGCTGTACAACAGCTCCCTCAGCTATTAAAGTGAGATGAGCGCCGCAACCCCAGAGTCGGTCATGACTGGACCTAACAGTCAGGTGTCCCTTTACCTTTACCTAGGGACATCATGCTTAAAGCACCTTGCATGCATAACCACAGTCATTTTAGAACAGTCCTGTAGGGTAGGCCAGTATTATCACCCCACATATTTGGGGGGGAGGGGTTGACCATCTAATGAGGCCATGGCTGGGATTTCTGTTCCCAGCTTACACCAGTTCAGTGTCACCCATGATTCTCAAGGGAAGGTCTGCACAACCTGATAACCACGATTGTTGAGTAATTTGATTTCTGTGAACTGGCTTGAACAGCATCTCCCAGCCTAATTTGTGAGCTGGAACACAATTCTTATTTAGATTTTTGCTAGGGAGAGTAATTCACATTTTTTCAAAACAATGTGCAAACTGAACTGCAGCTAACCTTTGAAATTCACACATTTTCAAATGTGGTGATGCAGTTCTCCAAGCAAACAATGCATTAAAAAAAAAAGTGTGAGAAAGTGGGCATATATTAGGGGAAATAAAATAAGATCCATAGGACATATGTACAATAAAATGTTGATAAATTTTCATGTGGATAAAAAGATAAATAACATAACATAAACAAATGCAGAAACATGAAGAATGGAACTTAAGAACAGAACAAAATGGGAGAGGGGGGGGAAATTACAGGTTCCTCCTACCCTAAATTTCACACTTCGTCAAATTTTGAGGAAGGGTTGACAAAACTTGCCTATTTTAGGATAAAATAGGTTTTGAAATGTGCACATTGAGATATAAAATGTATATTTAAATACACATTTTGTGATGAGAAGTATTATTTAACATTCAGAGGTGCTGCTTTGGTTTGCTTTCTTCTCTTCTCTTCTCTTCCCTACCCAACCTTTTTTCCTTCTTTTGTTTTAATCTAAGCGTTTTGGTAGCTACTGTTTCATTATAATTAATTATATGCAGATACATATTAAATACAGATTTCTATGCATATATATATATATATATATATATATATATATATATATATGCAGATAAATGTGGAAACAAGGTGAATCTGTGCTGATAAGTGAACACATCTGAAATGGTTACAGACTGGTAGTAGGCTGAGCTGTCCATCCCTACTGCCAGTGGAAGATAATTTGGATGTTACATATGGGAGATATCTCCAACAAGGGCTTCTTGCTGTCAGCCTCTGGCAATCTTCACTTCCTCTCCACCAGTGCTCTATTTTGACAGCAAACTGAACTCTGTGCTTTGAGGTGCAGTTTGAAGAATAACAAGATTCTTCCTTATCCACTAGAAAGGCCGTGTAGATCCTCTCTAGCCTGAAAACCATTTTTGTGCTGAGTGTTTTCACCTTCTACAACCGTTAAAAATATAACTTGCTTTTTGTAGTGAGGGGAGCAAACTGGTATTATCATGAATCCATCTGGATGCAAGGAGATCTTCCTAGGATTAAAGTTTTCTTTCACTTGCCATTCCATAAACTAGTGACCCTGGGAAAATTGTAAAATTCTCTGAGCTCCTGATAGCTCCCTGAATCTTTCCATATGTTGTAAGTCTCTAATTTTTCAGAACCCCTCTGAAATGTGCAATTTAGTCCTATTACCTAAGCTGCCTGCAGCTTACTTTTGACTCACTCTCTCCTACTTCTTTCTCTCCGTTACTTGCAACTGGCCTCACCAAAAAAAATAAATTACAACCTGCTGCCTTGCTGGCCCAGAGATACCTTTGATCTTTCTCTTCTTCTATTGCTGTCCGGTGTTATCACCTTTAATTTGCTCCCAGGAACAACTTGATTGCTTTCACCAACTTAAATTTCACTGCTGCGCTCTTCCCTTTCACATCAACACTTGCCTTTCCACAGAAGGTGCCGCTTCTTTCAGCGTAGCCATGGATGTGATCAAACAAGATGGATTTGTTCACAAGCCACCTCTCCTCCTTTTGCTAGGTGCATGTTGGATACTCCTGTTTGAAGCCCAAAACTCACACATCATCAATCTGCAGACTAGCTTCATCGATCAATGAATCCATCTGTGCTTCCTCAGAGCCCCTCTGCTTTTCACAGTTGGTAACAAACTCACAAAAATAAAAGCATGAGATACGTTAGAAAAATACTGAGTTTGTTATGAAAACTCGTATGCCTCTCTGGTATGTGAGTCTTAAGTCACTGTGAGCATTATGAGATGCTTGAAACTCCCTTGGACTGATTTGGACATTAACGCAACAGCAAGAAGATGACCAGAATCCCCCTTCGGATCTTGAAGTATGGGTCCTCCCCAACAAAATTCAAAATTTGGCTTTGTAATTCGGAATTTATGTTATGTGATTTAATTTGATGTGATTGGCCAGTTAATAAAAAATATTTTTTTAAAAAAGAGATGTTTGAAACTCCCCCCAAAAAAACTTTGCCACCACCTCCTCTGTTATAAATAGGTAATTGGGGAAGCCTGACAATGCCCATAAGAAATCTCCAAAGTGATCTAGTAAGTAAATTTCCATGTGGTAACTATAGGTGAGGGAGAAAGATATTCAGCTCTCATTTTAACAGAAACCTACTGCACCACCTTAACCAATATGCCAGCCAAAATACCTCTCTCCTTTGAAATTTGCACTTCTCTAGTTTCGCAGTGCAATTCTTCAACCAAAGAATGCATTGAAAAATGTGTGTATTGGAGAAAATCTACGATATATTCTGGAAATTGTCTTTGTGCTATGTGTTTGAACACCTTTTAAGAGATCATAGCCAGTATTTTGCATGGTGGTTTCTGAGATCAAGGAGCAGGTTTTTGTTTCTGTTGGGATACAATTGGATGCCATTTTGAATAAAGATGATGGACTGAACCTTTTAAAGCTGCAATGATTATAACCATATTTTTGCATGATGGTTCCTGAGATCACAGAATAGATTTTCCTGTTTGTTTGGTTACAAGTGGACACCCTTTTGAGGGAAGATGACATAATGAACCTTTCAAAACTTCACTGATTTTCATAGAATTGTAGAGCTGGAAGGGACCACGAGGGTCATCTAGTCCAACCCCCTGCAGTGTGGGGAAACTACCTAATATGGGTCTCAAACCTATGACCCTGATATTAAGAGTATTGTACTCTGCCGACTTTTATATGCCTGTTGTCTTTGTCCATGGGGTTTTCTTGGCAGGGATACTGGAGTGGCTTGCCAGGTCCTGCTCCAGGTGGATCACATTTGGTTAAAACTCTCCACTATGACCTGCCCATCTTGGGTGGCCCTGCACGGCATAGCTCATAGCTTCTCTGGGTTATTCAGGAGACTCTTGAGAGTCTCATGGACTGCACGAAGATCAAACCTCTCCATTCTTAAGGAAATCAGCCCTGGGTGCTCACTGAAAGGACAGATCCTGAAGCTGAGGCTCCAATACTTTGGCCACCTCATGAGAAGAGAAGACTCCTTGGAAAAGACCCTGATGTTGGGAAAGATTGAGGGCACAAGGAGAAGGGGATGACAGAGGACGAGATGGTTGGACAGTGTTCTCGAAGCTACCAGCATGAGTTTGACCAAACTGTGGGAGGCAGTGGAAGACAGGAGTGCCTGGCATGCTCTGGTCCATGGGGTCATGAAGAGTCAGACACGACTAAACAACAACAACTCTGCTGACTGAGCTACTGATTTGTTTGTTTGCTTGTTGCTTAGAATTTCTGAGGTGGGCACAAGGCTGTTTGTAACATCTAAAACACACACTTTCAAGAGGAAATTGCCTGCAAAAGTTCGTATATTAGGCAAAAGTGTGTACAAGAATGCATGTATTATGCAAAATGAAAATGTCTGTGATTTTCAGGCTATTTGGAAATGGGGTGAAGTGGCTGGAAAAATGAGAAACTGAAAGGAGCCAGAATTGTTGGATGTGTTTATCACTACTCCCAAGAGTATAGGAATGCAACCTTAGGGTCATATTCAATGTAGGACCAAGTAACTTAGCAGCAGACTTGTCTGAAGTGTTTTGCACCAGTAGGACATTGTTGCTCAAGAGAAAGCATAAGCAGGTTGCTGGTATCTTTGTTGTCCAATAGCTTGCTCAGTCTGTTGCCCAATGCGTTACTGCTTGTACAGCTATTGCATTGGGTTCCTTCACTTCACAACTTCAAACTTACCCATCCACTAAGAGCCCTTGTGCCAGGTGACAGAGAGCTTTGGGTATAGCCCAATGAATTGTGTCTAAAGTTAGTAATACCCATAAGGAGAACCCCTGAAATTAAAGGACATGACTAACTTAATTCTATTAATTCCAATGGGTCTACACCAAGTAGGAGTTGGTTGGATACATACAACCATTAATGTGCCAGTTGAATTATGTTGTTTTCTGCTGGGTTTTTCTTGCTGGTTTCTATGTAGCCACAAACCTTGAAGTATCTGACTAATTGATTCAATATTATAGCTCACAGCTGGAGGGGAAAATATGTATTAGAAGACATAGGGAAGGACATATTTTCCTCACTTAGCAGTTTTGACCTTCTCAAGGTCCCTGCCTTAAATAATAACTGAAGTTGTAAGTAAGTAAGGCTCAGGATCCTTTGGGCACCTTGAACTCTCATTGCCTTCTTGTTTAATGGCCTCTCTGCCTCCTATAAGCCCCTCTCTCAGACTACCACCAGGACTGCTTAGAAAGCGTGTTCTCCATAGCAGAGAGCACGTGTTGCGGTTGGGAAAACAGGCCACCCTGTAGTGACTAGGCAAATATTGATGAGGAACCCAAGCCTTTAAATGGTTAATATTGGGTTGCTGGGGATTTTTGATTGTTGCCAATTTGGAGGAGGGGTCAGAGTCTTTAAATACAGGGGACAGACGTGAGACGTCCTCTTGGCCATTTTGCACCAGATCACCCGCCCTCCCTCCCTTTTTTAGGGTGGTTTTTCATGTTCGCTTGACCTTGCTATGCCTGTCATGGGGTCGTTCACCTTGGTGCGGGGGCCTGGTAGGAATTTTGCCATCTGGCTGATTGACTGGTGCCATTTGGTTTTTGCCTACTGCGTAGCAAATTGTCACAACTTGTAAGATTGGCGGTTAGGCATTGGTTAAATTGGTGCTTGGAGGGGTAAGTGCCTATCTCTCCAAATGATGCGAAGGGAATTCCGTTAAAGGAATCCAGGGGCTTGCCATTCATTTTGTCCTTGTCCCCGGAGTCGGACTTGGTCGTGCAAGCCCCAAGTCCGACTCCGGGTGAGAAGTGATGGACTGTTGCCCGGCCTCATTTTCTCACCCAATACTTGTTTCCCACGCTGGCTTCCGTTGGTGTCCGGAAGGGCCAGCTCTGTCCTTGAGGGCAAGGACAGATAGTCATAACCAATGCCTAAGCAACCACTCACATTTTTTGTATTTGAATAAAGTTGTGGCCAAAATTATGCCAAAAACCTTAAACAAAAAATCATGTGTGAAGTGTGAATTTTTTGGTGGGTGGCCACTGTGGGACTCAACACGCAAATATCTGGGGTGGAACACATAGTTTAACCTCCAATTAAAAAGGATCTTGGAGCCTCTTTACCTGTAAAGCACAGAAAGAACCTGCTTTGCTACTTCTGGAAGTCAAGCAGGTGCTAAGGATCGATGCTCAATCATTGTTCCTGAATAAAATGGCAAAATAAGTCAACAAAATGCCTGTATATTTGCAACAAACACACAACTTAAGAAGAGCCCTCAGAAGAAGCATCCCTGTTCCTCAGGTTTTCCTGGATGTCTGCAAGTAGCAGTCCTCCCTACTGTTGTTCCATAGCAACTGGCATTGCTATGAAAAACAGTCCCTGCACATGGAGATTCAATTCATGGTGTACAGCAGCAGCGAGGAACCTATGATCTGGGGCTTAGTGGTGGGAGGGAACACAGAGGAAGAACTGTGATAGTGCCATAGGGGGATATGCCCTGGCAGAATTACTGGGGACTACCGCTAGATCTTAGGTTTGGGCCCTGAAAACTCAGGATCTGGAAATCCTACCATCAGCTAATACATAGTAGTATTATGCCCTAAGGACCAACTCTCCCCATATGAACCAACCCAGACGCAGCAATCATCATCTGATTCCCTTTGTGTGCTTCTCCATGAGAGGCCCAGAGGACGGAGACATGAGGATATGTCTTTTCTCCCCATTTATGGAATGATCTACCCAGCAGTTACATAACTTTAGGTGCCAGGTGAAATTGTTTCTCCATAACCAGACCTTTGGCTGAGTAAATATTCTCTGGCCTTTTAAATCTGTTTGTGGGAGGGAGACTATTGCTTTATTTTTGTTTTCGTATGTATTTTGTGTATTTAGTATCTCATTTTGTATTTTTGTGTTGTGAACTGCCCTGTAATCTTTGGCTAAAGGGCAGTGTATGAATTTACTTACTTACTTACTTACTTACTTACTTACTTACTTACTTAATGCCTTCCTCAAGGAGGTGGACATGATTTCCATTCAATGGAAACTGCTTCTCCCTCCCAGTACTGCTCTTTGAAGCTACCCCACATGGATCAGCATGGTGTGGGCTTTGCAAGATTTCCCATGCTCACCCTGCTGCTGCTGCTGTGAGTCCCCGCCCCCCCCCGCCCCCCAAATAAAAGGGAGAAAGAATTCTTTTTCACCTTCATTCCCCCACCACTGCTTTGGGAAGGAGAAAAGAAAAGGGTGAATTAACTTCCTTTTATGTGCTCCAAATTCCATTCTCTCTCTTTGCCACATACACAATTCTTCCTTTCCATTTTTGCAAACAGTGAAAGAAACAAGATATGCTGTCACAGAGCTCTGTCACCTCCTCTAGTGTAATATACGACAGCCCCTAGGGACTATATCCTCTTTTAGTCTTATGATTAAAACCATAGATGTGGCCAGTGCATCCATAGAGTTCCTATCAATGGTAAACATTCACCTAGAGGGCTTCTTTGCCCTGGAAGATATTTTTTCCCACCTTGTATCCACTTGGGAAACAAATTCCTTTATGTCTTGTTTACACAGGCTGCCTGCCAACGTTTCTCAGAATACCAGCTGGAATTGTACTCTGTTGTGGAGATGAAACATTTAGTGACAGACTCAGGCCAAATTAGAACACGTTCTCCCCTCACAGAGCTACAATTCTCAGAGTTCCCAGTGAAGAAAGATTGACCATTAAACCACTCTGAGAATTGTAGCTCTGTAAAAGGAATAGGGGATCTCCTGACATCTCTCAGCATCCTTAGCAAACAACAGTTCCTGTGATTCTTTGCGGGAAGCCTTGGCTATTGAAAATGGCATAATATTGCCTTAAATGTCTAGTGCAGATGTGGGGCCTAAGTATGGACCCAGGCAACAGACATACACCACATGAAGTGGGATAGTTGGAATATGATTTGTGTGGATGCTTTGAATAGATATTAAATACGTAGATTCCAATACTACATTCCAGAAAGTACCTGATACTGTCTTTGAACAACTATGGACGGCTTATTAGCACAGCATGAAAATTCTTATTCAAAATGTACTATTTTGGGAAGAAACTCCCATGCCCTTGACATGCAGGAGAAATTCCACTTTTCCTATCATTGGAGAACCATACCAGGAAAAGCAGCATGGGCAAAACCTCTCTCCTCCAGCTGACCATTAAAAAGCACAAAAACACCTGTCAAACAAGGAGTTGGTCAAGAGTTCAGCATGTGTTTATCCTTGTGCTATTAAGTGAGTGTTTCATTCCCTTTCTCCTGCTCAGCACAGGATCAAGTGGCTAATTGAGGACTAGACATTCAGTGCATTAGCAGCACTGCATGGAAGACATGTCAACATGCCTCCTTCAAGTGTATCCATCTAGCCTGTGTTGATAATAGCCTTTTATGTTCTCTTCTTCAACAATGCCTGTTCACATCCAACAGAAAAGCACAAAAATCAAACATAAAAAAACAGGCAGGGTCATCTGACCCATGTAATTGGAGGTCAGCCTCCCACGTGCACATTTAAAGTTATTCATTATCAGGGTGGCCTTTTCCTCAGTGCTGCCAACTGGTGCATCTTGCAGCAGGGTTGTCTGGCAGAAGGAAAAGAAATTGTTCAGGCCGCCCAGGGTGAAAGTCTTAGCCACTGAGCAGGAGGGAGAAGCAAAAGAACAGGTCAAGTCTAATTTTGCCCTAAGCAGATTCCAGCATTTCATATCCACATACACCCCTTCTGCAGATAAATACAGGAGAAAAATGTTCAGTGAAAATGTAAGATCCACAAGGGTAGCTCCCAATGGACTTTCAAGATCTGGGGGGCACTACTGCACCCTGCCTGCAGGGGCAGCATGGAGCCAATGCATTGCTTTGTTCCTACCCACCTTCTTGTATGCAGTGCTTGTTTACTGTGACACATCTGCAATGATTAAGACAAGCATTATGACAGACACAGCCTCTTTTTTTTTAAAAAAAGGGGGGACACAGCATTGGTAGCAGCCTGGCCAACAGGCTGTGAAACAAAAGCTTATGTGTTTACTTCTTATCCATCCTTCACCGTAAGGTGCCAGAACCTATAGCAACAATAGAAAATAAAATTATGAAACAGATAAAACATTGTTGTTTAGTCGTTTAGTCGTGTCCGACTCTTCGTGACCCCATGGACCAGAGAACGCCAGGCACCTCTGTCCTCCACTGCCTCCCGCAGTTTGGTCAAACTCATGCTGGTAACCTCGAAAACACTATCCAACCATCTCGTCCTCTGCCGTCCCCTTCTCCTTGTGCCCTCCATCTTTCCCAACATCAGGGTCTTCTCCAGGGAGTCTTCTCTTCTCATGAGGTGGCCAAAGTACTGGAGCCTCAGCTTCACAATCTGTCCTTCCAGTGAGCACTCAGGGCTGATTTCCTTAAGAATGGATCGGTTTGATCTTCTTGCAGTCCATGGGACTCTCAAGAGTCTCCTCCAGCACCATAATTCAAAAGCATCAATTCTTCGGCGATCAGCCTTCTTTATTGTCCAGCTCTCACTTCCATACATCACTACTGGGAAAACCATAGCTTTAACTATACGAACCTTTGTTGGCAAGGTGATGTCTCTACTTCTCAAGATGCTGTCTAGCTCTCCATACATCACTACTGGGAAAACCATAGTTTTAACTATACGAACCTTTGTTGGCAAGGTGATGTCTCTACTTCTCAAGATGCTGTCTAGGCCTGTCATTGCCCTTCTCCCAAGAAGCAGGCGTCTTTTAATTTCGTGGCTGCTGTCACCATCTGCAGTGATCATTGAGCCCAAGAAAGTAAAATCTCTCACTACCTCCATTTCTTCCCCTTCTATTTGCCAGGAGGTGATGGGACCAGTGGCCATGATCTTCGTTTTTTTGATGTTGAGCTTCAGACCATATTTTGCGCTCTCCTCTTTCACCCTCATTAAAAGGTTCCAATTATTAAAAAAACACATAAAATGTTCCTAATGGAAAAGAACAATGTGCAAAGCATCTCAAGATTCAACAGTGTATCCTAAGCATCAACAGTGCTCGTCTGAAAGAGATCTGAATGAAAATGTATAAACTGGAATCCCAAGGGGTTCTGTTCACCTTGTCAATCTTGAGATGGGAGGAGGGTTTTCCAGTTGGATCAACAGCAACAGGGGGGTAGGGAACCTATTCCAGTGCTTTGTTTTTGCTGAACAGGATTGAAGTGATGGGAGTGTAAATGGTGCTGAGGTTATTAATTTAAAGTGAATGAACTACTGCATCCTTCTTGGTTATATCTGAAAAATGATAAATGGAAGACAGTATTTCCCCCATTAGTTTCTTTAAATAAATAAAAAAAGACGCAAGAGCAAGAAAGAAATTGGGATAGACGCATGGATTTAAGATACATGAGAAATAGCTTATGAATTTAGATTATGCTTTGACACGGAAAAAATTGTACATTGGCTCATTCATTTTAATATAGCAAAGAAAAATGGTATGTAGTGCCAGCTTTTAGAGAACACAGTGGGGTTTTGTGTGTGTGTGTGTTTAAAAAAATGATTATATAATAGCATCATTAGCACCTGTAATGCAGCTCATACTATGAAAATGTACAGAATCAATCAATCTCATCCTGTAACATCGGCCTTTTAATAGAGACAGTTGTTGCTGTGCTGAGCAAGAGAATTAGATTAGAAGATAGAGTGATACCTTCTGTCAAATCAATCTGTTGGTCTTAGTGTGTACCAGTGCTGGAACTATGCAATATTATTCAACAAACAGAATTCCATAATACCTAAGAGCCAGCTCATGCTTCCACAACGAGGTGGTGTGGGCATCATACAAGGGACTGTCTGCTGCAAGTTGTATAGACACTTGAAACTGGCTCCACATCAGCAATCAATCATGATAACGAGGCCACATTCACACCATACATTTAAAGCACTATAATTCCACTTTAAACAATCATGGCTTCTCCCAAAGAATTTTAGGAACTATAGTTTGTTAAGGGTGCTGAGAGTTGTTAGAAGACACCACAGAACTACGGTTCTAATCCTTTCCCGTGAAGAGGGATTGATTGTTAACCCACTCTGCAAATTGGAATTCTGTGAAGGGAATACGGACCAGGGGTGTCAACTTGAATAAAATATTGGTGGGGTAGGTAAGCCCCGCCTCCCATAATCAATCACAAGACACGGTGCACGCACACCATTTGAATAGCAATGTGATAGTCTAAAGTGGTATCTTAGCACTTTAAAAGTATGGTGTGGTCCCTCATGGAGTTGAGGGAGCATGATGTAGCTGAGTCTAGGATCAGAACTCTCTGGTCTTAACAGCTTTATGCACTAACTAGCACTCAAGCACACTTATGTATAACTGCAATTTCCCACAAAAAAGACTTGCACCAATCTTGGTTAGTAGCCATTGATACCCTTTTGCTCCATGAATTTGTCCAATCCACTTTTAAAGTCATCCAGAGAGAATTGCATGTCAAGACCCCATAGCCACCTGATACATTGATGGATAAGACACAAGGACATGGATATTAGGTTAATGGTTATTGGACAAATTTAGGCCACAACTTTACTGGTTACAGAATGTGAGTGGTATTGGCTTAGGCGTGGGAATTGACCCGACTATATCTGACTCCTGCCCGTCATGCACCAGAGCGAATTCCAGAGTTTAACTCCACACTACATGAATTTCTACAGTACTTTCTTCTATTTTCCTTGGAACTTCCAAACTTCTGTTTCCATAATTTCTAGTGCTATGGGAGAGGGAGAAAAAAATTATCCAACCGTTTTCTCCATTCATATAGAAAACCCTGACTTTTGCATGACTAGAATATAGTCTCCTGTAGCAAGACAGAAGTTGTATCCTTTGCTCTGTGCATATGGCTCCCAGAAGGCTGACTACAAAGGAATGTGGGCCTCAGGATGAAAACAGTTTCTATCCCTGATGGAACCGCAACTAAAAAAATTGAGGGGAAAATTGTTGAGCTTTTTGGGGGGAGAGATTGACCAGAGTTGCTGAGCTTTCTTTTTTGAGCGGGGAGGTCACCACCATCATTCGCTCAACAGCCTACCTGCAACTGCAAATCACATGCATCACCAAGTCCATTAATATTGTCTTATACACTGAAAAATACAGTACATAGTTTTCCAATGAAGTTAGCCAGGACACAACAGCAAGATCCCCAAAGCATTTCCCCACTAACAAAATGGTCCCAGTAGTATTTTCATCTCTGCAGGTGTGTGGAATGCGGCTGCCAGGATTATTTTTTGCTGACTAGAGCCTAGCCTTTGAGTAGAGATAATTGCACATTACTGCTATCGTCAGAAGCTGCATCCGGGGGTGGGGACCCATGGATATTCTTGGCTACTTGGGGTGGGGGGACAAAATGTTAGCAAAACTGAGGAGGAACAATTTACAACATTTGTTTTAACTAAACAGGATACACAAAAAGGTAGCCTACAGAGCAAGGCAACATGAAATCATTGTTTGTGTGTGATAGCAGCCTATACAAGAGATGGAAATGCAGAATGCAAACTAAGGGCACTTACTTTCAGACATTCAGGCCAAATCCGCACCACACATTGAAAGCATGATGATACCATTTTAAACAGCCATGGCTTCCCACAAAGAACCCCAGGAGCTGTAGTTTGTAAAGGGTGCTGAGAGTTGTTAGGATATCCCCATTCCCCTCCCAGAGCTACAATTCCCAGAGTGGTTTAACTATCAATGCCCCTCCCCAGGAAACTTTGTGAACTGTAGTTTTGTGAGGGGAATAGGGGTCTCCTAACAGCTCTCAGCACCCTTAAGAGTGTAGACAATCCTGAGTTACTATAAGACAGCTTCCTGTGTGTGTTTCCTCATCACTTCTTTTATAAGAGAAAGTTGTCAGCCATCTTGGAGTACACATTTAAGGACAGAAAGGTGGGATAGAAATGTTTCGAATAAATAAGCTTGCAATTGAAACATGCACCCCTGATGGTGCATTCAGACGTGGGGAATATATTATTTAGCTTTTATAATGCTAACACTTCTGTCCCATTTGCTAACATTTTTTTCACACTGCAGTACCCGTTGTGTTATGGAACTGTGGCATCAAACATACTTGATTTCATTCACACCAGTGAGTGTCGTGTGGCACAACAATGAATATCATTAGACAATGTTACTGCTCCCCTACCCTCTCTGTATATGGATGCTTCTGTTCCCTCGTGACCCCCCCCCCCTTTCCTGGAGATTGCAGGAAATAAGTGTGTGCCAATGTCCAACCCCAAATTTCTTCATTTTACTCCCACAATTTTCCGGATTAAGGGGGCTGCAAATTGTTTTACTTATTTTGAATCAAGTAACACAAAAGGAGTGGTTCCATTAGTTTTCCAGATGTGGTTTGTTTCATTGTGAGAAACCTCAAATATAATGTGGAAATTAAAAGTTATGGAAATGTAAGGGAAATGGAATAAGCTGCCATGTGACTGCAAGCTTAGAAAGGATTGTGTGCCTGTGCCTGGGGTGTGTGTGTGTTAAGGTTGGAGGCTGTGTTGAAAATAGAATGCCAGGTCTCTGCGCTCCCTTTCATCTTCAACCCACTCTGTGTCAAGAGGCCAGGCAGGGAGGCCACCAGGGATAAAAGGAGTGGGCAGGTCCTCTGACTCCACTGACGTAGAGCCTTTTTCAAACCTGTGGAAGAAGGGAGGCATTAGGTGGTGTGTGTGTGTGTGTGTGTGGTTTCATTGCTCAAAAGAGATCTTTCCAGGATGTATCGCTAAGGGGCACGGAATACAACTTTGCGATTAAGCAGATTAATTTGTATTTTATTTTTATTTCTGTCTCCCAGCATGAAACAACTCTCCTCCTTCTCCCCCCCACCCCCACCCGCCCAAGTCCTTGAGCTCCTGAGTGAAAGCATCACAAGTAATTAAGCAGAATACCCCGGTTGAATATTAAATTAGAAATTAAGCTAAAATGCTCATCCACCGCAGCTCGGGAATTTTGAGCAGATCGCCTTACATTTGATGGCAGCGGTGCCTGCATATATTTCTTGAACTGCATTGCTAGCTAAATTGATTGAATTAAACATGCTTCGTGATGCTCGCTAACCTTTAACCCCTCCAGTTACTCAGAATAATCAGGAGGCTAATTATCCTGGCAGGAGCTGAGCTTTGAAGAATCAGGGGCACGGCTGAGTTCAGAGAACCTACACTAGTATTAATCAGGATGTCATGACTGAGGTTCGCTGAGAAACCCAAAGTGTTGCAGGACCATCATGGTGGAGTTTTGTTTGTGAGATGTTGTGACTGTGATTCCAATGGGGAGGTAGACGAGGCTTGTTTGCATGAAGACAGTGATCTGTTTAATTGTGGGTTATCCATTTTCACAGAAAGAGGTGGGAATGTTTTTGTTCAACAGCGGGAACAGTGTTATACACCTTCCAGCATGCAAAACAGGTCGGGCTGTCACTGTTTTTAAAGCAGTGGTACAACATGGGTGGCACTGTGGGTTAAACTACAGAACCTAGGACTTGCCGATCAGAAGGTCGGTGGTTCAAATCCCCGCAACAGGGTGAGCTCCCATTGCTCGGTCCCTGCTCCTGCCAACCTAGCAGTTGAAAAGCACGTCAAAATGCAAGTAGATAAATAGGTACCGCTCTGGCGGGAAGGTAAATGGCATTTCCATGCGCTGCTCTGGTTCGCCAGAAGCGGCTTAGTAATGCTGGCCACATGACCCGGAAGCTGTACGCCGGCTCCCTCGGCCATTAAAGCAAGATGAGCGCCACAACTCCAGAGTCGGTCACGACTGGACCTAATGGTCAGGGGTCCCCTTACCTTTACAACATGTTTAGCGGCTGCGTGACAGGCATAAATCCAACTGGTGACCTTTCCCCATCACAAGTGATGTTGCCTGAAAATATGAAACTCAGTGGTTCAATATGCTCACTTCAAATATGATCTAAGCCTTATTGTCCAAAAACATAAAAACATAAGATCTTGCTGGGTCAGGCCAATGGCCCATCTAGTTCAGCATCCTGACCTCACCGTGGCAAACCAGGAGCCTGTGGGAAACCTGCCAGCAGGACCTAAGCAAAACAGCACTCTCCCTTCCTATGGTTTCCAGCCACTGGTATTCAGAATCATTACTGCTTCTGACTGTGGAGACAGAGCATATAGCCATCGTGGTTAATAGCTGTGGCTAGAAGTTCTTCTCTAAGTCTGTTGTCAATCTGAGATGGAAAAAAGTCATCTCAAGATGGCCACTTCTCAGCAGTGCTACCTCACAAGGGAAGGGGAAGGGGAAAGCTTGACAACTGCATTAGCATACATACATAGTGGAGACAATATGCATCCATTCTCCTTCCCCCAGTTCATGTGAATGCAATGTGCAAGATGGATATTCTTAGACAGGTACTCTAGTTGCTAACGTGTGGCTTTCCAGATGTTGTTGGACTCCAACTCCCATCAGCCCCAGCCAGCATGGCCAGTGGTCAAGGATGATGGGAGTTGTAGTCTAGCAACAACTAGACAGCCACAGGTAGCTATTTCAAAGCTCCAAAGAACTTGTGGTTCTCTGTGGTGGCCATGAACCATCTAAAACCTAGACAACACATTACCCAAATCACTTGGAGACTTTTACACAAGCCCCACCCATTGCTGGAGGTGCCTTGTGCTGGCCTAGAAACAAAGGACTCAGCTAGATTGGTAAAGAAAAAGCGACTTACATGCATTGTGTGTGTGTGATATAAAATTGTACCACCAGATGGCGAAGTAGAGTCCTGTTTTTCTCTACCTGTTTTCCCTGTACAAATTTACAACGCTTTAAACTGAAACACTACTTTAATGTGTCTAGATCCAGCCAAACCCCACAATTAGAGCTCTCAATAGTATGGCCCTAGCCATTCCTTAGATCTTTGGGCTGGGGAATTATATTTTGGGGTTTAGGACTGTGCTGGCCCAAGACATTTTGCTACAGGAACTGGAGCTCAAATGCCTCCCCCTCAAGAGACAACTCTTTAAAAATTACCATTCAGACACCAATAACTCCTACTTCATCTCTCCCTTTTTTTTAAAGGTGCATACTAGCTAGGTTCACCTTTAAATGTGAAATGTACTGAATGCCTCCCCCTTCTCTATACTGCATCAATGCTTCTGCTAGTTAGTTGTGCCCTCATATGTGCAGAGGTGTAGTGGTCTGGGGTTGGTGGAGTATCAAAGACCCATTACTATTTCTGCAGCAAAGTCCCAGAATCCAGTGTCCCTAGTAGAACCACCCAATATGCTTGAAATTTATAGTTTCTGAGATAAGTGAAATGAGGTGAGCCAACCACTAAGGACTGGATCCTTGGGTCACTCTGAAGACAGTGTGTGGGAAGAACACTAAGCAGGAGTTGTGCTGTATGATCCCAAACTAAGCATTTAGGAAGACTGAAAACACTTCAGTGCTTGAGTTTCAAGAGAATGGAGTCCAGGTTCTATTATGTTCAATGGAACTTTAAGAAAAAACACAACTTAAGTCATTCTCAAAAAAGATATCAAAGCACTCCCAAACATTTGCCCATGTATGTGCACAGGAAGGGGGTGGAAGAGATTTACTTAGAAGGCAGCACACGGACACCTGTCTTGATCATTGTAAGGCATTCCTAATTATTTTTACTGGATAAATATAAGATTATTGTATAATTTTAGAAGGTTGCATAATCCTAAAGGGCTGTGACTATCTTGGAAGGACCTTGCACTTCTGGATTCATGACTAAACTTCTGCATATGTGCAACAGCAATATTCCGTATGATTCTGAGATATAGCGTGTTCTCCAATAAATGAGAGCACGTGTTGCGGTGTGGGCCACCAGGCCAGGCCTCTTGTTGCCAGGCAGGTTAATAGTTGTTGCCTGGCATCATGATTGGGTAACCGGGTTGCTGGGGCAAATTGTATGTTGCAAATTGGGTGGGTGGGACCATAGTCTTTAAATATTGGTGCACTCTGGTTTCTCTTTCTCTTTGCAGAGTGCATCGGATCACCCGCCCGCCCGCCCTCTTTCCGGTTGACCTTGCTTTGCCTGTCATGGGGTCATCTGCTTTGGAGCAGGGGCCTAGTAGGAATTTGCCATTTGGTGATTGGCTGCGCCATTTGGTTTTGCCTACTACTCAGCAATTCGTCACAACTTGTAAGGTTGCAGTTAGGCATTGGTTATAATATGCTGGTGGTGGAGGGGTCAGGCTGGGCCTGCCCCTCCTATTGCGCTGAAGGGAATTCCGTTAAAGGAATCCTGGCGCTTGCCACGATTTCGTCCAATCCCTGTTATGGGACCAGGGCCGCCCAATCCCTGTTATGGGAATCCTTGTTATAGGACCGGGCAGCCAAGCTTTCGGGGAGCTGCTGGGGTGAGCGGCGTGGGTCCGACGCTTAGCTCAAATGACCCCCCAGTTTGACTTTCTCTTCTACTGGCTACCGATCGGACCTCGGGATGTCAGTTCTGTCCCAGGCGGGAGGACAGATAGTCATAACCAATGTCTAAACAACCACTCACTGATTTTGTATTTTAATAAAGTTGTGGCCAAAATAATGCCCCAAAACCAAAACTAAAATTACGTGTTATGTGTGAAGTTAATTGAGGGGTGGCCTGGGGACCTACACACGCAACAAAGCACTCCCAAACATTTGCCCATGTACGTGCACAAGAAGGGGGGTGGAAGAGATTTAGTTAGAAGGCAGCACACGGACACCTGTCTTGACCATTGTAACGCATTCCTAATTATTTTTACTGGATAAATATAAGATTATTGTATAATTTTAGAAGGTTGCATAATCCTAAAGGGCTGTGACTATCTTGGAAGGACCTTGCACTTCTGGATTCATGACTAAACTTCTGCATATGTGCAACAGCAATATTCTGTATGATTCTGAGCCTCTGTTGCTCATGTGCCTTGACATTTGGTTGGTGATGCAGAGGCATTCAAGCTGGCTTGGGACTTTCCTCTGCATCCCCAAAGAGGACTGAGACCAAAGCAGGTGCTGGAGAGGGAGCCTGGTTATACATACCGTGACTCACCTTAAATCCCCCCTAATGGAAAGCCACATGTTTTTTCCATGCCCTTATTTATATTAGCAAGTAAGCATCAATAGCTCCGCCAAGTATGTCAACTTTGCAACAGCTCAAAAGATTAAAGAAACACTCTGTCCATAAATGCCGAGCGCTAGAAAGAACTGCAAACATTTAAAAGCTGGAGGGGAGGGGCATTTGCTTTCCCTTGCATAAGAGCAGCTTCCATTAATGTCAAAGAGCTGTGCTTGCTTGTGCCTGGGAGCATGGAATAATAAATATTGTTGAAAATAGCAACAAAATGGAAGCCTCCACTTTAGTGGCACCCACCCCCTCATTTGAAGGAAAGCACTCAGGTTCTCCAAAGCCCAAAGAGAGCAGAGGAAGGCTCAGGTGTTCTTGAGCTGTGAAAGACAGCAGTACATTTTGAGCAGTATAAATCTGCCCCGAGGAATACAAAGCAGACCAAAAGTGTACACACACACACACACACACACACACACACAAGAGAGAGAGAGAGAGAGAGAGATATCAGGGTAGCATTTATTTATTGAATTTATACCCTGTACTTCCTCCCCAAGAAGCTCTGAGCAGCAGATAGACAATTTAAAAACAAAAACAAGGCAAAAACATTCTAACAACAAATACAATTAAAACCATCTAAATGCAGTTTCAGTTTAAAAACATTCTAAAAGCACTTGCAATTAAGATATT
Source organism: Podarcis gaigeae (assembly GCF_964106915.1). Taxonomy (NCBI): domain Eukaryota; kingdom Metazoa; phylum Chordata; class Lepidosauria; order Squamata; family Lacertidae; genus Podarcis; species Podarcis gaigeae. The sequence goes on along the minus strand of NC_139684.1, from coordinate 36,148,150 downwards.
CTTCTATCCAGTGATCTTGGTGCTTTCAGGAACAGTATTCTTCAGCCAATAAATGTCTGGGCAAACAGAAATGTGTGTTTTTTTTTAATTCCTGCTGGTAGTTAAAAATGATGAATACAGGCCCAACTCACTAGGGAGGGCATTCTGCAACTGGGGAACTACCACTGAAAAGACCCTGTCATGGGTCTGGGTCAACCAGGTCATCTTCAAGTTTCACAGGAATCTTCACAGGGCAGAATGGAAAGGGGAAAGAGACTCGAGGGTCTATCTCTACAGCAGCCTTAGCTAACCTGGTGCCCTCAGGATGTATTTTTGGAACTACAGCTCCCATTATGTCCTGTTCCATTCCCAGTGTTTCAGTACAATACAACTGGCATTCCAGTTGATTTCTATAGGAGGAATAGGAGAGCTCTACTTTGTCCTTTGCCTCAGGGAGCAAAATGTTTTAGGCTGGCCCCACCTGCCATCTCATTTTGCTGCTTGCATAGAGGCTGGAGCTGTCATAGGTTGATGAGTGGTCCCCTGTCTCTGGCACTGGTTGGGACCAGCAGCCATTTTAACTTCTCCCCAAGACCTGTAATGTTGCTCTGAGTCATTGTGAAGGAACAAAATGGCAGCATACATCAGAAAGCTCTTTATTTACTGTTCTTGATGCATCAGCTGCCCTTGACCTATGTGGTTTCTCTGAAACATTTACACCATTTAAGAGACGAAGGTGACATTCACACCATCCAATTAAAGCACTATGAAACCACTGTCAAGACTTGTTCTAAGGAATCCTGTGAGCTGTAGTTTGTTAAGGATGCTGAGAGTCTCTTAAATGCTCCTATTCCCCTCATAGAGTTACTGTTCTCAGAGTGGTTTAACAGTCAATCCTTCTTCACAGAAAACTCTGGGAATTGTAGTTCTGTGAGGGAAATAGGAGTAATCTAACAACTCTCAGTACCCTTAACAAACTACAGCTTCCAGAATTATCTGAGGGAAGGCATGACTGTTTAAAGTGCTATCACAATGGTGTGAATGTGGCTTAAGTGAACCCAGGATATTTGGGTGGCAGTAACGGGGGGCAGATCTGTACATTTCTTCTGTGATGCCTGAAGCACAGTCCAAGCTGTGTCCACTTTGCTTTAATAATATATATATATTGTTGACATGTTGGGAGCACATTAAACTGAGCAAAACAAGCAATAAGCTGTAGCACATAGTAACAGTAAAACATGCTTGAAGCTGATTGACACTGCATTATACAGTAGCTCAGTGGCAGAGCATCTGCTCTGCATGCAAGAACGTCCCAGTTTCGGTCCCCAGTACTTCCAGCAACGGCTGGGAGAGACTCCTGCCTGAAATCCTGTAGAGCTGCTGCCAGTCAGTGTAGGCAGTACTGAGCTAGATGAACCAATGGCCTGACTCTGTAAAAGGCAACTTCCTGTGTGCCCAGAGTACATCCTCTGATCCAGTTTCAAACAAATGTTTCTTTTCTTGGAGGCAAATCTCAAAGGAAGGAATGACATTTCTTGGCTCTCTAGCCATTCTCTTCTGGAGCTGATGTATCTCCTGTCATTTTTCATCATTTGTGAGGTCTACGAGGGAAAACAAACACAGAGATAGGATGCACCAAGCACCTTCAGCCAAGGAACGATTCCCAGATTAATGCAAAGTGACTTGCACTTTTAATTTGGTTATTCTCAACTGGTGCTCCCAGCGGGTGGAATCCTAATGACTCATTGGGTTTGATGCTCATCAATCCAGACCATGTTTTCTCTTTCGTTACATTTGCTGCTCTCCGAGGCTCTTTAATTCAAACTGTGTTGGCACCACAGTCTGTGACAGAAATCTGTACCTTTGGCAAAGCCACAGAGTCTAGTTACTGATTCTCTTACTGAGCACTTTGCCCAATATTTGTATGGGATACAAAGCAACTATCCCATTACAAGAAGGCTTTATGTGCATGGGTGATTGAGTAGGTAATTTTCAAACAGTTTGGCTTTTCAGCTGACTGAGAGGTCCCACCTAGAGCTGTGTGGAAGAACCTCACCTACATATTTCCTGCTGCATTCTGTAGTGATTGAAATGAGCAGTGGCATATTAAATTTAGGAGCAAATAAGCTGTGATGATAGGAGATCTGTGATCAGATCTCCCTTTATAAACACACACAAAAACTATAAATTGAGAGTGAGTGGGGTCATACTATAGAGTTTGCTACCACATACTGTAGTGATGGCCTCCAAGTTGAATGGCTTCAAAAGGGGGAGTTCGACAAATTATTGGAGGACAAGACTACTAGCCATGCTATGTTCTACCTGCAGTGTCAAAGGCAGTAAGCCTCCATATACCAGTTGCTGAGGATCACAAGTGGGGAGAATGCTGCTGAGTTCAGGTTGGGCTTGTGGGCTTCCTTTTCAGACATCTGGTTAGCCACTGTGAGAGCAGGATACTAAACTTACATGGACTTTGGCCTGATCCAACAGGGCTCTGACCCATGCAGGCTGAGGTGTGTCATTTGTGTGACACAATATTCCTTGGCTCCCATTACGTGGAGAAAGGTGGGATGCAAATGGTGGTAAACAGATAAGCCATGTGGCAATTTCAGCACATGTCTATCTCAGTAGAGGTCTTTTTCATCCATGTTCTCAAGGTGCAGATCTGGACATGTAAATCAATGCTAACTTGCACTTGAGGATTTGAAGTTTCTGCTTGCGGCCAGTTGCTTGCAATGAGATGAATAAATCTTTTTAGGAGGTGAAACTTGCCAGGGAGAATGTCTCAGCTGGCATGTGAACAAGTATAAATCTGCTGACCCAGTTTAAACCAATTGGGGATTTGGCCCAAGGTATGCCATTACTAAGTGATGGTTTTTAGATGCATGCTGATGGCAACAGCTTAAATACACATCTGGACTCATCTATTTTGTTCTCAATTGACTGTGGTGCTTCAGGGATGTGTAGATATTAAAGACGAAGAAAATCAATTAATGCATAATCTAATCATATCTTAACAGTCACTGGAGGTTTGGCTACCAGCACAACTTCTCCCAGTCTAACTATTTTTTCCAACTTTAAAGGGGGTTGCTATGTTCATGTTATTTTCAGTGTTAGTGATGTATGATCTAATGCTCCTATGTGGGTATTTCTGTTACGCTGTGTGCTGAAATCTGTCCTCTACTTTTTCAAAACTTTGGGTTTCCCCCCCCCCTCCTCTATAAAATCAGCTTACATTTGGGGGGGTCTCATTCTCAGGGTATTTGAGAATTCCTTTATTATGGGGATGCAGCGTTTTGAGCTTCCGTTATTTTTGGGAGGTGTCCAAGGGTTGTGTATGTGTTTTCCTGCCCAGTAAACATTTCCCCAACACCCTGAAATTTCCCCTGTTTATCTGCTATTCTTGATCTTAAAAAAAAAACAACCCTGATGGGAGGAGCTACCTTACCCTGGGCTTAAACTAAAGTGCAGAAATCTGTGGAAGCTGCAAAGTACAAACCACTGGTGAGATGATTTGAAGAAAGGACACTCACAAATACCACTTGGCCTTCTTAAAAGCTAAGCACATAAAAAAAAAACCTGCACCCTATTCATGGGAATTTCAGTGAGTTCCCTCTACACACTTTGATAAATTTAGGTGCTGTTTCTTTTCCCATGAATTGATGGGAAAATGCAACATAATTTTTTGGCACTGCACTATAAAAATATAAGGTGAGCTTGATCAATTGAATCAATGGCCCACCTTGTCTGGCCTCCTGTTCTCACAGTGGCCAACCAGATGTTTGTGGGAAACCTGCAAGTAGGGACCTGAGAACAAGAGCACACACTCTTTCTGCAGTTTCCAAGAACTGGTATTCAGAAGCAATACTGCCACCCATAGGAGCCATTTTCTAAGGGCTGAGATCCCTTTGCCAATAATTTGAAGGGGCTGCTCTCTATGGGTTTGAGCTCCAGAGACACATGCATGAGCGCAAAGAGATGGATAAGAGAGAAAATAGCATGGCTTCTTTGAGCAGTGTTACCTACCCAAAAAGGAATGCAGCAAAATGTTTGGGTAGTTGTTGGCACTGGCTAATTAGAACATAAGAAGTGCCCAGCTGGATCAGACCAAGCACCCTTCTAGCTCAGTATCCTGTTCTCACAGCAGCCAACTTATGGGAAGCCCACAAGCAGGATCTGAGTGGAACAGCACTCTTCCGACTTGTGGATCCTAGCAACAGGTAGAAGAACATAAGAACCACCCTGCTGGTTCAGCCCATAGGCCCATCTAGTTCACTATCCTGCTTTCCTGCTTTCTCAGTGGCCAGACAGACGGCTATGGAAAGCCAACAAGCAGGTCCCGTGTGCAACAACATTCTCTTTTCTTGTGATTCCCAGCAACTGGTACTTAGAGGCACACTGGCTCCAACAGTGCAGGTGGACTCTAGCCATCGTGGGTATTAGTTGAGGAAGCTTCATTAAAATTAGGATGTTGCCACCTGCTCATCACCACTTTGGATTCTCTTTGCACCTTTGCTCTTTGTCCATAAGCAACAGGCATTGAACAAAACCAGGTCAAGTTGACTCCATGCTGGGCTACTTCAAAGTTGACTTGGACCATGTAAAAGTCTTTCCACCTAGGCTGTGAATGGTTACAATGCTGTCACCATCAAGGTTTCCTCCAGCTCTGTGGAAATTTTTAAATGGAAAAAAACACTTAAAGGGGAACTGGATAGCTTGGGGAATAAGCTTTGGGAGATCCTCCAGTTATTTTATTACAAAGAACACCGTCGTCCATACAGACTGGAAAGGACAATGAAATATTATGGTTCAAGTAGAGAGGGAAAATAATCAAGATGAGTAAAAATCACCTTTAAAGCACTCTGCTCTTAAAAGCATTCTTAATGCATTTCCTCCTCTAAGCATTGTATTCCAAAGCACCTTTATGTATTGTATATTGAATCTCTTTATATTAAGAGGAGTTAACAAAAGATTTCATCTTTTTTATTATTCTGGAGAGTTTTCAAAGCCTGTCTCAACAATCATGTGGTTCTTTATCTTTAATCTTTCAAGAATCAGAGCAGAGAAATTGTAATACCGTTTCTTATACTTTACGCTCTCTGACTGCATTATTTATGGCCTGTAAAATTTCAGTTTCACTCAAGGATTACATTTTCCCCTTGGTTGTGGTGAATAATTAATAACATCTTAAACAAATTTGTTGTGCCGACTGTGGTCATTTGTTTGATGGTAGTAACATTTATGGCTTTCTTTATTAATTTTGAGTTCCAAGCTACGGTGAAGGAAGGCAGCACGGGCGTGATTGTCAATCTGACTGTGGAGGATCGGGATGACCCGGCAACAGGAGCATGGAGAGCAGTTTATACCATCATCAATGGCAACCCAGGACAGAGCTTTGAAATCCATACGAACCCCAAGAACAATGAAGGGATGCTGTCAGTTGTCAAGGTGAGCAGAAGGATTAGCTGTGCCTCTTAGACATCTAAAGAATTGCCATAATGTCTTATGTTGCCCCTTTTCAGAAGTGCTTTAAATTTTCAGAGGTTTCTGTTGTCAGAGGTGGGGAAGCTTAGGCCTGTGAATCACCTGTGGCCCTCCAGAGCTCCCTATCAGGCCCTCAGAAATCTCCGCAGGCCACTTCCCTCAGTGGTCATGTTTCACACCCTGAGTGTTTTTGCTTGGCTGGAATTTGCCCCTGACCCTTGTTCGAAGGGTAGAGGGTGAGTGTAGAAACTAGTCTGCTGTTCAGAAACTTGCCCAGAAGGAAATGTGACCCTGGGGCTGAAAAAGGTTCACCACCTCTGCCATTGTTCATTTCTAATGATACGATGCTGCTTGCTAAGCTAGCCATGAAGTACCCAGCAGGAATTTTCTGAGGGGAGTGATTGATTGCTTTGAGAAATGTGGGAAGTTTAGGCTGTGTGGGAAGTTTAGACTGTGTGTTTCAGGCAGTTGTGTCTCCCTCTTGAAGAGGGATTTGAGCAATTTGGCTGGAATTTTTTTAAAAAAGCAAAAGTACAGAATACAGAAGGAAGACAGAACTAGTGATTGGCTATGGGCCACATTTGGCTCTAGTCTGCAAGCTGCCTACCTCTTCTTTAAATTTATCTTTAACTATGAGAAGCAACAGGAACGTGGGTGGCGCTGTGGGTTAAACCACAGAACCTAGGACTTGCCGATCAGAAGGTCGGTGGTTCAAATCCCCACGACAGGGTGAGCTCCCGTTGCTCGGTCCCTGCTCCTGCCAACCTAGCAGTTCGAAAGCACGCCAAAGTGCAAGTAGATAAATAGGTACCGCTCCGGTGGGAAGGTAAATGCCGTTTCCATGTGCTGCTCTGGTTTCACCAGAAGTGGCTTAGTCATGCTGGCCACATGACCCGGAAACGGTACGCCGGCTCCCTCGGCCAATAAAGCAAGATGAGTGCCACAACCCCAGAGTCAGTCATGACTGGACCTAATGGTCAGGGGTCCCTTTACCTTTACCTTATGAGAAGCAAACCTGGATTTCTTCTGGGCCTTCTTTGACTTACCAGAGGCGGATTCAGGAGCCGCAAGTAACTTATTGCTCTGAGCATCAACATAAGTCAACACAGGCTGTGGTATGTGCATCATGGCTACCAATGTTGGTGGCTATATTGTACCCTCACTGTTGGATTCTGTGTGCTTCTAAATTCCACTTGTTGTGGACTGCAGGAGGGTAGAGTGCTGTTGTGCTCAGGTACTGCTTGTGTGCTTCCCATAAGCATCTAGCTGGCCACTGTGAGACTAGGATGCCAAACTAGATAGGCCACATCCAGCAGGGCTCTTTCTGCGTTCATACATAGGATCAATCCAGAATAGGAGACATTGAAAGAAGTTCCTACAAGTTTCTAGACTTCATGGTTGCACAGAGAGGGAGAAATCTGTTTAATAAGGAGGCAACATTTCCTGTTTACCACTGATGAGAGACTAGCAATGGTTTAACCAAATATTCGACAGTGCGTAGTAAAGGTATGGAATTCGCTCCCACAAGAGGTAGCAAAGGCCGCCAATTTGAATAAGATTAGGCAAATTTATGGACAATAAAGCTATCAGTGGCTATTAAACCTGGTTGATACATTCTATTTGGCTGGCCACTGTGAGAACAGGGTGTTGGACTAGGATGGCATTTGGTCTGATCCATCAGGGCTCTTTTTATGTTTTTGCTTTTCAGCCTTTGGACTGTGAGATTTCAGCTTTCCACACACTCCTGATCAAAGTAGAAAATGAAGATCCATTAGTTCCAGACATAGCATATGACACCAGTTCCACCGCAACTGTTCAGATCACGGTTCTGGATGTCAATGAAGCCCCTGTTTTCCACCCAGACCCAATGACTATCACCAAACAAGAAAACATCCCCATTGGCAGTGTTGTGTTAACAGTCAATGCCACAGATCCAGACACCTTACAACATCAGACTATAAGGTGAGTAGAATATTCCTGAATCCCAGCTTACTATTACTAGTAATTTCTCATGATTGATTGATTGATTGATTGCTGGGATGCCTGTTCTAACACATGTCCTGATTTGAGCACTGTCAAATAATTTAGAAACAAAGACTGAAAATTGGATAAAGTTTGCGTTGAAAAGACCAATTTGAAAATCTGGATCTTGATTTTCAGAAAGTATACTGGGACCTTGATGCTCCTATGCTTCAGGGTCACAAAGAAACATATAAAAGTTGGGACATGTGTTCAGGTTCTCTTGCTTTAAATTATGTGAACGTGTAATTTATTCTGCAAAATAATGTTGGACAAAATAGTTAAGGCAGGTAACAGGGTGGGGTGGGGGAACGACTCCTTTGTTTAATAGGCTGAATGATATTCATATTTAGTTCTCACACTCACTGGTGAAATGATAGCTATTTGCCCCAATTTTCCAGTGCTACTGGGAAATAAATGTCCTTCAGTTGAAGCATTGACATTAAACAAAGCACCTACTTTTAGAAGGGGGAAAGACCACCCAGGATCAATTCTACAGAATGATGTCTCTGGTAATATCACACACGTAGTCCCTGTCTCCAAGGAAGTATGTGGACTATTAAATGCTGCCATTGTTTCATGTTTAAAGGATAGAGAATCAATTACAATACTATTTTGTGACATATGAATGTGGTTTCCTGTTCTGAACCTCCTGCGGCCACAGTATGTGCAAATATATCAGATTATTCTCATCTACCGGCACTTTTGCACATCCCTGTGGAGAGAGAAACTATAGGTTTTTCACTCTAAAATTGACTGGCTGGTTTGGAGTAGGGATGGCTTGGGAATATAGAAACAGCAAATCCTGTGATAGCCAGCTGACATCCAAACTGTCTGCAACTGGCATCATTGTTAATGACATGTAATGCATGGATGGATGTGTGGACCTTTGAAGATGATTGCCACTCCAATCCACAGCCCCATGCATTTGCCAGTGTACTTTTGGAATCTCTGCTTGCACAGGTGTGGCCTCCACCATCACTTTTAATGCATGAGGAAGCAGCCCACAAAGTTTCCTCAAAGGGGTTGTGTCTTTCACTGATATCAGCTAGAATTGTCTTTTGCAGCAAGTGCAAATTGGGGTGGCTTATGCTTCCCAGAAGCCCCAGAAGCAAGGAGCTTGGAGGTGACTCAGGGCGTTTGCCATGATGTCTCCTAACTTACCTGCTTGGGGGCTCTTCTTTCTTCCTGACTGGTGCTTCCTTTTCTTTGAGCATTCCCCCAACTCTGAAATCCAGTCTCTGCCTGAACATTTCTGGACCCACTTTAGAGCAATCCTACAGAACTATAGCTTTGACATTGCAAAATCCCTACCTTCTCTCAGCCTTGGGCATATCTGTTGGGCCCTACCTTCTCTCAGCCCTTCCACATATCTGTTTCCACCCACCTCTCTATTATTCTTGAAAATGGACCAGAGATGTCCTTCTGCATGCCTGGTATTCCTTGATTGTTTGCATGACACACAAGCCACAGAACTCCTTAACAGGGTCAACAGCACTTCTTTGCTACACATACATTACAAGAAGACCAATCCAGGGTGGAACCTCTCACATGTCCCTGGGAGTGATATAGGAGCAGTCATATGTGATGTGGGGACTTACTCTCTCACATTTTACAGAGTTTATATTTGTAACAGGAGGCCATAGCTATTGCATTCCTCCAGCACTGGTGCATGTGATGAGGGTGGCTCCAGTTGGCAGCATGCACAGCTGCTACATTCTTTCTGCCCACCTGTTTCTGTTCTGGAGGAACAGTGGATTCTGGAGGAATCAGTGCTAACTCCTGTGCTTATCTCAAGCTAGGGATGGATGGATAAAGCTGCCCATTTTGGTTTCTTTCCGTTTCTAATTATTGCACATTGTCCTGAGAGCTCATTTCTCTGTACACAAATCTAGCATTCTGTACACAAATCTAGCAACATTCTTCACAGAGCTATTGTTCTTAATATAATGCAATTTTGTATGCTATATTCACAGACATGTGTAACGTTATGCACACTTTCTCCTAATATACATATTTTTGAATACATGTTTTGGTTGGAGAACTGCATCCCAAAATCATGAGAAGTGCAAATTTTGAAGGATGGCTGAACTTCACTTCATGTATCACTTCATGAAGTGCATATTAGGTAGGTTCACTCCAGAGGGCACAGGATGGAAGATGGAGTTCTGCATTCTCATCTTGTAGGCATTTGAGTCTTAGATGGCCTGTTACCCAAACAGCAGTCAAGCCCTGAAAGGAGCCGGCTCAGATAGGAGAGTGTTGGCTCAGCCCAGAAGCACATAACTCATTCTGCTAAGAAAACATTTCTGCTGATCATTGCACTCGTGGTGTATACAAACAAGCGGTGGAGTCATTTGGGTGCATGTGGCTTGAGTGAAGCAGAAGTGGAAACAATGCAAAGGAGAATTTAAGCAGATATGAGCGTTGCAAATTGCAATGTTAGGTGAGAAAAGTTAGGGTAGATAATTAGAGGGTTGAATTCCCCATGTCGTTAAAACACCTAGTTAAAGCAGAGTATGAATATTTCATGCACCTGTGTCAGAAATAACTATGAGCTCTGCCCTTAACAGGTGTCATCTCCCCTGTTTATTATTTGGGGAAATTTTATTTATTAAATTCAGGTTTACCCACTTCATTTTGTTTTAGTCTTTGCTCCAGGGATTCCTGGTGTCATTTGCTGTTCTCAGGGGTGGCTGCTGATGGATGGACAAGTGCTGAGGAATTTCTATTATGTGTCAGAGCATCAATATATGACTACCATCACCACCGCCAACTACCTCCCAGGTGCATCACTTAAAACCTAGCTTGTATTGAAGAAGTCCTGTATTCCCTGACGGGGGTTGGCCTTTTTGATTACAAATATGGCGCTCAAGTTATTGACAGGTGTAACTATTTCCAAGGGAGCTATTTTGACAAGAACAGGCTCATTAATTATTTGCAGTGTTTGATCTTTCACAGTGGAAGGGATGCTGTCTCCAGAGACCAAAGGTGTGAGACAGACTGTGGGCTGCTATTATCCTCAATCTGCCTTGAATACCAGATCCCTCCACTGCTCCTCTCCCCTCCCCCCTCAACCAGGCCCAGCGAATTTTGGCAATTCCTATAATGATTATGTTGCAAATGCAAATCACAGCTGGTATTAATAGCTCGTCGGGGCGCTCGTTTGCTTTGCAAATAGCATAACCTAGCCAGACAGAACGGCAGAAATCCCCTTGGCCATGTACCGCCAGTCACAATCTCCTGCCGAGGAGTTAGCAATCTTGAATAACAATGGCACAGAACCTAAACGGAAGAGGCTCCCAGAGCTCATGACATCGCTTAGACCGTCGCTTGCACTGCCAAGCCGCAGGATCTTTCTCTCTGTTCCCCCTAGGAAAGCTTTGCTTTTCTCAGGCTGAACATCTCAAAAAGAACAGCAACAACAACATGAAAAGCAAAGCCATGAGGTTGGGGGCAAGGCAAAGATTCCACATGAACAAGGATGTTAAAAGAGGAGGGTTTGGAAGGTGGGGAACCAGTGGAAATATGGAAGAGGCTGAGAAAACTGAGTGGCTTCACAAGATCATACCGTTGTACTGAGGGATATTTCAGCTAATGTTGATTTTAATCACCTTTTGAATGTTTTTAAATATCTGTTTTTATTGGGAATTTTTAAAATGTTTTATTATATAATCGTGTAAGCCACTTAGAGATTTTCTTACAATGAAGTGGTATATAATTTTTGTTAAGTAAATGAAAATGAAAATCTAACTAATTCAGTTCCCAGACCAATATGTGAAGCCAAACATAGCTGCCCTTCTAAATTTGCATTATTTAAAATTTTTCAATGCACTTCTCCAAACTCAACCCACCACCAAAACTGTATCCCAAACAGCATGCATTAGGGGGAAATGTACACAAGAATGCACATATTGGTGGAAATAATGCTATTTATTTATTACATTTTGATACTACCTTTTCCTCCAAGGAGCTCAAGTAGGTGTACATGGTTTCCCCCTCCCCGTTTTATCCTTAAAACAACCTCATGAAGCATCATGGCTGAGTGGGGATTCAAACCTTGTTCTCTCAAGTCAAAATCCAGCATTCAAAGCATCACATCACACTGGTAAATGTGATTTTTTTTTCTTTCTTGAGGGGATGAATTTGTGAACTGATATGAAAAATGGTGCAAACTGAACATAAAGCAAGAACAATGAGTCACTGGGGGAAACTGAAGTTGATAGAGTCACACACACACACACATCCTAATTGTGCAAGACTTGGAAAATGAGACCCGGGGTGTGTGGATCACATGGGATGATTTGGTCCAGTCCTCTGACTGCTATCACTGGATTAGCTTTTCACAACTGACTGCTGAAATCTGAAAACCAGCAGTTGTCTGTATAATGTTCCCTGTTATTAACAGAGGCCTAATGGAAACATGTGCTTGTATACTTATTTAGCTGTTGTGGGTGAAAATGTTCCTGGAAAGCATTATTTATGAGCTGCACAGCTATTTAATGCAAAGGGAGCATCTTCAGGTTGCTTGGTGAATAACTAGGAGATTCTCCAGACTTCTGGTAATGAGCAACATAAGCTAGCCTGATATGTGCAATGTTCAGAATGCGAGAAAAATAATATACTCAAACACTCAGGAACACTGGCTTGGGTGAGATTAAAATTAAACTCTCCCTGGTTTGGAAGAAGAAATGTCACTGGGCAGAGCACATCACCATCCCTACTGGATTTCTTTTTACGTTTTTAATTTTGCTTGCTTTCTCCATCTTTCAGTTAAAGGATATTGCCATATTAAAATTTCCCATTCCTTGAATGTTCTTCCTAAGTTTTCTATTTTCTTGCTGTTGCCTGTCTTAACTGCAGCTGGTAGCATTGATGACAAATCTTTATATGGTACACCTGAATATTGGTCATTAGACGCAGCGCCATCTCTACTGTTAAGTTAACCTCAAGTTAAGTTTTCTATTTATTGTGTCATTTTTCTTGGAAGTTGGGGGAAGTAGGACCCCAAACCATTTATTATGCAACAGTTAAGACAAGCCAATGATTAATAGATTCCAAATCACAATTACGAACTTTGGTTTCTTAATCAGGGATTCCTGTCAGTTTTATAACAGATTTAAGAGTTTAATTTTGAGTGCCTCTTCCCCATCTCAGAATTGTTAATCAGAACATTTGTGTGTGTGTGTGTGTGTGTGTGTGTGTCAAAGAGATGTTAAAGGCCAAATTTAATAATGTTCCCTACCATGGGAAATTAAAAGAAGAACCTCATCCTCAGAAATCCATTATTAACAGTAGATCTTAATTAAACATATTTACCAGCTTCAGAAATATGTCTTTATGGAAAGATCCTTCAAGGTATTTCTTTCCACCATGGACTCAACAAGTCCAGAGCCTTCCAAGAGTTAAGGCTTCACACTAAGTATAAATAAGTTGTTTACTACACTGTAGTGGTAATTTTTAATTAAAGCAATGCTCTCTGCTTTCATATTTTATTGTGGCAATATATTTTTATTACCTACTGTGCTTCTGGAGTTTTAATTATTTATGTAAATATATTACTGCAACTTTCATTCTCGGGAAATGATGTGAGTTGATCTTTCTCTTGCAAAGGCAGGAGCATGGTTGATTATGGTTTTGCAGCATGTCTAATTGATTAAATAGCTATATTTAATTGGCACACATATTATCTGAAAATATGGGTATGTGATGTTATACACACACACACACACACACACACACACACACACACCATACTGTTACAAATGTTCCATCTGCACAAACATATCAGTTTGCCAGACAGATCAGCCCCCCCTCTCCCATTCACTGTTCTTGGCATTCTCCTGAACCCCCACATCCCTGGCCCTGAGCCAATTTCTAGATGGTTTCTACACACACCTCTCTTTTCTTCATCCAGACAAGCAAAAGGCATTGCCGTAGTTCAGGGACTTAGCAAAAACATACAGGATGTAAAGCAGGAGCATTGCAGGATATTGCCTGGTTAGTATTCTTAGGGCTAGATTTGGTCCCATGCCTGAGGTTCCCCACCTAGATATGATTCTAGGTAACTTCTTAAAGAGATTCCAGGTGAGAAATGAGCTACATTTATCCATGGTAGCAAAAAGGAGAAAGTTATGTGGAAACTAAAAATCCTTCCATGACTTGAGTTTTATTTGGCAAAAGTCTACTTCATCCAGTGCATGTACTGGAGAAAAGTAATGCTATTTCATGGCTGGTGATCTGGAGAAAAGCCATGGAGCTGCTTGAAGTGGTCTCTTTGGTATAGTTGTGTGAGGAGATGCTCACATTGAGGAACCCTTCCAAATTTATTCTACGTTCATTGAACGAATTCCTGGATCAATGTTCCAGAGAAATTTTTTACTGATTCAGTTTTAAAAATATACACCAAAATAGGAACAACATTTATACCAACATTTTAAAACCATTTTCATTTAGTGAGTGGGTGGGGAGAGAGGAAAACCCTACTAAAACCAGCACGAACAATAACTCAGCATAACTTGATCATTTCGCATCTATGATTTGATGTAGCACAGCCGGCAATTATCAGCTGCAAGATGCGGGAAATGCCAAGGGGAAGCTTCTTGGAAAAATGAAAACAAATCAGATCTAGATATTTAATTTATGTATGTAAAGAGATGGAGTCTGCCTAAAACCATTTACAGGGGACACTGATCTGCTGAAGTTCTGTTTGTGAAGTGGCTCTTCAACCCAACTCCCAAGCATTGCAGAAACTAAGCAGAGCAAGAAGTAACTTACTTCTGTTGTCCCTACTTATGCTGCCAATCACCAACCCTCTGTGAGCAATGAAAGCATAAGCTATGAGTCATGAAACTAATTCTAGAAATGTATTTCATACTCTGCTGCTGGCTTCATCAAGCAGAGCTGAGCACTCTCTGTCAAAACGTGATGGGAGCTGAGAACTATCATTCCTTGCCGTAATGGCGTGGGGATTAATTTTTCACTCTCTTTATTGTAGGCATGGACCAATAAGCTTGCTGTTGGATTACTCAGCAATCTCATTTCAAAAAGTACCCCACACACACACACACACACACACACACACACACCTAGAGAGTCTTGAGCCAAAAGTGTCTGCATGTATGCAGTTAGGCACTCATTCACTGCTAAAAATGCCTTCCAGAGTTTGAAAAGCTTGCCTCCAGGCTCTTAAGTCAGACAATTTCTTTCCTTGTTTAGACAGAAAATATAATAAATCTATAGGCCTAAATTAATAGCCTCGCTTCCACCTCCTCAGTAGTCTGAGAATTTTCATCTTTTTAGCTGAATGTTGGAAGACTCGGAACAGATAAAAGGAAGTACTTATTCACACAGCACATAGTTACCTTAATGAACTTGCTCTCACAGTGGAGTTGGATTTAGGGCAGTGCAACTGGTTCCACTGAGCTGGGCACTTAGCCCAGGGGGTGCTTCAGGACATCACAACTATGACGTCCTGAACTGAGCAGGGCACCACTGAAATCTGAAAGACCAGAGTCTGCCCTCGGTCACAGGAGGCAGTGATGGACACCAACTTGGATGGCTTTACAAGAGAATCAGACAAATTCATGGAGGAGAAGGCAATCAACAACTTCTGGCCACAATGGCTATGTTGTGTCTCCATAGTCAGAGGCAGTAATTGTAGAAACTACAGGAGGGGAGAATGCTGTTGTGCTTGGGTCCTGTGTGAGGGCTCCTGTTGCCGCAGATTCTACAAAATTATGCAAAAGGAAGTTAAAAGAGTGGACTAAACTTATATTAGCTAACACTGTGCAGCTCTTGCCACAAGTTGAAGTGGCTGTTGTCCATGAGTGTCCTGCAAAACAACCTCCCTCTGTTCATCCACTCTCAGAACACCTTTGTCCCTGCTGCTCTTATGGTTCAGGCAAACACACGAAAAATCCTTAAGAAAGCCCAGAGCCTTTCAGTAGCACTAGCAATTTTCCCCAGAGTCCTGCCTCTATAATTGCCCAATGAGATGGCATTTTATGACAAGACTGCCTCCAGTAAAATGAGACACCCTTTCAAAAAAACCACAAAAACACCCACCCTCCTCCCTACCATTTTTCTTTCAATAGCCTCATGCAGCATTTGCTATTAGAATTGCACTTAGGTTCGTTTAGGAAATGGTTGGAACATATGAGCACTCATTTTTCACCCAATAGCTTTCTGTAATATTATAGTAATAGGAAAAATACCTCATGGAGTTCAACTAGTGTTTTTTCTATTAACTTTGTAATAAGAGGTCCAATTTCTGTAAAATAGCATCTGAGTGTAAGTGAAATTATGCACTTTGTTAGGCAGCAGAGAGACCATAAGTCACCCATGAACTGAAGTTCTTCAGAGCTTATAACCAGCAGTAGATTGTGTGCTCATAATGTAAAGCTTGATCATTACATATGGAAATCCAGTGTAAGGAGCAGAGCGCAGGTTTCATCTCTTGAGAGAAGCCATAACTTTGGAGAAATGATAAACCCACTCTTAATCATGTAGCCAAGCTAATTGTTTGCCAGCAGAGACCATTTATATATTTATTTAATATTTCCAATATTTACAGACCACTTTTCATCACAGAAGGTCACAAAGCAGTTTTACAGAACAATCAATGAAACAATTCACCCATCAAATAAGTTGGTGTTTAAAAGAATTTAAAATATAACATAGGCATAATATTTATTTCATTTCCTCCAATGATTTTAAAGAAGCAGACATTGGTTAGTAGCCAATGCTAGTCATACTCAGAGTTAATGAACATGAGTAACTTGGTTCAGTTATTTCAATGGGTAAACCTGTTCTCATCCCCACCCAAATGTTACATAGGTTATACTCAGTGACAATGAATGGCTCCAGGTGAGACTGACGGCTGAGTCACATCCCAGCACTCTAACCACTACACCACCCTGTAATATGGCACATGTGTGTCTTGGGTGGCAATTAAAATGACACATAAAAGGTAAAGGTAAAGGTACCCCTGCCCGTACGGGCCAGTCTTGCCAGACTCTAGGGTTGTGCGCTCATCTCACTCTATAGGCCGGGAGCCAGCGCTGTCCGGAGACACTTCCAGGGCACGTGGACAGCGTGACGAAGCTGCTCTGGCGAGCCGGAGCAGCACACGGAACGCCACTTACCTTCCCGCTGGTAAGCGGTCCCTATTTATCTACTTGCACCCAGAGGTGCTTCCGAACTGCTAGTTCGGCAGGCGCTGGGACCGAACGATGGGAGCGCACCCCGCCGCGGGGATTCGAACCACCGACCATGCGATCGGCAAGTCCTAGGCGCTGAGGTTTTACCCACAGCGCCACCCACGTCCCTTAAAATGACACATAACAGACTGGCAAAAAAGAAATAGCCCTGTATATGGCCTATGGAATAACTGTGTTATTTTCTGGGGTAAGACAAAATCTGTCAATTTGGGGAGACAAGTGAATAATCATTACTAAGGAAGTAGGGGGGGCTCCATTTGCTTGCATTTAGCTGAAAAGCTTTGCCACTCCTTCAGTCAGATCTGCAGGCAGGAGGCTGGTGGCACTGCAGTGCTGTCCTACAAATAGATCCAGAGGGAATCACACTGCAACAGACGCCGATTATGCAGATGCATCCTGGCTGGAGCCAATGGGGTTTGGAGTTCAGCAACATCTGGAGGACAACAGTTTCCCTACCCCTGGACCACAGAAAGCCATGATGGGAATGATGCTTCTAGTTCAGCATCCTGTTCTCACCTGGGCCGCCCTGATGCCTGTGGGAAACCAGCAGCTACGACCCAAACACAAGAGCTCTCTCCCCTCCTGCAGTTTCTAGCAACTGGTATTCAGAAACATTACTGACTCCAACCGTGGAAGCACAGCATAGTCCTTGTGACTAGTAGATGTTGAAAGCCATAACTTTGTCTAATCCTCTTTCATAGCCATTCAAGTCAATGGCCACCACACTTAATCCATGTTTTGTTTGAAGAAGAGTCAGACCATGGAGCCATCTAGCTCACCAATGCCTACAATGACCTCCAAGGCATCAACCTTACCTGGAGATGCCAGGGACTGAACCTGGGACCTTTGGCAAGTGAAGCAGATGCTCCACCGCTCAGCCACATTCCCTTCCAGGTACCTTGCTAGTCAAAGTCCCAGTGGGACTTCAGCACAGCAGGCAGAAGGGAGGGGGCATAATTGCCACCAGCAGTACAACTGTCAGTGGCATTGTACATCTTCATTGTTGTTTTTCCTTTCCGGTTGCCTTCTTTTTCTTCAGCTTAACTCCCAAACAGCAGCAGCAGCATTTCATCTTTCCTCGGCTTCGAGAGGCAGCCAGAGAGAATAAATAAATAAATAAAGTACCCAAAGTGTTTTCGCACAGTGTGTAATAACAAGTGTAAGAAACTCAACTTGATGTGTGATACATGAAATGCCTAAAACATAATCCGGCATTCTCTTGAGAGCAAAAGAATAAAACGAAATGAAATGAAAATGAAAATAAGCAAGTCTCCTCCTCTCCCCGCTAAGGCAAGATGCAAGCAGATGTCTCCGTGGAATTCAGACAACCAAATGACACTGCATTTTTCCTGCAAGCCTTTGGCTACAATTGTAGTGTACATTTAAAGTGCTACTATACCACTTGGCTTCCCCACAAAAAAGAGTTCTGGGAGATGTAATAGGTTAAGGGTGCTGAGAGTTGTTAGGAGGCCTCTATTTCCCCCAGAGAGCTATACTACCCACAGTTTCCTAGGAAGAGGGATTGATTGATAAGCCATTCAGAATTGTAGCTCTGGGAGAGGAATAGGGAGGGCTGGCTCAGAATGAGATTGGTGGAGCAGTCCCCCATTTGCCCTGATGTGCCAACCTCCACTGTTTGCTTCCATGGATGGTAAGTGGGTGTAGCAACCTCTTTCTTTCACTGGGCTGGATTGTCACCTACAGGACAAGGATACAAGAAGCATCCGTTGCCCCACCCACCACTGCCATGTGCCCCCCTCCCCAGAAGGGAAAGCGCCCCCCAAGCTGCTCTAGAGTGTGTTAGAATGCAGGGAACCAACTTATATGTATAGATAACTCACAATAAAGCATGCTGTTTAGTTTCTCAGTCTCATCACATCCTTGGATTGTCACACATCCTGTGGGATAACTCAGTTATCTGTTCCTTCTCAGTTCTTTGTCACGTATGAGGTTTTAATTCATTCCTCCAGGCCAGATGAATCATGGCAATGTTTCCCCATCACCACCCCTTCCCCCTCCATTCCTGCTTCTTTTAAGAAGAGCAAATTAGAGAGACAAGGTACTCTCTCAAGCATGTCTTTGCAGGCTGTTAAGAGCCTGACACTGCCTTCAGCAAATTTGGAAAGAGGGTTTTTGGTTTTTTTAAAGGGCCTTTTAAATATAAGCATACACAAAACCAAACCCAGCTTTCTCTTATTGCTAGTGTGTAACATAATGCTCCTGTTTGCCTCATTGTGAGTAAGCCCCGCTTTCGATATAATGCTTTTAACACTGTATGCAAGGCTTAGGGATGAATGACTCTGTCAAACTTAGTTTTTCTCCCTTCATCTTCCCACCACCACCTTAAGTTCAGTTTGCCTCACATTTCCACATGTCTGCAGAAAAAAGTCTGCAGAAAATATCTAAGATTCATTTTCATGCAAATTTATCCTAATGTACACATTTCCCAAAGCACTTTCTTCTAATATAATGTTGTTTTGTACATTCTATTAACTCATATATGTGTTTTCTGAGCCTGCTTTTCAGTCAAATAACTGCATCACAAAATTCAGTAAGGTCCATGTTCTGAAGCACAGTTGTGTTTCAGTTTGCAAATTAGGATTGCATGAAAATGTGAAGTCAATTAATTCTTCCCCCAACCTTTGTCATTGAATGCACAAATTGTCTGATTTTCACCGTATCTGTTAAATGGAAGAAACATGGGTTAGCGCTCTCCACAAACGTAAATGCCCATGCATGTGCAGTAGGGGGAATCTCTTACTGCTGGATCTTCCAGTGCTAATTTAACACCGAATGACTGCATGGCGAGCCCAAACCCCACGGCAGTAGGGGACACATCTGCTAGTTAGAACACTCAAACACTCCAGTTAGCTACACCTCACTTAACTCATCCAGCAATCAGCTTATAGTATCTGGGGCTTTGATGGTTGTTCTGCCCACTTCAGTCTACTAAAATACTAGGCCCCCCTTGCACCTGTTTGTAATCAAGCACCAATCACTGCTGATACTTCAGGCATCCTTTATCTTCAAACAGTAGATGTGCTTTCTGCCTTATCCAAGTTAATCATGTTTAGCTCTCAGCTACCCATTGCTCTTCCGCATGAAACTGCAACTTGTCAAAGTGAACATGAAAACTCTCCCTTCTGGGGCCGTCCTTGGCAAGTGGAACCACCACCTCCCTTCTCCTTTTCTTGCATGTGTTTTTATTTGAGGGGAGGTAGGATATTGGATGGCTTTCTGCAAAGCCTTTGGCACAGTCCTGTGCATAGCTGTCAACATTTCCCTTTTTTTAAGGGAAATTCCTTTATTCCGAATAGGATTCCTTGCAAGAAAAGGGAAAAGTTGACAGCTATGGTCCTGTGATCCTTACATTGTACTGCAATGAATCCAAAGAAGATGTAGCTCCAATAATCACACATTCCCTTCGTTTAACCTTACCTCCATATTTTTTCCCCTTTTCTGTTGCCTCCCTTATGTTGTTTTCTAGATTGCAAATCCCTTTAGTGTAGCTACTTACTTATCACCTAAAGTCAGAGATGTATCTCCAAAAAAAGGGTGGCAGAGCGACTAGTTTTGCATAAAAATTGCATGTGCTGGTGTATGTTTATTGTGTTTCCACACATACATACTACTGTAATTTAAATAATGATACTCTGCATCTTTCTGTTGCTCAGCCTTCTGTCCAGTTCATGGGCTCTTCAACTCCCTCACTCAGTTTTTTATCTTTATGGAGAAGGGCCACAGCTCACTGGTAGAGCATTTGCTTTGCATGCAGAAGGTCCCAGCTTCAGCTCCTAGCATCTCCAGGTAGGGCTGGGAATGCTCCCTGTGTGAAACCCTGTGGAGCATCAGTGTAGACAACACTGAGAAAGATAGAGCGATGGTCCAATTCAGTAGAAGGCTGTTCCTGACTTTTAAACTGAATTTCAGCCAGAGAGCTCAATGGCTATGAAACTATTTTCACACTGGTCCTAACCTGATTTCTGGCAGCCAGAACTGCTGACCTCTTGCGACATTGTTGATCTAAATGGGAATAACGCTTCACAGGAGTGAGCTACTTTTTGATGCCTTCCCCTTACCCGCCCCCGTGCTGCCTCCTGGGGTGGAAAAAAGCCACTCTCTCTGAGAACTGTGCCAGTTAATAGGCTTATTTTGTCCAGCCACTTCAGACGTTTCATCTGCCGGCCTCTCCGTCTTTGAAGACTCTGTGGCAACTAACAAGGCAGGGAGATGCTGTGGATTACTGTAGCACTAGTAACGCTGATCATACTGGGAACAGGAACAAGCTAAGCATGTGTAAGAATAGTGGGCTAAAAGTCCCCCTTGCCTGTTAGCAAGCAAAATCTCCATGGTGGAAGTACATTTAAAAACATGAGAGGAGCCTTGCTGGGTCAGGCCAAGGGCCTGAACAGCATCCTGCACCACATTCACCCCATGCAATTAAAGTACTATGGTGCCACTTCAAAATTATGGGAGCTGTGGTTAGTTAAGGGTGGTGACACTCATTGGGAGACTCCTGTTTTCCCCCACCAAGTTAAAGTTCTCAGAGTGATTTAATAATCAATCTCTCTTCACACGGAACTATGGGAATTGTAGATCTGGGAGGGGAATAGATTAACAAATAGGCAGAGTAGGCACCAGCCTATGGGCCCCATGCCTTTGGGGGCCCCACCACAATGGATCAAAATAATATTGATTTGATCTTGAATCAATCAAGCTTTCTCAGATCAATGTTATCCCACTAGAGTCCACACACTGGGGCTTTCCTGAGATTTCAACTGCCTAGGGGTTTCCACATGGTTTAATTCAGCACTACCCCCAAACAACTCTCAACATCCAAAACTGCAGTCCCCTGATTTCTTTCAGGGAAGCCATGACTGTTGGAAATAGTATCATGGTGCTTTAAAAGTGGTGTGCGAATGTAGTGCTGTTCTTTAAGGGTGCATTCAGATGTGGGGAATACTGAATTAGTTTTCTTGATCATAGTCTAGCACTTATATCTCATTTTCTAATGTTGCTTTCACACTGCGGCGCCTGTGGTGTTTTGAAACTGTGGCTCTTTGACTGATATTCCAACATGTTCCGGCTAAATTTAATTCACCACAGTGGGCATGGTGTGACACAACAACGAACACCACTGGGCTGCATCTCTGCTCCTCCCCCCCATTCCATGAAACAGCAAGAAATACTGTTGGTACACTGCCCCAGTTTTCATCATTTTATCTCTCATGATTTTCAGGTTAAATGGGGTGCAAACATTTTTTTCCTATTGTGATAACATTCCCAGAAGTGACCTTCATGACATGTGAAAGCTCAAATGTAATGTGGACATTAACAGTTAAGGGAATGTTAGGGGAATGGAATAAGTGGCTGTCTGAATGCAGTCCAAGTGACCAACCAGATGCTTATGGGAAGCCCACAAACAAGAGTGCTCTCCCCATTTGCAGTTTTCAGCAATACCAGAAGTAGATTTTGGTAACTTGGGCAGGCATGGAAAAAATTAAAATCAGCAATACAATCCAGGTAGAGCTTTAAAATCTCACAGAGGAGTCCTCATTGCCCACCACGGGAACCCAGGCTAGGAACTAGTATTATTTTGTGGTGGGACCATCATTCAATGGGAGAAGATTTTATTTGCATGAAATAGGCTATTGTTGGTGGAGGGCAAAGATGCTGCATCACAAGCAGGCTACATATAGACAAATGATCTGACAGTCCAAGGCAATTTCATATCCTCTTTTGGAGAATCTATGGCCTAATAATGGAGGCACTATTTGCATGCAGAAGGTCATAGGTTTGATCTGCAGTTCAAGGGATCTTGGGACTTACCCCTGGTAGACACATATAATGTTGGAGTAGATGAGTGAGGGATATGATTCTGTATGTTCCCTCTTCTCCATGAATTGTGGGATAATGGGATTCTTTGTTTCTAGGATGGAATAAGCATATCTTTTAATGCACGTGGGCACAGACTGCTTCATAAAACAGCCCCTCATTTTTCTGAAGTACATTCCCAAGTGTGATCACTGTATATAGATATTTCTTTCAAAATATTCCAACTTCTATGATTCTTTATGATTCTTCACAGCCACACATTTCTATCCATAGGGATGATAATAATAATAATAATAATAATAATAATAATAATAATAATAATAATGATAATGATAATGATGATGATGATGATACAACTTGATAGCTAGAAGTATTTGGAAGGGGTTTCAGGAGTAGACAGATGAAGAAAATCTTTTCATTTAATTTCAAATTGTATTTAACAGCCCTATGATCACCACTTTATGGCTTTAATTTGATGAGGGAATATTTACATTCCATTTTAAAGCTCTCGTTGCAACAATTCTGCAGGTTTTAGATTCATTTTTTCCCCTCATCCCTTTCAATTTTTTCCAAATGTAATTAATTACTTGGACATTTTTCCAGATTCTATCATCCAGTGGCAAAGAACTTGCCAATTGCCTGATCTTTTTAAAATTCCCTCTGTTTAAAATCATTCCAGAAAATGATTATTAAGGTTAGTTTGCTAAATCTCCAGGCTGACATATATGATAAATCAGAAGTGAATTTCAGGTATGGCTTTCAAGTGATGAGGAGTGGTGTCAGAAATAATAGGATGTATTTGCAGAAATAATCCTCGACCTTACCCAGGATTGCCAATTGACTACAAAAAGCTATGTGGCCTACTCTAATATCTTTATATGCAACTAGTGAGGAACAGTAGAAAGAGCTCAGTGTTTAGCCTGGAGAAGACAACATTAAGAGGACATGTGGTAGCTGTGTCGAAACTGTGTTTGGTTCTTTTTAGGGCAGTGGTTCCCAATTAGTGGTCCACAGACCTCAGGGTCTGTGATTATCCACCCAGGGGCACCATTCGCAAAACAAAAACTACCATAGAAATATTCAAAATTTCAAAAGTAGGAGGTCCACGGCTCGGCTTTTGAAAAACAGGGGGTCTGCATTACTTAGCTAATTGGGAACCACTATTTTAGAGGAATCGTTTGGGAGTGACACAGCAAGAGGCCTAAGATAAGGGGATATATTTTTCTGTAACTCCCACTGAGTATTATGAAAAAGTAAGTTTTCCTGCTCATTCTTCCTTTTCTTCATAGTGTGCAAAATCAGAGTTTAGTTTCTTATAAGTAGTTAGTAAAAGTTAGTTAATAACTGGAATTATTGTTAAAGAAGCTAAGCTTCACAGAACCGACATTCCTGTTGAGAAGGCTTTAGGAGTTGCAATAAGCTGTCTTCAAAGGCTGTAATGTAGAAGATGGATCAGATTTGCCCTCTGTTGCTCAAGATGCCTAGAACAGATGGGTGGAAAATGTAGGTAAGCAGATTACATCTAAACTTTAGGATAAACTTTCTAACGGTACAAGCTGCTGAGCAGTAGAACAGATTGCTTCTGCAGGTGGTGTATTCCCCTTCACAGGAAGTGCTTGAGCAGAGTCTAGGAGCCCATCTATTAACCATGCTGTAGTTTTCTTGTACATTGCATATTCTGCACTGAACTCGTACAGAGGTTCAACATAAATTTGGAGAGAATAAAATTTTCCTCTACTACGTTTTCAACCTGGTGCTTGAGTTGTTCAGACTGGAATGAAGTAGTATTTCTGAATTTTAAAAACATGCAAGCTTTTCAAACTCGTGAAGGAGTGCCCCACTCTGAAACTCAGAGACCTAAAATCATTGTTGCTGCCAGTATAACTACTTGCACCTCCCCCCAAAAAAGCTAACTTAATTTTTTTAAAAAAACAAATGTCTTGTGGAAAAAATGAAAAGCACAAAACTTGAAACTACCAAATTTATTTCAAATTGAAAGAACAAGTAATACATTCATCTTTGATTCTCTTTCTCAAATACAAAAGAAAATGTTTTAGCACACAAATCATTTTGAATAACCTTGTGAATTGTGTTGTTGACATTTCTCAAAAGTTTCCGTTTCAGGCTCATCAAAATCTCACTTTGCATGCCTTTTCCTTTGCAAATTCTGTCACCGGCTCCTTCAGCTCAAGACCTGATGCTTTGACATGTTCCACTGATGTAGTTGCCAAGCCAACTAGTCTCTTTTGCAACATTGTGGAGCATATGCAAGTTTTTATAAGTTTCAGCTTCGAGAAACTGTGCTCACCACTCACCACTGACACTGGAAGTGTGAGAAGGATCCTTATGGCAACAAAAACATTGGACACGTTATCCAGGAGTTTTTGTTGTAGTATGAAGAGAGGTTCTCCTTGTGGCAGCATGGACTTTGGAAGTCTTCATTCTATTGCTATAAGTTCATAGCACAAATAAAACTGTAGCCCTCAAAGGTCAAAACTGTGTCTGTCTGAGGTCTGTCTAGCTGCCCTAATGATAACACTCCTTCCTACAATAAAAATACGAGTGGCCTCTTGGAGCATATTCCTCATTTATATAATGCATGCAGACAGGGTGAAGGCAGGCTTCTGGTGATGGGACCCTGTCTGTAATGGACACCACCCAATGGGATTCTCTAGAGCAGGGGTCAGCAACCTTTTTCAGCCAAAGGCAGGTCCACCGTTCCTCAGACCATGTGGTGGGCCAGACTATATTTTGGAAAAAATAAATGAACGAATTCCTATGCCCCACAAATAACCTAGAGATGCATTTTAAATAAAAGAACACATTCTACTCATGTAAAAACATGCTGATTCTCAGACTGTCCACGGGCCGGATTTAGAAGGTGATTGGGCCGCATCCAGCCCACAGGCCCTAGGTTGCCTACCCCTGCTCTAGAGATATAGCAAGCCCTTTTTCTTTGCAGTTTTAGTTGGTCACTGAAGATGCACCACTTCTCCTTTGAGTGTTGAGCTGCTATTGTTGAGTGTCCTGCTATATACCATCTGACTTGTTGATATGTAGATCTTACACAGTATGATATATTAGGGTGGGGTCATGCTACTATTTTTTTTATCTTTTTTAAAATTTAGCCCACCTTGGTTGAGAATTATGATGGTGATGATGACAAGGGTTCCAACTTGAATAAAAAAATGGGGGGTGTCAGGCAAGCCCCACCCTGCATAATCAATCACAAGATGTGACACACACATTTGAATGGCAATTCCCTCTCCCCAAATATTTTATTGGGGGGATGAAAGGACCTCGGCTCCTAGTCATTAGCTCCTATGGATGGTGGTGGTGATGATTGTGATTATGATAAAAATGGAGTAAGAAAAAGGAGAGGGGGTGGAGAGCAAAATCCTGTGAGTTGTCAACACAAAATCTGATTCTGAAATTGAAATACAAAATGAATTTCAACATGGACAAATGTCAGGTTCTACACTTGGGCAGGGAAAACGAACTGCACAAGTATAAATAAGGGTCACCTGGATTGCCAGTAGTACACGTGAAAAGGGTCTGAGGATCTTAGTAGACCACAAGCTTAACATGAGTCAACACTGTGATGTGGAGCAAAAAAAAGCTAGTGCTATTGTAGGCTGTGTCCAAAGAACTCTAGTGTCCCACTCAAGGGAAGTAATAGTAGCACTCTGTTCTGCCTAGGTCAGTCCACACTTGGAGTCCTGAGTCCAGATCTGGGCACCACAATTTAAGAAGGGTATTGGCAAGCTGGAATGTGTGCAGAGGAATCATAGAACTGTAGAATTGGAAAGGATCCTGAGGGTCACCTAGTCCAACCCTCTGCAGTCCTGTTCACACTTGTCTGTGTGTGGGCTTGAACCTGCAAGCTTATGGTAAACAGCCAGATGCACTGATCCATTGTGCCACAGAGAAGTCTGCAACTTACTTAATCAGTTATCATTAACTATTTAATGGGCTTGGTCCAGCAGGAAGGGGTTGCAGTTAGCAGAGGTGAAACAGGCCGTTTTTGTGTGTGCTATTCTGCTATGGATGAGAGTGATCAAGACGATAAAGGGTCTGGAAACCAAGCCTTATATGCAACAGTTGAGGGAATTGGTTATGTTTTGCCTGGTAAAGAGGAGACTGAGAGGAGCTATGATAGCCATCTTCAAACATCTAATTGGCTGTTACATGGAGGATGGAGCAAGCTTGTTTTCCCCTGCTCCAGAGGATTCTGTGATTCTATGAAAGTTGGCTGATGATTGCTCATTCTTTGTTTGAATTCACACAACATCCAAAGTGCAACAGGGCAGAGCTGGGAGGGATGGAGAGTGGCAGAAGAAAGTCAAGACAGGGAGCAAGTGAAAACTTGAGGAGGAGGAATCAGAATAATATATTCCTGGCCCTCCAGTATTTTGCTGATTAAAATGGGGACACCACTCCAGTTTTAATACCAAGTATCACTGCCAGACACACATCCCACACTCCCTATTACACATTACAGACAGTTCCACACCACCTGCTGTATCTTCAATTGTACTCTTCAATTGCCTATTATCCTTTTATTCAAAAGCCAAAAATTCGGGGAAATGGAAGAAATATTCATTGGACAAAATGACACGCTGTTCACTATAGCTGATCAGAAAAGAGTAAATGTGTGAGTAAGGATGAGCCGGTTGGATTTTTATGAGGGAGGGCATTATGCACAATTCAATTGGATTTCAACTTTAAAATTCCGAGATGTGTAATATTATGCATGGTGAGGAGAAAACATAAATAAGATGTTTTATGGGGCCACCCAATATTGGAAGATTCAGGTCAGGCTAAGGACAGTACTTCTTCATATGGTGCTGATTCACTGTCATAATGGCCATCAACTTTGGATTAGACAATTTCATAGAAGATAAAGCTATCAATGGCCACAAGCCATTATGACTATGTTTCACTACCAGAGGCAGTACATTTCTCAAGGCCAGATTCTGGGAATTGCAACTGGGGAGAATGCTATTGTATTCAGGTCCTGTTTGTGAACTTCCCATAAGCATCTGGTTGGCCACTGTGAGAACAGGATGATAGACTAGATTGAACTTTTTGCCCTTATTTGCTCTTATTATGTTCTTAAACTGTGCACTTGGCCTAACTGAGCACCTCCAGTTGAATGTTCACAGAACACTTGTGTTGCAGGCAGAGCTACAGTGTCTGGTTCAAAGGTTAGCAGCCCAAATTGTTGCCAGAAAGGGGAATTTAAATCCTATTCTTTATTCTTCTTTATTATATACCAGGTCTTAGCACAAAATCCAGAGGGAGAGAGAGATGGAAGGAAAAAAAAAACCTCATTTGGTATCTTTTGAAATCTCTCTGCACTCCAGGAAGTGTTTTTATGGCCCGCTGCACATTTCGCATATTATCATGGCTTTGCTAACACATGCAGACTTCTGCATTTTGTATCATCAAATATTTAATGGAAAAAACTAGCCAGCTGGTTATGGTTTCCCATTTGAACAGCCAAATGCGGGCAGAAGATTAGGTGGAGGGCAAACAGAGCAAAGCTAAGAATTCAGGGACCCTTCATTTTTCTTTCTGAAGCACGAATGTGTAGTTTCATTTATTGGTGCACTTGGCCCTGATTCAAAGAACTGGTTTTCATTATTTATTATCTTCTTGTTAAAAGAAAAAGAAAACAAGCAAAAGGTTTTGGAGGTCACTGGCACTTTGGATTCTGAACTTTGCTGTCCACCTGTTTGGGGTACATAAATCAAAGGGATATTCCCAATGTGGCAAAATCTAAAGATGATAAATGAGACATTAAGGGTGGTTGGAAATCAAATGGTGAAGAAGAAGGTGATCAGACTGTGGCTGAAGCTGCCCCACAAAATATTAAGATATTCATTCATCTACACATACTGAATAGTGACTAACAGATTGAGGTTGAAGCCCGACAAGACAGAAGTACTGTTCTTTGGGGACAGGGTGTGGGGGAACTCCTTGGTCCTGAATGGGGTAACTGTGCCCCTGAAGGACCAGGTGCGCAGGCTGGAAGTCATTTTGGATTCACAGCTGTCCATGGAGGCACAGGTCAATTCTGTGTCCAGGGCAGCTGTTTATCAGCTCCATCTGGTACGCAGGCTGAGACCCTACTGCAGACTATTTCGCCAGAGTGGTGCATGCCCTGGTTATCTCCTGCTTGGACTACTGCAATGTGCTCTACGTGGGACTACCTTTGAAGGTGGCTCAGAAACTACAACTAATCCAGAATGTGGCAGCTAGACTGGTGACTGGGAGCGGCCGCCGAGACCATATAACACCGGTCCTAAAGGATCTTTGCTGGCTCCCAGTACATTTCCGAGCACAATTCAAAGTGTTGGTGCTGATATTTAAAGCCCTAAACGGTCTTGGCCCAGTATACCTAAATGGGCTTCTCCACCCCCATTGTTCTGCCCAGACACTAAGGTCTAGCTCCAAGGACCTTCTGGTTCCCTCCCTGCAAGAAGTGAGGTTGCAGGGAATCAGGCAGAGGGCCTTCTTGACAGAACACCCTCCCTCCAGTTGTCAAGGAAATAACTATTTGACCTTTAGAAGACATCAGAAGTTAGTCCTGTTTAGGGAGGTTTTTAAGGATTGATGCTTTTATGTTTTTAGATATGTTGTAAGCTAGAGCTGCCATATGTCTGGAAAATCCCGGACATCACTGAGATTTGTCACCCAAAAATGGTGTCTGGGTGGAATTTTCAATTCCCGTTGTAAAAGTCCGGGGAAACCCAAACATATGATAACCCCTGTTGAAAGTGGGGTGGGTTTTTTTGTTTTTTGTTTTTTGCTAATTTTGGTTGGTTGGTTGGTTTTGAGGGAAAGCAGCCAGCATGCCTTCATCTCGGTGGCTTTTCCCAGAGAACCATTAGTTGATTTATCTCCCTCCTTCCCTAACCTGGAAACAGTGCTAAGCCGAGCCGTATTGAAAGCCAGGGCACAAGGCAGGAGTGTATGTGTGAGACGGAGCTTTGGTCTGGCTGGAAACTTTGTGAATTCTCCCTGTGACCCTCAGTTCCCAGCCAAGCAGATCCCCTGGATGTGAGGGATCCAGCCAAGGGGGCACTCTGTGCATGCCAGCCTGTGAGTTTGTGTGCTGTTTGTGTGTGTGCATGTGAGAGTGAAAGTGTAGGAGAGGGGGAGAGGGAAAGAGTAGGAGGGAGGGGGACCGAGGGACAAGTAGCCTGCTCTCGGCGCCCGACTGTCATCACTGCCCGATCCAAGCCCCCCAGGGCAAAATCAGTAGCAGCGCCCCCCCTTTCCTTTACAACAATTGGAGGATGGAGGTTAAGTGTTTAGTGAAATTTTCCAAGCAGCAGATGAGTATAAATTACCCTTCCTTGACCACCCCCCAATATGTTTGCAGTACACGGCCAGAGTGCATAATGTGCAATTGGATCGTTCTGACAACACCACAGCTCTTTCTCTGTGTGTTCATTCACAGAATGGGACAAAGGAAATGTGGAACATTTGTGCAGGACCAAACAAGTTGCACTAAACCTCAGCATGTTCTGTGGCCACCACCTTTAATTCTTTTATCTGCCCATGGGGTCTTCACTGATCATCAAAACAGGTGCATGGCAGACTCTAAAGGCAGCACAGTGGTCAGCTACTGATGTCTGTCCAAACACTCACATTTGAATGATGGCCTGTTATGCTGAGCTTGTTGAATTGGATACACACAAAAAGAAAAGACTGCAAATATCTGGCTTTGATATAAAGCAGGAAGGGGAGGAGTGCAAGGGAAAGTAGCTGTGTAGTCCCTTTATTTCCTTGATTTTATGTGTCTTTCTAAAAATAGCAACAGGATGACATTGCAGGCAACACTTCTGAAAGGCAACATTTGCAAAGGCCCCTCCTTATATTTTACTGCTTTTACATGGAGTTGTTTAGTAGCAGTGGGCTTCAAGATAACAAAGTTATAATGCATGCCTTATCAGCAGCTCCCATGTTTTGTCTACCGAAACTAAAAATTTTGTATTGTGTCACCTTTATTGACTCAACACATCCTCTGTCTAGCAGTAAACATTATGAATAAGGAACACATGGTAGAAGATCACATGTAAGTCATTGGATCTGTTCAAGAAACTGCAAGGCAGAATTGGATTAAACGCTGTCTTTATAGATTTGAGTGTTGCTATCTTGCAGTCAATAACCTACCCACCCTGCTCAAGAAGTGAATGTTACTGCTGCTACTGTTGATGCTGAGTTATATCAGTAAATGAAGTGGAAAAACTCGGAAGAAACTGTGAAGAAGCAACTTCTAAGTGATTTCAAAATATAGGGAGACACGATTACACCAAAGATCATGTGCTTTTTTTAAAAAAATCATGCACTGCATATTTTAACTATGGAACTTGCTCCCACAAAAGGCAATGAGGGCCACCAACTTGGATAGCTTTGAAAGCTATTGATGGTGACTACCCATGATGGAGGTGCTCTGTTTCCACAGTCAGAAGCAGTAAAGTTTCCAGATAAAGTTTCTGGAAACTACAGGAGGGGAGCATGCTCTTATGCTCAAGTTCTGCTTCTTGGTTCCCACAGTTTGGCCACTGTGAGAACAGGATGCTGGCCATTGGCCTGATCCAGAAGGACTCTTACATTCTGATGGAGGCATGTGAAGAAAGGATAGGAAAATCTGACTGGCCACTAATGAACCTTTGATCCAGCAAAGTTATTGTTGATTTTTTGAAAATTGTCACATTCTATAAGCAAACACTTCCAAATATATTACTGGAAGGTTTTCCTGACTGAGTGATTGTAGGAATCAAATAATGTTCTCAGCAGGAAGACATGGCCATGCCCCATGGTTTATCAGCACTGATTTGGCACCTGCCCTGTTGTGTTGCTGGTGGAACTCATTTATGCTTCATTTTTGCTATCGTTTTCCATTGACTCCAAGTGCTAAGACCATTGATTGGCAGCTTCCCAGATCTGCCTTCTTCGGCCAGCATGTCATAGGGGCATGAGCCAAGACACCTATCCTCCTTCCCACAAACCTCTTTATGACTACACTGCTGCTGGCTCTGAACATTCCTAGTCTATGTCGCTGGCACATGTGATGGTACTGATTAGATTTCGGTATTCTTATTGTTCCTGCTTGGAGCAAAGCATCATCTGCCCATATGACCGAAGTCTCAGCAACTGCCATGAAGTGTAGGTGGCAAACAGCCTTGTGGATATGGCCTTTTAAACAGTTTGTATCCTCTGCCAGCAAGCAGAAATGGCTTTGGTTGCCATGATGATTTATTTCTGACTTGTAATGAGCAAAGCTAGTTGTTATTATTGGGGCGCAAGCAGCATCTGATGAAATCCAAGACATACCCAGAACTGTATCTTAAACCTTCACAAACATGCTCATACCAAGAATAGTGCAGCAATGAAATGGTTCTGATGAGGATGATCCCTTTTAAGATACTGTATTCTGGCTTACATTTTTAACATTTTTCTGTGATTTTTTTTTTATTATTGTACTTTCACTCTGGTTGCAAATTGTTTTAACAGGTTTTTTTGCAGTGCAAGGAATATATAAACTTAACAAACCTAATAAGTAGATCACTGTGATTATCTGGAGAAGCCCTCTTTATTGCCCCACAATCATTTCATGCTCATTTGGTTCATACATGAACCAGGGCTTATAGCATGGTGGCACCACTCATTTGGATGACTGTTCCTATTGAAATCAAGCAGGTACCGACCATCCTGGTAGTTCATCACCTGCAGAAAATTTATTTCTTTAGACTAGCATTTTGAGAGAATTATTTTTTTATTCAATGCCAGTCATTCGTTGTGCACTTTATGTTTTCCTCCCTAACTTTATGATATTTTAATTATTTCATTGTACACCACCTTTCTAGATCTAGATATGAGTTGGAAGTCTATAAATATTCCTGTCAAAAGAATTTAAATAAAAACTGTTCATATTTTAAAGGCTATTTTCTTCAAAAAGCAATAATTCTACTCTGAGACACTGGTTGTAAATAACCATCTGAAATGCATCCTGCCTACTCTTGATTAAGAACTTTTATTCTTTGTTGTTGCATAAAGGTGCCTTAAACTTTAATAAGAAACCGCAAGAGATTGACAGAGCCCCTGTTCAATCACACAAAGAAGATTGAACAAGATAGCAGTGACAGGTGGTACAGAGGTCGGTGGTGATAGTGTGAGCAACTATATTACAATAAAAGAGGTACCTTTCCATCAACAGCAAGGAAGAGGGGGATATGTACACTGCTCTCCCCCTTTTCCTGGGGGACTGAAATTATTATGCAGCATTAATGCAACACGTTTACTGTTCACAGGGCTTTTTGCTAGCATTTGCAGAAACCCCCTCGGGTGGAAACATGTCATTGCTGTTTTATGGATAGGGAACTGAGGTCAAGGGCTGTTTCTCATTATACATTCTATATCTGAGAGCGGAAAGCACATTGCAAAGTATACATCAGAAGCAGCTTGCTTGATGGGGCAAGGCCACTACCCTAGTTTCCTGGCAGGCAGGTAGCTGTACAGGTGAGGAGGAAAGGGAAGTCAGTGAGTTGCAAAGGTACCAGCCAGAGTAGGAGCTACTAGCTACGATGGCTATAGGTTCTACCTTCACTGTTAGATGCATTGTGACTCAGATATCAGTTGTTGGGAATCACAGTTGGGCAGAGTGCTGTTGTGCTCTTGCCCAGTTTGCAGGCTTCCCACAGGAATCTAGCTGACCACTGTGCAAACAAGATGCTGGACTAGATGGGTCATTGGCCTGATCCAAAGCTTGTCTTGTGTTCTACATCCACTGTCAGAGGCAATATGCCTCTGAGTACCAGTGCTGGGAATCACAAGTGGGGAGAGTGTGAATGCACCCAGGCCCTGCTTTTCTGCTTCCAAGAGGCATCCTGTAATTACAGGATGCTGGATCAAGTGAGACATTGGTCTGATCCAGCAGGGCTCTTTTTAAAGCTATACTTCGTGAGTGGAAAGCCACACTGTACATGCATGTGCATTTTTGCCGCTTCACATATTAAGTGTGAATTTTGTAGGCAGGCATCTGGATCTCTGTACAAAATATGTCACAAGAAGTGGTCCTGAAAGCAGCATAACTTGCTCAGAGGAAGGGGCAATTCAGCTCAGCTTGTAGTTTATGAGAACCAAAATACAGCCACCCTTTAAAATTCATACTTCCCTGAATTTTGCAATGCCATTCTCCAGACAAAATATGTGTAAAAAAAGATTTGTAGACTAGCACAAAGCTTACATAAAGATGCATATATTAATGAAAGCAACATGTAAAAATGGATTAGATTAGGGGGAAGCGCTTTGCAAAAAATGAGTTTATTGGGCAAAATTGCACGCAGAATGTGCTAAGTAGGGGAAAAATCACACTGATGAATTCTCATGAGGTCTTTTTGTTGTTTAAAAAGGGAGTCCCAAACTTGTGGAAATGTCAAGAACTGAACCTATGGTTGGTAATGAGAAACTCAGAAAGAAACTAAGAAGTTGACAGATTTAACCACCCAACCACCCCTATTTGAGGACCCACTCCTGGAAACCCCCCAAAGGGCACCCTGATTCCCCTCCCCCACCCAAAAAAGTGGCCTTGTGTTGTTTCTCTCCTGCTAAACAAGTTATGCTGAGCAAGATTTTCATGTAGTTCTTGCCTCCAAAGTTGCTGCCTATTACATGTAAGCCCTGCAGGGTATTCTGTTGCTGTCAGTGGAAGCTGAATACAGTGGTACCTCAGGTTAAGTACTTAATTCTTTCCGCAGCTCCATACTTAATCTGAAACTTTTATTAACCTGAAGCACCACTTTAGCTAATGGGGCCTTCTGCTGCCAGCGCGCCACCGGAGCACGATTTCTGTTCTCATCCTGAAGCAAAGTTCTTAACCTGAAGCACTATTTCTGGTTACAGATAGGTAGCCGTGTTGGTCTGCCATAGTCAAAACAAAAACAAAAATTCCTTCCAGTAGCACCTTGAAGACCAAAGGTATCTGAAGAAGTGCGCATGCACACGAAAGCTCATACCAAGAACTAACTTAGTTGATCTTTAAGGTGCTACTGGAAGGAATTTTTTTTGTTTTGTTTTGTTTTCACTATTTCTGGGTTAGCGGAGTCTGTAACCTGAAGCGTATGTAACCTGAAGCATATGTAACCTGAGGTACCACTGTATGTACATTATGAAACACAGGAATGTGAAGTGGGACATCTGCATGTCTGTGGGGGGGGGGGATTGTTGTTTTAGTCCCAGTTTCATTATTTTATGTGATTTTCTCTACCATGAGCCCTTCTCTCCGCATTGTTTCACTAGCGGAACTCTGATTTACATTTATAAAAAATAAACCAACAAAGAACAATTGTCTTAGTTAAGCAGCATTATTCACTTACAATAGGTAATATTTCTGGTATTTATTTATTTTTTAAATATAATAACAACAGTATGCTCTGCCAAATTGTGCCTTACGTGCTTCAGCTTTGAAGTGCAAACCTTTGCGGAACAGCTGGGAAATGTATTGTGATCTGTTAGAACCTCTTGTTTCTCAGATGTCATAAACTTGAGGTGCTGATTTTTATTTTTTTTAATCAAATTGTTTTAGGGTTAATTGAGCATTTTCTGCCTGGGACTTGATTCACCTAGCCTTTTTCTGTTTTGATTCCTTTCTTTCTCATTTCAGCGCTATCTCTTGTTTTATTTTTTTAAGGAACAAAGGAATAGTGTGCATTAATTAAGAGCATTGTTATTATTCTAATAACTCATTTTCATGGGAGATAAACTCTTTAAATGGTTATTAACCCGGAAGTATAGGCAGAGTTGATGGACTGCATCATTCACTATTCATTAGCGGCTGCATCTGTCGTGTTCTTTGCCCTTTCCCAATGGGGCCAACTTGTTCCTGGGATGCCAATAACGACAGCCTCATTTGTAGCAATGAGATGTTAACAGACTGGGTAGGGTTGCTATAGATGACACAGTCTTGATGGCATCAGAACTACTGTGCCTTTGTTCACCAACCATAAATATTGTGCCTATAATGTTCCAGTTGCATTGATGTCGAGGCCCAGGTTAGACCCGGTTTGCACCCTACATTAAAAGGGCTGTTACTCTGCTTTGAACAATCATGGTTTCTTCCAAGGATTACTTGAAATATGGGTGCTGAAAGTGTATTTATTTGCTTATGTCATCTGTAAGTAAGGTTCACCATTTTGTGTGTTTTTTAAAAAATCAAGCAGTGTATGTATTTTACAAAATAAATGAATATATCCTGCCTTTCTTCCAAAGAGCTCAAGGTGGCATACATGGTTGTCCCCATCTCAGTTCATTCCCACAGCAGCCCTGCAAAGTAGGTTAGGCTGAGGGGCAATGACTGCCCCAATGAGTTTCATAAGTGTATGGGGATACAAACCCTAGTCTCCCAGTTCACTTTCAGGCACTCTAACTACTACACCACACTGCTCTTGTTAGGTGGCCCCTATTCCCCCACAAAGCCACAGATGCCAGAGTAGGTGTCTTATACACCACATTGTTTTTGTTTTGTTTTGTTTTTTAAAAAATGAGAGTACAGTTTGTGAATGTATATACAGTTTGTGAATGTTTGTAAATAAATACAGTAAAATGCAACACATTTATTTTAGCCTTAGATTAGCTTCAGGGCTCTTTCAGCTTGAGTTCAAGCTGGTCTGCAGAGGAACATTTCCCCTTGAATTCAGCTTGATTTCCCTGCAAAGGGAAACAGCTGCGAAAGACAAAGCTTCCTTTGCTTGCATAACTTGAAGAAATCAAATTATGTAGGCAAAGGGACTTCTTTCCTACAGAGCCTGGCTGCCTTTACCCATAAGGTTTGAAATCCAGCTGGTCTGCAAAAGGAAATGCTTCACCTGATTAATGTCATGTGACTGACAATTGGATGAACCTGGCAACCTGCCAATGTGTCCCATGGGGAGAGGCAGGCATCAGAATCCTGACCCCTACCCCTAATTCATGGTGCATATGCAACTTAACATAGTATTTTTATGTCTTGTGTTTATGTGTGTATGTGCACACGCTAACACACACATAATCATTTTGGTATTACTTTTTATATATGTACTGTATTTTTCGCTCTATAAGACACACCAGACCACAAGACGCACCTAGTTTTTGGAGGAAGAAAACAAGAAAAAAATTATTCTGAATCTCAGACGCCAGAACAGCAAGAGGGATCACTGTGCAGTGAAAGCAGCAACCCCTCTTGCTGTTCTGGCTTCTGGGATAGCTGTGCAGCCTACATTCACTCCATAAGACGCACACACATTCCCCCTTACTTTTTAGGAGGGAAAAAGTGAGTCTTATAGAGCAAAAAATACGGTATATAAAAAAAACAATATCTGGAAGATGTCAACTTATTCCAGAAATATAAACTTTCTCCTGGGATGACAAGTGGGGACTCCAGATTGTATCTGGCATATTGAGCCAGTGGTTTGATTTCTTTTGTTTAATATAGAAAGATCAAAATTTGGACATTTAAGGCTGGTGTCAGGAACCCAGTGAATGCAAAGTGTATGGCTGTGGTTGTGTAGTAGAGGAGGAATCTCTGAGGAAAGGATTAACAGTTCCACCTGTGGACTACAGGCATATTCCAAACCACCCAGCCAACTTTCATTCAGTCAATAGGTGCTGCATGTTTGCAGCAATTTGGTAACTGTTTGGGATTTTCTTTGTGGACCAAAGGCTCCAGGACTGGCCATAGATCACTGGTCCTGCTAGCTAGAGACGATGGGAGTTGTAGTCCAAAAACAGCTGGAGACCCAAGTTTGGGAAACCCTGGTGTAGATGGACCAATGGTCTGGCACAGTGTAATGCAGCTTCCAGTGACCCCATTGTACTCAAGTAGAGCCTAAAAGAACTATTTTCATGCTACAGACCATCTTTCCATCAACACAGACCTCTCAGCAATTAGTCTTCCACATTATGGAAATAAGCGAGTTATGATGACAATGAGAGACAGACAAGTGTGTGAAATTATACAAAACAATGTCAAAAATGGCAGGTAACAAGGGGCACAGATGCCCTTTAATGCAAACAGTACAAGTGTCATCTGGCACACGTCCATCATTAATGCTCCCAGCCCTTGATATGTATAACTTCCCCATTCTAGACAATAGATGTCTGTTTGATGGATAGATGGATTGTCCACATGTCATACAAGATCACAATTTGTGTCTGAACTGACCCTCACTTGACTGCATTCTTGTGACTTTTTTGCCACATCACATCCCTCATTAAGTGCCCATTGATTGATCTTTAATTTCTGCCTTGCTTAATGGCTAGGTAATGGGGGTTGCCTGTGTCATTTTCTTGTAAACTCAAATTCTTATATGGTCAGTGGTGATTGCACATTTCAGAAAGGTATCTGATAAACAGCTGGAGTGGTATGCATTTTTTTTCTCCTTGCTTTGTGAAACTGGGAACTGCAATTTAAAGTATGAAGCCTCTAAATTAAGCCCCATGGTGCCTGTGCTCAAGGTAAGTTCTGTATTAATTGAACTCAATTCACAGCTGATTATTGGGTTTCTTCCTCCCCCCCTAGGTACTCCATTAACAAAGATCCAGCTGAATGGTTGGAAATTGACCCTACGAATGGTACAATTCGCACCAGGGGTGTCCTTGATCGTGAATCACCATTTGTTATCAACAATGTGTACACTGCACACTTACTGGCAATAGATAATGGTGAGTAATGGCAATTGATGAAAGTGGTTGGTTTTCATCCCATTCATTGTATGTCACATTTTCCTTAAGAATCATTAAGAACAGCTCTGTTGAATCAGGCCAGTGGCCCATCTAATCTAGCATCCTGTTCTCACAGTGGCCAACTAGGTGCCCCATTGGGAAGCTTTCAAACTAGATGACTGCAGCAGCTCAACAAAACCATCATTGGTGGTCATTGACCATGCTTGCTGGGGCTGATGGGAGTTGTAGTTCAGCAACATCTTGGAGGTCCAAGGCCCCCCACCCCTGCTGTAAACAGTACTGAGCTAGATGGACTAACGGTCTGATTTGGTATGAGATAGTTTCCCATGTTTACATATCCATTCATGCACATCCATTCACATACAAGCAACCAATGCCTCTCCTCTTCATTCATCCATTTATTATACATTTGCAAAGTGGCTGTCTTCTTTTTCCAGTGGATCCAGCAAAAGAAAAATCTCAGAAATGTTCTCAAAATGATTGTCATTTGAGAGATTGCTTTTCAGCTTTGACTCTGTTAGAAAGGACCATCCCCATTGTGAGGATGTATTTCTTGAAGAAAATAAAGGTCTACAGCCCAGTCCCCAGGAGGTTGGATATATTAGCATTAACAGATTTAATTCCCCCCCCCCAAAAAAAAAGAAATGATATCAAGCCCCTAGCACCACAGTTCCAATAACTAGCTTGACACACCAGAGACTATCCCATTTAACGTATAATAGCAATTACATTGAAAAGACAATTAAAAACCCCTTGTTAAAATGCAATATTTTAAACATATTTTGTGGATTAAGGTTCCTTCTGTCGCACATAATCTAAATTGGAAGGATTTTATGAAAACTCATTGCAAGTTACTTTTGTCGCACATTAAAGCCTGAGATGGGAGGGAGAGATGCTGCCTTTTCCTGCACAGCTGAAAGGCACAAAATAAATAAGGGCTTTGTGTGTAATGTTAGAAAAGCTAATATGCTTAACACTTCTCGGGGATGCAGCTGGTTTTTAGCTGCAGCGATGAATTGTGAAATGCTCTTTTTAAGAGGGTAATTTTACCATCTTTTTCATATTGCACGAGTCAGTACAAGGGAACATTTGCAAGGTTTTGACAAGAATATGGCTTTAAAATGCAAAACGGAGAGCAGGAAGAAGGTCCCCTTTGCCATGGTGATTTACTCGGATATTCATGAACGTACGTCTCTCGCAGAGCCATTTCTGTGGGAGACATTTTTTTTTTAAAAAAAATGCTATTGAAATTATTCCACATTCCGCATTTGTTGGTTTTGGATAATGCATCTTTTGTCGAGTGTTTGTGTTAGCTGTAATGTGATTAGAACCATAAGTTGCTGTTTGCAAAGCAATGTGTAGGAAGCTGGTATTAGAGGAGATGAATGTTCAGACACTTGGAGCAATGGCTGCAGCAGGGAGGGGGAACCCTGTTCAGACCCAAGGCTGCATTCACTTCTGGATGACCTGCCAGCAGCCACATGCCACCTGTGGGTAGGGCGCAGAGCAAAAGTGGATGGTGTTGGAAATGCCAGTGTTAACCTTTTAGAGTGGGCTAGTTTCTGCCCATGCTCTAGCCCACACACCTGTCTCTGTCCTCCTTGCTGACTAGCAAGAGGCATTATCTGAGTTCAAGGACTCAATCATAGCTGGGCAAAGACACTCAAGGAGTATGTAGAACAGGGCTGGAGTCCTGGGTTGGGTTCTGGGAGTCAGACAGATGTGGTGAGCTCCATTTGGCCACAGGTCTAATGTTCCCCACCTCTTGGCTACAGCAGAAAGACAGCCTTCAAAGGAGATGCATACCTCTAGACATAGCGCCCAATTTTAGTCCAGGTGTTCCAATGAATTCTCATGAGTAGGTGGACATTCTCTGCCACTGCTTAAAAGCTCACCAAGTAGGCTGGGGAACTTGCTGGAACAACTGCACAGATTCTGTGCAGCCCTGAAACTCACGTTACTAATCTGGGATATGTGAACCATGCCCCTGGACCAGCATTATAGCTGCCCATCCTTCACCTTGTAAGGGCTCCTGGGCTACATCTGGCTCCTTCCTTGCCGCTGAGTGTATGCTATGAATCTGCTTTAATAATGCCTCACTTTGATACATCTAAGTAAGTACACGTAGTGCCATGTGGTCTTTTTCGGGGCGGGGGAGCCAAACCAAAGTGGATCTTGGGTCCCATCTAGCAGGGCTCCTGTTATGTGTACAATTAGATCCACAATTCTATCCAGAGCCTTTTTGGCTTCTGAGAATTGCACATCAGTGCCTTCACTGTTCTCCTTCGCAGAGAGCTTGAAGGACCACACATTTCCACAGTTTTACTGACTGTGTGCAAGTCAGTAACTTAAACACTGTGATGAATGGATGATCCAATGTTCAGCTGCTTGAGCTCAAGCTGAAGCTAGTGCCATATTGACTATTAATAGCAGGGTAGCTTAACCTACAGTTCACGGAAACCAGCTGCAAGCTGATGGTCCTGTTCAGGGTTCACTAAGTGACTAGCTCAAGATTTGTGATGGTGCGCTTTAGCATTAGCTTAGGTCAATTCCCTCCACTGGGTTTGGTGCCTTGAAGGAATATTGTTGATCTCTGTCATTCTGTGACCAAACTTAAGGCACGAATGCAATGAAATTATTCCTCCATAATTTTCCTAGCCAACCAACACTAATGCTTAATTTTCTCAAGATTATTATGTTCCCAATGAGCTACATAATGCATGTAGGCTGGTGCTTGAATAATCCAAAGCAAGTATGAAATGATTCCTAGATCTTTCAGAGAAGGTTAAATTAACTGAAAGAGTATCAAATGGAAATACTTTGCTCTCTCTGGGTAGCATCTATAAATGTCAGTGCTAACATACCGATCTTTTTGTCCTTTCAATATTACTAGGAAGTTGGGATGGGAGGGAGATTAGATCCAGGTCACATTCAAACATGAACCTACCTAATTCAGACTTTCTGAAACAACATGCAAACTAAAACACAGCCACCCTTTGAAATCCTTGCTTCTCCAAATTTTTCAATGCAGTTCTCCAGCAAAGTATTGCGTGCAAAAATGCACATACTAGGGTAATGTGTGCATAGAAATGCATTGTGTTAGTCAACATGCCATACAAACTTGTGTATTTAGCAGGAAGCTGCTTAATTTTCAAGAAGAGCTTTCTTTTTCTAAATCAATGTGGAAATTTCGAGAACTGAACTTAAGCTAGGAACAGTGAGAAACTGAAAGAAACTGAAACTAATAGATAGACCCATTCCCTCTGGGGAGGACCCGTGACTTAATGGCAGAGCTCGTTTTCAACATGTGGAATGCCCTGAGTTCAAATTCAGAAATGAAAGAGTTTCAGATAGTGGGACTAAGAAAACTGCCTGACTGTGAGTCCTGCTAGGCAGTGGTATAGTGGTAAAATTTGAAGGGCAAGAGGTCATAATGACAACCTCCACAGCCACTCTCCCAAAATCAGTCCCATAAGTGTCGCCTCAAGGAGATTCTAAAATTGCATTTAGTTGTGTTGATCATCATAATCGTCGTCATCATTATTATTATCAGGCTGTATCCAACTACTGTATTTTTGCTCCATAAGACGCACTTTTTCCCTCGTAAAAGCAAGGGGAAATGTTTGTGTGTCTCAGGGGGGAGGCAGGCAGGAAAAGCCCCCAAGAGCCACACACAAGCTCCGTGCGGCTCTTGCAGGCTTTTCCCCAGGAGGGAGAAGGGACTGACTGGCCGCATCAGTCCTTTCTTCCACCTCCTAGAAAAGCCCACAGGAGCCACACACCCCTTTAAAGAGCATGCAGCTCCTGTGGGCTTTTCTACGAGGTGGAAGAAGGGACTGACGCAGCCAGCCAGTCCCTTCTCCCTCCTCTCGGAAAAGCCCCCAAGAACCACACACACACTCCACTCGGCTCTGTAAAGGGAGCGCTGAGCAGAGCCTGGGATGCATACAGGCTCTGCTCAGTGGTCCCTTTAAATAATATTTCCCCTTAAATCCCCCCTCTAGAAACTAGGTGTGCCTTGTGATCAGGTGTGCCTTATGGAGCGAAAAATACGGTAAATAATTTCCCTCGTGCAAAAAGTTTTAGCTGCACAATGGAACTTTCCCACTCTAACCTCTGACCGTGTGACATGTCAACCTGTCCCAGTGGTTCCTCCAACCCTCCAGAGAAGATTTATGGAGCATGAGAAGAGAGGGTAGTGAAGTTCCATTGTGCAGGTAAAACTATCTACTTGGATAGTGACAAGAGAGAGGGGGGGGGAGAGAGAGAGCGCGCATTATTATTTGTATTAACTAAATATCTTCAGTCAGCTGAAATGCAACCTTACTAATCATGAAATGCAAAAAATCCTGGAAATAAGTCAACTGGGAGGAATTTTCAGCTCACTCTTAGAACATTTGGAATCAAGAGGTGATCAGGGAGATGGCTAAGTTTGCTGGGGACACCAATCAGTTCTGGGTGATGAAAACAAAGACAGATTATGTGGGGCTCCAAAAAGATTGCTTCAAACTAAGTAAAGTAAAGGGGCAAACACAATGTAATGTAAGCAAGTGTACACTAAGTATACACTAAGCTAGTTGTTGGGGAATATGAGTGGAAGAGGGCTGTTATCTTTATGTCCTGCTTGTGGGCTTCTCAGAAGTATCTTGTTGGTCCTTGTGAGGGGGGCTCTTCTTATGTTGCCAGAACTGAGCTCCACTGAGTCTAATGGGACTTACTCCTGCGTAAGTGTGCACAGACTTGCTTCCTTAAACTCTTATTGGAAAAATCTTTGCTATTGAATAGTTGATGGAGCACAGTATTTAATTTCATAGATAATAAAATGTGACCTTTTCTGTGGATGGGATCTCCCTTTTATAACCCTCTCCTCAATGAATGTCCTAATTTGCTTTGTAGTCTCTTGCTTTCTGTAAAGGTCAAGGCACTATCTGTAGTGTATGTACTCTTATCTCCCCCTTTTTTATTAAAGGCTTATGTGGACACAGAAGCTCTAATCTATTAAGGGAGAAATTAAATTCTGAAGGAACTTCCACGAAGTAGAGTTAGCACATTAAAGTGGATCAAACCATGTTTAATCTGGGAGTGGATTGAAAATGGAACAGCCAAAGGCAACACTCAGAAAGCATTAGAGGTTTCAGGCTACTGAGAGAAAACAAATTTCAATACATATTCATGTGTGCTTAAAAGTGATTTGCTTCCTTGTTGGTGGGAGCTGTAGCAGCAGAAAACATCAAAGGAAATCCATGGTTGCTATGGACAGCCTTAGATATACTTACATATATTGTGCTTTGGAGATTACCGTATTGGCCCAACTATAAACCACACCTTTAAAATTCAAGGAGGGGAAAGAGAAAAAGGCAATACTCAAATATAAGCCGCTTCCTTATAACTCTGTAGGCACTCACACTTGTTCTGTTTTACCATATGTCTGTTTCAGCAGCAATATCGTAAAAGCCAATTTTTGTAAGGTTGTGAATTTAAGCCGCACTTTAACTTTTCATGGGCAGAATTTGGAGAAAATGTTTGGCTTATATTCAAGCCAATACGGTATATACAGGCAGCGAAACACAAAAATGGGGAGGTGTTTGAACAAAAAAGAGCCCAGTTGGATGGGGCCATTGGCCCATCTAGTCCAGCATCCTGTTTTCACAGTGTCCAACCAGATTCCTGTGGGAAACCTGCAAGCAGGACCTGAGCACTCTCCCCTCCTGTGTTTTCCAGCAATTGGTATTCAGAGGCATACGGCTGCCAACAAAGGAAGTAGAACCTAAGCTGGATTTTTAAAAATGCTATAGAAAAAAACTATAAAAGCTCTTAATGAAAAATTCTGTTCATGACAGATCACTTCTCTATAGCGCCATCTGGTGTCACATGTTTATAATACACTTATAATG
Organism: Podarcis gaigeae; assembly: GCF_964106915.1. NCBI lineage: Eukaryota > Metazoa > Chordata > Lepidosauria > Squamata > Lacertidae > Podarcis > Podarcis gaigeae. The sequence continues at coordinate 36,103,986 of NC_139684.1, read as the reverse complement.
ATATAATCGACAAGTGTAGCTGAGTCCCTAGTCATCGTGGCTCATAGCCACTGATAGCCTTATCCCTCATGAATTTGTCTAATCTTCTGTTAAAATCATCCAAGTTAGTGGCCATTGCCAAGGTGAAGGCAGTGGTGGCCTTCCTTTATTTTTTCAGTCCCCAAGATGAATTTATTATTCCCCCCTACCTCCAAAATTGCCATACTTCCCTCCCCCCATTCTGGTGGCATGTTTGGAACTAGCAAATCAAAAACCTCCACTGATCTGCCCTGGTGTGCCCCAGACATGGCTCATTTTGTCCTCTCCATCATCAGTGCACTGAAAGTGGAGCAGGGACACCACAGATGCAAGGGGGACAAACTACTCCATCTATGAAGGACAAGATCCTACTGACCCAGGCATGTCCTCCTGGGAACCATAAGATTGCAGCCTGAGCACAACTGCAGGTGATAGATAGATAGTTAGATGATAGATAGAGATAGATGATGATAGATAGATAGATAGATAGATAGATAGATAGATAGATAGATAGATGATAGATAGATGATAGATAGATAGATAGATAGATAGATGATAGATAGATAGATAGATAGATAGATGATAGATGATAGATAGATAGATAGATAGATAGATAGATAGATAGATAGATAGATAGATGACAGAAAAGCAAAATAACAGAGGAATATAGGATTCTGCCATATTGAATTAAGTCATTGGTTCATCTAGGTTAGTGTTGTCTGCACACTGACTGGGAACAGCCCTCCAGAATTTCAGGTTGGGGTTAGTTTTCCAGCTCTGCCTGTGGATTCTAAGGACCTTATGCATGCAAAACAGATGTTCCACCACTGAGCTATGACCCTTCTTCCTTTTGTGTATTATTTTTTTAAAGGTATTGCTTTGAACTTAAATAAGATTTCAAATTTCACACTGCTGAAGCAGTTTATCAGTTAAAGGCTTTTAGTTTACTTAACATGTGTTTGAAGTTACCAGGCAGCAGATTTATATTTATTTCTTTTTTGCAAGTTATTTGTCACACTGCAGGTATTCTCTTCCCATCCACCCCCACTTTCTGTCACACAGGATGGAATGCCTCTTCCAAGATGATGCTTGCTGTGATACACACATGCATCATCCTCAAACAAAGATGCTATGCATCTTACTCCAGAAGTATGCTTACCCATTTGCAAATATATGCAAATGTCACTGATAAGACAAATTGACTAGAACTCATATGATAAATCAACTGAAGGCTTGTTTAAAGAGGAGAAAAGTTGCGCAAACTTCCCAATTTACCAATGTGGGCTGGAGGAATAAGAACATAGGACCGAGTGTTGGACTTCTGGTCTATCCAGCTCTGTATCATCCACAGCAGCAGCTCTCCAGGGTCTCAGACTCAAGGGATTCTCCCAGTCCTACCTGGGGATGCCTGAGACCAGGGACCTTCTGCATGCAAAGCACATGCTCTACCACTGAGCTACAACCCTTCTCTTTTAGGATTACATCTGTGCAGAGTGTGGCTGCAAACTAAAGTGGGTTTGCATTTAAGCACCTATGGTAGCCATAGGCGACTAGGAATTCTGTGCAAGTGGGTGTGAAGAAAACATGCATTAGAAAAGTACAAAGGGCTACTGTTGAAAGGGCAGAGCTTTCTGTCCCTGCCCTGCCAGCAGGCTAATAACATTTGTGGGCTTGTCTAAGCCTCCATTTGCAGAGAATACACAGGCACACACTTTCCCACTGACCACAGCATTGGGGGCTATTTGGTTTATGACAGGGTTAGAGAGCCTCAGGCCTGGGGGCCAAATGTGGCTATCCAGGACTCCACATCTGGCTCTCAGAACTCTCCCTAGGCCATACCTCTCACCAGCCCCACCCTACACCCTTCTCACATGCGTTTGCCTGGCTGGAATGTTCCCTTGAATTCTGATACTGCCCCTTGCTTGTCGGGATGGAGGGGCATAGAGGGCTGTGTGAGTGTGCGTAGAAATCAGCATACTGTACAATTTTGCTCTGTCACTTCTACCTCTGGCCCACCCACTAGTGGCATGTGGCCCCCAGAATGTTGTTCAAAAGAGAATGTGGCCCTCAGACTGAAAAAGGTTCCTCACATTGGTGTATGCCGTGGACTTCCGTGGTGGGGCTATTTAAACTAACATGGAAGCCCACTCTCTCATGCCTACAACTGAGAACATGAATTGGCTTCTTCACCTTACCTTCTGGATGGTCAGAGATCAGCTAAGAAGATAATGCTATCTAATCTATCTATCTATCTATGCTGCAGATAAACAAATAGAGGTGAGCTTAATTACCCTCCTGGAGCTCTGTGAATCTTCATTTCCAGTCTCCATGTTTGATGCAGAGAAAATGACAGGTGATATGAGGAAGATGCAAGGAAAATAACTAAAAAGTGCTGCCTAATAATTCAGTTAGGAGTTGTCTTTCCATCTGCCGTAACCTGTTTATATACATCATGATGCCTGAAATTAAATTACTGCAGATTGATTCCACCTAAAACACACTATTTGGAAAGAAATCAGGCAATTAGTGGCCATGGCAACCCAATTAAGCTGCATTTACACCCTTTATTTTAATTGCTCTATTAATTGAAGAGGGAAAATAAATGGAATGCTCAGCCTTTACTTGTCATTTTAAGTTTTAGCAAAATATGAATTGCAGAGAAAATATCATTGAAATTAGTCACTATGAACTGCAGGTTTGGGGAAAGAGAAAAATTAATTTGCAGCAAACTGGTTTTAAGATGGATGGCACACGTTAGTAGCTATTTGATAAGAGCTTTGCTTTTTGAAGTATAATTACTCAAATGTAGAAACTGAACACATTATTGAAATATATGAGTGATTGTAGTTTTAAAGGGCAGTTTGTTTTTTTATGAATTGTTGAGTGAAATATATGTTAGGGAGGATGGAGTGGGCTGGGGAGACACTGAGATTCAGCTCTGCATTATGGATCTGCTTCCAAAAGTGAGAGGAATGCATTTAAATTGGAGCATTTTGTATCAGCTGAAGATGCACAGAAATGATTGATTTTAAGTCAAGTGCAGAGATATTAACAGGATCACATGAAGTGAAATCAACTAGTAAGGCGGACAAGTCAAGAAGATTGGAAGACTGAGGACTGATTAACACTTGCATGCCTGTTAAACATTGGCTCATTGTCTTGTGGTGATGTTCATGCCTGTGGTTTTAAGATCTTCCAGAGCAGCAATCCCACCAATTTCTTCCCTCTCCTTTTCCCTCTTCATTTTACTTAAAAAATATAGGCGACAGGGGGAAAAGAACACTGCATAACAATACAATAAGACCTCTAATTAAATCAGGGGTGTATAACCTGGTGTGCTCTTGATGTTGCTGAACTCCATCTCCCCTCAGCCTTAGTTAGCATGATCAGTCGTCTGGTATTAGGGAAGTTGTAGCCCAGCAGTGTCTGCAAGGCCACTCTTAGCTAGTGTGTGCATAATAACTATTGGCAGACCTGTCCTCCATGATTGGTCTAATTATTTCACAACATGCTGTGGCCATGAGTCACATGAGTTCATTCTCTGTGTTGAACAACAGAGCTCCCTATTTGTTTGTCTTGTACTCATAGCCGATCAGTTCCTTTGGATCAAGGGTCAGCAAACTTTTTCAGCAGGGGGCCAGTCCACTGTCCCTCAGACCTTGTGGGAGGCCGGACTATATTTTGGAGAGAGAAAAAGAATGAATTCCTATGCCCCACAAATAACCCAGAGACGCATTTTAAATAAAAGGACACATTCTACTCATGTAAAAACACCACAAATAACCCAGAGATGCATTTTAAATAAAAGGACACATTCTACTCATGTAAAAACATGCTGATTCCCGGACCGGATTCAGAAGGCAATTGGGCCAGATCCGGCCCCCAGGCCTTAGTTTGCCTACCCATGCTTTGGATGGCTTCAATGCCTGGTTCAGGTGCTAGGAAGCTGTAGCCCTCCATATATTAGTAGACTCCAACTCCTATAGGCCGCAGCCAGCATGGCCAGTGGTCAGAGATGAAGAGAGCCAGAGTCCAAAAACAACTAGATCCAACAAATCCACAGGTGAACCACCCCTGGATTTGAACCAGGAAATATCCTCAAGTGTCTATAGCTGAGGTGGAGAACTGTGGCCCTGCAGATGTTGGTGAACTCCAACTTTCATCAGCTCCAGTCAAGGATCAGGGATGAAGGGACTTTTAATCCAACAACATCTGGAGGGCCACAGGTTTGCCACATCAGATTCACCAGAAATGTTGATCTCTAGAAATGTTCACCAAGGATAGACAGCTGACATACAATGCAGAAGATGGTAAAGATCTAACATTTTGCACGCAACTCTATTCTTTTAATCCAGAATTGTGGGCGCTGCCATATATTTATTCTAGGTTTTGTTGTTGTTTAGCCGTTTAGTCTTGTCCAACTCTTCGTGACCCATGGACCAGAGCACACCAGGCACTTCTGTCTTCCACTGCCTCCCGCAGTTTGGTCAGACTCATGCTGGTAGCTTCGAGAACACTATCCAACCATCTCGTCTTCTGTCGTCCCCTTCTTCTTATGCCCTCAATCTTTCTCAACATCAGGGTCTTTTCCAGGGAGTCTTCTCTTCTCATGAGGTAGCCAAAGTATTGGAGCCTCAGCTTCACGATCTGTCCTTCCAGTGAGCACTCAGGGCTGATTTCCTTAAGAATGGATAGGTTTGATCTTCTTGCAGTCCATGGGACTCCCAAGAGTCTCTTCCAGCACCATAATTCAAAAGCATCAATTCTTCAGCGATCAGCCTTCTTTATGGTCCAGCTCTCACTTCTGTACATCGCTACTGGGAAAACCATAGCTTTAACTATACGGACCTTTGTTGGCAAGGTGATGTCTCTGCTTTTTAAGATGCTGTTTAAGTTTGTCATCGCTTTTCTTTATTCTAGGTTAATAAACCTGATAAACGAGTGTGACCTTGCAAAGGGACACATTTCTGCATCTAGATAGTTTGCAACTCCCTTCCCCACCATATCATCTTTCTAGTCCTTTTATGCAAGCATTTCGATTCCTCCCCGTCACCAACTATGCAGCATGTTGTTTTTAATAAAAGTGGGGTTTTTTAAAAGAAGAATGCCATCTTTTCGATCCACCTAGGGATTTGGTTGGATGGCCACATGTCAAGTTCAGAACCATCTTTGGGTATTTTCTGAAGCACTTCTTTCTCTTTCTTTTCACAACGATATTAAATACATACACAAAGCAGCCCACAGAGTGAAGCAGCCACCACATCCCTTAAAAGCAAAGGCAAGGAAAAGGCTGAAATGAGAGCACTGGGGTAGGAAAATCCAAGTCTAAGCTCAAGGTCACTGAGGTCATCACAGGCCTAAATTGTGCTCTTTGATACATAGCAGTGAATTCAGAATAAATTCCACTGTCTCCTATGAAAGAGCTGCCTACGTGAACTGGGTTGAAATTTAAGCATTGAAAGCACTGGAAAGAAAGAAGAAAAGTGTTTAGGTTTTGGGCAACTCCCCCCCCAACCAATATACACATAAGTGCTTCCTGAATCTGAGAATTTTAATTGGAGTTCTGTACAATGGGTGTTGCATGTGGTTTTTCCAATGCAGCTTTTTTTCAGATGGAGGATGATGGAATTACTTGTCAAGCCAACAGCCACTTCTGGGGACTTCATTAAAGCTGATGGGTTTGAATCAGGGATAGTGTGAGGTTTCGGAATGGGGGCAGAGCAGCTCACAATGTGAAAGTAATCTGGAACTGCACTGAAGCACAACAATTTTTGAATATAGGTGGGATGAAAATAGAATTTATCAAAAGCCAGTCAGGCTTCTCCCCCCAAATTCCTACTTAACTGTGAATGGCATCTGGATAAGCCCCCACTACACAAGGGTAGGAGGGCAAGATACCACTACAAAGAAGGAGGACGAGTCAGAAGAGGGGCTAACTTTCTACCCCATGCCAGTTAGCCAAAACAAGCCACATGGTGAAGAGCAAATACCTTCCCACTCTTGGAGGAAAGCAACATGAGACTTCCTCCTTCATTGGGTTGGAACAAAACCACCCCCAAATAAAGTTGTGAGTGATGTTATTATACTTCTTCATTATCTTATAACTATAGCATGCCTTTGTTCCATCTTGGAACAGAAAGTGGCATAGATGTGGTCTCCAGGAAGTCACCTATCCAGGCCATAAGAAGACATGCTTAGCTTTAACAATGTGGTGGCCTTGTGTACCTTCAGGCCATACCCTGTGACCTTACACAGGGACGTTGCTCTCATTAGGTCGGCGAGGCAGTCGCCTTGGGCGGAAAGCTCAGAGGGGTGCAGTACTGACCTTTGAGGGGCACAGCTTTATACAGATTAATTTTTGTTACATATTATAAATTCCTGATAATATGTTACTTTTGAAGAACTTTATCATTTCTATGAGACATCTGTTTTTGAAAATTGAAGTTAGAAAAACATTGGGGATGCAAATAGTTAGCCTTGCCTAGGGTGCAAAATAGCTTGGCACTAGTACTGACAAGGCATCTTGGGAACCTGAAGGCTGAACATGGACCTCCATGTGTCTCTTTCTAGCGCTCTGGGCTCTCTCCAGGCCACACACCCACTGGAGCTGCACTCATCACCACCCTTGTTTCAGATCATTCTTTAGTGTTCCTGCCTGGCCTGCAAAGTCCTTGAACTCTGAAAATGCTATTTGTTTGTCTAAATGTCAGCAAGCGTAGACTTTGGTCTTTCAAATTTCAGTGGTGCCCTGTGTGAGCCCAAAATTCAGTCCCCACCCCCTACTTCTCACCTTCTGTTCTGTATGTGCACAATGCCGTAATTATGACACCCTGTGGCATGCCACCCTCCTCAGCTCAGTGCCCAGTGCGGGGGAACCAGTCTCCCTGCCCTAAATCCACCTCTGATGTCCACCCACTTTAGCCACTGGTCCCAACCATCACTGTCATGTGGGCCCTGGGTGGTTTCCAGAAAAAAAAATAACCCCCCCATCTCTGCTATCCATCTACCCTGTACTTTGCAAAATGTCTGCAAGCTTTCCAGAGAAGATAATTGTCCCCTTAGACTTGCTTACTGTTCCCTCCCCCTCCCATTACTAGCAATTTTGCGAGAGTGAGATCAGCCGCTTATACTTCTTAAGATTATGTTCACTTCCAGCTATACCACAGCTTTAAGAAGTGTTCTGTTAATACAATTCATTAGCATGGTTCTTTCTTTCTTTTCCCCCTTCTGTGAGATGACAATAACTTTGTCTCTAAGAAGGGCTTCCAGAATAATTTAGAAATTCTGATTAAAGTTCCTTTAAAGTTCCTTTCTCCTAATTGCCACCGATAAGAAATTCTCATAGAAAAGGGATTTAGATAAATGTTCTATGGTATTGCCAGACACAAAGAACTAGCGGTTTGAAGCTACCCCCTGATCTAATCAAAAATATTCAATCTCATTAATAATACTGTCTCTCTGTATTCACAAATGGCTGCTTTTGACTCTACTGTGTTCTTATTAATTGCACACATTTTTACTGTCATTTTAGCATTTTGTTTCTTGGTCGTCCTATGACCACAGATTACATTCTACACATGTACAATCTGTGTACACAAAAGGGGTGTCTGCACATTGCATTCAATGAGTGTTCAGCCTGTGTATCCATGAACACGAACCGTTGAGCTGTACACCTGTAAAGTCAGTCAAATGTATCGTTCAACAAGTGTAGTCTGTGTACCCATGTACACAATAGTTGCACTCTTTCACGCAAACACCTGTACCACTTTAGAGACAGCTTATACCTGTGATTAACATAACATGTGAATAAGCCTAAATAGTTGAGCTGTACGCTCATACAATTCAAATGCAATATTCAGTGTGTACCGTCTGTGAACACAGTAGATAAGCTGGAGAAATCAATCACTACACACCATTTCACACCGGGGGTACATGTATGTGTCACACATTACATTCAATGAGTATACAGTCTGTGACTGTACACTTATTCATGTGACTTCCAATGAGCGTAAAGCCACTGTACCAGCGCACAGAAGGTGAACCGTACAAATTGGCAAGTGCGCATCCTTTCACAAGAACACTTGTACCTGTGTCAAGACACTTGTGCCTGTGTTCAGTTTAACATGTAAATGGACCTATTGTTAAGCTAGTTTGCTACTGTGTTGAGTGGAATTGCTCAAAATAGCTGTCTAGGAGAAGGACCCCGAGATCATCTGTAGAAGCATCTCTGGTCATTCTCCAAGTTGGTGAGCCACATTTGACTTTCTGAGGGCCACAGACCAGTGGTGGGTGGAGCAAGAGGCAAAAGTGGGCAAAGGAATGGATGTGACACTTTAGCTTTGTATGGTAGGCTAGTTTCTACTCTCACACCTCTTTCTATCCTGTATCCAAGCAAGCAAGAGGCATTGTTCAGAGTTCAGGGGCACATTCCAGGCAGGCAAAAACACTCAGGGAGGCTGCTATTTTATTGCAGTGTTATATTTTCTGGTTGTTGGTGTCAAAAATTTATTTTACTTTACATCCTGCTAACTTTTGCTACTCCCCCCCCCCCCCCGATTAAATGACTGGAAATTTGTTTATTATTTACGTGGAGCATTTATAGCATCCAACAACATTGTAGCATTGTACAAAACACACATATTGGTGGTGGTGGGGTGCAGCATTTAAGTGCTAAGAAACTTTTTGATTAATTAAAAAGGTGACCCCAATAATTCAAGGAGCTGATTAAATAACAATTTATTTTTTAATTTGAGTACTTAAAATACTGCAGATGACATCTTAAAAGAGGTGTTCCCTTTCACATGGGAAAAGCAGGAAGGAAGCATTTTTTTTAACATTCTGTCACCATATATGTCACCATATAAAAATAAAATGGGCTGGAGTCGGACTAACTTAACTGCACTCTAAGTGCCACTGAAATCAATGGGACTTAAGTTAATCAGTGTAAATATTGATTTCAGAGGACCTAAATGCAAACAGCTTAGGCTGCAATCCTGTACACACTTAGTTGGAAGCAAGTGTCATTGAACTCAGTATGACTTACTTCTGAGTAATTGCTCGTTTTTGCAATCTAAAGCGCATTTCTGTATCAGTTTGCATTAAAAAGATCTTGAAAATTCATATGCATGAAAATGCACGTGTCCTCATATGCACAATTTTGTATGCACATTCCCTAATATATGCAGTTTTGCAAGCCATTTCTCCAAATATATTGCTCATATAAAAAAATTTCTGCACACTTCCCGCCCCGCCCCCCACCAAACAGACACACATATTTTCAAACCTCGCACCATCTCTGTTTCAAACACATAGACTTTAATGCAGCCTCTTTTGGTTGGCAAACTGCAGTGAAAAATTCCAAGAAGTCTTCATTTCAAAGGATATCTGTATTTCATTTCACATTCTGTTTTAGGAACTGCAAGTTAGATGGCAAATGCATCTGCATCCTTACTTCTGAGCAGTTATGTATAGGATTGCACTGTTAATCCAGCCACAGTGGAGTAAGCATGCACCACATATTTCAAGCAATTTTTCTTTAAAGATGCCAATTTATGCAGATTTAATTGGTTAGATGATTAAGACTTTTTTTTAATTGACTGATAGTCCTAAGTACTGTTATTACAAAAGTGTTCTGTCATCCTTACGAAGATGTCAAACTTGCTATTGATAATTCCTTCTCTTTGTTGACTTGATCCAACTGTCTCATATACTGTATATATTTAACATATTATTATTATTATTATTATTATTATTATTATTATTATTATATAATTTTTTTATTTATACCCCACCCTTCCCGGTTTAAAAACTGGGCTCAGGGCAGCTAACATCAAATATAAAACATTGTGTCAGGACTGCCTCTAGGTCCCAGCTCACAGAGGACCAACGCCCGGTTGATGTAATGTACAAAAGTCTTTATTGAAGTTTAGTTTCCATTTCAAACCCCAGAGCGCGCAGCCCTACGTCTAGACTCTAGATCGGCGAAGTCCCCTCTGAGTCACTATCCCTTCCGCACCAGTTCAAGATCCTAGCCCGGCTCCACCTCCTGCGCTGTTCCTTCCTCCTCTGGGTCCTTCTGCCCCCTGGGGTTTCCTCCTTCCTGGATTCTTCTGATGCTGACCCCCCTGAGTCTTGCCCTTCCTTCCGGCGGGCTTTAGGACCTGGCTCCCTATCTGGGCTCCCTGCTGTGCCGCTCGCCTGGTCCCTTCCTCCTGGGGTTTTCCCCCTGGAGCCCCCCTTGCCCTGGCCATCGGCGCTCCCTTCTGTGAATCTTCCGATTCGCTGGAGAGGCTCGTGGAATGACTCTGGCCACTGTCACTGCCTCCACCCCACTCGGATTCCTCCTCCTCACTCTCCATTTGCTCCCCCTCCTGTGTCTCTGCTCCTGAACCCCTGACACATTGATTAAAATGTGACTTAAAAACAGCATAAAATACAACATAAATGCAGCATCAATGTCAATAAAATTCAAAAATTCAGGGGTCATTTTGGGGGGAGGAAACCCCAATCCATAAACATCAAATGATCACCAGGGCTAACTGGCCAAGTTGTTCCTACTAGGGACAGCAAGGAGACCAGGGAAGAGTTTAAATGTGGGGTCCCAGAAGGGTTTCTTCATAGAAAAGAAAAGGGAATAGAAGATCAGGCTAATTCAAATTGAAGGCCAGGCGGTATAGCTATAGAAAAGCTATTTAGGTAATTCCTAAATACACTTTTATAACTGCAATAGAACGAATAATGAGACTATAGTATAGTTAACTTAGTGGTTAATTCAGCTCTGGATGTGTCTATTTATCTCTAGCTTGTCTTTTGATGTATTTCTTGCTGCAAAGTTGCTAACCAGTTACAGTTTATGACCTTGACATTTGCTTGTTTTCCTTTTGGAATTCTGGTGTATTTCATGTAATTGGTTATAAATAATACACATGGATGATAAGTCACCAGAGCACACAAGAGGCAATTTTCTGCTCCTTGTATTGTACATATTAGCCGAGGGATCCTTAAAACATTTAGGGGGTGAAGATGACATGTAAACAAGATAGAGCAAATGAAAATGGTATCTGCAGATGGAGAAACAGAGCCAGATTTGTAATGCTATTGGGTTCTAAATTTTAAAAAAGAATGCAACATTTTGTTAATATAAGATAAAAAAGAGGGCATAGCAGAAAATAGTATCAGCCCAGTGGAAATAATATACACTGAATTAAAGATAGTGTTTTAATTAAGTGCATGAAAGACTGTCTTTTATGATCATATTTCAAATATTCAAATGCCTGTTTTTTCATCCATTCTCCTCTGACGTGGCTTAATAATATATCAAGAACAAAAAAAGGGGGATGTATAGGAGCCTTTTTGAAAATTCAATTAGTCCAGCACTAAGGGGGAGAAATAATTTCTTTTTCATTAAAAGGAATTCAACCCTTTACTCCTTGTGATGAGAGAGTCTTGAATTCTGACAATTCTGCCTTTGTTATGCATGTATGTATCTGTAACAGATGAGGTGTCATCCTTGGGATAATTTATCATCCTAACAACTAATATTTTATTACAGTTAGTGATTTCTTGAGATCTAAAGAAAGAAAGCATTATTTCCCCCCTTTCCTGCCAAACTTGTCAGGAGCCATTTTGTAGCCATGGCTGTTTCTCCAGCAGGGTTCTTGGGACTTTGTGACTTAGGGGGCATTCAGATGTGGCAGACATTGTGTTGTTCTCCTCATCCAGCCCCCACCTGCCTGCCTTCATACTTACAACCAATCAGCAGGTGGCTCTGTCCACTATTAGCTCTGGATCAAACTACTGTTGGTCTCTGTACTTTAACCCTCCCAATCCCAAAGGACAACAGTAACCACTGTTTCAGAGAAGAAGAAGAGTTTGAATCTAATATCCCGCTTTATCACTACCCGAAGAAGTCTCAAAGCGGCTAACATTCTCCTTTCCCTTCCTCCCCCACAACAAACACTCTGTGAGGTGAGTGGGGCTGAGAGACTTCAGAGAAGTGTGACTAGCCCAAGGTCACCCAGCAGCTGCATGTGGAGGAGCGGAGACGCGAACCCGATCCCCCAGATTACGAGTCTATCGCTGTTAACCACTACACCACACCAGAGCAACCAAGCAGCATGTTTGATGGATTCAGTGCACTAACAGTGCACTAATAGTACCCCAGAACTGTGTCTGTGCCTTCTGGATTTATATGATCATTTGTAGCTGAGAAATGTGAGGATCCCTTACTGTTTGAGAATGTTTTGTCTTGGTGGCGGCACAGAGAAGTCATTTCATTCTCCATTCACATATGTACCTATGTATCACATGGGGAAAGAATTATGTGAACCATGGACTGCATGGAGACAGTTATAAGATGAAACTGAAAGGACTGCCTGTGCTTGCCCTCCCCACCCACATTTCCAGTCTGTTGCACAAAGGAATCAACAGCCCGTTGCACTTGCTCCCCACCCCCAATACTGTGTGAATGCTTTGCAATTTGTATTATTTTTATTGAAGTGGAGAAAATATTCCAAGAGCACATAGAAGATACATGCAAGTGTATGTGTTTACTTTTGAAAGCAGTTGTTTCAAAAGAGTATGTGTGTGGCAAAAGTGACTAGTAATGAGAAATCACACTTTTCACCTTTATATAAGGCCCTTGGATCAACTTTGGAAACTGATGGAAAGTTATTAACACCTGTCAGCCCTTTGTTGGCCTAAGTAGAATGAGGTGCTGGACTTACGTCTGCTCCCAGAAGACAAGTGTCTATATGGTTCTCACAGTACCTCCAGGGGATCTGTTTCAGACACTGAGTGACAGATTGCACTGACCGCATGGTGTATAAACTGCCCTCTCAACCTCTGTGTCTGGTTACTTCCAGCATAGGTGTAAAGTGCATTGGCTGTCAGTTGCATGAAACCTGTTCTCTCTCTCTCTCTCTCTCTCTCTCTCCACACACACACACACACACACACACACACACACACTTCAATAGAATAGTGCTCATTCTCCACTGTTTTGCTGCTGTTCTTACCTCTCTAAACAAAACTGAGAAGAAACAATCTTGCTGTGAGTGTAGGTGGATGTCAACAGCTACCAAGACAGTCACATCCCAGGCCCTCTGAAAGCTTCAAGTTCCACTCCAATAAAGAGCTGGGTGGGGTGGATAGGCTCACACTGGAGAAAACAGGAATGTATTATCACCAGCAATTTTTTAAGGCACCTGTTGGTGTGTCTGATGCAGGTTCCCTGGGAGGGAGAGTGAAGAAAAAGACTGGGAGAGAGCAAGATGTCAGCAGCAAGGGAATTTCTGTCCCAGAAATGTCTGTCCCTGGAAAACTGGTGGGAAATATTGTTAACGATAAAATAACCAAGCGTATAGAAGAATAAGCCTTGTTGAAGCTAAGTCAGCATGGCTTCTGCAAGGGCAAGTCCTGCCTCACTAAACTATCAGCATTCTTTGAGAATGTCAACAAGCATATAGTTAGAGATGATCCAGGTGGCACAGTGTACTTTGGTTTTCAAAAAGCTGTTGGCAAGGTACCTAACCACAAACCCAGTCATTGGAGCCTCCAAGTAAGGCTAATCTAAGGTCAGTTCCAGGAATTATGCAATTACTTTTAGTTTGAAATTGCCCTTAATTGCATGCCTGCCTGTGATTAAACCCCATTGACTTCACAGTTTGAGCAAACATGTGTAAGATTGCACTATTAGTGCTCTGTGTAATGCTTACCCACAATATGGCTTTTTTCATTTCTCTTATATTTACTCATTTATTGATGGATGGTGGTGATGATGATGATGATGATGATGATGATGATGATTATATTTGCCAATGGTAGAATGCAGTGGGGATGAAAATAGTGCATGCATATAGATGGGCCAATGCTCACCAGAAGGAAACACAGCATTTAAAATGTATAGCATTGGCTGATGGATGTCTTGATCATGCAATACAGTGGTGCCTTGGTTTAAGAACAGCTTAGTTTATGAATAACTTGGATTAAGAACGCTGCAGACCCGGAAGTAGGTGTTTTGGTTTGTGAACTTTGCCTTGGAATAAGAACATGTTTCCCTTCCTGTTGAGTATGTTCCGTTTGTAAATTGAGTCCCCTGCTGCTATGGGAAAGCACTTCGTTTAAGAATGCTTTGGTTTAAGAACAGACTTCCAGAATGGATTATGTTTGTAAACCAAGGTACTACTGTACAGTGTACATAAATGTCCAATTCACAAAACTCTGCTACTTTTTCCATAGGTAGCCCTCCTGCAACAGGGACAGGGACACTGCAGATTACTTTGGAAGATGTTAACGACAACGCCCCCTCTCTTTATCAAGCGGTTTCATCTGTCTGTGAAGATGCGAAAGATGTGAAGGTCATCTTTGGAGCCTTAGACAAGGATATTCATCCTAATGCCGAACCATTTAAATTTGAGTTGAGCAAGCAGTCTGGACAAGATAAAGTATGGAAAATCACAAGAATCAACAGTAAGTATATTAGAAATAGTACCCCCTTCCATTATTCAATCTTTTAAGTTCTCTCTCCTCCCCACACCTTTTATCCATCCCCAACTGTTATCCACAAAATGGATCCTTGTTAAATTTCTCAACCATTCTGTCTGATATTTCCATTATATCTAAGGCTACTTTCTTATCTGTAATCAACTGTTATATATAAAACTGGTCATCCTTAAAAAATTATCAGTACTTATGCCTGAGATTCCAATTCAATATATTATACCAAGTTTCCCAAACTTGGGTCTCCAGCTGTTTTTGGACTACCTCCCCCATCATCCCTAGCTAGCAATACCAGTAGTACCAAACAGCATTAAACTTTGTTACTAAGCATTTTCTTCATATTTTCCTCTTCTTCCTTCTGGGACTTGTGTTTTGCTTCCAAGTCTGCCTCCGCCTCACAAAAAAGCTTTGATCACACATACACACCATATATGTAGAGCACAGTTTTTGCATGGTTGAAGCATACCATTTTCCCCAGAGCTACATTTCCCAGCACCATTAAATCTACATTTCCCAGGATTTTTTGTGGGGAGCAATTTGTGTTATTTGTATGGTGTGGCAGAAGCGCAGCTTCCCGCTTCATTCAAGTGCCTCTGTTTTGTCTGAAAAGCAACAAAGCACCTTAAGCTTATTTGAAAGTGGGACCAATGTGCTGAAATACAACCTGAAGACAGTCCAACTAAATCTTGGTCGTGGGAAATGGCCAAGCAGTAAGAATTTTCTGATGCTATTGTTGAAAGCACCGCCTTTGGCCACAATACACAAATCCTGGCCAAAGTCTCCCTGATAGGCTCTGAGATTGACTCAGACTGTTATAAAAGCTGTCCAAAAATTCAGTGACACAAAGGAAGTCAAGAGGCTGACAGATTTCTGCTGAGGGAGCCCTTAAGTTTTGATGCACCTCTGAAGTGCATTGAATTATCTTCTGTTACAGTGTGTGGGAAATTTTGCCACTTCCTTAGCAGAAAATGAACACTCAGGGAGTCTGAACCAGCTCAGTGCATTACAGCCATCCCATGCAATGTAATGACTAGCACACCTGGTGGGTTTCTATTCTCATGAAATTGCAGGTGTGGGGAGAAGTGTTTCACTGTCATATGTTTTCTCCTGCTGAAGCCATTCCTCAGCAGATGCCTTTCTACCTGCTCAATTATGATTGCAAATAGACACATTCGGGCCTTCACTGAGCTTTAGTAATGGTTTGAGATCTATCAGCATACAGAGCCAGATTTGTTTAGCTTTGTTAAACATTTTCTCAGATAGCAATACAAACTTGAGAAGTGTTGATACGTTAGGTCATCATGGAAGCAGAATTAATGGTTACCCATTTTTGGAAGGAGCTATGAATAAACATTAATATAAAAAGGGTTGGGATATGGCTTTAGTTGAAATGTTGACACATAAAATCACACTGGCTAGGTGGAGTCAAAAGAGGAATAATTTTGGATCAAAATGGTTTGCTTTTGCAATGCATGTGAATAAGAAAATTAATGATGTAATTCTGCCATCTCTTTATGCTTCTTGGTAGAATTCTAGCTGTTTATATTTGCTGTAGTAACATTAATAATAATAGCAGCATCTGTTATCTTTCTACTGTGTTTCGTAGAGAGTAATTCTTGTGTGATTTTTGCTGTGCCTATTAGTCTCTGGAACTGAGTTTTATTCACAATTTAAATTATGTTCAGAATTTTATGTTTTGAGTTACATTCTTTGCAGCACTTCAGGAACTGCCTTTGCAACACTGGTTTCAAAACTTATTTTTCTTCCTTTTTTTACATAAGAATGGGTGATGGAGTTAATGCTTCAGGAATTTGATATTTGTGGATTTCTCTAAGGTATTTGTCTATCTATTTGAAAGAATTTCTAAACTTCTTAATACTTTAAAAGATCAAAACCGTATATGCAACATTCATAGAAACAATAAGGCAGTATAAAAACAGATACAACATTTATAAAAAGCAGTAAAACAATGCTATAAATGCAGATTGTAGTAGGAATCCAATAATCTTTTAAATCAGGGAGAACCTGGGCAGAGAAAGATATCTTTACAAGACGTCGAAGCTTTTTTTAATGTCCCCTAATTGTTGTTTCCTCTTTCATTTCAGACACCCACGCCCAGCTCATTCTGCCACAAAACTTGAAGAAGGCGAACTACAACATCCCCATCTTGGTGACCGACTCAGGGAAACCGCCTCTAATTAACAATACAGAACTGAAAATCCAAGTGTGTTCCTGCACAAAATACAAAATGGACTGCAGCGCATCTTCGACCCTTCACCTCAGCATGGTCCTCTTCTTCATTTCACTCTTCAGTTTATATTGTAAGTTTCCCGAAAATGTCTAACACTAGAGTTAGTTCACACTTAACCTGGTTCTATTGATTGATGTGTTCATGCCACTGATGGGGATGAAGAAGCAGGGGGAAGTTCATTCAGAATGGGACCTCTTTCATCAGTATCCCACCCCGCCCCACCCTCGTCATCCAGCCATGATCCTATCTAGCTGAAGTAGCAGCCAGCCATGGGTTGCCATTTTCCCAGAATACTGCAGGGCATCTGCTGTGGGGATGTTTAGAGAGGCAGGAGAGGATATGTTATTTGATGATATCCTTCCTAACTTGTGTTAGCAAGTTCTGTATCTTAGCAGAGTTCCAAACATTCCCCCTTTTTAAATTTGCACAGTGGTTAGCTTGTTGCAGGCTCATCTGAGCCTCACTATATAATATTCCTGATAAGATCTCTTCTTATCCCTCTTAAAAAGAGGAGACATGACAATCTTATTAAAGTCACTATAAAAGTAGTTTACTCACAGTATCATCAGTTCACAACT
Organism: Podarcis gaigeae; assembly: GCF_964106915.1. Lineage (NCBI taxonomy): Eukaryota > Metazoa > Chordata > Lepidosauria > Squamata > Lacertidae > Podarcis > Podarcis gaigeae. Next base: position 36,086,640 of record NC_139684.1, on the reverse strand, counting down.
GGATCCCTAAAGGCAGACTTAGGTTGCTATATATATATTTATATATATGTGGAACTGTCCCATAAGGGAGTTAGTCCCAAGTGACTGTGAACAAGTACTTTTGCTCACATGTAGAAAAACAAAATGGAGAAGCAGAGAAAAGAAGGAGGTATGCTCCTCTTGCCCAGATTAGGCCATGCCCACATCTAGTCACATGCAGATGAAGTTGTCCCAGCTCAGAAGAAAACAGGAAGTTTTCTCCTGGCTGGTATAAAATATGTTGTACTTGACTGCTATGTGTTTCACATCCTACACCTGCCACAGTGTCACTCTTGATCTGTGTGGGAAGTTAGCTTTTAGCTGCCTTTTGCTCAGCAGAGGCAACAGTGCTGAGGAGCCTTGCTAGGATGCAGTGGCCTCAAAGGGTGCTCAGTGTGTTGACTCTAGGCCTGCCTCTGATGATGACAGCTCTTGATTTCAGAGTTGCCGACTCAGCTCTAAATCAAGCAACAGGGAAAATGAATGATGCTCATTCAGAGAAGGCATAAATCAGATTATCAACAGAAAAATAACAGTTGTAGACTTTGTTGTTGTCGTGTCCGACTCTTCGTGACCCCATGGACCAGAGCACGCCAGGCCCTCCTGTCTTCCACTGCCTCCCGCAGTTTGGTCAGACTCATGTTTGTAGCTTTGAGAACACTGTCCAACCATCTCGTCCTCTGCCGTCCCCTTCTCCTTGTGCCCTCCATCTTTCCCAACCAGGGTCTTTTCCAGGGAGTCTTCTCTTCTCATGAGGTGGCCAAAGTATTGGCGCCTCAGCTTCAGGATCTGTCCTTCCAGGGAGCACTCAGGGCTGATTTCCTTAAGAATATAAAGCAGCGGTGGGGAGACTGTGGCCCTGAACTCCTATCAGCCCTATCCAGCATGAGCAAGTCTTGAGAATAATGAGAGTTATTGAGTCCCACAACAACCAGAAGGCATCAGATTTCTCTCCCCACCCCCATTCCTAGACTTACATTTCTTTTTTCAGGCTACAACCCTCTCGGTTCCAAGTGCCCTCCTCTCACCCTACCCTATAAAAAGCATCAGTCAGAATAGCAGTTTGCACAACCCACTAGGGAAGATAAGAACACTGACAAAGTTAAAATAGTAACAATTTATTTCACAATTATTCAAAATCCAAGTAAAGCAATTAATTCAACAAAATTGATGAACTTGATCCAGTGATATGAGTCTGATAGTCTTTACACCTTCAGTGCCCTCCTCCTGCTTCTTAGTGCCCCCACTGCACCCCAAGAGGCAGAACCACCCACTTTGGGAACCACAGATCTAGACTAAGGTTACCAGATGTTTCCAGGGACAGTCCCTGGATTTGCAAATCAGTCCCCGTACAAAATCCATTGAAGTTGAAAAGTGCCTTCGGATTCATTGAAAGAATCTGGTAACCTTAATCTAGACACACAATGGACAGTGCATTAAAGCTGCAATATTCCAAGTGTGCATTAGCCATGCCTTCTCACCCCTGACCTACTGAATTCCATCTGCTTGGATGTGAGCAGAACTCTCTGATCAGTGGGGGACTCTGCTGGTCATGTGGAGATTTCTACTCTTGTACAATTGAACATAAGTACAATAACAACTGCAGACCTTCTGTTAACAACATAGGATAAGGGCTGCATGCATGGGGGCATGGGTGTACAGGAACTGGGGGCAGGTCTTGTGTGTGCACCCCTGACCCACCCCTTCCTTGAAATGTTGTGTGTTCTCATGAACACAGTTTGATGTCAGTTAATCTCTGGTCAACCTGATACAACAATAATGGCCGCAGATGAAAGCTGCTTTCTGCAGTATTTCCACAGGTTTAACTATTTAGGATTACAGTGGTACCTCGGGTTACATGCGCTTCAGGTTACAGACTCTGCTAACCCAGAAATAGTACCTCGGGTTAAGAACTTTGCTTCAGCGGCGGCAGTGGGAGGCCCCATTAGCTAAAGTGGTGCTTCAGGTTAAGAACAGTTTCAGGTTATGAACGGACCTCCAGAACAAATTAAGTACTTAACCCAAGGCACCACTGTATATCCAACTAAATTCTACTCAGAATAGACCCTGTTAGTCTCTGCAGAAAGTAACAGAGAAATCAGGTCAAGGAGCCATCTAACCACATCTACTCAGAAATAAGTCCCATTGAGTTGGTGCTTACTCTCAGGTAGGTGAGGTTAGATTTGCAGCCCAAGAATTTATGCTTTTGGATTTCTTACCCACCTTTCACCACTTTGCTACATTGCCAAACATCTATCTTTCTTTCTTTCTTTCTTTCTTTCTTTCTTTCTTTCTTTCTCCCCGATTCCACACACAGAGATAGTCCAAATATTTATCAGAATAATCAAAGATTACGGTGCTGTAAAAAAGAAAAAAAACAACATGAGAGACCCTTAATGTGTATTGAGCAGATGAAATATCCCCATCACTGGTGGCAAAATTATGGGCTTAATTTTTTTGCTCGCACATCCAGAAAGAGGGAGAGGAAAAAAACCTGCTTACTTGCTTGGCTTCGCTCTTGGTGCTTATACTTTATGAGCCACTTCTGCCTGGGAGGTAAATCCCTCTGTCAAGTGAGGATTTTGCTTCCCACGCCAAATTTTGTGCCTGCGTGCATACGTTTGACAATCTGGAATGGAGGATAGATAGCACAATGTGTGAGCCATTCAGTACGACTATGAGCCCTCTGTGAATCTCTTGCCAGAACAAAACATCTTGGTATTATCATTTAAATGAAGCAATTATTATCTAAGCTTGGGATATGTTCAGGAAGTCAGTGGAATGATATGTGGTTGAGGTTTTTATTTTATTTGGGTTGGGGGGCATTGAATGAGTTTAACTGCTCTGAAAAACTGCAGGATGGCAAATAATCTCGAAACAGCATATGCAATGACTGCCCCTAGCAGTAGATTGGATGAATTCCAGCTGCATCAACCATGTGAAGGGAGAAAGCTAGTATTCTACAACTGAGTTATACTCAGAATGGATCCATCAAACTTAATGGACTTAAGTTAAGCCAGAGCTGCACCATACATTTAAAGCACATCCACTGCATATTTATTTATTTATTTATTTCATAAGTAAATTATCAATGAAAAGAACTGACAGTAATAATTGAAGTCTTTTGAAGAGTTAAATAACAATAGACTAGAAACAGATGGAAACTCACATCAACTTTCTAAACACCTGGGTAAACTTGTCTAAAAAAAAAGAAGAGTTTTTAGCAGGCACCAAAAAAGAGTACGGTGAAGGCGCCTGACTGATATCAGTAGGCAGGAAATTCCAAAGTATAGCTGCTGCCATATTAAAATAGTGTGTACAAATGTGGAACAGGTACAATTTTGTATGCCACCTGTAGCAGTGCCGGTTCTGCCAATTGCAATGGTTGAGTGGGCATATATGGGGTAAGGCTCATCTTGTAAGTAAACACAGATCTCAAGCTAACTTTTCCCCAAAGAATCCTGGGAGATGTAGATGCTAAGGATTCTGGGAACTGAAGTTCTGTGAGGAAGAAACTGTTGTTCCCAGTATTCTTAGGGGGAAGTCATGTGCTTTAAATGTAAGTTGGGTGTGCTTTAAATGTATGTTGTGGATCTACCCTTAGTCATGTCCATTAATTTCAGTGGTTCTACCCTGAGTAGATCTAACATTGGATACAGACCCTATTTTTGTTTGTTTTATAGCATTTATATCCTACCTCCCCCCCCCCAAAAAAAATAGCTTAAGGCATAGTCCTCCTCCTCCCCATTTTATTCTCATAACAACCCTGTGAAGTAACTTGGGCTAAGAGATAGTGACTGGCCCAAGGCCACCCAGTGAGCTTCATGGCCAAATGGGGATTTGAACCCTGGTCTCCCAGGTCCAAGTAAAACACTCACCAGTACATCACACTGGCCCTCAGGATCAAAATGTGCTCTGGAATTTTTGGGTAGGCAAACCTAGATCTCTGCAGGTCATCTAGGCTTGTTCTGTGTGTTTTACCAGTTCCTACAAAAAAAAGCCAAAAAGCAATTAATGACCAAAGAAAATGTTAAAAAAAAACAAATAAACATTATTTAAAACAACTTATTTTAGCAGTGGAATATCACATTATTAACACTTTCAAATTCCCAGAGAAACAAAAACAAAATATTTTACTGGCATTAAAACAATGACAATGTTATGTTGGTGCTGGGAGGACTTCTCTAGGTAGAAGATTTGTATGGTGAGCTTCGCTGGACTTTTAACATAGACCAGCTGCTGTACAAGAGTAGCTTCAAACTGCATTGGTGGTTCCTCTACTCAGTATGCTACTCATTACTCATGGGTACAGCAATTAATGCAAGCTGATTTAGGAGCTGAGACATGCTTTCTGCCACACCCTAAAAAGAGCCACTCACTTCCTGTATGTCGTTCATCATTGACTGTAAAGAGTTCCCAGTTTGTGAACTTCAGCTCACGTGCTGGGATTATATGCAATCAGGACACCCACAGAAAGGATATATCCAGAGTTCACACAGCCATTACAGGTGCATGGGACCTGTCATGATGGTCTCATTGACCATCAGGTCCAGTCCGCCCATTGGGGCAGGGTGAAGCAACTACCTCATGGGCACCCTGCCTGCCCCACCACCTCTGATGGAGAAGAGGTGCTGGGGTCAGTGCTGCTTTCTGGTGACATCTCAGGGGATTTCATTGGACTTCCATGAGATCTAATGGAGTGTGCCAGATTTCATGAGATTTTGGTGAGATCTCACTGGAAATCAATGCCAATACCAGTGCCACTTCTACACTGATGGTGGTGACAGGTCACAGTGAGGTGGCATTTTGCCTCAAGTGGCAAAGTGCCAGCCCTGTTGAACACCAACACCCATCAGTTTCTGCTGACATGGCCATCAGTCAGGGATGATGGGGTCCAGCAATAGCTTATGGGTCACATGTTAGCTACTCTTGGAACAGGAGTCTTCCTCAACCTGGTGCCATCCAGATTTTTGGAAACACAACTCCTGCAAGCCCCAGCCAGCATGTAAAAAATTAAGCCACAGATAATAGTGAATACTTTTAAAAATCCATCTTGCCCCCTAGAGAAATTGGGAAAATGTTCCTTCCAGACTCTAGAAATAGAGGATTTCAAGAGCCCATTTGCACATAGTTCTATCATACGCAAAAGTTGGTGCCCCACATTTCCTGTCCATTCTAGAATAGATATGAACACTACAATGCTACAGTGGTACCTCTGGATGTGAACGGGATCCGTTCTGGAGCCCAGTTCGCATCCTGAGCAGAACGTAACCCGCGTCTGCGCATGCATGGGTCATCATTCGCCACTTCTGCATGTGTGCGTGATGTCATTTTGAGTGTCTGCGCATGCGCATGCACGAGCGGCAAAACCCGAAGTAACCCGTTCCGTTACTTCTGGGTCGCCGCAGAATGCAACCCGAAAACACTCAACCTGAAGTGTCTTTAACTCGAGGTATGACTGTACTTTGAAATGAGCTATAGGAGCCAAGAATTGTTCAGTCATTTTGAAGTCAGCCTAAGCAACCTTTAGTGCTCTCCCTTTTCCAAGTTGCCTTGGGGTCTAGCCAGGTCTGCAAAGTTTGACTTTGGCAGTGATAAGTAAAACACTCCATTACCCTGCCGGAAAGTGAGGAGGCAAAGACTGAACTCGATGTGAAGAGACTAAATGAGTTTTGTGGAGTCTGCATTGAAATTAATTTGTCAAACTAAGTGTGAAAGGCCTCAGGTGTGCTGGGGAATGGCGCATCACACAGATGCCAGGACTCTTGATTGCAAATAAACCTCAAAGATATCCTTGTATTTAACTATCTATTAATTTCCTCAAGCCTTCCAGTTGAAGTGACAATTCCTGGTAAGACTTCACCCCTGGTGAGTCCTCTGCATCTACCCGCCCCCTACTTATGATGATGCCACTCTTTCCCATTTCAGCAATGAACCAGAAGACCTAAGATGCAATATAGTCTCATTTCCCCCTCCAGTCTACAAATCCAGAAGACATAAACCATTAAACATTTCATTAATTGGATGATTTAAATCTATTTGAGTCTCAAGCAAACAGAATTTGGGGAAACAGTTAATGGAGCAAAGCAGCCTCCCCCAACCTGACAGTCTCCAGGTGTCAGATTGCAAATGGCATCGTCACATGGGTCACACTCTGACTAGGGCTGATGGGACTTGGAGCCTAATAGCTTCTGGACGGCACTGCGTTGGCTACCCCTGCAAAAGAAATTTCTTAGCAGCCACGTGAAGCTTGCTGATCCTATATATTTACACTCCATTGAAATGAATGGGTGAAGCCAGGAACTTGTGGATGATTTCACACAAGAAATAAATACATATAGGAAATATGTATTCTATGCATACACATCCACATAAAGAGGAAAAGAGACGATGAATAAATGTGAAAGATAAGTGTATCCATAAGGCATAAATACTTGATCATTCGGAAATATTCCTACTATGTGATCCAGTTGTTTTTTTATCAGCTTTTCCTCAGAAGTGAAAGCAGCACTTGAGAAGATTAAACCTTGATGCCTTATGTGGTGTATCTTGAGGAGGAGAGGGGGGAAATGTTTAATAATCCCTGGTTTTGACAGAGCTAAATTACTGGTTTGTAATAGACTGTGTTTCTTTTCTGGGCGGTTTATTAATGTCAGGCGTATGACTGCCGAGTCATTTTCTGAATTGTTTTAAAACAGTCTATAGCTAAAACTAGCCAATAATTCACAGAAGATAATTTACTTGACAAATTTTGGCTGCTGCTCTGCTGGCAGGGAGGCCACAGAAAATCACAATTTCAGTCTGCTCAAGTTTATCAATTTTTTATCTAACCCAATTTATCTCCTTGTCTCCCATGGGATTCAGTATTCAGTGTGTGATATTCCAAACTGCAGCAGTGTTGGAGGACTTTCAGCATTCCAAATTAAAGCTACACCAGCTGATTTTTTTATTTGTTGCCAAGGCCACGTGGTGCTTTCTTTTCTTTCAACTTCCCACCTTCAGTTGCATTCCCTGATAGTGCAATATAGTTTCTACAGAGTAGCATTTTCATGATTAGCCACTGGTGACATTGCCAACTCTAGATATATGTGAGAGCTCCCACTATGGATCTCAAGGATCTTCAAAGTCCTAAGGGTTCTCTTGCTGTCAGAAAATACCTAGTGAGCTCTTCACTCAGAGGAGTTTAGCGCCTTTCATATCCTCAGAGTCCTTCTGAGATCTACTTGTTTAAGCAGTCTTCCTTCCCCCATTAATCACTATATCACCAAGTGTGTTGCCTCTCCTTTTCTTCAGCTAACCCTTTCCCTCCTTGACTCACCACTGGGGTGGCTAGCCCCAAATCACTGCCTTTTCCTTCACAAGAACATAGTAAGAGCCTGCTGCATCAGGCAAGTGGCCCATCGAGTCCAGCATCCTCTTCTCACAGTGGCCAGCCAGAGACCTGTGGGAAACTTGCAAGCAGGATATGAGCACAAGAGCCTTCTCTCCTCTTGCAGTTTCCAGCAACTGGAATTCTCAATTATATTTGCATATTCAAACATCCCTTTCCCAGGCAAAGTAAAATTCCCAGGGCATATTCCAATTAGCCAAAAGACACACAAAGGCAGGGTTTGGGAGGGGGGTGTCCTAAGGAGAGTCCCAAGGGCCAGATTAGCCTGAGGTTCTCCATCGCTGGTATAGAAGAAAGCATTCTGGCATTTTTAAAAAAGCAGTCGTGAATTTCCTCCTCCCATCCTCCTTTAGGGAGGGAATGTGGGTAAATCAGCAACCTGAACACTGTTGACTGTCTTGTTAGCACTTTGATTCTGATCAGCTTCCCATCTCCCTGTTCAGTAGCAGTCAGGTTTTATTGAACCTTATGCTGAAAGTGCATGTTTTTAATCATCTGAAGATTAATTCAATAAATATCTGGAGAGAGGGTAATTGTGCTTCTCCCCCCTGAAGAAACTGAGTGATCAGCTAGCAAACTTGAGCATCTATCCTTATCAACCAAATGACTGTATATTACTAGAGCCAACTTGAATGGCTTTAAAAGAGAATTAAACAAATTCATGGATGGCTGATTTCATGGCTTTGCTCAGCCTCCACAGTCATTGGCAGTATTGCTCATGAATGCCAGCTGCTGGAAGCCACAGGTGAGGAGAGTGCTCTTCTGCTCAGGTTCTGCCTTTAGACTTCACATTAAGGCATCTAGTTGGCCACTGTGAGAACATATTGCTGAACTAGACGACCATTGGCCTCATTCAGTTCTTAACATTTTCTGAATGAAATTGATCATTTAAGTCCATTCCAGTCTTAAGACCTGGTTTTGCAATAGAAATTGCCTCAGTTACTCTGGAGGATGGCCTGACCTGCACTGTGAAAAGAACAGCGGAAGTGCTATCACGTTGACTCATTTTCATCATTACTCAATAGCACTTGATACCACCAGCCATGGTATCCTTTTGGGCCATCTGGCTGGAAAGGACAAGCTGTCAGGCTCCGTTCCCATCTGGCAGGCTGGATCCAGGTGGTGGTGCTAGGAGACTGCTCTTCTACTCCATCACCTTTGGTCACCACAAGGTTCTGTTTTGTTTTCTATGTTTGTTAACAAATACAGTGGTACCTTGGGTTACATACACTTCAGCTTACATATGCTTCAGGTTACAGACTCTGCTAACCCAAAAATAGTACCTCAGGTTAAGAACTTTGCTTCAGGATGAGAACAGAAATCGTGCTCTGGTGGCGCGGCGGCAGTGGGAGGCCCCATTAGCTAAAGTGGTGCATCAGGTTAAGAACAGTTTCAGGTTAACGTACCTCCGGAACAAATTAAGTACATAACCCGAGGTACCACTGTACATTAAAATGGGTGAAGTCATCCAGAGGTTTTGGCTGAGATAGCCCCAGTGTGCAGCTGACATACAAAGCTATTTATTTTGTTCCAATATTTCAAGTTCAGGGAGGGACTAGAATTGATACTACAATGTCTGGAGCTAGTTCAGGAATTGATGGAGTTTAACAAAGTAAAAACTTAATCCTTACTACAGGGATGAGGAATCTGTAGCCCTCCAGCTGTTGTTCCACCCCCCTGGACCCCAGCTAGAATGGCCAATGATCAGAGTTTATGGAACTTGCAGTCTAGCAACTTACAGAGGAACATGTGTTCCCCACCACTGACTTACTAGATGGAGCTACTATTAATGAAGAATGCTGGTGAACTAGGTAGGGTAGTTCAATCTCTTCTGGGTGAGATTGCATTCACCCCAAAGGTGCAGGGTACCCAGCTTTGGGTTAGTACAAGATCTATTGCTTTCCTTGGAGCAGAAGTTATGGTGGTTACCAGGAGGACTTAGATGACCTTTGACTTAGATGATCTCCATTTTGGATCTTCCTCTTGAAGAAATGTTATGTTAAACATAGCATAGTTTCTTGGTCAAAAATGATGGAACCCTAATCACATAATTCCTGAGCTAGAGAAACTCAACATAAAATTTGATTTGAGTAACAGACCAGTCATATTAACAAACAAATATTTTAGTAGTATTATAGTATTCCACACAATGCCCAATGTGCCTGTATCAGAGATACAGAAACAAATTATTCAAAACAAACAGCAATAGCTATCTAGCAAACAAGTAACAACCATTGGGGTCTTGTTTAGTCAGTATATGTTTAGCAGTCAGTGGAATGCGCAGTGGAAATGGAGGCCACAACTGTGAAATTATATGCATGCTAATAAGTCCCCTTCTCTTTGGGAGTGTCATCTCTGTATGGCTGGTAAGAACAGTTTTAACAATATTTGGATTTAAAAAAAAATCTTCCAGAGTCTTTGTTTCTTTGTGCTTTAAGCGTAGAGGTCCATTGCAAACTGATGAGGAAGGCAGCTAAACAAAGACATTGTGTTATAGCCAACCAAGTCATCACAGAAATAGAATGACTTCCACTTGTGCAACAGAACTTCTCCTCCCTTTCTCCCCACAAACACTTCTCCAAAATCTGTTCTGGAGACTTCCCTAGCCCTCCAGAAAAGATGTGGAGGGTTGTGTGGGGCACATGGGGGTAGAAGTGAGGGAGGGGAGAGTTTGTTACATGAGCAGAAATCATTGGTTGGCTTCAACCCAACATCTTTGAATTAATGATGATAAAACATTTCAGAAAAGTAAGTAGAACATTACTAGTATTTTTTAAAAGATACACACTGCTTACCGTATTTTTCCATGTATAACATGCCCCAATGTATAAGATTACCTCTATTTTGCTACAGCCACCAAATGTCTGCACACTTGTTGCCAAAAGTCCACCTGCCCACTCAACGCAACCACAGCCAATTGCATGCACATCTCACTGCTGCCGTAAATTGCCCGCCCAATTGCCGCAGCCAATCATCAGCAGGCCTTGCTGCAGCAACCAATCACACACCCAATCACCTCTGCCAATCTCTTGCTGGCTGCTGCCATCAATCCCCCCCCCCCCCACTATCCATGTATAAGATGACCCACAATTTTTGCCTTTTATTTCTAAGGAAAAAATATTGTCTTATACACGGAAAAATACAGTATATTCACACAATCTCCATTAATCTGGAAAATTAGCCACCATTTCTTGGGGTTACCTGATACAATTTCTTTCTACTGGAAGTCTATTTATTCCCAAAGTGGTTGTGCGTGCTTGGTCATGGTCTTAGAGACAATGTCCCACAAAACAACATAGACATGCATTGCGTAAGAGATGAGAAGGTTTTGAGCCTTCAGGTATTCTTGAACTCCAATTCCCATCAGCCTGCATGGCCAACATTCAGGGATGGTGGGAGATGGAGTCCTGCATCTTCTGGAGGGCTGCAGGTTCCCCTCACCCCTACCTTATACCAAATCAGATCATTTCCCTTTCTAGCTCACTGTGATTCCCCCTCCGAGAGCCAAAAGGGCGGGAGGGCTCAGCCGCTCACTCTTGGAGTAACTAGCACAGATTAAAATCTCCATTTCACTCATAAAAATGCATTAAGCATATGAAACAAATCCATGCAGTTATTACTGTGATTATGAGTATGCCCAGATAGTTAAAGCTGTGTTAACTCTATATTAAATGATCTTTAATATGTACTCAAGGGTGAGTTTATATAAGAACATAAGGAACTTACCATTCTTAATAAATGAAGAAAAGCCCCGCTGGATCTGACCAAAACAGATGCCTCTGTGGGAAGCCTGCAAGCAGGACCCAAGTGCAGCAGGAACTCTCCTCACGTGTGATGCCCAGAAGTTGGTGTTCATGGTAGAACATCTCCATTGTGGCTAGAACCACTGGCAGCCTCCTCTTCCAGGAATTTGTCTAATCCGTTTTTAAAGCTGGTGACTTCCTGCAGGAGTGAATTTCATAGTTTAAGCATGTGATATGTGGAGAGATACTTTCCTTTATCTATCCTGAATCTTCCAACATTCTGTTTCAATGGATGTTCCCAAGTTCTGGTACAGTGGTACCTCAGGTTAAGTACTTAATTCGTTCTGGAGGTCCGTTCTTAACCTGAAACTGTTCTTAACCTGAAGCACCACTTTAGCTAATGGGGCCTCCTGCTGCTGCCACACTGCCAGAGCACCATTTCTGTTCTCATCCTGAAGCAAAGTTCTTAACCTGAAGCACTATATCTGGGTTAGCGGAGTCTGTAACCTGAAGCGTATGTAACCTGAAGCGTGTGTAACCCGAGGTACCACTGTATTATGATAGTATTAAAGGAACACTTGTTCCTATATTATTCTGAATGGACGTTAAACATTTTGGAAGACATTTCTCCATGTCCCACCACTGTTTTAATTAAAGCTGGTAGGGGTAGGCTCTTCTAGGTAGTAGCACCTGGGCTCAAGAACACTCTCTCAAAGGCCATTAATAGCACCTTCCCTTTCTGTTCTTGATGCCTTGTAAACATTAATAGCACACAGAAATCCATTGATAGATTATGGATCCTCTTGCAATTTCCTGAATGTCTCCCCCTCCCTCCGCTTTGTTTCTCATTTTGCATCTCAGCTTCCTAGACTGGATTTCTGAAGATATATTACTCAAGGGCTGCAATTGACCAATGTAACATTTTGAACTTTTATCCTCCAGCTGTAAATAATTGCTTCTGAACATGGGTAATTTAATGTGCCTTGCTTAATCATGTGCAAGCAATCAAGTCAGCAAAACCTTCAGATTAAAAGGGATATATATATAATTGTCACCTGCTTGCTAATAACCACACATTATTTGCCCATCGCTTAGGTCTGTAAGAACTCCTGGCTGACACCTGAAGCTGACATTATTGAGTTGCCATGGTGACAAGCAAGCAAAGGATATGCCATCCCAGTCAGAAGATCACCTTTGACTCTTACAATTCCTTCACTCCTAAGCCTCAGTCGTGCCAGATGTGGCACTTTGCAACTTCACTATGTCTGTCCTCCCAGCTGCACGATAAGTTTCTGACAAAAAACCTCCTGCCTCGGTCTGACTTTACCAATGGGTTTCTCGCCCATGAAGACGGACGGTTGATGTAGTTGCTCGCCGAACGGTTACAAAATAAAAACAAAAACACCACATAAATCTGATCTTCTGGGAGCAGAATTACAGAAGGACTCCACCTCCCCTCTCTCTCTGTTGACTTGTTGCTATTCAACTGTTTTAAAAAAAATTGTCTGTGGGTTAGTATTTGTATATGTATGAGTGTATGTATATGTATATATATTTATATAGAGAGAAGAGATATACAATAGGGTTAGCTTTTGTATGGCATTCGCCTTAGGCTCACGGTCAATGGAGCAGAGCAGCACAAAGGCTCGGTAACAGATCAACATACCAATAATAGCTTAACTCGCTGTGTAAGCTGCATATAGAAGGAGAGATCCAATATTAGTCATACTCAGAGTAGACACACTGAATCAATGCACCTGAGTTACTTGAGTTCCACTGGTCACAGTGGGTCTACTCTGAAGCACGACCAACAGAGAACAAATTGTGGTGGTACCATGAGAAATGACCACTTTGGTGGCACTTCCTTAAGAAAAGAAGTCTGGTACCATTCTCCAAAAGGTAAGGCGCCTTTTGTTAATTCATCCTTCCTGTTCACATCCAAGAATATTTTACTCTTTCAGCTTGCTGTGGAAGGTGAGGGAAAAGTAACACTTAACTGTGTTCTAGGGAAAAGAAAGTAGCTCTTGCTGATGGATCATCTATTTAGATATTTCTGGTTTTATAAAAATCTATTTTATAGCCTGCCCCTCCTTCCCAAAGAGAGCACGGGGCAGAAAATTATTAAAAGAAAACACCTGTTTAAAAAACAAATAATAAAACATCAATGACTTTTTGATAGAGAATTAAATGATATCTCCTTAACACCTCCTCAAAGGCCTGAACAAACATGAGTTTTAAATTTGTGCCTGAACATAGGTAGAGTGGGGACGACCCAATTTCATCTGGAAGGGAGTTCCACAGGCAGAGTGCCAACACTGAGAACTCCTTTAGTGAGGTAGCCAAGCTCTTGTAACTGTCCCATTTCAGACGGTAGGTTCACATGATGGAAAATTCCAATGTAGAAAAAGGATACTTCCATATAGAATAATAACACAACAGGGAGAAAAGGTTCTAGCCCAGCCTTTCCTCCTTGACATGGATTGGTTTTGGATGCGAGAATATTCCCTGCATTGAGTACCATTCCATCAAGTGAAACCCCCCCCCCAAAAAAAAAACAACCAACCAGTGTGAAGTAGTATTGCCCCCACACAGGTTCTACATCTCAATGAGAATGAAGTCTCCGTGTTTGTACATGACAAGAGACCACACACCCACACCCTGCCTATTTGGAACAAGCAACATACTGGCACACATTGCCCAATCGCCCTTGGAGCAAGCTGGATGAACAAATCAGGAAGGCTTGATTTCTCACACCATCCAAACAAGGGATTATAGTTTGTTGCTCCCTAACAATCTACAATCCATAAACCAACAGCAAACCATGTCTTAAATGTTAGCTAGTGATCATGGCTGGTGGGGGGGGGGGGGAAGAGATCCACAATCCCAGGTTCAGAAGTAATGGGATGCCAAGCCTTATGGATTTGCTTCTTCCTCTCAGCAATGCAGGAATGTTCAATCTCAATAAACAACAATAAGCCACAAATGCTGGCTTATCATTACAACTGAACACAGCCTGTGTGTCAATTATAAATAAGAGATCAGGAGGTGTGCCCTTTGACTTTGCTATAGGCAAAAAACTGATGCCGTCATCTAGCATTTCCACCTTCAGATAATTTACAATGAAAACACTTGAGAATTCAGTGGTTGGGCACCAGGCGGTCATCAGCTTTAGGGGTGGGGGAGTCTGTAGTGTCATTCAAACTAATGCATATGAGAACACCTATCAAGATCTCCCATTGGTGGCCCTTTTTTAAAAAAAAAGTTCCTCAACAGCCTATTAATCACCAGTTCTCTCAATGCCTTTGGAAGCTAGCTCTCATTAAAGTGACACTTGAGCACACCTAGTGGGGTGGGGGGAAAGTTGTTATATAAATATATACATATATATAAAATTTGTTTTGAATATAGTATATATACATACATACACAGGTACACACACAGTTTAAATGAAAACTAACAATGAAAACTCCCTCTTTTTTCCCTCTTTCTTTTGGTCCGTGCAAAATAACCACACTTGTTTGCAAACTGTAGGAATAAAGGGTGTTCATTATGTATGAATATGAATCCTTTTTTTAAGGGGGGAAGTATTATTTGGTGAGCATGTAAGGAAATGGCAAAGTTCTAATTGTACCAAGACGTCCATCTTGTTAATAAATTGTAAATGATCCACTAAGCTCACACCAAATTTTTTTTATAACAAAGGAAATATCAGCAAAAAAAGAGAAAGAAGTATATTAAATTGACAGACTGTGGCTTTTAATAGAATTTGACAGTAACTAGGGGTAAGGTAAGTGTCTTAGACTCTTTTAATAAAGTTGCTTATTTAAAGTTTGAATTGCAGAGCTTTCTTATGCAAGAGAATGTCGCAGCTGTATATTTTGGGTTGGATTTGAACAAAAACTTACACACCATGCTGTATGTTTAAGCGTTACCTTCTATGTCATACCTCTGTTCCTACGGTAGCTTTTTATGAATCATTAAAGAAATCCAACCGCACATTTAGTTTTTCATACTCTTACACCAACTAGCAAGTGTGCCTTGAAAGGAAACCATTCTCTCAAGCTTCTTTGTTGTACCAACCATGACCAGATGTTGGCCCTTTTTAAAAAAAACACACGCTCCCCCACTCCAAATATGTTCAATGGCCAAACGATACACCATCTGCAATGATTTCCCTGTTCAGTCCAGTGGGGAGGGGGTACAGTTCAGCCTTCTTAGCCCTTTGAGTTGGGAAGCTGGCCTCTCTATTAAGACACCTGAGCCATGTTCACAGGACCTCCAGTCGTGCGCCAGAGCGCATTAAAAAAACATGACTTGGACCAATGCAGGTCAGCATAAGTTGGGTTTTATACATTGTTTGGGGAAAATGCTTTGACAACACATAAGGGACAGATCGCAATCCTGAAAAAGTCATTGCACATTGTCTACAAAAGCATGCATTCACTGTCCGTCATACTCAAAGCTGGCGCACTGAAAATATTGGATATAGATCTACTCTAAGTAGTATTTAGATGCAAACCTGAGTATCCCAACTTTTGAGAGACGGGGGATTGAAAGGTGCCAGAAAACAGGGAGTTGGAGATCCTATTATAGTGCAGCAATCTGAGAATTTTTTCTTTTTGTCTCTCTGTTGCTGCATATTTAGCATAAGGGTAAATACAGTTCTGTCTATAGCCGATGTAAACCTATCAACATGGTCCATCTCTGGCCAGTGTTGCATCACTCAGAAGGTGGAAGGCCCTTATTCCCCAAATGTTGTATGTGATCAAGATGTTTTGAAACCATAGGGAATGTGGAATGAAACATGGATTATGGATGAATCTGTGTCTTCTTTTTTTTTGCCTCATTGGCAACTAAATTTTACAAAAACAGGCACCAATCCCATTTATGTCATTTCTTAGTTTTTGAAAAAGGTTGTGATTAGGTATTCATTCAGGAATGTAAGAAGGCTTGTTAAAGCAAGCTAGCCCACACAAATCCATGAAGCTTCTAATCAAACAGTTCCATTTTTCAATGTGGTACAGACGTTGACCTTAAACAGATGCAAGCTCAGGTAAATGAAGTTGAATGAAGATTCAATTGTAAGCCTATAGGATAAGGTTGGAAAAGGAAACTGTTTTTCTTGGCACTAATGAATCTGATTGCAACAACATGTTGACCCACCACTCAGCAAATCCCATTTAGCCCTTAATTTGCTAGATTGATCATATAAAAAATGGGATTCTCTGAAGCCAATAGAACAGCAAAAGCATGCAAATATTTTATTTATTTCACTGTTGTTTTCATTTCACCCAGATATCGAGAACCTATAAAAACTTTGCTGTTGCATGAAAAAGACAACATTTAATTTTTTTTGCCTTATTTACACTGAATTAAATGCAATATTTATTAAGTGTTAAGGCACATCATGTGCAAAATCATCTGCATTGAGAGAAAGGCGCATGTAAAAACAGCCCTGGCATTAAATAATTTTGTTCTTTAAACAGAATTTTTGTTAAAAGCACAACTTTAATATAACCGTTATTAAGCTAATCAAAAAAATTGTGCTGATTAGCCGGGCAAATGCCATTTTCAATAGCAGTCACAAATGGAGAAATTGCCAGAGTGCCTTGGAAGCCTGTTCATATCTTGCTCATGTGCATATATTAATGTACATTTTTGTTCGGCGTTTGCAAAGCTGAAAGATCAAAGCAAAACAATGCCAACGGAACTTCTTCTGGGTGCCACAGCAAAATTCCAGATTAGATAAAGCACATAGCTACCCAGCCAGATTCCCACTTGACAATGAGGAGTAATTCAAATGACTGTTTTTCTTATAGATTTAGACTGATGCTCAATGGAAGACATTTTGGCTTGTCATTTCTATGCCATTCTTTCTTTTGTTATTCAACCCAATATTCACCTACACCATTTGTATGCATTTCTCTCTCTCTCTCTCTCTTCCATGAATCTTCTGAGCTGAACAGCGAAGTTATGACCCAAGGTCTCTAGAAGCTGCAATGCTTAAGTGATAGGACATGTTACACCCACATCCAAAAAGAAGACTACCAGACTAACTAAAGAACTAGGTGCAAACAGGGGAAATCAACACTTATGTGTAACGGAATGCTTCCTCTCCCCGGGGCATGCAGACTAGCAGATTATATGTTCCACAGCCAAGGATGGGGAAGAAAGTCTCCCTCCTTGCTAAGTAAGACTTGGTTAATGGAAGTCCAAACTGGGCATTCTGCCCCATTGACCAACATTCACCATGATGTGCATGCCAGGCCCATAGGGAACCCTCACAAATATCAATTTCTGGTATCATAATCTGGAAAGAGCACCTTTCACTCCCACAATGCCACAAAGTGGCAATAGTTTCAGATCTTTTCTTAGCTGCCAGCACTGTAGGTCAAACAGCCAAATGAAGCCAAAGTGGGAAAAGGTGTTCTACAGTGTAAAGTAGGAGAATATGGGGAGTCCCAATAGCCCCCCCCCCCCAATAAAGGTGCTTAGCTGAAACTTAGCTGAGGGAGAGAGACTGACTGTTGCAAAGTGAAACAGAGGGAGAAGAGGGGGTGGAGTATCATTAAATAGTAGGCTGGTCCAACCCTCTGGTTGACTCTAAGAGACACATGGCCTTAAGGCCACTCCCAGAGGAGGAGGCAACTTCACATCTCCTTTCAGAGGGGAGTGAGATAAACCTACCCCCATCAAAGGCAGGAATGGCATTCCCATTGTGTCCAATGTGACAGCATGCTCTGTGCCCTCAATCTTACTGCAGGCATAGACCATGGAATAGGGCAGGGAATCTTTCTCAGACCTACCTTGGAGATCCAGGGATTGAAACTTTTTGCAGATGTTCTACTGCACACATAGGCAAATTCAGCCCTCCAGATGTTTTTGGCCTACAACTCCCATGATCCCTAGCTAGCAGGACCCCGGGATGGTGAGAATTGTAGTCCCAAAACATATGGAGAGCCGAGTTTGCCTATGCCTGGTCTACTGAGTCACTGCCTTTTCACTCCCAAACTTCATTGCGATGGAGAGTACAAAAATGCAGGCAGCTGTGTTGAGCCAATGCATTGAGCCAAGGATCACATGACATTGGGCCAAGAGCAGCATGCAACCATAGATCAGAAGGTTGCATTTCTGTGAACAAAAGTTGCTTACAGAGGTCACACCCAGAAAAAAAAATGACCATAAAGACCAAAAGCCAATACCCAGCAGTGGGATATTGTAGCAAGAAGGTTCCCTGTACATGATAGTTGCTTTCCCACCAGTCTCAACCTTTTAAAAAACAAGCAGCAGATTAGCTCAGAAAGCAAGCGTGGATTTGCAACCCAGAGGGAACATACTTCAGGAAAGGTCTCTTAATAAACAGTAGAATCAGGGTTATGGCTTCCCACCTTGGGGAAGGGCTCAGTGATAAAGCAGGAGGCCCCTGGTGCAATCCCCATATTCCCCAATAGGAAGGGGAATCCCCCTGCCTGAAAACCTGAGGAGCCACTACCAATCTATGTAGACAATACTGAGCAAGATGGACCAATAGTCTGACTTTGTATAAGGTGGCTCCCTATGTTCCTATAAGTATCCTTTCTTGGAAAGGGTGTGTGTTTGTTGGGTGGAAAGATGTTTCGGAGAAGGACCGTAGCTCAGTGATAGAACATCATCTTTGCATGCAGAAGGTCTCATTTTCTATCCCCAACATCTCCAGGTTAGGGCTGGAGGACCAGAGAGCCACTGACAGCTACTGTGAACAAAGCTCTCACTTAATACAAGGGATCTTTTGATATTCCTGTGTAAATTCACCAATGTGCCTTCTTCACAGAGATGAGGAAGCAATTTGTTATATTTCTCACAGAAGACTGGCCTGATTCAACACTCCTGGACTTACTTATGAGTTAGAACACAACTCCCATTTGAATTATGTACTTCAGTGGATTTTTTTTTTTGGGGGGGGGTGCATTTTCACTTTTGCAAATGAATGCACTGAAAGGTATGCAATTGGAGTGCAGACTTTTCATGTATAGTCATACCTTGGAAGTCAAAGGGAATCCATTCCGGAAGTCCATTCAACTTCCAAAGCATTCAAAAACCAAAGTGTGGCTTCTAACTGGAAGCAGCAGAAGCCCCATCAGACGTTTGGCTTCCAAAAGAATGTTTAAAAACCAGAACAGTCACTTCCGGGTTTCGATCATTCAGGAGCCAAAACATTCCAGAATGAGGCTGTTTGAAAACCAAGGTATGACTGTACTCTTAAAAAAGACAATCTGCAGGAAAATGATGGTGAAATGAGATGGGATTTGGCTATACAGTCCCTCCCTCAGTTTTTGCTTGCAATTGTGTTTTTGAGATATATATATATATATATATATATATATATATATATATATATATATATTGGGGGGGGTACCTATCCTCTGCCAAGACAGTTCAGAGCTCTTGGTTTTTCTAAAGACGCCTCTTCTAGGGACAGGAGACAAGGGCCATTGCTCTTACTGCTGTGCTAAGATGATGTGCTTTCCTTCACTGCCGGGAGCTGGATGAAAACTCAAAATCTCTCCTCCAGCTTGTTGCCTCTGCTCTGTAACTTACAGAGGGGCCCTCTAATTATAGCAAGGAAGGAGTCTCCATGGCCCAAAGGACTTCACATTACACTAAAGCTGTGTTTTATTATTTAGCGGTTTGCAAGACTATCACAGCTGCTGCAGGCTTTTGTAATGCGCCTGTTATCACAGTAGGAAGGTTTGCTTTTCAGGGCATGAATTTTGAATTGCAGTAGGGAGCACACCCAATCTATCCTGGCATCTCAGAGACTAGAAGAGATTCTCTTGCTTTCCTTTGGGCCATAAAAGAAAGATTATATATTTTTTTAAAAATATCATAGAGAACAAGCACCCTGATGAATCAAAGCTCAGCATTTAATAACGTATCCTGTGCAGCAATGCTGGTGGTCGTGGGTGGGTGTAATTTCTTGCTGTCTGCCAAAGTGGATAAATAGGTGCGCCATAAATGTGGCAGAGGCAACTGACAAGCTGCTACAATAGTAAGAATGATCATCCTCATTATTATTATGACTCTTTAAAATTTATGCCCCGCTATGCAGCTGAGAAAAACCTCCAAAGTTGCTTGCAATAAAAAGGACCAAATACGTACAGGATAATAAACCAGAAGTCATAAACTGAAAAGTCACGAAAACGAAGCAGAAAGAACAAGAATTCTAATATTGGGGAAATAAAAAATCTCCAGGGATGGAGGGCCACTGTTACTGTTGCTGCTCCTGCTGCTACTACTACTATTATTTTGTTTAATTATCTCTCATCTTTTCCCTGAAACAGAGGCTCAAAATGGCTCACAAAAAGTAAAACAAACATAGTTAAAATGCAGAAAGCTAAAGGCATATAAAAGATAATAACTATAAAGGAATTTAACTACTGTTGCACCCCACCACAATCTCAAAGCAGTGAGAGAGCAGTGAGGGGTTCTGGGTGCTTACCCAGCATTCATGTTTCCTTTGGGATGGGGCACAGTGGAGACTGTAGTGTCTTTAGGACATATGGTTTATTTACACATATATACAACCTGAGCAGCATTAACACCTTAAGGGGGCCTTGCTTCCCACTCCCCGCCCCCAATAGCCCCAGCCTTGGATTCAAACAGAAATAAAACATTACTCTGACTCTGTTGTTCCCAGCTTCTAGCTTCTAGCTAACGTATCTCCAACTCTCAACTCTGGCCTTTGGCTTTGTATTCATTCAACTTGTTTTCATTATTGCTTGTTAGCCGCCCTGAGCCTGGCCTTGGCTGGGGAGGGTGGGGTATAAATAAAAATTATTATTATTATCATCATCATCATCATCATCATCATCATCATGTGAGTTAAGGTACCAACCCACTTCCTTTGTTTCCTTAGACAAATTAGAAATTGTGACAATTCTATAATAGCTGATCTCTGATTTTAAAATTTTATCTTTTTTTATTGTATGGTTTATCTACCACCATTGTAAACCACTCTATTTTATAAATGAATAGTGAAATATAATAGCTGCAGTGATGTACAGCTCAATGCTATGCATGCTTACCTTGAGTATGAGACTTTTAATCTCAAGGTCATGGGTTTGAGCCCCATGTTGGGCAAAAAGATACCTGCATTGCAGGAGTTTGGACTAGGTGACCCTCAAGGTCCCTCCCATCTCTATAATTCTATCATTCTAAATCACACAGAGTTTAATGGGGCTTACTCTTAAGTGCATATGAGTGCAGACTAATACAGTGGCAGGTTACAGGTAGGTAGCCATGTTGGTCTGCCATAGTCGAAACAAAATAAAAAAATCATTCCAGTAGCACCTTAGAGACCAACTAAGCTTGTTATTGGTATGAGCTTTCGTGTGCATACACACTTCTTCAGTGGCAGGTGTGTGTGTGTGTGTGTGTGTGTGTGAGAGAGAGAGAGAGAGAGAGAGAGAGAACCAAAATAATGTCTTGATGGTGGAATACACCTTCAGTGACAAAGCCTTTCTAAAATGAATGCAGCTATCATATAGCTGCTGTCATTTCCAGTGCATGTTGCAGAGAAGCCTTGCTTGTTTTAATTTCACTATGGCTGTTGCTACTTTTGTCACACGATCAGGGAAAGAAAAAAAGAAAGAAAGAAACCCAACTTGCGCCGCTATCAAACCGACAATGAAAATGCAAGCTTTCAAGTTTCTAAGCACAGCCAGCGCTCACTTGGTTTTACTTTAATGGCAGAAAACTAATGGAATAATTCCATAACATAAAGCTTGATTAAAGCGGTAATTAAAAAGGAATTGATCTGACGCATCCGATTCTTAAAATTACAAGACTATGTAAAATTTAAATCTTTATCTCTGTTGCAGAAGCCTTGAAGACTCCTGGGTTGATGGGGAAAATATTTGAGAACAATAAGCATTTTTCACCAAAGTGAGCCTTTAACATGGAATAAAAACTGGGGGGGTGGGGGGTGGAGAGAGAAGAATCCGCACTGTGATTATTCCATTTTCCACAGAAGAGTGCCTTGCGCATTACATTAGTGTTTGCTATTAGTGTATTTCATGTCACTCCATCATACTGTCTTTCAGTCAAAACCTTGCACTTGTCAGAGCAGATGGAAAGTTAGTTTAAATTAATTGATAGCATGCTGTGCACAGCTTGTGGTTTCAAGAACACGCAAAGAGAGAAGATACACCAATTCTCTCTTCTAAAATACCTATAAATTCAAGGCAAAATCTCTTAAGAAACCATCAGGAAATTACACTTCACCACAACAACTGCTGTCCCTTTTTTTCTGGAAAAAAGAAGAGGAAAAAGCAATGTAGCTTTGATTTTGACACGAGGCGGCAGTGGTTATAAAATTGGTTGAATGCACATCATTTGGTGGGGGGAATGCAGAGCAGATAAGCCTTGTTGTGATGACACAGCTCTTACTGTCTTTTCCCTGATGTTTTCTTTTCCCAAAAACACTTCTAGCCCAATTGATCAGCTATTCTGATTAAGGATCTAATCGCCTGTTTATCAGAAGGTTCCCTGTAAATGGAAAGAGGCCAAGCAAAGTCTGCAAAGTGGACATGTCACTCTCCCTCTGTGATGGCCATTCTTTCCTTCTGACAGACACCCTGAGTTTTTAAACTTGCTTTTTAGTCCATCTTTTCAATTGACTTCCATGCAAAAGTCTCTATGGTAAGTTATGTTGCTCTGAGTTAAAAGAATCTGCCCATTTCTCAATCCCTTTGTTGTTTTTTTGGTGCCCTGCCAGAATTCTGAACCATGTTAACCTTTGGGAATTTCTTGTGCAATGAAGTAAGAGTTGCCACTTAGGGGCTGGGATCAGAGCTCCACCCTGATAGGAAAAAAGGCTGATGAAGCCAAGAGTTTACAGCCTAAGAGAGTGTTTTTGTAGGATTCTTTGGCATGCACAGGGAAGCCTTTAGAAAGGATCCTGTGACTGGATGTGGTTTCAAGGGCCAAATTGGAAATCCTATAGGGCCCCTAAGTTAAAGAGGCACACTTAACAGCATGTGGAGTTTGTCCCTAAGAAATCATTGGGATGTGATACAAAACTAAGGTCTAGCCAGACAGCAAGCAAACAACAACTGAGATGAAAACGCAGCCTGTAAAGATCAGACAACAGAGAGAATGCTGAGATGTTCAGATATTAAAGAGAACCCACTTCCTTCCTAAATAAGCCTTCTCAGCTTGCTTTAGCTAAACAGACATGCGCTCTTAACAAGTATATTCATCATGATGACCTGCTAACTTCACAGGTCTTGGATGCGATCCTGTCAGTCATTGGAGGGGAAATGGAAGGGAAATGGATGCATTTAGGCCTCCCTCAGTCAGTTTGATAGACACATATTTCTTTGAAGCTGTGACAGGCGGCCTCCCAACTGTCAAGTTTGATTTAGCATTTCTAAACACTTGGTTTAGAACATCCTAGATTGGGATGGCTTCCAGTGCACCTTTCCCTGCAAACTCCTCTGAAGAGGCATGAAACATCACTTAAGAAGGATGTATTCCTGTCTATTTCTTTTCCATGAGGTGCGTTCAAACAAACCGGCTTCTAGAACTTTGACAAATGGCTAATTAGATGTGCATAACTACTCTTAGGTATTCTCTATGAATCTTCAATTCAGAAATGAAATGGGGAAAGGGAGAAATCACTGAATCAGCTCCAGGATGAAGTAACAAGAAAGAAATCTAGTCTTCACAGAGATGAAATTATCACCCCCATTTACAAAGTTCCCAGCAGGGACTTAAAAGCAGAAATGGACACATTCAGTGTATTTCTGGTTTGTGTCAGTTCCCCATAAGTCCCATTGCATTGATCTGCAATTAAAAGAAAATCCACAGGAAAAAAATACATTTCAAAGCATATTTAAAACTGTATTTTCTCTCCAAATACATATTTTAAGCACACCATGTTACTTTTTTGGAGCCAAGAACTGCATGATGCTTGGGTACTGCCAGTGGAATAATTGAGTTCCAATCTGCACAGTAGTTGGGAAGATGAGAATCAGGTGGTCTCATTTTGGTTTGAGGCCCACTTTCCTAAAGAAGCTTCCTTCCAATACCTGCTGACTTATGCCATAAGATCTGCTGGGGGAGGCCCAATCCACAGTCTCACCAGGGGATGTGACCTGTTTCGTGATGACATGGTGGCACTCTAGTCATAGAACTTCCTCCCTGTAGATTTGTACCTGCCCTGCTCCTCTCTGCTGTATCATTGGGAGTGCTGCATATGAGGTTCAGCACAGATATGGGGCTCTGGACATGAGGACATGAGATTATGCCTTATTATAGGGGCACATGAATGAAGAAAATCAAACAAGATCCGAATGTGCTGTAAGCGACGAAAACTAACAGCACAACAAAAGAACAATTTTGTCCTGAGCCACAGACTCAGCAGTAACTTTTTATAAACTTGGAAGTCAAGGTAAGATTTGACAAGGAGTTGATGGATCTATTTTTCTGCAATTGCAAATGTGATTGCAATTGCAAAAGAAGAGGGGAATACTGTAAGACAGAGGTGAGGAATCTTTGACCCTCATTTGTTGTTGTTGTTTAGTCGTTTAGTCGTGACCCATGGACCAGAGCACGTCAGGCACTTCTGTCTTCCACTTCCTCCCGCAGTTTGGTCAAACTCATGCTGGTAGCTTCGAGAACACTGTCCAACCATCTCGTCCTCTGTCGTCCCCTTCTCCTTGTGTCTTCCATCTTTCCCAACATCAGGGTCTTTTCCAGGGAGTCTTCTCTTCTCATGAGGTGGCCAAAGTATTGGAGCCTCAGCTTCATGATCTGTCCTTCCAGTGAGAAGTCAGGGCTGATTTCCTTAAGAATGGATAGGTTTGATATTCTTGCAGTCCATGGGACTCGCAAGAGTCTCCTCCAGCACCATAATTCAAAAGCATCAATTCTTTGGTGATCAGCCTTCTTTATGGTCCAGCTC
Organism: Podarcis gaigeae; assembly: GCF_964106915.1. Taxonomy (NCBI): domain Eukaryota; kingdom Metazoa; phylum Chordata; class Lepidosauria; order Squamata; family Lacertidae; genus Podarcis; species Podarcis gaigeae. Next base: position 36,061,544 of record NC_139684.1, on the reverse strand, counting down.
TCACTTCCATACATCATTAGGCCTCCCCATTTGACCCTCATTAGGCCTCCCCATTTGGCCCATGATCCTGTTTTGGCCAAGCCATGCCCTCCCATCCTATATCTGGCATCGAGCACAGTGGCCTAATCCAATTTCACACCTTTACCCTAGGAATTGCAAAGTTCTAAGAACTCTGAAGGAACCGTAGAAATAAGTGCTACATAATCATCACAATATGCCAGCATTGGTGACTGGTGGCTTGTGGCTGAATCTGAATGAAGATGAAAGCTAAGCCCATTAAACCTTACCCAGTTCTGATACTTAACATATTGTAAGATTTACCACATTTCAGAAACCTCTTTCTCTGAAGGCAGTCAGAGAAAACATTATCCAGGCAAATGAGGCCACCTTCTCACAACTTCAAATAAAAGTGTGAGTATCATAATTCAGCCCAGAATCTATCAAGTTTGCAAAGCCTTTGACCTCTTTTACTCCCCCCCCCTTCCAGAACCACCCCTCCTTCCAAACTGCTGAGATGAAGTGCTAGAAAAAAGGCCCTCATAAAATGCTCATGAATAATTCGATAGTCATAAAGAAACAGGGAATGAGAGAAAATTAACTTCTCACCTCCTAGTGTTACTTCAAGATTAATTTGCCTAAAAAAAAAAAACCTAATTAGTTGGCGCTCCTCGGGTAAGAAAGGGAGAACAAAATAAATGAGGGTGTTTTAGGGGGTGAGGAAGAACTGTTGGTGTAAATGTACGGGGATCTGTAAGCAAACAGGTTTGATGCAATCCTTTTGAAAATAGCTAGATTAAACCTTCAAAGAGAAAGCTTCCAGGGAATAAATTGAAATACAACACAGTTGGGGGAACACGCTTCTTTCTACCCCATTCCACTTGTTTAAAAATAAACCATACCTCTAAATTAAACAATCTTGCTGAAGTGGAAAGAGTATGCTTAATGGTCCCAAGTTCTCAGAGGCTTGCTTTGAAGTCGAACTTCTGAACTGTCGGTTTGGGGAGGCAGGCAATAATAGCTTAAGGTCCATCTGCCTAACCAGCTGAAAGCATAGTTAGGCTAGCCAACAAAATGTTTGTCGGTTGCATCCATAAACGTGTCCTCCATTCTCCAACAAAGGTGCTGTCCATGGTACTTTACCTGCTATCATTTCCCCCCTTGCTACCAAGATTTGCTGAAATTGTGCATCCAAACGTGTGTGTGTGAGAGAGAGAGAGAGAGAGACATTTGCTCTCATATATTTTGGACCTATAATTCCTAGTAGTAGCACTGCCTCCCACTATTTCTGGGATCAATGATTCTGATGTTAATGAGGCTTTGGTCCTCTCACCATCTTTCTTCCCTGTGCACAAGATACTCTGAGACTGGTAGCTGTTGAGAGGGCATGTCGCATATGAAAGCACAAGTCTCTATGCTTTCAGACTACAAGTTTAACTGTACATTCACTCTGTGTGTGTTTTGACCAGCAACTCACAATCCACAATGAATGTGACTTGTTGACTCTAACACTCCTGATTGCTTCTAGAAAAATTCAAAAAAATCTCCACCCTGGCCAGCTCAGCAGGGCTTTTGAACTGGTGGCTCCACCACTACAGACTCTCTCCCCGCATGTTACTCTGTCCATGAGTCAGATGGGCTCCAAATGGAAGGAGTGGGAGAACAGAGGATAGCATCTTTATAAGCATTTGCCTTTGGCAGAGAGAGACAGAGAAAGGAAAAATCCCTCTGGCAAATTTTTCTTCAAAACGAAAGAGGAAAAAGTGAGGCAGTTCAGGCCTGGCATGATCTAACACCATCGCTGATGATTTAAGACAACTGATCCAACTTCCTCCATCTCCTTGACACATTAGGTCTTACTCCACCTTTGTTCTCTCTCCCTTTGTTCTCTTTTAATTATAATCTCTCTAAGCCTGGACATCATCTGCTCGCCCTAGCCAACTCACTACTTGAATACTAACTGTGGAAATGAGTCTGGGTCGGGGAGAGGGGGGAGAGTTATTTGTTCTTCACAGGCTCCAGTGCTCACAGAAGAGTGCTGAACCCACTGCTAGAATACAGCAGCTTTGACCTTGATCAAACAATACAGATGGTTTTGAAACACACACACACACATATCCTCACAAATTCATGAAATGCATGCAAGGTTGACAGCAGCAGAGGCTCCACGCAAGTTGTGGGCTGGGCAAAAGAAAAAAGGGGGTGGAGCCAGAAGCAAACGGGTGGAGAGAGGGATGAGATTGGCACAGGTCCCAACACCCACACAAAGACTTCTCTCCATCCAGGATGCAGGCAAGAAAGGTGTTAAACAGAACCCGCTTCCCACCAAAATAAGCTTTTGAATCTAAGCTTGCTTCAGCTAAACAGGCATGTGCTCTTAACAATAATATTCATCATGGTAAAGTCCAGTTTGTCCAGAATTCAGCTTCCAAGTAAATTGGCTCAGTTGCATTCCAGTCACTGAGATTGCTGCAAAACAGTTGTTTATGGGTTTGGCTAGTATTCCAGTGAGGACAATTTAAGCACAAAGACTTGATTTTATTAATTTATATTCAAAGTATAAGTAGCTTAATGATTACAGAGCTCTTTCTATCCCACAAAGAGTCGATTCAGCGTGCAGAAGAACTTGTTTTGCCTAACTTGGGCTAAAATAGCCCAAAGTGTGGCATAATTTCCCATTTTTAATTTGGTTTCCTTGTGTTTCCCCAAGCATTTAGCAAAAGGGTCTTTTAGTACATGCAAATCACATTCTTCCCAAAGAGAGAGGGAACCTTTTAATAAAGCTGCCAGCTCTCTCTTTTGTAAAAAGTCGTACACTTTGTATTATTAATGTGTCAGATTTCATTGCATGTTTTCATCCTTCCACGAGCAGAGGGACGAGGCAGTGAAATATAACAGATATGTCAAACATAATATATGGAAGGATGATTAGGAGGAAACTTTCAGCGTTTGTTGCAGATTAATATGTTAATTACAGCACGCATTGTGTGTGCGTGTGGTGGTGGAGGGAGAAGATTAAGTATCTCCAAAGTAAATTTATTTTTTAACCAGCTTTTATTCCTCACACTTCATAAATTAACCAACAGAATGGGTAATGGAGTGCGATTCCAGCGCGTTAGAAACTGCAAAGCCCAACACGAACAACATGAATGTGGATCCAGATAATGTCTTGCTTCCTAAATAAGCTGTTCATCACTAAGGTGATGCTTTGTCTTCAAGCCACTTGTTTTTACAAACCTTCCATATGTGTGTCCTGGAACAAAAGAAAAGGTGGGTGGGGAAAAGAACTGTGGGTGCTTTGTGCCAAACCCTTGACTTCTGGATGAGCTATTCAGTCTAGAGACTGGTAGCATCCTTACATCCTGCACCAAAACAAGCTGATTTGGGTTGACCTGGAATTTGGACACTTTGGGTTGAGGCAGTTCCGGATCATCCTGGGATAGATTGGGTTCACCCATAGAGACCCAGGGCTGCCAAAGGTTGTGGGGAAAGGTCTGCTAGCAAGGAGAAGCAGCTGCTCAGGCAGTCTGAATATGTCTCCTGCTTCCCCCCTCCCGGCCATATGTTTGACTGAGGTTTAAAGGTCCAAATAAATAAATAACCCACCTATTTAGCCTCACATCCTTTGAGTCGGCTAGGGAGAGAGATGGTGAATGGTCCAAGGTGAGCATCATAGCCGAGTGGGGATTTGAACCTTAGTCGTCAGTTTCCTGGTCCAACCCTTTAATCACAGCACCATCTCTCTCTCCGCCCGCCCCCCGTGTTGGTAAGAGAGCTTCCAGATTGTTTCTATTTACTATTTTTGAGTGGTACTCAATCCCATACCAGCAAATTCAAGTTTCACTGTTACACTTGATTGGGAGGACTTGCACAACAAAGCCACTTCCAGCCTGCCCAGGAGGTGGGGTTGCGGGCTTCACGCCCACCCCCACGTGAGCGGGGGCTGGTTTCAGCCCCCGCGAGAACAGGGGAATCCCGGCCAGGTCTGCCCTATTTAGGGCCGGTGCAGAGGGGGCTCGCCCTCTTTTCGCCGGCTAGCCCTCACGTTTTCCCACCCTCCCTCCCTTTAGGTATGCTTTAGGTAGGTCTTTGACTTTGCTATGGACTTCGGTCTGTCGCCACAAGGGGCATGGTAGGAATTTTTCCCAATTGGCAATTTGTAGCCTTTTGGTTTTTCGCCTACCTCATAGCAACTCGTCACAACTTTTCGGCATTGGCGGTAGGCATTGGTAAGAAGGGGTTAAGAGGATGTGTGTGGGGGGAGGAACGCCATCACCTCCCCCCAGTGAGTGAAGGGTGGTCCGTTAAAGGACTCCGGGGGCGTGGCCCTGTCCGAAGCCTATGGAGGTGTGGGCCTAAGGCACGCCCCAGAGCGGTGACCCGGGGGAGCTCCTAGTTGACGTGCCTCGGCAGGAGACTCCCCCAATAAAGTGTTAACCCTTCCCTGTGTCTCCAGCAAATGGGCTGGAGCCGGATAGTCGATAGGACCAATGCCTAAGCCAATGCCTCTCATTCCTGAATTCAATAAAGTTGTGGCCTAATTCGCCCAATTAACCTTAATTATGGTGTCTCGTGTCTTTATTTATCCTGGTGGGGGGCGGGAACTCGCCACGCAAAAGGGAGTTGTTAAGAGACCCATCTTTTCCTCACAATTCCAGAGTAGTTTAACAGTCAAGCCCTCTTCCCAGGGAACTCTTTTCACCCTTAACAAACTACAGCACAGAGAATTCTTTGAAGGAAACTGTGACTGTTTAAAGTGGTTTTACAGTGCTTCGAATGTATGGTGTGAATGTGGTCTAAATGTCCATAGGTTCTCCCTGCGCAGCCATTCAGTGGGCTCTTAGTACCACAAAGAAGACTTCTCCACACATCAATCTGCCTTGCTGGATCAGGGCAGAAAACCTTTTGTCAGTTCAACAGCTGCAGAAACACTTCCGCACACACAAAAAGGTCCCATTATTTCCCACAAGCTAAACACAGATTCTTACCCCAGCTCTTCTAAATCCATAATTTAATACCATAAAGCATCTTGGTTTTCTACCTTAAGCCGCCACAGTTTGTCACCACTTGAGAAAGATCAAAGCCAGCTGCTGGCCTGCTTTTTGACTAACGTAAAACCAACCCAGACTAAAATTACTTTGTGGAACAACTTTGTTCAGTGAGAGAGCCTTGAAGTTTCAATCAACACCAGTGTCTTCAAGGAGACAACAGCTACCATGAGATCACACTTTATTAAAGCACCATTGACAAATCACTTAGCAAAGGGATGGTAATTAATTGGTGCTTTGCTGTATGATTACTGGCAGGTTGGTGTGTTTGAGTGGATGCTTAGAATTGTTACTACCACATCAGTGAGGTGTTCGCTATGGCTGAGGGGGGCCACTGGTTCACTGGGGCAACTACATGTCCAGAGTTTTCACATAGGCCTAGAGCGGGGAAGACTTTCTTCAGTCTGAGGGTCACATTCTCTTCTGTTTACAAAATCAGAGAGCAGATACTATCCTCCCCTCCCCACCCTGCCTCCACAGGCTACAGAATTGGCTTTCAAAAGAACGAAAGCAACAACAGACCTCTGTAATACATTTTAGGTCAAACTGTCAAGGATAATCCCATGCAAAATTGGCATGTCTGGGCATTAAGGTTGACACACACAAAAATCGCAATAAATGATTCCGGCTTGATAATGCTTTGATTGCTAAATTCAGCATGAAAAGCATTTCCTCTCCTGGTAATAACAGAATTAAAAAGGAGAGACATCTATGCATTCCTTGATGCTGCAAGATCTACTTCCCAGCAAGGGATGAACTTGCTTGTTATTGTAAGGACAGGCACAGAACATGTAATTCACATCAATTTCTGATTTGTGGAGGGGAGCTTAATCAGCAGTGACATTTTGATGAAGCAGGTGGGAAAGCATTAATGCCGTAGAAAATATAGTATGTTCCAATAAATAACAAAAATTCGAGAGAGGTTGTTTGGAAATTCTCAGCACCGCCTTAAGATCTACAAGGGAATGCCTCTAGGGGTGGTCTGAAAAGAAGGTCTCCTGCCAAAATCTAAGGTAAAAGTTATACTTCACAAAGATTCTCTGACAAGAGCGACTGAGAGTTAAGCTGTTCTGGGTATTGTAGCTCTGTGATGAGAAAAGGGGGTCTCCTAGCTACTCTCAGCACACTTAACAAACAACATTTCCCAGGATTCTTTGGGGAAACCCATTATTGTTTGAAGTGGTATGATACTGCTTTAACTGTACAGTGCAGATGGTCCCTAAATATTAGCCACAGTTCAGGGTTGAGCTAAGTAGTGAAATCTTCTGATCTCATTGAGACCACACCAATAGAGGGGTGGTGGGAAATTTGTGAGCTGAAGGCTCTCTGTAGTTTGCTCTCAACACACTAAAATATGCTTTAGCACAGCGATAGGATCCTGTGGCCCTACAGATGTTGCTGGACTCCACTTCCCAATATCCCCAGCCGGTATTGTCAGTAGTCAGGGATGATGGCAGGTGCAGTCCAGCAACACCTGGGGGGTGTCCCTGGTTTACCTTGATGTCCAAACATGAGCCTCTGTCTCCACACAGTGCTAACCACAAGGGAAGTTTGGGAACTTGCAGTCATCCAGCTTTATCAGGAATCTCTCTTTCCCAGTTCTAGCTTGGAATTCACTCAGAGCTTCCCAGTTGTCATTATCTCCAGCCTCTCACCGGCACCCTATAAAGGAAGGGTTTCAGGGTGACTGGGCAGTAGTTCTTGGTTTGACTACCTGCTTGGACAAGCCCCTTCTCCACAAAATTCTGGTTCTAGGTCTGTTTTCCAAGCTGGCATCCAAGGATTGTCTGAGGAGATCCAGGCCAAGTATTAAAATATAAATAATCTAACATGGTCCACCACTATCACTTAGCTCAAAATAGAAAATCTCTCACCACATTCCTTCAATTACTTCTTCTGCATAATATGCTTTATCTTCATAAACCTCTCTCTCGTATATCATATCATATATCTCTATCTATCTATATCTATCTATCTATATCTATATCTATATCTATATCATCTATATCTATATCATCTATATCTATATCTATATATAATCTATATCTATATCATCTATATCTATATCATATATCCATATTCACACAATCAATTCCAACTGCTGATCTACAAAGGCATGTCTCAGAATAGGAGCCACCTCATTGTGAGACAAATTTTTTCCAAGCGAATCTTGATTGAAAAAAAGTTTTTTGACTGACACTGGCAAGACATATTACAACCCCCCACCACCACACCCCCTTTAAAAAATCTATTGTCATCTCAACTCTGATTGGAATCTGGGGGAAAATATGATGGGTTTCAGAAAGATGAAGAAGAAATAAAATGTTTGGCCAGCTGCTGCCTCCATAACTCAAACTGTAATTGCAGTGACAAAGCCTGAGATACAAACCCCTGCCCCACTCAAAGATGTGCAATAGCTGGCTAGTTTGCAATTGTGGAGCCTGACAACCTGCTGCTTTAATTGTTTTTTTCTGGATGGCTGAGGTGAACAATAGTTATTCGCAAAATGTAATGAACTGAAGCCTGCAAAATAGAAATTTCATAAATGGAGTCGGACCATGACAAATGTTGCCAGGAGGGTGTGTGTGTGTTTACACACACACACACACAGAGAGAGAGAGAGAGAGAGAGAGAGAGAGAGAGAGAGAGAGAGAAGCAAACCTTAAAACTGTTTTTGTTAAATGGGTGGTTGAAATTGAAGACCCTATCATCAGACCCTATCTAGTGCATGAGACCATAGCCAACATTACTGATTCAAATAATGAGTTGTGAAGCTGACATGTTTCAACAAATAGTTAAGATTAACCACAGTTTAGGGTTTCAGCATGGGCCACTATGTCTTTTCTTTGAAGCACTGTAACAACCCACAGGTTGTTTTAATGTTTTGCTTATTGTCTCACTGGATGCTTCTTGCCTAGGCAGGCACATTATATGGCCCATGAAAGAGGTGAAATGACTGAAGAGAATACCAGAGTTGAGTGAAAATCAGGTCAATTTTTTTTTTTTTTTACTTCAGCAAATAAGCAGGGTTGGCATGACAGTAGGGCATAGATCAGTTGTTGAATCCACTCAGCCCTTGCCGATGGAATGTTGCTCTGGCAGGGTTTGGAAGCACCCAACCCTTCTCTGTGGGAGGCACCCAGTGTTGAACCCTGTTGTGGTGCAAACCAAGCATCCAGAGTCGCACAAGGTGACTAGGGTGTGAGATTCCAGCCATGAGCTTAGGCCATGTCTTAGCCAATCCAAATATTACGCGTTTGAAATTCACAGACCCAAGGTTGGAAGACGGCCTGTTCTGCGTGGTGTTGCACTCACCTGGAAGGAGCAGGTCTTTAACTTAGGGATCCTCTTGGATCCAACAATGGAGACTCTAGTTTCCTTGATAGCAAGAAGCACCTACTTCCTGCTCCAGCTGGTTTGCTACAGCCACCATCTTTATGAAAACAGGCCAGAAACCCAGGGCTGGATTTGCTCACAAAGCAGTGTCTGCAGTTTAAACTCTCCAATTGAATAAATTTGTTTAATGAAATATCAGTGTGGAAATGGGGGAGGGAATCATGCAGTCCCTGCAGATGTTTCTTGGCCTGCGATGAACTGTAAGCCTACCTGAGGGCAGATAATTAAGAGTCTAAATTAGAATTTTATATCTGGCAGTCTATTCCGCTTCAAAATGACAGAGAACATGCCATGGGTGTGATCTTTGACAAGGTGCACACACTCAAGGAAAGTTTAAACTAAGTAATTTTAACATGATTGGTTGGGAGGAACCTGATGCTTTCCTGCTCACCTCCATCTACTTTCACTGCAACATATCCAGTTTTAAAATAGCACAGTAGCCGGATATCCCTATAATATGATTTGCATGCATGCTATTCATCCACCTGCTTTTTTTATGACATAGAAATGTACGACACTGCCTTACACCAAGTCAAACCATTGGTCCATCTAGCTTAGTATAACCTGCTCTAGTGTTTCCCAAAGTGGGTGGTACCACCCCCTGGGGGGCAGTGGGGTTACGTGGGGGGGGACTAAGTGGCAAGAGGGTGGCAGGGGGCATTAGACATGTAAATGATAATCAGAATTTGCAAAGCTGATACCACTGGATCAAGTTCATCAGTTTTGTTGAATTAATTAAACTAACAAGCTCTAATTGGATTTTGAATAAATGTGCAATTAATTGCTACCATTTTGAATTTTGTTGTGCTATTATCTTCCCTGGTGGGTCATGAAAATTACTATTCTGAATAATGATTTTTCTAGGGTAGGGTAAGTAGGGTAGGGGGCACAGGGGATGAGTTTATGGAACCAAGCAGGAAGTGGCCCCAAAATATTTGGGAACCACCCTTCTCTCCCAGCCCTGCCTGGAATTGTTGGAGATTGAACATGGATTCTTCTGCATGCAAAGCAGATGCTCTACCACTGAGATACAGCCCCTTCCCCAAAAGTGAGGAAGTGGCTGGAAGAACGGTGGCACTGAGGCTACAATCTTGGCATGCCAGATATAATCTGATGTGCTTCCTCAACCTTCTATAGTTTAGCGTAGGGAGAGTTAGCTTGTGGTTCTCCAGATGCTTCATCAGCCCCACCATAGCCAAAGGATGAGGAGGATGAAAGTTAAAGGACCATAGCTACTGAAAGCTAGTCCACTAGGGTGAATGGGGCACTGCTCCTCTGCCAGCCTTCATACAGCCCCCACTTGTCTGCCTTCTTCCTTTCAACTAGTCCAGCAGTTGCACTGACTGTCAGCTTCTTCCTCCTTCCTCCATCTCAGTGCTGCCCTTGTAGAACTCAGCAAGAAGGAGGTTAAGAGCAAGAATTAGCTCTGCCTGCCATTGGCTCTGGCTCCACTTACTCTTTGGGCTCCCTGTCTTCTGCCCTGTGAGTCCTAATGAGCACCAGCCAGCACTAATCACCACCTCCTCTTCTTGATGCTGTTTTGCCAGCTGCAACTTAGTCTACCCACCCCCCAAAAAAATCAGTAATTTGTGAGAAGGAGAAGACATGACTGGGGGGAAATGTCATCCTTGCCATATCTTTAAACACCTTCACTCATTACCCTTTGAATGATTTGCTATTGCTTTTATTGACTATCCATAAGTTACCCTGCGAGCCTTGTTGGCTGAAGGGTGCAAAGAAAACCTTGCAGTCATTAATAAATACTGTCAAATTTGTGGCACACAGAAAAAGGCAAAAGGCCACCAACTCTGGCATCAGCGTAGTCACTTCTCAACGGAGAAGTCCCAGGATGTGCTCATCGGCAATACACCGTCAAGAGCATCTGAATACAATTAAACTCTTCGCTTGACACATGATCTCCCTTGGACTTTTACCACCAGAAATGTAATTCAGTTAATAGCTGATTAATTTATTTTTAATCAAAATGTTTTCGCTTTGGCATAGATTCCCTAAAGGTTAATGGTTCCAGTGAATTTCTATAAAGCCCAAGAGTGTCCGTACCGAAGCCTACAGAGATTTGACTTTGCATATTGATGATGCCCTTAACTTTCCCCTGTTGAATATTCATCCATACTGAACTGGAGACCTTGTTGCCAATTTGTTGCAAGCCGTGGTAGGAAAGGGATCAAAAATAAAACTGCCTACATGGTAATTTCTTTTATACAGATCTGTTGTGCAGCCCCAGTTAGAGCACTGCATACAGCTCTTGTTGCAGCATATCAAAAGCATAAAAATATAAGAAAGGTCCTGTTGGATCAGGCCAAAAGTCCATCTTGTCTAGCATCCTGCTCTCAGTGGCCAACCAGATGCCTGCAGGAAACTCGCAAGCAGGACCTGAGGACAAAAGCTGCTTCCCATGGTGAATGAAAGAACGCAGTCATTGTGGTTAGCAGCTTTTGATAGCTTTATTTTCCATGCATTTGGCTAACCCTCTAACCCACCCTTTCATTCAGGTTATAAATAGTTATAACAGGTTTTAATAGTGTGTTTTTGCATTGCTGTAACCTACCCTGGAACCGTATGGTGAAGGGAAAGCAATAAAACAGAAATAACAACAACACCGCTCTACCCAAGATATAGGGAAGGAATGGGTCCCTTCAGATGTCATTGGATGTTATCTCCCATCATACCTTATCATTGGCTGTGCTGATTGGGGCCAATAGATGTACAACAACATCTGGAGAGCCACAGGTCCCCCCATCTCTGCTATGGGGTTTCTGTCCTGTGACTATGGTAGCATATTCTCATAGTAGGATGGGGTGACCATAGGAAGTGGAGTCAGACCGTTGGTTGATCTAGCTCAGTGTTGTTTACACTCATTGGCAGAGGCTTTCCAGAGATTCAGACCCAGAACATTCCCAGTGCTACCTGGAGATGCTGTGGATGGAATCTCAGACCTTCTACATGCAAAGCAGATGCTCCTCCACTGAGCTATGGCCCTTTCCTACAGAAGTAAATTCCTGGAGTGTATAATCTATGTGAGGAGCTCCCCTCTAGGCATATTGATTCTGTACTACTGAGTTTATTTTATTTAATTAATCAATCAATTAATTAACGAGTCACTTTTAAAGCATCAGAGGAACTTTGCTTGAAAAGCAGTGTGTTCACAGCTTAGGGGAATGGAAGAAAATGAGCAAAGTATGGAAAAGGCGAAGGGGGATGAGCAACAGTTTTGCAAGATGGTTTTAGTAGCCATTTGGTGAAAACTAGCAAAACAGCAACCACAGTGGCATGTGCCAGATACATCTTGAGTGTCCATTCCTTAAACAGGAATCTCTCTATCTGCTTTTGAATTTGAGCACTTAAATCCATGAGAGAGAGAGAGAGAGAGAGAGAGAGAGAGAGAGAGAGAGAGAGAGATTGTTCTGCGATCAAACTGGGGGGGGGGGGGATTCAATTCAGTTCACACTGAAAGGCGAATGTAACAAATTTGCACTCTCAAAAACATTATGTAAACCAAAGCATAGCCGTCATTCAAATGTGGTACTTCTCCAAATCTGGCAATGCAGTTGCAAAGTGATGTGTACGAAAAAGGAATGCACTAATGTGAAGTGTGCACAAAAGTGAATATATTTGTTAAAATTAACAAACAGAAAGGCATTCTATTAGGGAGAATATAAATATTAGGGGAAACAACGCTTTGAAAACATCTGCTTATTAGGCAACATGGCATACAAAATCATGTATATTAGGAGCAATTCACACAAAAATGCTGATGAATTTTCATGAGGACTTTAAAAATGAATCACAAACCGAAGTGCAAATGTGGAGAAATGAATTCAGGACTGGGGCGGGGGGGGGGCAGATCAGACAATGAAATTTTTTCCAACTGACCACATCTGTTATGCTATGTACATTTACTCTAAAATATTTTATGTGAAAAAAATATTTGAAAATACAATTATTATTTTCATTAAAAAGGAAAATTAATGAATGAAGAAGGGAAAAAATCCCAGTTACTTTTTTAAAGGCTCTACCTGTTAACACAACTGCCAAACACTTTTTGTTAGTGTTTTGAGACTGGATTGAGTCAAACTGGGGATCTTGCAAGGAAATCCCTCTCCCAAGACGTTCATGGGAATCTAGCTCAGCCAGGTTGTTCAAACAAATGCCTCAAAGCTAGGATGCTTTCTGAAGCTTATCTGGACCCAGCAGAACCTTCAGCTGTTTTGAGATGTGATTTGAATGGACTCGATATCAGCCGCTTCTGCATCACATTCTGATTTTGCCTTCTTATCCATGTGACATTGACCAACAGAGTAAGAGGATTGGGCTCCTTTGCAGTATTAACTGAGCTCATAATGTTCCTATTTCCTACCCCCCTTTTTTTTTGTAATCTCGTGCAACAGATCCTGCAACCAACGTCATATGCGAGATGAGACACCAGGGAATGTGGTCAGAGAGAACAGAGCCCACAAGACATATTACTGCAAGAACATAAGTGATGGGATTTCACTGAGAAAGGCTAAGTAATGTTAATTTCCTGGAAGCAGATCCAACCTTTGGACCCAATGGCTCAGCCCTGCAGGCGACACATCTGTTAGCCCTGTGAAGGACTGGGTTGGGGAAAGGAGCTGGCAGAGCTACTCAGAAACTCAGCTGGAGCCCTGGAAACTGATGTTTCACTTGATGTGGCAAACGACAGGGCTTCCAGAATAATAATGTCTGAAACATCATTCTTTATTATTCGATGAAAATAAAATAAATACCACTCACATTCACTGCACTTTCCTTCCTCCTTAAAAGCACAGAATTAACATATTTCAGGACTGATCAGTCCGGTTTTAAAGGATTTTCTTTAAAAGTGAGCCGAACTTTGCAAACAGCCCAGATTTTGAATGGCAGCCCATGAATGCAAATTGGAGAAGATTGGCAACACCACCATTAGCAAATTAACATCATCCTGCCTTTGAAGGGAAAGTCAATTTTATTAGCAGAATACTAATGGGCAGTTAAAATTAGGATCGGTTATCCAAGAGGCTAGACAAGAGCTGCTGGCATAAGCAGCAGAGAAGTATGGGCTGTATTGCAGTGGGCATGGGTGGGAATATGTAATGGCCACAGCTCAAGTGAAATGACAATTGCTCAGTGACAGAGCATCTCCTTGGATGGAGATGGTCCTATGTTCAATTCCTCATGTCTCCAGCTATGGCTAGGAAAAGCTCCCTGTCTTAGATTCTGGAGAGCCACTGTCAGTTATTGTAGCCCAGGGATAACCAATATCCCTTACAAATGTTGCTTGAACTTCATCTTCCATCAGCCCCAGACTGATGGCCAATGGCAGCTGTCGTGTAGCAACATCTGGAGGTCCTGAAACTTCCAACTTCACTGAATGACCCCATTGGGTTTCAATATTTTGAGAGAGGGAGAAAGACTTCTCTCTATCCACTTTCTCTACATCATGTATAAGTTTATGCACCTTCTATTATGCCCAATGAATGCATGATAGAATGAATACATTGAGTCTGAAGAAATAGTGAGTACAACTCACTTTAGAAGGTATGTTGATATCTGACACTAAAAGGATCCCTCTTAGAATAGACCAAAGGCCCATATAGTTCAACATCCTGTTCTCACAGTGGCCAACAAGATGCACATGGGGAATCTGCAAACAGAATCTGAGTGAAATAGTACTCTCCCCACTGGTGATTCCTAACAACTGGTATTCAGAGGCATACTGCCTCTGGCGTAAGTCACTAGCTATTGTGGCTCCAAAGGTCAGTAGCTGGAATTAGCAGTTGCTATGGAGCACCACACATAATATAATCTGGAGGAACTTTTGAGGGCAATAGGAAGAGCCAGACATGACCCATAGGTGAAAGCCCCTCCATACTCTGCCCTGCCTTCTTTCTGACAATAAAGTCACATGCAAACATATCTCCTTGGCAGCCCCAACTTCCAACACTGAAATGGGCTATTTCCCTGGCACTTTAGGTCTTTGAATGTTGTCATTAGAGCTGCTAGAAATTCCTTAAACAAGGTTTGATTTTTGGAATACTCCAACTCAGGAGCCAGCTCCTTGATAAACAATCATTTGTATTTACCCCATATTTCTGTTACTACTCCTCCCCCTCATCCTCCCAAAACCAATTAAAGCCCACTTAAGTCAACACCAACAACGGACAATGGGGGCCTTCTAACATCCTACTTGTCATCAAAAACCATTAACCCAGCATTCCCAAACCACACTGCAATGAGGGCTCAGGTGTGGGAGAGACTTGGATTAGTTCTTATTATACCAAATTGGCTGGCTGATTCTCAGCCCCAGCAAAGTGGATTTTGTATCTGTGACTGATTGATTAACACACAGCGAGCTCTTCTGTTCCACGGGGAACATGTTTCCTCTTTGTGTGCATTTGCAAGAGCATGCAGAATTGAAAGGGCACTGCAGAGGTACTCTCTGAGAAAACAAAGCATTTGCCACCTTCTGGCATGGGCTCATTTTCCTCACCAGATGTTTCAGGGTCTTTTCTGTTTTCACCATTGGAATTTCCAGGCTAGACCTCTTATTTTCTTTATTTAGACCATTTATGTACTGCTTAATTTATAATATAGGTAAGCAGTGAAATAGCGTAGAAAACTAAGTCAATAACAAGAGGCAGCTTAAGCAACAACTGTTCCAAAACTGCAGGGTGTTAGGTATACAAATGTACCATTAAAATATAAACAGATATAGCACCTCCGACAGCCAAACTAGTAGCCATTGAAAGCCTTATCCTCTGTGCATTTGTCTGATCCTCTTTTAAAGCCACTCAAGTTATTGCTCATCACTACACCTTGTGGGAACAAGCTGAGCTATGCTCTATGAAGAAGTACTTCCTTCTCTTTGTCCTGAATCTTCCATTGGAGGACCCCGAATTTTCATATTATGAGAGAAGGAGAGAAATGTGCCCCCCCCCATCCACACAGGCCATCTGGACACAGTATTCACCATGGTGGGAAGCTGCAGCTAGGCATAAAAACCCCCACCTTATGCATTTCTAATTCGTTTTGATGTTTTGTAATTCTGTATCCATTTTTGTCCTTTTATGGGGCAGTGATGCATTTTCTCTTTCTTTGGTGATGCATTAAGTGGCCACCCTAGTGAAGAAGGCATTCCTTTGGTCTGTACCCTCCTGCCAGTCTTTTTTCTTTGGATTACACCGGGCGATGGACTCACCAAAGTCTCAGGAATCTCTCGTAACTAGAAGGAATGCTTACAGCTCAAGGGACATTTCATTGCAGAAGGCAAGGGCTGACAGAGCATGCTAAAGTGCCTTCAAGGACTCAGCAGCTGGTGCATAGAATCACAGCTGGCTTCAGAGCAGCGGTGGCAGTGATTTGAGCAGCAACATGGCATAAAGGGCACCTTTGCACCCCGTATCCACAGCCACATACAGAGTCCCATTCAAAGCCCATGGTGGGACAGGACTGAAAGCAGAACGGCCAAATGCTGTTCCAGTGCTTGGTAGCTGCAAAGTAGCTCTCAGCATGCTACTCAGAAATCCCAAACTAGTCATAAAGACCAGATGCCCTGAGCAGAATATCTCAATCAGCTCTGTTTCTCTTGGAGCTGAGTCAAACGATAAAGAGAACAGTATAAAAGGCATCCCTTACGTTTGCATGGATGGTGGAAAACAAGAAAAAACAAAGCATGTTTCCCCAAATAAGGGTGCAGAATGCATCAAGGGGAACATTTAGATTTGCATGACCCAATGACCCTTGTCAGTTTCTCCTATGGGTAAAACAAACATGCATGGAAAGGAGTTACCTTGTGTGTCAGGCACTGAGGGAGAGGGCTCAACTCAACTGGGGCCGCCAGTGGCTTTTCTCCTGTGCTGCCATCACTCTGCTTCCTTAGCCAATTGCACTAGGCACTGTGGCTCTAGGTTGCAGCTAAGGATGGGCAAATCTGTCATCTTTGGTATGTCTAAGTTTATCAGTTTGCCAGTCTTGCATTCAGTTCCCTACATCTCCATATCAGTTCACAACTGCATTTTATTCAAGGGATGCTGTGTTTTGGTTCACAAGTTTCAGAAGGTTCAAATTAGGTAGGTACACCTTTAAATGCAGACTGATCCTCTCATGGAGGGGGCACACAAAAAAAGGTCTCAGATTATGGTCACAGATCCCAGGTGGATTCAAGGGGGAGAGGCTGTCCTTGAAGTATTATGGTCTGAGCCATTTAAGGCTTTGTAGGTCAACCAGCACTCTGAACTGGGCCCAGAAACTGATTGGAAGCTGAGTTGAGCCAGGATTGGTGTTATATGCTCAAACTATCTTGACCCAGTGAACAACCTTATTTAATTTACATACTGGTTATATGCCACCATGGCTTACAAGCAGTTTACAACTATGAAATCAATACATAATTAAAATATACAATAGCAACTCCATTAGGCCAATAAAGCATCCTTAATTAAAATACACAATAAAGCAAAGAAACAAAAGGCATAACAATCAAAATAATAATATCACCACTAAAGAGGAATGTTTGCCTTAAGAGGTTGGTCTTCAGGAGCCAAGATAATGGCGACACTGTCAGGGACTCTCACATTACAGCAGGAAAAGCATTCCACAATATGGACTCTGCCACTTAAAAAGCCCAGCTCTGTGTTACCATAGTCGCATAATCATGATGCTGTTGCAAAACTAACTGGGTTCCATTAGCTGAACATAATGCCCTTACCAGGCATATTGGTTAAGATGTTCTATCTCCACTGACAGAGGTAGAATGCCTCTGAATACCAGTTGCTGGAATAACAAGCAGGAACAGGAAGCACTGTTGCACTCAGGTCCTACTTGTAGGCTTTCCATTAGAATCTGGTTGGTTGTGAGAACAGGATGCTGGACTAAGATGGGACTGATCCAGCCTTATTTTATGTTCTTCACTTGCACAGAATGCTTTCCAGACATACACCAGAAAACACACTCTTTACATGTTCTAGTGAATGTACTTAAGTTAGGGGTGAGGAAGCCTGCTTCTGCTGCAATGCTTCTCCTGCCCCCCCCCCAATGTGTTCCTTTTGTTTTCTTTCTTAAATTTGCAGCCCACCATTCCATCAGATTAACTGGCATCTAAAAGGAACTCCGGCAGAAGGAAGCCTGTTGTGACAATTCACTGGAGCAAAGGCCAGACTGCTTAATCAAAGATGGAGAATAGATTGGCTTGGGAGGGGAGGGTTTTGGCCAAAATTTGGGGAACATTTGCAGGGGGTGGGGAGAATACAAAACAATAATCTGAGTACAGTCACCTTTATAGAAGTCAGGGGACTAAGTAGGGTTCAATGATCAGTTTTTTGTTTTTTTTATCCAAGTCAAACTGTTGAGATTGCTTTGAACCTTTCCAGGGCAATGCATATATATCTTCACTGAAATCTTTGTAATTTTGTATTTTTGTATCCAAATCATCTTCCTGGGATGTCAACAAGGGGGCTACTTGCTTAAATAACTGGTGGCAGTGATGGCCATCTAGGATTTTTCATCTACCAAATTTTATTGAATTTGAACCTGATTGAATGCTTTCTCCATCCTTCCAATGTGCAAAAACAGCACATGTTCCAGTAGGCTATGTTCCAGTAGGCCATGGATATGAACTCTTGGAATCTGTTCTGAAAAAGTCGTCTCTGGAATTCAACATTCTTGTTAGCTTGTCCAGAAACAGCATGAAGTGCCTCATTACAGCAATTTCCCTAACCTCTACATTCCATCAATTGATGAAGGAAGACAGGCATTTGCATGTCATTCCACTGAAGATTTCAATGCAGAACACATCACATAGGTTACAGTAAGAAAAGTAAGTTTTCTTTATCTGCATGCTCAACATTCCTTAGTTCAGGGGAAAAAATATTGAAAGCCCTGGATTTGGGGTAGATTTGATTTTCAAGAAGAGGCTCCAAGAGGACCTTTATCTTTCTTTTTTTCAAATCCTACCAAGGCATTTACAAAGGCACAGATCACGTTGGAAGCAGGAATATTCATTCTGAAGCTCAAAACTGCAGAAGTTTAAATGTGAGCAGCTTTGTGGAAGCCAAAAAGTGTCATTTCCTCCATCTTCTTCAGAGAATGGCAAGTGTCATTCACAAAGCCCAAATTTAATGAGTGATGGCATCCCACCTATTTTATAGCTGTAAAGGAAAAGAAGAAGAGAAAGACCCACCCTGGTCCACTCTGAGGGCTTTGCAGAACAGAGTGTACCAAAACGGACAAGGACAAACCAGTCAATAGAGCAACTGTGAGGCTTTCAAGAAGCTTTTGATGAGGTCGCTCAAAATGCTAGTCGCAGGATAAGAGGAAAGTCCTTTTCCCCCTCTGTGGGTTAGCAACACATTAAAAACACAGGAAGCAGAACATAAAAAAGCAGATTGTCACAAAGCAGAGAACTGTAGAACTGCAGAGGATTATGTTGGGCCAGCAAGCAAAAACCTGTCCTTGTGGTGTTCAATACACCCAATTTCCCATTTAAACTGGGTCACCTTGCCTGTGTATTGACAGCACAATAGGGAACTGTAACCCAGGTAGCTCTTGACTTGTGTGCTAACACTGCACAGATAGTGAACAGGGGTGTGCAAGAATTTATGTTCATTTCATTATTCCATTTGTTTTTGTTGTAAATCACTTATTTCACTTTGGCCACATCCACACCATACTGCTTCAAGTAATCATAGTTTCCCCCCCAAAAAATTATGGGAGCTGTAGTTTGCTCAGGGTGCTGAGATTTATTAGGATGCCCCTATTCCCCTCACAGAGTGACAGTTCCCAGAGTTCTCTGCAAAAATGGATTGTTGATTATAACCTACCTACCTTCCCTCCCAAATGAACTCAGTCCAATCACCAAGTGGCAGCCAGTGTCAATGCATACTCTATGTGGTGTACTTTTAGATGCTCTTGGGCTTCAGTTCCCATCAGGCCCAGCCAGCACAGCCAATGCTCTAATATGACAGCAGTTGTAGTCTAACAACATCTAGAGTCCAGCATCTGAACTTAAGAAGCTACATAATACTCAAACC
Source organism: Podarcis gaigeae (assembly GCF_964106915.1). NCBI lineage: Eukaryota > Metazoa > Chordata > Lepidosauria > Squamata > Lacertidae > Podarcis > Podarcis gaigeae. The sequence goes on along the minus strand of NC_139684.1, from coordinate 36,042,055 downwards.
ATTGGTCCATCTAGCTCACCATTGTCTGCACTGAGTGGCAGGGTTTCAAAGAGGGGGCCTTCCTTGGAGATGATGGGGATTGAACCTGGAACCTTCTGCATGCAAAGCTGAGCTGCCACTCTTCCCCAGCTCACCACGTTGTTTACCCCAGTCTGGTTCTATGGTGCCTGAGTGTAGGATCTTCTGTATACCAGCACACATCTCAACACCTCCCATCATACAGGTAGGTGACTCCAGAAAACTCTTTGAAAGGCTGTTGATGCCATTTGCAAGCACATTAAAACAATAACAAGTCAGAATATGAACTGCTGGAGAAGGTCATTTCCATAAAACAATGTCAAAGTCAGGCCGCATCAAATCCAAGCTAATATTCAGGGGCTGGTTGCAAAGTCATTTGTGAACGACTCCATTATTTTTACTAACAAGCACTTGCTCCCATAAGTAATCCCAGTGAAACTGCATTGGCATTATTAGGAAAGCTATTAGACAGCTGAAATAATTTATGCCCTCATCCCCGCAAATCATTTCACCTCTCCAAGTCTCTGCACTCACCCCTACTGGCTTTTGCGCTCTCTTCAAACCCCTAGTCCTTATCGTAAATCTTTCCAACTCTCTTTGTCTGACTCTCATCTGTCCCCATCCCTCTCTTGCTACTTAATATTTCAGATTTATACAGTGCTTAAGAGCAAGGGTGGGCGCAATGGAATGAGGTTCTGACTTGCTATAAGCCAGCTTCCCATGTTCAACAAGAAAACTTCCAATCTGATTTGCATTCAGAAGGTCCCAGGCTCAATCTCCAGGTAGGACTGGGAATGTCCCCTGCTTAAAACCTTGGAAAAACCACTGCCCATCAGTGTAAAAAGTGCTGTACTAGATGGACAAGTGATTTGACTCAATAGGAAAGAAACTGAAAATAAAACTTCTGCTATCACAATATATAGTGCAACACCATTTGGAATATTATGTATATTTCTGGCCACCTCATCTCAAAACGTACATTGTAGAGTTGCAAAGGGTTCAGAAAAGGGCAACCCAAACGATCAAGGGGATGGAGTGGCTTCCCTATGAAAAAAAGATGCAGCATTTGGGATTTTTTTAGTTCAGAGTAAAGGAGAGAGTTGATAGAGAAAAGCTTTTCTCCCTCTCTCCCAACACTAGAAGTTGTAGACAACGAATGTAGTTGAACATTGGAGAACTCAGGACTTCATGCAGTGCCTAGTTAAACTATGGAACTCACTCCCACAGGAGGCAGGGATGGCCACCAACTTGGGTAGCTTTAAAAGACAATTCATGGAAGAGAAAGCTATCAAGGGCTACTAGCTATGATGGCTAGGATCTGCCTCCACAGTTGGAGCCAGCAATGCTTCTGAACACCAATTGCTGGAAACCACAGGAGGGGCGAGGGCTCTTGCGATTGAAGCCCGATTGTGCATCTGGTTGGCCACTGGATGCTGGACTAGATGGGCTATTTCCCTGATCCAGCAGGGCTCGTCTTGCATTCTTAGTATAGCTTCCAATGTTATGAAACTGTGGGGTTTTTGTTTTGCATGGAATTCAAACACCTACCCCTACCTTCCCTCCCAGCTGTACGTGTTTTATAAATGGGTTTGGCCACAAAATCCTTGTCAAAACTTGGTCATGTGAAGCCCTTTGAGCTTGTCAACACAGTTTGTTTTTTTCTGCTCCCCCCCTTTTATTGCATCCTCATCAACGGAAGCCAAGACAGTGTTCCATGTTAGTTAGAGAGAGAGAGAGAGAGAGAGAGAGAGAGAGAGAGAGAGAGAGGAAATTAGTGTGACTCAGAGCTGGTGCCAGCTCTGTAATGACTGTACACAGATGTTTGTGGAGTAAACTTCAGAAAATATGATTAAGACTGAACAATCAGCCATTCGCTGTCAGGCAAAAAATACTCTAAGTAGCTGCTTGAGTGGAAACATGTGCAAGATGAATGAATCGTGGACGGACCCCAGATGCATAGCAACAACATCTGTGGCAATGAAGTCGGCAACAAGGATTTGCATATTCATAGTGTCATTATTCTGCCTGTTTCTATAGATCTCTGTGTTGAACTAAAAAGGCATGAAGCTTGCCTGCATTCACCAGCAGTGGATCTGAGCACCATCAGGGGCCACTGACTTAATCAACAGAGAAGTCTTGTTATTCAGTCAGAGCAAAAACTTATATATATATATATATATATATATATATATATATATATATATATGAAAAATGGTTACCTTGTTATCTGATGGCAGCAGAACAACTTGGGAGAGCTATAAATGGCAACTTAATGCAAACACCTGAACCTCCTGGCTCTCCTGTGCTGAAGGCTGCTATAAATAATGCAAAAGATTAGCTCCTTCTTGTAGTTCTAATTTAGTCTGAGCTGTAGCACAGAGGAAGGTGAAGTTACCAAAATGAAAACACACCCTAAAAAAATATCTAGTGCATTTCTGGGCCTCATGTTCAAATCCAAAGGCAACCAGCATTCCTTTTTAAACAAGGTTTCTAGATCTCATGGTGATGGAGGTCAATCTTGGCTTTCATGTGAAATAAGCCAAGGGGAAAAGTATAGAGGAAGAAAATGAAACAATGTCAGTGCAGGATGCAGCTACAATGAGAGACCAACTGCCAGCTGGCAGAGGAAAGTAGGATGCTTGCCTTATAAGGAGTCAGTCCATTGCTCCATTCAGCTCAGTATTGTCTACACTGACTGGCAGTGGCTCTCCAAGGTGTCAGGCAGGGAATCTTCCCCAGCCCTACCTGGAGATGCCAGGGATTGAGACAGGGACATTTTCCTTCTCCATTTCATCCCTGCTGCTTCACCACATTTCAGTGTCTTACTTTCCTTTCCTTTCTGTACCTTTGTGAAACTGCTAAGCTACAGAGTCCCACTCAAGTACTGCAGTGTGTGTGCAGCTCTCTCCTGATGGGCACGCTCCCAGATTTGCAAGAGAGCAACTTCAACTAGTCTCCAACTAGTTAGCCATGGTGCAAAAGCATGGGGAGGGGGGTGTCAGTGGAATGGAAAGAGGTGGTGTGTTTTTTGGGAGGGTGCAAGGAAGAGGGCATAATAAACACTCTCCCGCCACTTCAGCACCTTTTCTGCATCCAAAGGAGGATACAAAGAAGGACTGGAGAGTGGGTGTGGCATGAGCCCAGCTAGAGAGTCCTAGAGGGCTGCATTTGGTCCTTGAGCTTTATTTTTACTTACGTATTTATATCCCACCATTCTCCCTGATGGGACTCAAGGTGGCTGGATATTCCCTATCCATGCTGTAACCCAACACCTTTAACAAACAACACTTCCCAGAATTCCTGAGATTTTTTTCTCGTTTACCTCAGCAAAATGTATTTGGCAGGCCCTGTACATTCCTATGTGGAGTGGCTGGAGCATGTCCGACAGTTTATTATGGCATTAATAGCCTGTTTAGGGAAGTTTTTAATATTTAATGCTGTACTGTTTTTAACATTTGATTGAGAGCTGCCCAGACTGGCTGGGGAAACTCAGCCAGATGGGCGGGGTATAAATAAATTATTATTATTATTATTATTATTATTATTATTATTATTATTATTATGTGCCCTATGCCATATTAACAACCCCAAAAGCAGAACCAGTCCTACCCTGCTACCTCAGGGAGCAGAGTATGTGAATAGACACAGCAGTGAAGCATTGAAGAGAAGAGACATGTGTATTACACAGCCTGTTCTGCAACTCTCAGCTTGTCTTTGGCCCTCAGGTGTGGTAGATGATGATACAAGATTCAACAGTTAGTCCTGTTGGTTTCAGAACACAGAATAAAGAAGCTTAGGTGTCTTCTTGTCTCCTTCCTGCAATGCAGTGTCTTGGGCCAGCCCTGAAATAAAGGTTAATCTCTGCACTTGGGAGAATCACACTTTGTGATACAATGCACACCCACCCTCACTGGAACTGTATCCCCTTTAGAAAGAGAGACACCCAAGTTGAAACAGCGAAGCACAGTGGTGTGCTTAACACATTCCCTCTGCAACAACAGAACTGAACCTCTGCAATCCGCAGAAACGTGCCTTGCATTAAATCTGCTCCTTTAGAAAAAGGAAAACAACCCAAAGCCCACCTGTATATTTTGTGGGTAGTGAAGGGTGACTGTTCCCTTATGAAAGAGCCTAACTTGCAAGGGTTCTGCAGGGAAATCAAAGCTTTCTGCAAGCATTCCAAATCCCTCCTTTCACCACAAGGGAGTCATGTTGAATTCACGTTGCAGGAGAGAGCAGGGTACCCATGCTGACATGATGGATCTTCCTTCCTCCTGAACCCATTTCTCATTAATTTGAAATGATTAAAGGGTCATCAAAATTTAATACATCAAGAGAGCAGCTTCTTCGCAGGAGCCAAGGATGAAGTCGCTGTCAAGGATGAGCAAGATACAAGCATACCTTCTGCCAGTCAGCTTGCACAAGCAGAGACTAGCCATTTATTTATCCTGCAAACCTTTCCTCTCCCACATGCACACAGCTACATCTCCTTCCCCTTGGATGTGCCAGCACTGTTTCTATGGAGGAGAGGAAGCCAAACTAGGGCTACCAAGAAAATAAAAAGGCTCTCTAAATGATTTTGAATCTACCAGGTGCCCTTGTCATTAGACCTCATTTGCAGTGGGAGGAGATTGAAAGGATGATCTGCCATCCCTTCCCATGTTAAGTTATATGCATGAGTCAGAATCATATCACAATTATCTGGAATATGTTGGGTGAGTTGACGTTTTGGAAAGGCAGGAAATTAGCTGTCATAAGTAAGTTGTTCTGGAGAGAGAGAGCCCCACCATCCATCCACTTCACCATTTCTAACTGCGTGAAAATTCTGGGGATGAACAGGGACATGGGAAGCTGCCTTATACCAAGTCAGTCCACTGGTCCAATCAGCTCAGTATTGTCTGCATTGACTGCCAGTGGTTCTCCAGGGTTTGGGAAACTGAGTCCTTCCCAGCGCTACATGGAGATACCAGGGACTGACCCTGTAACCTTGTACCACTGAGTGATGGCCCTTCCTCTATAGATTTATACCATCCATGCAGTTGTTGGTGTGGTTTGCGGGAATTAACAAGGCCAAGTAAAATTAAAATGACTTTGTAAATGTATCCCAGAAGTATAGATGAGCTAATCTGTCACAATATAGTAGAGAGTCTTGTGACCCCTTCGAGATTAACAAATGAGCTCTCAGGGACTACAACCCACTTCATTAGATGCAGGAAGTGCTATCCTAAATTGCAAGTATATCTAGACATAATTTGGAGGGCAGAGAGTTATAAACATTGAAGTGAGAAAGAAAGGAAATGCAGGAAAGTCCAAGCCGTGACAATCACAGTTGCTATTCAACAACAACAACCACCTGCTGATAGCACAGACATCCTGGCAAGGGTAAGCCAATTGACACACGTTGTGTGTGTGTGTGTGTGTGTGTGTGTGTGTGTTTAATAATAAAAAAACCTTTATGATTCAATCCACAACTGTAAATACAACATTTAAATGAACAAACCAACAATACTTTCACCATAAATAATGTGTCAAATAATGGCAGTGCCTATTTGTTAAAGAAATGCTGCAGAGTGGTCTAGGGTCTAGGCAGAGTCCAGACCCAGGCATGGGGCTGATGGGTTCTTTGGAGTTCTGCCCATATGTGGCAGATGGATCTCCACTCTCAGGACCTGGAATGGTCCTCCTTTCCACTCCAGCAACAGCCCCAACTAAAGGAGTTACATTTCAGTTTGGAAACAATTTATTTTTGTTCTAAAAAGTGCTCATCATTTTTAGATTCCTCCCAGAATCTAGTATGTGGGCAAATAATAAGGCATTGTGTATTCAAAAGAAATGTGGGAAAGTTGCTTTGTATGGAAGAGCAGACTTCTACTTCTCCTTTCCAAAACCAGAGAACTGTAAAATGTGGTGAGATGCATCACTGAGCAGCAGATTAAATATGCAATGAACTGTTATGAGATACAAGTTAATAGTATTTATACCTTTATCTTGGGATCTTGCATACTTTTTTAAAAAAGCATTTAAAATGCTTCAGTGTTAGAGGACTGAATTCCTTCTGTGGGTTTTTATTTGCGCTTCAGATACCAGTCTAAAGTAACTTCATAAAAAAACAACAACAGTGGTTTGTTTTGCCTTATCTTGGTCATGTCAGTGTCACGGAATTGTCCATTTTAACAAAAAGTTGCAAAGGTGAGGATCTTTGTTTTGGAAAGCTGTGACCCATATTAAAGATCAAAGCGGGTGCCATTTAACGGTGGACCCAAAGTTCTTAAGGTTTCTTAAGGTTGAGAGAAAGTTTCTTTGCTTACTTCTCTATGGACATGCCTTGTATTGAATTGGATGTGGCCTTGGCTATAGGGCACATGCAATCTGATTCAATGCAGTTTACTCAGAAGCGAGTCCCAATTTGAGATTCATGGAGCTTGCTTCCAAGTAACTCTCAAGGAAGCTGTGCATAGAATTGCAGCCTTGATGAGGTAGCATGCAGAAGCATAACTGGGAATTGTACTCACAAATCCTATGATGCAATGCAACTATGAGTGAACCAGCCTTTGTGCACATGGCACTTGGGGTCCCTTCCAACTCTATAAACACATGGCCAGCAAGTTATGTGCACATAAAAGTTAAAGTAGGCAGATTCATGTATGCTAAAGGAGCAAGGGGTAGTTGGTATGACAGCTCTTTTTTTCTCTTTTTCTTTTTTTTGCTGTGGCTGTCATGAAGAAGACAGACTACTGGTGTGGTTCTTTTTATTATTATTTTCTGATTTATTAAAGTAGACTATGCAACTGCTTTCCTGCTGAAAAGAAGATTTGTCCTCATTAACCCTCATTATCATATGCCAAGCTACTCACATGAGGAAGGCCAAATGACAGCTCCAGCAGTGGAGATGGGACCAGGAGTGGGTTTTCCCCCCCTGTTATCTACCAGGAACGTGCAGTGAAATGTTTCACTGGTAAGTATTTGGAACTTAGAACTGTGCATATGAACTCATTCCTTCCAAATGCACAACCCCCCTCCAAATCCTAGGCCCCAAGTAAAATGAAGATTTGTTCTATTTAAGTATTTATATTTAAGCACCTCCCTGTTCCTTTCCTGTCACCTTCATCAATTTGTCTCTTCAAGCTTCCACCCCCATTTCTGAAGCTCCCCATCTCCTTAGTTCCCTGGAAATTCACAGATCCTCCTATCTCTGGGCATTCCAGCTACAAATGATCTTCAATATCAGATACTGGACAGCTGCACTGGTTTTCAGTATTCTATGACTGACCCTTCCCATCCTGCCCAAAGATAGAATGTTTTGTGATCGTAGGAGTTCACTCAAAATGCTGACTGTGAACAGTTGGTGTGTGAAGAAGTCTTCCTTAACATTTCACCCTTCAGCTAAAGTTTCATAGAGTCAACCCTAGATTCAACTATAATGTAGAGGAGATGAGCATCTTTCTAAAGTGCCATGGGCCTAACACCACTGGTCTCTTCTCGCTCCCACCTCCAAGAGACAGAAAGAAGAGAAAATAAGTGTGCCCACATGTAATGGTTCTAGGGGTTGCTCGTGCGTAAGCCAACACCTGGCTGGGTTGCCTGAGTGAACCTTTTCTGTCCGGACAGCCACTCACCCATGGCTGTCTCAATCACTGGCAGAATCCGTCAGTGGGCGTTTCTTTAACTTCTTCCAGCAAAGAAGCTCTTTGATGCCTAGTCTCCTCCTACTCTCTCTGTGCGGAAGCCTTTTGCGCAAGGAGGGCGTAGGCAGCGGAGGACCCTTACTCTCCCCGCTGGTCCCCAGCAAGGAGTCATGGGACCACCTCGCCAATTCCCCCATCTGCCCCCCTTCTCCACTGGTGCTACACTGATTCTCTTCCCCAGAAGATGGGCTGCCTCTCCCCATCCCGGGACACTCTCTGGAATCCCTCTGGAGCTTGCTCTCTCCCTCCGGCACTGATGGCAGTTCCCTGACACCACACATACACTTTGTTTCCCCCAAAGGATCCAAGTGAAATAATTCGTCCAAGTCTTCAAAAGGCAGATGGAAGAGGAAGTGGGAAAGATTGTCACCTTTCCAACTTTCTTCTTCAGCTCTATGTACTTTCCATAGGTGAAAAGCCAGCAACCCTGACTCTCTAATGACCAATGGGCAGTGAGAAGGTGGGGGAGCTAAGAATCCTTGTGGACACCAGGGAACATCTCAAGAATTCAATTATGCCCTGCTTTAGACCAGGCATCTCCAGGTAGGGCTGGGAAAGACTCCTTCCTGAAACCCTGGAAACCTGCAGTGTAGAGGATGCTGTGCTAGATGGTATGATGACCCAACAACAACTTCTGAAGGAAATAGAGCAGGAAGGGAGCTTCTTTTCAAAACTTGAATGACTGCAAAGTGGGGTTTTCTTCCTCAGCATAGACCCACTCAAATTAACGAACCTTACTTAGTCAAACTGCCTCAGCTTTAATAAAGCAGTCAGCTGTTCTGCAACACAAGCGTGTATCCCTCCAAGAAGCCCCACCCCTCTCTCCACTTTCTTTTGACTGCTTTTTATTCCCTCTTTCTCTGGTGAAACTGACTTGCGATGTGTATAGTACAGTAAGACTGATCCCATCCTTTCTTGAGGTCTGCCAAACTAGCCACATTGGCCTGTCTTCTCTCACTTTGCATGCAGCATCCCTTCCAGCCAGCTCTAAAAGCAATTAGAAATCCAGATGCAGCGTGGGCAACGCAGGGATGCTAAGAACACAGAGAGACAAAGGCTCCAATCTGAACACTAATGACCTTTGCAGGGGGCAGGGGAGCGGTTGATGTATCAATTATACCACAAATGCTTGCTTGATTTAATTCTTTTTATTCTTTTGCCCAGGAACAGCTCCAGAGATGGACAAAACCCTCTTGGGTTCTCAGGGAACAATTGTTGCTTTGATGTTTCTTCCTGCTTCCTTGCTTAATAGAGGGCAGGTTGATACAGTTTTTAATTCACCCTCCCACCAACCCAGCCCCTTTTACTAAGGGCAGCGAGTTCTGCTTCAGAACAGCCAAGCTTTTATCTCTCCTGTTCTTAACGGTGCCCTTTCCCTCTTTTTATGTATTTCTCAAAATTACTGGCCCTGCACACAATATGTCACCTTTATACCCCTCCACAAATTGAATTCCACAGTTTCAAAAGCCTTGGCAGTGTTTTGCACTACAGGATTTGAGAAGTGGTATGTATGTGTGTGGCAACACTTCTTGCTTTATATATGACACACTTGTTTGGCCAAATCACATTATGGCCACTTCATGTTTCAGCTGAAATGTGGATTTTTGTAAAGTGGTGGGGGTAAGAATTAACAAGAATATGTTAATTAAAAACAAAGGCTGTCCAGAGTTCAAAAAGATATGAAACTGGATAGTTTCACACAGACACAACAAAATTTATGGATTTTTAATTTTAAAAATGAAGAATCCCTTAAAAATCAAAAGTTTGATATTTCAAATACCTGATATGTTGCAAAGCAAACTTAGATTTGGTTTTAGCTCATTCGGTTGTACTATCTGATGAAGCCACAACAAGCTGGAATTCAATGAGGATTCCAAGGGCTCCACATTATATCACTCTTCCCATTGCTAGTGAACCAATCAGGATCAAAGGGTAGCACAAAACTGCCTACCTCCAACACCAGTAAAATGCAAAGATAGTATTTCCACTGCTTCTATCCAATCTCCCTCATGAAGTTACATGATGTGCTGGGGTTATACAGTAAGCCTGCAAATTACACACATTTAACTTCTGCAGCTTCATCTTTACATGCTTGGCATTAGACAGACAGACAGACAGACAGATAAATAAATAGAAATAGACAGACAGGGGGCAGACGTCCAGGAAAAAAGACTTTGGCAATCCCACTAACCATTAAACCTAATGTGTTTCGACTATACACAACTTTGGCTTTAGACATGATCCCCAGAACCCCACATAAGTTGTGGGCTTCCCATATATGTGTTGTTATTAATGGTGTAGTGTCATACATATAGATGGTGCTTAACAAGAGTGAGAGTAGATTCCTGTGCCAAGGACAATTTAGGCATAGTCTCCCCTAACATGATTCAACCCAGAGGGTGCTGGACTCCAACGTCCATCAACTCTCAACCAGCGTGGCCAATAGTCAGAGATAATGGAAGTTGTAGTTCAAAACACCTAGAGCAGGGAGTTCCACAATCTGCATTCTGTGTCTCCTACACTTTCCCTCCTAGCAAATTGAGCCTTGGGTATGCAAACCCAACATAGCCACCTGTTCAGCATTCATGAAGGTGCACATGCCAGGCCTAAAGGGCAACCCACAAGAACCAAGAAAAGCCAAAAGCTGTGGAAGATAACTAACTAGTGCCCTTAACCCAATAATGCCTCAGGGTGCTTATTTATTAAGGTCCCAAGGCAGGCTATAACTTTAAAACACAGTATTAAAAACACTTTAAAACAACTTCCAATCTCAAAAGTAAGGTGGATCCTAAAAACATTCACCTCAAGTGTCAAAAGTCAAGGTAAAGAGTTGCATATCACTCAACTGCCTCGATGAAATCAGGGCATCTGGGGGGGGGCGCAAAACGTGTAAGATTGTGGAGCCCCAAAATGTGTAAGATTGTGACCTCTGCAAAGGCAGGTGACTCAGATGGGAGCATGAATGGGAAGATGCACATCTCAGTTTTTGGCCTCAACATGTTGGGGGATAAGGCAGTGTGGCTTCAGCATTCACCCAAAGCTGTATAAGGAACGTGCCAGATGAACCTCAGTGCTGCGGGAGTCCCAAAATTTAAGGGCTGCCACTGAGAATGCCCTCTCCCAGGCCGGAATCACTACCTGATTTATTCCATTTCATTTATTATATTTCTCTGTCGCTTTTCACTCACAAATCATAAAGTTGCTGACATACAATATGTAGCAACATAGTAGAATATAACACTTGCAACATAAATTATATAAAATAATTAACATATCAATAAAACAGCCACCTTCTATAAAACACTATTATAAGACAACTTTAAATAGCACAACCACAAGAAAAGTCATTATAAAATTCACAAAGCATTACAGCATTCATAATCCACAAAATATTAACAAACTGACACCAAAAACAAACTAAGCACTGTTGAATTCACACAAGCTCTCTGCCCACCCCCATGACTCAGTTCATCCAAAAATACATTCACATGATTCTCCGAGGATGGAGGAACTACCAAGAGGACCCCCTCTACCAATCTTAGCACCAGAGAGAGTCTGTATGGAAGGAGGCAGTCTTTCAGATGCTTGGGACACAAGCCATTTAGGGCTTTAAATACCCCTTACCTGTCCACACACACAATGCCAAACAAACCAGATAGTTATACAAAAATAAAATAAAAACACCCACCCCAAACCATAAAAGGTCAATGAAGATCACCCAACAGTGTGGATTACAGATAGGTAGCCGTGTTGGTCTGCCATAGTCAAAACAAAAAAAAATTCCTTCCAGTAGCACCTTAAAGACCAACTAAGTCAGTTCTTGGTATGAGCTTTCGTGTGCATGCACACTTCTTCAGATACACTGAAACAGTGTGGAGTAAGACAAAAAGAGTAGTCCCAGAGGCCAGTAAGGGGCTCCTCAAAATAAATACCTACTCAGTCCCAAAAGTGCATCTAGAAAAGTCTACTTTTTTAAAGGAGAGATGGATGGAACTGCAAGGAAGGACAAAGGACAAACTGGGGGTGCAGCTGGCTGGCCAGGTGCCCCTTTCCATTGGGTTCTTCAGCTTCATGATCCCCCAGGCCCCCACCCCTTGAGAGACACCAACCAGAGACTTCTCCAGGAAATGGATGTGTTTGGCAAACTCACCCCTCCTACAGAGCAGGAGCAGCCTTGTCTTAGCTCTGTTGCCTATCCATGTGTGTGTGTGTCTGAAGTAAATTTCTTTTAGGTATTTCACAGATGATAGTATTTTTGAATGTATGTAATTGCCTCAGCTGTTGGATACTGAAAGGCTCTTTCCCCTAGTTAATTGCTCTCTGAAAGGCAGTCCCAAATAGAAAATGAGAATTTTTAAGGTCAGCGCCAATGGGTAGGCTTAAGTAGTTCTAAAAATGATCATACTTTTCTAGATAACCTTCAAGAAAATTGTAGTTCAGGAAGGCTATTTCCTTCTCATCTCTGGCCTTGGATGGGTGGCCTATCGACACAGGTTCCTACGAGCTTGCTGGGGTAGGCTGGGGGGGAGGCACAGGAAAAAGGATGAGGGCCTCATCCCATTTTGACATCTCCGCCAAGAAACTATTCCCCCCTCTTTCCATCCTTAAGCGCTGTTCACTTGGAGATAATCAGAGAAATTTTAAAGTCATCTGCTTGGAGCTCTTATCAGAATTATACATTTGGTGTTGATCACTTTTTGGAAAAGTTATTCTAAGGCAACCTTCTCCTTTTATCTCTTATTGCATTCGGCAAAAAAAAACCTTATCGCCTCTTTTAGCTAAAGGTATGATAATTGGAGCTTCGCAATTATAGGTGCAGCATACAAAGATTTAATGGGCCAATTTGACAAGGCAAACAAGGAAGTGGAAGGAATTGCAGCTGCTTTATCTGTTAACGCTTAATAGTATAGGGTTGTGTTTTTCCCTTAATTAATCCATAGTTATCAAAGTAATTGCTGGTAGCTATAATTATAAATAAGAGATCTATGTCTGCATAGCAATCTCAGGGTGAGGGATGGAGGGGCAATAGAGGACTTGCTAAGTGGAATAATTGAAAGCAATCACTCTTAGGACACTTTCCTCACAAGATGTTCCAAAGTCTGAGAAGCCTAGTTCTCTCTTAATCGGTGGCCATCACTGCCACCTGTGGAAGCAAGTTCCAAAGCTTAGCTAAGTTTAGTATAGTTTAACCAATCCATTTGGCTGAAATTAGGTCTTCTGATTGATTAGCAGTGGGATCTATAATACAATTGCAGAGATTCACTCTGAGTCCCTCAGTTTGCCTACTCTGGGATAATACATGCATTACATTTTACATGGTGTACAATGCCCAATTCCTGAGGCAGCTTTAAGGGCAGGGAATACCGTATATTTTAGAGATAAATTAAGAGAGCAGCCTCTCTCCCTACATTGCTTCATAGTCTCATGGCTGAGCAACAATGTGCAGAGCTCAGTAAAGAGTGGGATGCCAGTCAACCAGAAGAGTCTCTGAGGTGTACTTACCTGGAGGCAGAGTCAGCAACTGAAGTAAGGTCCGGTCCTAGGGTTGGGCGAACTGCAATCTATGTGCTCAGACAGTCCAGGAGTCAGGGAATCCAATGATCTTGGGGCCAAGGGCCAAGAAGAGCAGGAAGCAACAAGGTAGGGCCAGGAACTACAAGCATTGCTACCAGAATCTTCACAGCTGCTGGAAGCTCTGCTGAAGAAGGCTGAAGCCAGCTGTTTCTCATCAGTGACTTCTCCTCTGTGTGCTTGAAGGCTGATTAGCTGCAGGTGGTGTGACTTTACCTTCTCCCTCCTCAGGCTGCTGTTCAGCAGGCAAAGCTGATTCCTGGGCCATGGACACGTTGTTACAATTCCCCACCTAAAATCTGAAATGGCAGAATCCAGAATTGTTTCCCCTTGATGTGCCATCTCATTCTGCATATAAAATGTGGGTTGGCTCCCCATTCAAACCTACCCTGATGGCAGAATAAGAGAAGACATACACATAACCCCCCAAAATGTAGGTTAGTAGACATTCAATGACTGCACAGAAGAAGAAACAACCGCCTGAGCTCATGCAGTCACTAATGATCTCCCCAGTGAAAGAAAATCCATGACATGGAGCCAGACCAAAAGAAAGGTATTGTGGTTTTTTTGTTCTTGTGTGTTTGCCTGGGAAGAAGGGAGAATGATTCCGTATGTGTCCTCTTTGGGGACAAGCTTTTTGATGCTCAAACTCAAATTGTTCATGTCATATACAAGGTTGTTTTGTGTAAAACAAGTTTTCACGAAATGAAAAGAAGAAGAAGAAGCCCACTCATCGGCCACTGTGGACATGGGCACCTCAAGGGTGTCTTTAAGCCCACAGCAAGCTGAGCACTAGAAGATTCTGGACAGGAACTGATTCTCCACACAGTGTGCATTTAAACAGTGAAACTCACTCCCACAGGAGGCAGTGATGGCCCCCAACTTGGGTGGCTTTAAAAGAGGACTGGACAAATTTGTGGCTACCAGCAATGATAGCTATGCTGTACCTCCACAATTAGAAGCAGTATGCCTTTGAACACTGGTTGCTGGGAATCACAAGTGTGGATGTGCATTGAGGTCCTGCTTGTGGACTTCCCAAAGACACCTGGTTGGCCACTGTGAAAACATGGTGGACTAGATGAGCCAACAGCCAGGATCTTCTTATGTTCTCAACAAATGGCATTAAACCATCTTTATGTAGAAAGGCTCGAGTTTTACAGACCCTAAGGATAACCTGTTGTCTAAATGGAATCAGTCTGTTGAAAAAGAAATCAGATTCCAACTTGTACTTGTGCCCAGGTATAAACGGATATGCCATGGTGTCAACCTGGAGTGAACAAGGCATTTGCCCTTTCATAGCTAAGTCTCCTTGCAACAAACACCAGAGTGGTAGAGTAATTCTTTCCTCATCACTGCTTCAATGTTTAATTCACGGAACTCCAGGCATTTAACCACCTGCAGGTAACCACCATTCACAGTTGTCTTCACTGTGTATATGTTTTGCCATTTATACTTGGTCACATTTTGTGCTTGGGTTTACAAAGAAGAGTATGCATTGACATAATGGTTGTTAAAAATGGTGCACATGAAAAACAATGAGAGTAATCTTGTACAAACAACTGTGGCAGGAAAATGCCAACAGTTCCTCCATCATTATATAACTAATTATTAATGGGTATTAATGCATACATGCAATGCAATGAATAAGGATGGACAAATCTATCAATTTCAATTTCTCTCCATTTTTCTTTTCTTTTTTCCAGTCTCAAGTTCAGTTAACCAAATCTCAGCATACAATGGGGCTCATCAACCTGAGATGGTAAGCCAACTAGGAGAGGGAAAACTCTGATCCTAAACCTCCGCTGCCTAGCGGCTATACCCATTCGTGATCAAAGCTTTGGGAGTAAACCCTGAGGAAAAATCTGTACCCACTGCCTTGCAGGACCTCTTCAGAAGAAGAAAAAAGTCAAGGAATAAACCCTACACAAATCCCAAGTGGAGTCTCTGAGGTTTGGTGGCATATTATATGTCTCCTTCCAGCAACTTCTGCAGCCAAGCTGGTTCCAAATGTCTTGCTCTGCTTTCCTTTGGACCACATCGGTGAGGCTGAGATGGAGGTATGTCTGGACAGCTGAGGAGCACCATACACACTGCCCAAGCTTGCACCCCAGAGAGATCATTTCAGTGCTGGTAGTGCAGCAAAAACACGGGAAGTGGCTGTTATGATGTTACCAGCCTCTGCAGCCACAGGAGGCACCGTGATTCTCCAGTGGTTTGACTTCACACCCCAAGATGCCCTCTATTGTCTCTTGAGACAGACAGAAGACAACAACTTCCAGGTGAGTGGGGCTAGGATTGCAGCCTTAGATAGTGTTGCATTAAAATCAGGAGTGATCTGACACACACTCTCTCTCCCCCACCCCACCCCAATCGTTAGTATTGAGAAGAAAAGAACAACTGCATACAAAACAAGTTGCTGAGTTTTTATCACAACAAGGTGGCAAGATTGGCTTTGATTGGAAGGGGCCATCTTACACAGCTGGGAGTCCCCAGCCCTCATTGCAGATCTGGTGGTCATGCCCTTAGTGCCAAAGGGTATTGGTTGGGGAAAGTGTAGAGAGGGGAGGTTATTTCCAGAGACTTGAGTTGCTTTCAGACTCCAAACTGTTGCTCACTTTGTTTATTGCCCCCACTGACCTTTGCAAATGCCAGCAGTCCATCAGCCATGGTTAGACACATAAGAAGCATTAGAAAATGCAATGGAGTGTAACCAAAGTCACCCATCTTTGCAGGCTGCCTGAGAATGGTTTCAGGAGCTAAATAACAACACCTCTGAAGTGATGCCTCTTCCTCGCTTTTGTCACAGCCGGCTTAATCTCAGCAGACAGAGTCAGCTTTGCTTTTTATTTCAAGCAGCACTGGCAGAAATGGGATTTGGCTTGTGCAAAAAGTTTCTGATGGCCAGGACTGGCCGCACCATTAGGGCAACAGACACAACTGTCATAGGTGGAGGGTGCATGCTGGTGAATTTGACTGGCCTTCAGTGTCCTGTCCTGGCTGTTCCTGCTAGTGATCAGCATCCTGGCAAGGCCTTCCACCCTTCCCCTCCTTTTTCTCATCCTGCTTGCAGACCTCCCAGAGGCATCTGGTTGGCCACCGTGAGAACACAATGCTGGATTAGATGGGCCAACAGCCAGACTCTTTTTATGCTCTCATCATATGATATCAAAGCATCTTTATTTAGAAAGAGATGAGTTCTACAGATCCTAAGGATAACCTGACAGCTGTTGTCTAAATGGAAGAAATCAGTTTGTGGGGAAAGAAATCAGATTCCTACTTGTACAGCAAGTGCCCAAGTTTAAAGGGTAAAAAATAGGCCATGGTGTCAACCTTGCGTGAACAATGCATTAGCATTTTCACAGTCAGGCTTCCCTGCAACAAACTTCAGAACAGCTGTCTGCTACTGTTTACTGGCATGGCATTGTTCTTGGGGGGGGGGGTGTTCCTTTAGATGTTTGTCTACAGAGCTTGCAATTCCTCCCAACCTGCTGATAACTCCATCTTTTGTATGGTTGGTGCTGTTTCACCTACATAAGGATACAGACTCAGATAATGAGTTAAATATAAGTATACAGCAGAGGTAGGTAAACAGATATAGCCAAATCCAGCATTGCTGCATTACCTGCCCCACCCCCAATTATTATTATTTATTTATTTAAGTTCTATACCAACCTTCATCGAAAGATCTCAGGGTGGTTCACAAAATAAAATACAAGATAAAACACAAGTAACTAGTTAAACCGAAACATAAAACATAAAAAAATACCCCCCATATGGCATCAGGTGATGTGCAGGTTGGCATGGCTTAAGCCAAATCATGCCATGGGCCAATTGGGGAGGCTTGATGGACCTACTCAGACCTTCAGGGTAGAGATTCCCCAATGTTGGTATATAGGATATATTGCATCCCCAAGTATTGCTAACCCTAAATGTAACACTTCTTGCTGGGAAGCAGTCATGCAGTCTGCTTGCGCCTCTAAATAATTCTTCTACATCACAAGGTGATAAAGACTGCATTAATCACACCACAGAGTAGCCTCTCCCCTCTCCCCACCTGTTTTAGCTCAGTCCATCTTGCAATTACCGCATGCAACATAAAATATAGCTCCCTATTCATAAACGAGGGGCTCGCTGGTGATTCCGGAATGACTCTGACAGCACTGATATTTCAGGCTGGCGCATAATGATTGGATAGCTTTATCAAAGCTGACACAGTTCCTGCATGATTCAGTGGGTCCCCCACCTGCCAAAACATTATCTGAGCCAAGCCATTCCACACCAATGGAACCCTCCTCATTACATGCACCGCAGCCCTGGAAACAACTAAAGTTTACTTCCCAGTCCCCACAACTGCCTTTCTTGTCTGTTTTCCTAAGAAAAGGTGGCATCTTCAGCAGAGCTGATTTTCCAGGTGGATCAAAACCATTGGCTGAACAGAACTTTTAACTTTCAAGTTTGGCATTCAAGTTTGGAAGTTTGTTCCTTTCACACAGAACCCTCAAGCACAAGAGTCTTCCCTGATTCTACGGTTTCCAGAAACTGGTTTTCAGAACCATTACTCCTTCTCACCATGGAGGCAGAGCCTTACACAGGGTGCAGATAACTAACTGATTCTGAGTTGATGTGGTTGACTGCGTGGTTCCCTTTACATCTCACCCAGGAGAAGAGCAGGCCCAAAATTTCTCAGAAAAGAATTTCCCAAGAAATTCTCTTCAGATGCCAATCAATGGGAGAGGGAAACTGTACATGACCTTAATATAAACATAGTAATCCCTGTGGAACATTGTCACAATGGGGAAAGAATAACACATCAATAAGACCTATCCAAGAAGATGGCACACCAGATGATATTACATAGTTTTATTACATATACACCACAATGAACAATTACAAAGATTGCAACATTCCAGGCCTGGAGTATTTGTTTATTCTATGTAGAACATACTCTTGAGTTTAATGTGATCTCGAATGAAGGGAAAGAAAAAAAAATAATTTCATATTTATATGCCTAAGTTGTTCTTTTTTTAGTTGTTGTTGTTGTTGTTATCATCATCAACATCATTATTGTTGTGTTGTGCTTCTGAGTATGCAAGTCTGTTATCCCTAAACTGAAAAATCTCAATCTCTCCCTGTCCCTTTCTCTGTAATAGAAATTATTTCATAATTTTCTTCTGGAGGAGATTCCATGGCTGCCGGCATTTTTTACTTTCCTTTGTGGTGTGGTTCCGGGGGCTGTCGTTATGAGCTCCTGCACTACAAAATATACCATCCACAGCAGTCATAGGCAGAAGATTAGACGATCAACTATTTCTACTCCTGTCTCAGGCTACAGCCCTTGACATAGAGTACATTTGAGTTCAATCCCCCATCAACCCTATATGTGATCTTCTTTCTCTCTTTCCAACAGGGGAAGTGTCTTGCTACCATGTACTTTTCACTGCTCAAGTTTCTAAAAATACTCAAATATGCCAAGCAAAACTGCTTATTTAGTCGAGGCCACTCAGCAGCAGCTGAGATCAGTTAAATTAAAAGTTCACACTGTGTAATTTTAACCGCCCAAAACTTAACTTTGTCGCTATGGCACTAAATTGGCAGGTGAGGTTCTAAAAGGGTTGCATTGCACTAAATGTCCACCTTTTCCAGTCACATCTCACTCTGCAAGAGACAATGCTTTGGGAAAACCATAGTGGCTGAAAGAGAACAAGGTATAATGGAAATGAGAGGAACTTAGACTCGGGTTCAAATTATTGCTTGTCAACCACCAGATTTCAATCTATCCTGCCTCACAAAGCTGTTATGAGGCTAAAATGCCACCTTCTGCTCTGTGTTTTCTAGTACATTTCAGGTCCAAGTTCAAGCTGTTAGTGGTGACATAAATAGCTGTTAACAGCTTCAGAATAAGGGATCTGAAAGAGCAGCAATGTAGGTTTCTTCATGTGCTATGCTCAGGGCCGGATTTAGGTTTGATGAGGCCCTAAGCTACTGAAGGTAATGGGGCCCTTTATAAGTCCAGCTGTCCTTTGTCAACAACAAATTGTCACTGTGGTGGTGTTGTTTTTTTGTTCTTTAATATATGCTTTATGGTAATTTATGGACCTAATAAGTATCTAAAGCCATTTGCACATAACAAAATACGTATTTTATCAAAGTAATTGTTGAAAAGTCCATGCAAAATGCCAAGTCCATGCAGAATGTAGGCACCCTATATATAGAAATGGGCAAACCAGTGTTATTTTAGGGAGCAGGCTAGCAGGCGGGGCCCATTACTTACATCATAGGAGCCCACACAACACAAAACACTATTGCTGTATGTAGGTTTTATTTTATTTTATCTTATAGTCTGGAAATGTACATCCAGTTTTTTCCCTTTAATTTTCTTGGGGGCCCCCAAGAGAGTGGGGCCCTAAGCTACAGCTTGTTTAGCTTATACATAAATCCGGCACTGGGTATGCTGAATACAGTGGTACCTCGAGTTAAGAACTTAATTCGTTCCGGAGGTCCGTTATTAACCTGAAACTGTTCTTAACCTGAAGCACCACTTTAGCTAATGGGGCCTCCCGCTGCTGCCGCACTGCCAGAGCATGATTTCTGTTCTCATCCTGAAGCAAAGTTCTTAACCCGAGGTACTATTTCTGGGTTAGCAGAGTCTGTAACTTGAAGCGTATGTAACCTGAAGCGTATGTAACCCGAGATACCACTGTACCGGTGAAACACAGGTCAGAGTCTGAGTATCTGTGTTCACAACAGCTGCACAAATCAATAAGTGCACACTCCTTCATACAAACACTTGCACATGTGTAGAGGCAGCTTGTACCTGGACACAATGGAACATGTGAACAAGTCTCATTATTATTTTAAGATTAGTGTGGGTTATTTATTATTTTAGGTTTGTTACCTTATACAATGGGACGCGGGTGGCGCTGTGGGTAAAACCTCAGCACCTAGGACTTCCCAATCACATGGTTGGTGGTTCAAATCCCCGCGGCGGGGTGCGCTCCCGTCGTTTGGTCCCAGCGCCTGCCAACCTAGCAGTTCGAAACCACCCCCGGGTGCAAGTAGATAAATAGGGACCGCTTACCAGCGGGAAGGTAAACGACGTTCCGTGTGCTGCGCTGGCTCACCAGATGCATCTTGTCATGCTGGCCACGTGACCTGGAAGTGTCTGCGGACAGTGCTGGCTCCCGGCCTATAGAGTGAGATGAGCGCACAACCCTAGAGTCTGGCAAGACTGGCCCGTATGGGCAGGGGTACCTTTACCGTTACCTTTTTTACCTTATACAATGGTTGCTTTAAATGAACTGTGCATTCCACCCAAGTGGTAAATGGTCAAATTATATTTTAAAAAGTATCAGTCAATCAATCTAATTCTTCCATAGCAGCTTACTAATGATTAAAGGCATCCAACCTTTCTCCAACTTCCTCTCCCTTGTTCTTATTTTTGGTTACTGAGCACCTTCTAAACCCTTCCATCATATTTTAGATTTTGCCAGTTTCTGTCACTTGGGAATCTTCTCAGAAGCTTCACTGACCTACTGATGATCTCCTGTGGTGATCTCCCCAGGGAGACATCAGCACATTCCTCTTTGTGGTGCATTTCTTTGATTTGGGGAACAGAAATGCATTTTCTATAAAGGGAACTTGCAATTTATGCAGAGTTCACTTGTGTTCATTCAGTTTTACATGCTTGGCAGAAAATATAAAGGTGTCAAAAGCAGGGCTCAGATTCTGCTTGTGGGCTTCTCATAGTTGGCCATGGTGAAAACAAGATGCTGACCTAGATGGGTCTTATCCTGATATTCTAAATCCTGGGGGAAATGGACAGATCATCTCACCAGATATAAAGCAGCTCCCTAGGTCTGTTTGCACCCACAGCTCAAAGGCAGAGAACTCCTTCCATGCAGAACATCTTAGAATCAGATAGCATTTAATGGGGAAGACGTCTTCTGCAACCCCTGGAGGACTGTCTATCAATCATAACAGTGTACCAAATGGATGAAGAGTCAGACCTGGTATACATCTCCATGTTCTTCCTGTTCGTATTGCAAGCCCAGGTTGCACTGTAAAAGACTGTGGATGGAGCTCAGCCTGAGTTTCTTCTAGTCCTTGCCTTCTGTGACTAGCATTTAAAATTTTAAAAAATAATAAAAGAAACTGGAACCCATCTGGTGACTGATAGCTGAGTGAAACTTCACCTCACTCGAATCAATTTCCCCCCCTGCTAATCTCCTCGCAATGCAGCAATTACATGATATCTCCGACCAGACAGCCACTAAACGCTGTCCTCCAAGGGAATTAGGCCTTCTTCATCTCCTTTCCTTTCTGCACTGGCTAATCATAGGAGGATGGTAATGTGCTGTAGCCGCCGTTCTCGAAGGGGTGAGAAAGTAATCGCGGAGACGCTTGGAGAAATCGGCTGCGAGCAGAAAGAAAAGAAGCTGCTCTGGATATTCACTCTGTCATTATTGCCATTAGTTGCTCAGCAGGATATTTTAAAAAGTCTTTCTTTGCCTGCATATATTTTTTCTTTCTTTCTTTTTGCAAAGTTGAAGACAGAAATGCAAGGCCAGTTTTGCCTCGATATTTAGCTCATGTAAGGAGATACTCAATGATGCTCAAGGTCCAAAAGCAGAGGTGGGAAGCTCAGGCTTGGGGGAGCCCTCCAGGCTTCTCCATCTGGTCTTTGGCATCTTCCAAAAAACACACACCCTCCTCAGCCACAGGCACTCTTCTCCAGGAAGCTCCTCTCACCAGCCCCACTTCATACACTGCTTGAGGGTTTTTGTGTGGCTGGAATGTGCCCTCTTATTGGCCTCGGTAGAGGAGCTTTTGTGTGTAGAAATTAGACTCCACTACTGAAAAGCTGACATGTGCATTTTTTGCTTCACCCACTCTTGCCCTTGACTCCACCCACAACTATCATGTGGTCCTTGAAAAGTTGTATCGGAAGACAATCTGGTCAGCAGGTTGAAAAAATATCCCCCAACTTTACCTGAAAGGGGGCATAAAGATGTAAGGACCTCTTTCCTTTGGTCACACGATGTCCATGTTCCCAGAGCCAGTCCTACCATAGGGCAGAATGAGGTAGCTGCCTCAGCTGGCACAAACTGGGGTGTGGGTGGCAGCAGTAGTGAAGTGCAGAAGAACAGAACTTTGTGTGCTCCACAGTCCTGATGTCTTCAGTTTGCAAGAGGATGCTGTCCTATCACCAGTGCTGAGTAAGATTCAGCTGGAGTAAAATAGAATGTCCCTATTTTCATGTGGAATGTTGGATGATATGCATGGAACAAATAATATTGAAAGGTATGTGTGGTGCCTCAAGCAGCCAGATATCTTGGGCTGGCCCTTCATGTTCCTCTGGTGAGGCAAGAAGCATACAGTCAAACAGCTGACAGTGATAGAGAGATTTTGTGGAGAGATGGAAGCCCAGATGGAATGCCAGGGAATGCCAATATGAGCAGGAAACATTGGGGTGTGCTCACCAGTATTGCACTCAATGCCCCATCTGCACTCACTCCAACTCCCCTGTGTGTAAGTTTTCTGCATCACGTGTGTTCAGTTCCATCCAATCAATGGATTCAAAAGACAAGGAAGGAGATGATATCTAAAAACTAGGAACAGTAAGAACTGTTCAACAGTTGAATTGACTATCTTAGGAGGTCTCCTTCCTTGGAGATGCTTTACCAGATGTAGGATGGGCATCTGTCAGGGATTTTTTTACCTGTGATTACTGCATTGCAGGGGATTGGACTAGAACAGCTTTTACTGCTTGGTCAGATTCTCCTATCTTGTCATTTGAATCCATTAATTTGAGTTCTACCTGCTGCTGCTGCTGCAGCAACAGAAAACAAGCTTGCTCCACCTTCCATGTGACAGCCCTTTATGTTATTTGAAGATGGATGTTGTATTAACTATCAGTCTTCTCTTCTTTCAGCTAAACATACCCAACTCCCTCAACCATTCCTTATTAGGCAAGGAATAGGAAGACATTTTTCCTCTCTCATAATACTCAGACCTGGAGTCATTCAATGAAACTGAATGGTGCAAGATTCAGGCTAGAAAAAAGGAAGAGCTGATTGACACAGTGCATAATTCTTGTGGAATTTGCTACTGCAAGATGTATTGAGGACAATCAACCTGAATGGCTTTAAAAGGAGATGGAGGTTAAGGCTATCAATGACTACTGGTAGTGGTGGCTATATATTAATTCCAGTATCAGAGGAGGTGTGTCACAGAATTCCAGCCGCAGCAGAGAGCTGTAAAGCTCTCATCCTGCATCCATGCCTGTCCTCTCATAGGCATCGTTTGGCCACTGTGGAAACAGAATGCTGAGCAAGGTAGACCTTGGTACTGATCCAGTGGTGTTTTTATTATGTTCTACTCTCTAAATGGAACCCTCTAAGGGATGTGGGTGATGCTGTGGGTTAAACCACAGAGCCTAGGACTTGCTGATCAGAAGGTCGGCAGTTTGAATCCCCACGACGGAGTGAGCTCCCGTTGCTCGGTCCCTGCTCCTGCCAACCTAGCAGTTTGAAAGCACCTCAAAGTGCAAGTAGATAATTAGGTCGCACTCTGGAGGGAAGGTAAATGGTGTTTCCGTGTGCTGCTCTGGTTTGCCAGAAGTGGCTTAGTCATGCTGGGCACATGACCCGGAAGCTGTACTCCGGCTCCCTCAGCCAATAAAGTGAGATGAGCACCACAACTCCAGAGTTGGCTACTACTGGACCTAAAGGTCAGGGGTCCCTTTACCTTTACTCTCTAAATCAGCATTCAAAAGGGGGCTATTATTCTTTAAAAGGTGCAGACATTTCCTATAAAGTACAGAAAATGAGGGTGACCATACAGGATAATGGTGCTCAATAACAAATAACTTCATGCCAGCATGGAGTGCAATGCTTTTGGATAATAGGAGCATATAAAGGAGAGAAAAGGTAACATAGGAATGGGGGACTTGTGGAAATCCAAAGCCATCAGCTCAACCTGCATGGGAATGGTTTAGGGTGACGGGGAGTTGTAGTCCAGGCACATCTGGAAAACTCCAGTTTTCCCATCCCTGGCTTAGCAAAACAATAATCGCTGATGAAGATGGCTGCTGGAACAGAGTGATCCTATGTTCTGCTTTACAGATGAAGCTCCTGTATTTGAAGGTGTCCTCTGTCCAGTCTAAGTCCAAGTCTAGTTGAAAGATAAAGAACTCTAAGAGGGACCTTGTCCATCAACCATGAGCAGTAGATTGAGATTATTTGGCCACAGTCTTCCCCACTATTTTTTATTTAAATTATAGCAACTATTTCCAAATTTGCATCTGTATATATAAATTAGCACATGCAAATCTATGCAGCCTTTTTGTCCTATATTTTTGGGGGATGCATTAAATGGCTACCATATGCTGGAGACATATCAGAATCCCCTTCCCCTGAAAAAGCAGCACACATTTTAAGTGAGGTAAGCTAGAGCATAGTCTCTTGTGGAGGGCTGGCTCTTAAGTCGCCGAAATGCTTCCCTCAAAATGCATATTTTAGTGCTCAAAAGGGACCTGGCCAAGGTGAAATGGAAAATTAGCCTTCCCTTGCAAGTTTCAGAGTTCCAATCTATATATTTCAGGTGGCACAGAGAGTCAGAAAGATGTGCCAAGCAGTCACCCAGCCCGCTAGACAGCAATATAACATTATAGCAGCTGGACTATCAATCCAAGTCTCTCTGGGCCAACTCCCTGGCAATCAATCAGATGATGCTTGTCAAGAGCGATGCAGAACAAGATTAAGGCAGAATCTTAGACTTTCGACTCCAGATGTTGGCAAGAGACTGGGATGCTTGCAGACATCAAAGGTAGAAGGGGAAGGCGAATACAGCCTGGCACAGACAAACAGACAAAACTTATCGACTGAGCATCTGTTTGGTGCCCCTATTTCCATCCTCATACCACCCCAAGGGTGTTAAAAGATAGCCATGAAAGTTATGCAGTGCCAACTGCTGCCTACTGTATTGGCATTCTAAGTCTAGATTTTAGGCCACATTCATACCATATGTTTGAAGCACTATGAAGCCACTTTAAACAGTCATGACTTCTCCCAAATAATTATGGGAGCTGTAGTTTGTTAAGGGTCTGAGAGTTGTTAGGGGGACCCAGAACTACAATTCCCAGAGTTCCCTGTGAAGAGGGATTATTAAACCACTCTATGAAGCAGTAAAAAAGCTTATGACTATCCGTCCTCCTACCTCCTGCTCCACCAGTTCTGATGGGCCCAATCCACCAATGGGGGGGCTGCAAAAGTGAAGTTGCACCTTTCTTTGAGTTCTGGCTCATAGTATCTTCTGTTCAGACCAGATGACCATTCCAATTTATCCACTCTCTTTGCACAGCTCTACCTCCTGTCCCAAAGCATCCCCAGCCCCACTCTCCCGACGGACATGTATTCAATCAAAAATATGTGTTTACTTCATCCCAGCTGGAATCTGCTCCTGGATTTGATCTGGCTATTTTCTGCTTATGATACAACATTTCTGCTGCACAGATTCCCTTGCGCAAATGTCCTGCTCATCCCCAGGTTTGGCTTCCAGTGATAGATAACATAATATTAAATCCCTTCCTGACTTTAACATGCTTCCCCACCCCCTTTCCAATTTTCTATGATGCCTGAAGGTTCTCACAAAAACTAAACTGGCTGTTGTTTTCTCTGTACCCAACTCCCAAGAAGTTTTGCTTGGGTGCTGATAATTCTGAACCTTCCATCTTAAGGATTTCAAAATTAGCATCATTGTACCTTGGGAATTGTGTGTCTTCTACATTGAAATGTTTAACCAGTTGATGGGGGCATTTTGCAAAATATATTCTCTGGGTGGAGGGTGTGAAATTCTTCAACAGGTGAAGGTGGCGTCATTTCTCTTTAGAAAAGTTTCAGCTCTTTTGAGTTTTAGTCTGATGCAAGTTTTAGTTTTGTGAAAAACTCTCAAAAAGTGTGAAAGTGCCAAAGTTTCCCTGCCAGGAAGCCTAATGGGGAAGGATAATGGAGTTTTAATGCTGTGAACTAGGGATGGGGAACATTTCACCTTCTAGATGTTGTTGGACAGATTATACATCATCCTTAGTTATTGGCCAACCTGAGTAGCAGGCGTGCCAACCCCAGGGGGTCGTGGGTGCCCGGCCACCCACATAATTTTTTTGTGGGTGCCCGGCCTCCGGCCTCTGCCCCCACCCACCACTGCAGCCTCCACAGTCACCTCTGCACACTGCCACCTGCCACATATCACCTCCATGCTTCTTCGCCTCTGCGGAGGTGCAGACCCCAGTCGTGGAGGTGGAGGGTAGCACCTGGAGGCCACAGCAGGCAGCACACAGAGGCAGTGGGCAGAGCGCTCCGGTTACAGCTGTGGTGACTGGACTGGATCTTGCACCTCTTCCACGAGGCCCCAGAGTGGAGGCGCAGTCCCCAATTCAGTTGCTGCAGCTGTGCTGGAGTACCTGCACCACGACCTAATTACGGTGTGACATGACATAATGACCTCACACTGCGATGTAATTACGGTGTCGCACGGTGCGCGCCAATGTTGTAGGTGCCCCTGATGCATAGGGTGGAAGGGAGCTGGGAGTCCAGCAACATTTGCTTATGCTCGGTCGGTATATATATGTAGATAAACTTACTATAATCAAAGAAATGAATGAATGACTCAATCAATGAATGAATCAATCAATCAATCAACGACATATGCCTCCAGTGACCTCCTTTCAAAGGAAATCGAACCTTGCATTGCATCTTTGAAACATCTCACTGCTTGGACATGGGATGCATGGAGATAATGGTATTTTAATATTGGTACTGGAAGACATGGGTTTGCTTGCAACTCCTTCCCATCCTCCTCTCTTAGTCCATTGCTTCCTACATCCACTAGGGTGATCTGACAAAAGATATCAACAGAGGGACATGTCTGTTCCATGCTGGACTTTGGTGCTCCCCCAGAAACTTAAAAGGGAAGCAGGATGTACGTGGGTGCATTCTCTGCTCAGGTTGTAGGTATAAAAAACCCCAAACCTATATATACTAAGGAAACCACAGTCTCCACTGACCTTCATTCCAAGGATGCTGAACCCTGAAGAAGTGCTTGCTACCCCAGAGTTTCTCAACACTCGGAGTTAGGGGTAGTAAATAACAATATTTATTAGCTGACATTCAAAATATAATTTCCCACAAAGAAGCATTTAAAACAATTTAAACTGTATGAAACAGCTCAGTATATCATAGTCAACCATACCATAATAAGACTAAAAGCAGAGTCTATTGCCTATTGCTATCCCCACTCTTACCTGCCCAGTAGACCAAATATGCTATAATAAAAAATACATATATTGCTTGATATGCATCATTTATGCAGATCACAAATCATGCTATTCACTCTTCAGAAACAGAAAATTAGTATTAAGACATTAGATAATGACTGCCAACAACATTCCCCTTAACATAAAGGCTGCTCAAAGGAGACGGAGACTCATTCCTATTTAATGACATTTTAAAAATAAATTTTAAAATCCTTATTGGTGTATTGACTTCCATTCTCTGCTATTGACTCTCCTCAGGCTACAAAATGCATATTTCCATGACAAAGCTGCTGGTCCACACCTCTGCATGCACACATGGTGCTGCAACCAACTAAAGTCCTACTCAAAGTAAACCCATTGATATTAATGGAGATGGCTAACAAGTTTATTCATTTCAATGTTTTTTCTCTGTGTAGGACTTAGTTGAATACCACTCACGGTTTTCAGAGTAGACCCATCAGAATTAACTTCTGCTCGAGGACATGGCTAACTTGGGTACATTCATGTCAGTGGGTCTGCTCTAAGTAGAACTAAGTGAGGGACAGTCCATTGGCATCACCTTCTCCTCATCTGCTGAGGTGGAGACGATATTCCCCCATCCCAATTTATCAAAAGGCTGATCTGACAAGCAGGAGTATGGGGTAAATTGCAACTCTTCCAGGGCACTGGGCTGGGCAGAAGTAGTTTAAATATCTCTATTCATCCCAGTGCAGTGTCATTTTGATTCCAGCCTCTCTTTTTGTCACCATCACCAAGATCAGTGCATTCAGAAAAAGCACCAGAACATCAGAAGAAACTGCTGGACCAGTCCAATGGCCCACCCAGTCATCCTTCCTATTCCTACACTGGCCAACTGGCCAATTAGATGCCAGTGGGAAACCTGTCCATGACCTGAGATTAACAATGTTTTCCCCTACCACCGTTTCCCTCAACTGGTAATCGGAAGAATTATTGGCTCTAGCTGTAGAGGCAGAGCATAGCCATTGTGGTTAACAGCCATCAAAAGCCTTCTCCTCCATAAATTTGTCCAACCCTCTTTTAAAGCGATTGAAGATGGTGGCCATCACTGCCTCCTGTGGGGATGAGTTCCATAGTTTAACTATGCACTATCTGTCCCCAAATGTTTTTGGGGAGAACCACAGCAGGCCCTTGGACCAAGAGTTAGCCATCCTCACCTTAGTTAGGAAAGGTGGCTGTTCCTGTGCAACTAACTTACTGTCCTACCCAACCTGATAGCTATGTTCTACCTCTACTGTTGATGGAAACTTCAGGAGGAGAGAGTGTGGTTCTTCTCAGGTCCTGTTGGTGGGCTTCCAACTGAGGCATCTGGTTGACCACTATGAAAACAGTCCACTGGCCTGATGCAGCAAGTTCCTCTTATGACCTCCATTGGAATGTTCTGGCAAACATATTAAGGTTTACTTATTTATTTACTGCATTTATAACCCACTTTTTTCTCCAATGAGCTCAAGGTGGAGCACATGGCTCTCCCCTGCCTCATTTAATCCCCACAACAACCCTGTGAGGTAGGTTCAGCTGAAAGGCAGTAACTGTCCCAAGGTCACCCAGTAAACTTCATGGCTTCGTGGGTATTTAAAGCCCAGATGTAGCTTCCAGATGCTCTGTATGCAAAACATCTATCTACAGGCCAGCATTCATCAGCTGGAAAACAAAAATCCCCAGAATATATTATTGGCACTCCCTCCCTCCCTCTGCCATCATCCCTTACTAATAGTCTGTTTTTTAACCGGGAAACACTTACAGTAAAGAAATCTGAAATATGATGAGTAAAAATACACCATATATATTCCCTCATGTCATTTTAACAACAACTGATATATTGCAATTGTATGCACTTTTTAACTGCAAGTAAAATAGCCATTACACTTGTAAAAATTTTATGTGCAGTGTTATTGGAGAGAAAATGGCTTTGACAATACATATTTGAAAAAATGTTACTCCTATTTGGAATTCACGGGCGAAACCTCCTTGCAATATATCAACCGTACAGCCAGGCTTCCATCATTATATTTCCTTTTCTAAGGTAACCATTAAACTGATACTCTGAAAAACCTGATAAACTGGTGTGTTGTGTGTTAAGGGGAGTGGAAGATTCTTTAGTTTCCTGTGGGGGGTATGGATGAGATATAAGGATATTCAAGGATTAACAAAATTGAAAAGTTGACACTGATTAAGTGTTTATCACTGTTAAAGCAAGTGTTCTGGAAAGTAAAAGTGGATATTAATTATATAGCTTGGTGGGGAGAGGGAACTGAGTATAACAGCATATGCCGTAGCTGATTATTTTTTCAGTGCACCAAGGTTTCACAGGCATTTAGTAAAAGTCAATACACAAATGCCATGATCTCTGTGTCTATCAAGTAAGTAGGGAAAAATAGGTAAAATCATCATAAAAAAACAAGGAGAGCCTATTACATCAAACAAATTCCATCAAGTCCAGTCTTATCCAACCTGGTGCCCTTCAGTTCTTTTGCAATGCAACTCCCATCGGCTCCAGCCAGCACAGCCATGATAAACCCAATATTAGCCATCCAGAGTCTTTATTTTATCCTCTGTTCCAGCAAATTCAGAAATATACTGCTTCTGGAATTGGAGGTTCCATTTCCATGATAAGTAATGGATGTTGATATGGTGGTTGTTGTTGGTCGCAAACATGGGCAATGTATGGAGGCCCTGGGCTGCCCAGATGACAAGGCCCCCCTCTTGGTCCAAAAGAAAGCAGATATGTTTGACGCCATCTTGGTGCAGGGGTTGCCAGAAGGTGGCATATAAGGCATCACCCAACCATATTCAGCACACCACTCTGGATTTGTGTAGAGTTTACTCCTTAGCCTTACATTCTTCCAAAGATATCCCACAAAGCAGCAGAGGTTTAGGATTAGAGTTTTCCTTCAACATGGGCTACCTTCCCAGGTTGACAAGCCCCAACTGCCTCTCACTTCCCTCTACAGCACCTGCAAAAACCACCTACATGACTCCTGAGAGCTGAGTTGGGACAAAAAGATGGTCAAACTACCCCAGAAGGAGCAGGATGTGTCCCCTCCAGAGATACTACCCCTCCCCCTAACACCCCATACAATTAATGGAAATGTCATCCATTAATTGGTATACTCCTTAATTGGTATCTGCAATCAACAGATCCTGTCCTGGAGAAGGGAAGATTTAGTCATCTTCAAATAATCATCTTCAAATACTCAAAAGGCTGTCATACTGCAAAGTTTGGGAAAGGGCAAATTTCAAACAATAGCTGAGGTTTGGTTTGCAAATTGTTTCAGAAAGTGCAGATTAGGTAGGTTTGCTTTTAAATGTGAACTGACTTTAATTCGTCCTCCACCCCTAGCTGCCATTACAAATATCACATACTGAGTCAGGGGCCAGAGTAGATGGCCATACAGCTCAACAATTCTACATTTCTAACAACTGGTGAAAAGACAGCGTTGTGGATGAAAAGAAGGGGCAAAGGCAGAGAGACGCTTAGAGAACAAAATTCACATGATCAGCCAATGCGATCAAACTTGGTTTTCCATGGGATAAACTGCAATAATCACATGGCAATTTCTTTGAATCTTATCACAGTCTGACAATCACAGATTGTGTCAGTTCATCACCTAACTTCAGAGAGTGAAAATGGCCTATCTAAGATAACACTGAGCGGGGGGGGGGGGGGAGGTGATGGGTACAGTTTTATCAAGTGGAAAACTGTTACAATCCACCTAGCTAAATGACTGTATAAAATCCTACCTTGAGAATGGTGTGACATCCAAAGAAAAAGATTTTCAGCACTTCCTCAAAACAATACCCATGTATGCTATGACTAGGGGCTGTGCCCCAGCTT
Source organism: Podarcis gaigeae (assembly GCF_964106915.1). Classification (NCBI taxonomy): domain Eukaryota; kingdom Metazoa; phylum Chordata; class Lepidosauria; order Squamata; family Lacertidae; genus Podarcis; species Podarcis gaigeae. The sequence continues at coordinate 36,010,614 of NC_139684.1, read as the reverse complement.
TGTTGTTATTTAGTTGTTTAGTCATGTCCAACTCTTTGTGACCCCATGGACCAGAGCACGCCAGGCACTCCTGTCTTCCACTGCCTCCTGCAGTTTGGTCAAACTCATGCTGGTAGCCTTGAGAACACCATCCAACCATCTCGTCCTCTGTTGTCCCCTTCTCCTAGTGCCCTCAATCTTTCCCAACATCAGGGTCTTTTCCAGGGAGTCTTCTTTTCTCATGAGGTGGCCAAAGTATTGGAGCCTCAGCTTCAGGATCTGTCCTTCCAGTGAGCACTCAGGGCTGATTTCCTTAAGAATGGAGAGGTTTGATCTTCTTGCAGTCCATGGAATCTCAAGAGTCTCCTCCAAGACCAGAATTCAAAAGCATCAATGCCCCTGCTCGCATTGCTTAACTCCCCAACCACACCTATACCTCTCAGTACAGTTTAACAATCAGTCCCTATCTCTGAGTGAGGAACAGGGGTTCCCCAACAGCTCTCAGCACCTTTTCAAACTACAGTTCCTGGGATTCTTTGGGGAAAATCCATGACAATTTAAAGTGGCATGGTACTGTTTAAATGTATAGTGCAAATGGAGATGTGATATTGGAGACAACCCATACTTTCAAGGAAATAGGGGGTGTGGCATGGACAAATAACCTTCCATGTCTGGGTTGACTTCTCAATGAGATCCTAGGACTGCTGGGTTTTCCCCCTTTTTTCCATAGAAGGGTTCCTGTGCCATTAACAGGCAATTTAGCACATGGATGTTTTCTTGTCAAGGAAATGAAGTGATAAGTGTCACCTTCTAAATTTATGCACATCAGGTAGCAGATCAGGGGCAGGGATAAGGGAACATTCATATTCCTACAGTTAATTCTCCAAACTAAGCACACCCGCCCCCATTTTTCTGTTCAAATTGGTCAGGTTCAGAATGTTAGAATTTAAAATAAGTGTGCTTTATCTGGTTCACTCACCTGTTAAAATAAGCACAGTTATCATTTCACCATGTGAGGATATTTGCAAATAAATAAATAAAATAAAATACACAGTCTAGTACTTGCATCCCACCGAATCCACAAATATATAAATTTATGTTGGGAGTCGGAGGCTACACATTTTATCAAAGTGACAAAGCGGGCTCAATCATAGGGGGAAAGCACTTATCCAGGGAAGAAACCCACTGCTGAAAACTCCTATCATTCTGGGGCAACACTCATATAGAAACACTGCTGCATTGGAACTATGGACAGACAGATCCATAAAAGTCCAGTCCACCCCAGTTCTAAATGGAATGGGATTTAGTCCATCCTATCCCATTTCCAGGCAGATTTCGAAAGCAGGGGATCCTTAAAAATCCATGCAGAAAGAAACACAACATTCAACCCTCCCTGGCCCCACAATTGGCAAGGGGGGCTCTGGTGGTGGTGCTGCCCCTGGGGGCTGCCCACTTGGCAATGACCAGTGACAGAGCCTTT